>NC_072020.1:3788100-4413100 GCF_027791375.1 Indicator indicator
ATTACAGCCATATTTAACAGCATACCTGGGAAAATGGTGAGAAAACTGATGGGAGGTTTATTGGTATCAATGGTCAGCTTGTGGTTTGCTGCTTTTGAAGGCTGAGCTGGAGAGCAAATTAAGCGCAGAGGCAGCTTGAAGTTACACTGTGCAACTTTTGGTACTCCTAAAATGAAAGAACACAAACTCACCTTCCACATCCATATGTCATGGCTCATATGAAGACAGAAAAGTCATGAAACTGACAGCTACACACAGGTTATCACTCAAGGAATCTTAGCAGGTTTAGTACTAAAATGGAGCCAAACCATTTAACAGTCATCCTAGCAAACCATTCTGCTAAAAATTGTTTGCTGCTTCGCTGATCTCTCACAATGAAAAATTATTTCTAAGACTCATCTGGGGGGAAAACATTCCTACAAGGTTCAAATTCATCCCTCTGCTTGTCAGTGCAGCAGCTCTTGTGGCTGGCTGATAATGTCTCCAAGAAACTCTTCTCCAGCAGCTTGTAAAAAAAGCAAATCAGTGTAAAAGGAGCATTAAAAGCTTAAGACAGGTCCTCAGAACTAGGATATCCCTGGGTTCCAAGGAAAACTCCAGAAATCCTACTGGACAATAAGCCCATGACCTTTCAGAATGATTCACTCAACTGTGTTGCCTTCATCATCCAGTGGGAAAACTGAAATCTATTCTTGATGATAAGACAAATGTCTTCCTATTGAACTTAGATATGGAGACTTATCAACAGGAAAAAAAACAGTGACAAAACCAGCCAAAAAGACTTGGAACTATTTTTATATTTAAAACAAGAGGTTTTCCTTGTTTCAAGCCAGCTTTTCCTAGATAGTCTTCTCTCAGGCTGCCTCATCATGAATGTCATTTTTTCAATATTTCAAAGGCTAAATAAAAACTAAACCAAATAACGTCTGGCTTAGGGAGCAGACCGGGGAGATTTTCAGCTGATGATTCCAAAAGAGCTATACATAAGAAAACCAAACCAAAAAACTTCAACAACATTTATCACTACATAAAAAAAAAAATTCTTGCTGGGAAATGCTTTCAGAATGCTAAATGGTAGTAAAGAAAAACAGAAGAGTAACAGAACTCCTTCAATCCTTTGGTGTTGTGTTCAGTAATACACCTCTCACTTGATCTAGAGCTGTGATCCGTTGCACAATGTAAAATTTTAGCACTGTATTAAAGAAAAGCAAGTGGGAAAAAATCAGATTCTCTTCAAATCTGATTCAGATTCTTTCAAATCTGAAGCACAAGAGAAATTTTGTAATATTATCTCAGCAGTTAATACTATTTAAAGGTATACTATGCACTCACCTGATAAGACAAAACAGTGCCATGCACTGTACATACAATTACAAACCAATTATTCACCAATCTTCGTTGTATTTGAAATAGAGCATTGATGTATGTGACTCAAAACATCAGCTCTGTGATTTAGGATATAAAATATTCAGAGAATTTTGGGGTTTCTGTTAGTGCTGTAACCTAAATACATTTTGGACCACACAATCCTACAAAGTTTATTCTTGGTGAACACAAAATTCACTTCAGCATTTAGGCTTTCACCTCGACTAGAAATTTCTTAAAATCTAAATCTTCATTTTCAGGAGGTTACCTTATCAAATAATATGCATTATATCTTCAGGATGTTACCTTCATAAATTACAGACATTATCTTCACATAGTTTTTACTACTTGAATCATTTTTTTAATTACTTTGTGTAGCAGAAATTTGCCACATGGTGCTAGTTATTCTCACAAGGAAGAGTATTTAATGAGGTGGTTCAAGCACCTCAAGGTTCCCTGAAATATCCAGAAAAGGAAGGGAGCCATTACCAGAGTTACCTGCTTTGGGTTTTTTTACTTACTGGGTTCATAAGAGCATAAGTATTGAAAACCAAGACTCAGCTATGCACACATCTGCATTTACAGCTTCTGCAAAACTGAAGTCTCTAATTAATAGATAAAATAATAACTCCCTCCCAAATCTGCTTTACTCCACATGCTGTCACTCATGAAACCATTCAGACTTTACCTTTCTTTTTTTTTCTTTCACTCACCTTCAGGATTGAGCTCTACCAGAGAGGCAGCAACAGGGCAAAAGAGAAAGAAAAAAAAATATTACTAAAGATTACTTAAGATGCTGCTTAAAAATGAAAAGGAGATGTAGTAAGAGGTTTTAAAGAAGTCAAGGCACATTTGTTAAGGAGACTATAATAAAGACACAGCACTAGCCAAAAACCAGACATGAGACCACAGAATCCCATCCAGCTGAGTGACTCATTAAGGTTCAGCTGCATGAATCCCACAGACATACAGTGGAGATTGATTTGGCCACAAATCTGAACAACTTGAAAAACAAGAGGCAAAAGTCTCTATTTGGATAAAATAAAATCACAAATGGACTTAATTTCTGTTTACTAATGTCTTACACTTAATTTCGTTGTCTTCTACAGTATCGGTATGCAACTGAGTAGAATTATCCCAGCTTAATAATTTAAACAGCTATCCAAACATTGAGCAAGACTGTAATTATTCTCCTTTATATAGAAGTCTTCCAAATTCTACCACTGAAGGGATGTTTAAAAATCTCTGCAGCTCCCTGATTTTGTTTTATGTCATACCTTGTGGGGATTTGCATAGAAACTCAAACATCCTGAAGATTTAAGATTTTATTTCCCTAACCAAAAGGCTGTCAGAACCAAATTTAATATCTAAAATAGAAACATAAGCTTAATTAATATCACCTGAAAAAAAAATATTACCTTAATTTCCCAGTGACAAACTTCACAGAATCCTAAAATGGCTTAGGTTGGAAGGGACCTCAGAGATAACCTGCTCCAACCTCCCCACCATGGGCAGGGACACATCTCAGCTAGACTCGGGTTGCTCAAGGCTTCATCCAGCCTGACCTTCAACACCTCTAGGAAGGAGACAATCCTCACTGGGCAGCCTATGCCAGTTCTCACCACCTTTGTACTGAAGAAGTTCTTCCTAAGATCCAGTCTAACCCTACTCTCCCTCAGCTTCAAACCATTCCCCTCTAAGTTTGATACTCTGGTCTTGCAGAGGAAAACCACAGCAGCCAGACCAGCAAGGCAAAACCCAAGCTTTCCAAATCAGAGGATCCAAGATATTCAAATGCACCACCTATAGAGCCATACCACAAGACCTGCCCAAAGTCACAGCACAATGTTGGGCACACCTCATTCACAAGGAATAAGAAGTCAGAGTCACAATGGAGAGGGACAGACCTTGTCCAAGCTATTCATGAAGGCTCTCCACAAAAAGGGAGGAGCATCCTTTTCTGTCTCTCACCCTCTGCACATTATCTGCAAGTCTTGTCTAAATATCAAGTCTTTAAAGCCCTGAGTTTCAGTTTTGTCTCAACCATTTCAATCATCAGACAGTCTAGACTACGATAAACACAATGTTTCAAGTGAGAAGTGATGTGAAGTCACTGCTTAAACAAAACTGTCTACATAAGATAAGGTCCTAGAGACCACCACCCTTCACAGAAGGTCTAATTCCACATCACAGGCTCACAGGATGTTAGGGGTTGGAAGGGACCTCCAAAGATCACCCAGTCCAACCCCCCTGCCAGAGCAGGACCAGAGAATCCAGCACAGGGCACACAGGAACACATCCAGACAGGCTTTGAAAGCCTCCAGAGAGGAGACTCCACAACCTCTCTGGGCAGCCTGTTCCAGTGCTCTGTGAGCCTTAGAGTAAAGAATTTCCCCCCTTGTGTTGAGGTGGAACCTCCTGTGCTGCAGCTTACAGCCATTGCTCCTTGTCCTATCAGAGAGCAAGGGAGATGCATTTTTTGGATGTCATTTTACTCCACTTCACCCTTCCATTTGTGCTGGCACAACACTCTGCTTGCACAGTGAACCAAAGCAGCAGATCTGGCTCAGAAATGGCTGTTGATTGTGTGAGCACAAGATGGGAGGAGGTGCAGGAGCAAAGCCAAGCAGAAGTGAAGAAGAGACAGCTTAAGACTGCTTTATGCTGCATTTAATTTAACAGGCAAGCCCTGCCTAAATAGTTTCTTAGCAGCCTAACATATTCACAGGCTGTGTGTAGACAGTTAATCAGTCCAGAGACAGCTGGGTACATTTACATATTGCATCTCTAGGGTGACTAAGGGCCTTATAAAACAGAAGTACTTCATTTTTATTCTTTTATATATCAGAGGTTGGAAGGGACCTCCAGAGATCATCAGGTCCAACTCCCCTGCCAGAGCAGCATCACTTAGGGCAGTCTGCACAGGAATGCATCCAGGTGGGGTTGGAAAGTCTCCAGAGAAGGAGACTCCACAACCTCCCTGGGCAGCCTGCTCAAGGGCTCTGTCACCCTCACTGGAAAGAAGTTTCTCCTCATGGTGAGCTGAAATCTTCTCTGTTCAAGTTTGAACCCATTGTTCCTTTTCTTATCACTGTGCACCACCCAAAAGAGCCTGGCCCCCTCCACTTGACACCCACCCCTCAGCTATTGATAGACATTGATCAGATCCCTCTCAGTCTTCTCTTCTCCAGACTAAACAGCCCCAGGGCTCTCAGTCTCTCTTCATATGGGAGATGCTCAAGTCCCCTAAGCATCCTTCTGGCTCTCTGTTGGACTCTCTCCAGCAGGTCTCTGTCTCTCTTGAACTGGGGAGCCCAAAACTGGACACAGTATTCCAGGTGTGGTGTCACCAGGGCAGAGTAGAGAGGTAGAAGAACTTCCCTAGTCCTGCTGGACACCTTTCTTGATGCATCCCAGGATCCCATTGGCTCTCTTGGCCACCAGAGCACATTGTTGTCCCATGCAGAACTTGCTGCCCACCAGCATTCCAAGGTCTTTCTCTGTGGAGCTGCTCTCCAGCAGGGCAGCCTCTAACCTGTCCTGGTGCATGTTGTTATTTCTCCCCAGATGCAGGACCCTGCACTTGTCCTTCAAATCTCCTCCTCTGTAGAGGTAGTTACTATCACACTGGTTGGCAGCCCAGAAGGCTGAATAGTCATCAAGATGTAATTTATTTCCCACTCCAAGATGTGGTCCCATAAAGAGCAGAACAGAAGCAAATTAATAGGAAAGCTTGTACAGCTGCTTCCCAAGACATAAGCATCTGATTTTACCTCTGTAAGATCATAACTTAATGATGCTACTACGTAAAATATCAACTAAAGCAGAAGACTAGACTGTATACACATCATCCCTTTAATTACTACTGCCTTCAGCATATTCCAAAGAACATCTGTAAGAAATCTGTAAAGAGAAAGAACTTATTAAAAGGCAAATCATCTTGAAATTTCCAGTGGCTTACCTGTGGGTATATTATATGAAACCAGACAATTTCCTTCTAGTTCTGATGGAGAACAATTCCCCTTCAAAAAGACAGACACCACCACGGTTTCAGATGAATCTTGTTCTAAAAACAATACAGAATTCAATCAAGTAATGGGAGCATATTTATTTTCTAGCCCTTTGGGAAATCTTCTACTAAATTATTGCAGTTGTTTCCATTAGTTCCCCTTTATCAAATCACCGGACATGCTTCTTTTAAAATGTGTCATTTGTTAAAGGCAAACTACTCCCTCCAACTTGTAACTAACCTGAAGCACAACCAGTAAAACAACACAGCACACTGACCACAAAGACTATCAAAACACAACACTCTTCTCTGGTCTTCATCTCCACATAGTCTTCAAGGCCACCTGAATCTTATCAATAGAGCTGGTAAAAGGCTAGAATCACCAAACAGCTGATGCTAAGTTGGGAATATATGTTAGCCTGCCCACAGCTAAACAGGCTTTCTGTTCCTGCTTCTAGTTCAGCACTGCTATTTCTACATTGACAGCAAAACAATCACAGAGTAACTAAGTTATTTTTGTCCCCTCAATCATGAAGCTGCCACTCCGCATCTCCAGCCCTGCCAAGCACCACACCATAATCAAGGAAGTAACTCCATTTTTTCCTACTTGCCTTCCTCCACCAAGCAGGATTTTGAAGCTGCAGAGTTAATTGCTTTAAGTGTAGTATATCTGCAACACACTCAAGAGAGGCTGGACCACACTTTTCAAAAATCCTCACCAAAAAATAATGGTACAGGAGCTGTAATGGCACTACAATAATTTACCTAAATCATCCAAGATGAACTGGTCACAGGTCACTGCTAATGGAGCTTGTACACAAACTGTCAGGTTTGGTTTCTGTGCAGTCACTCTGCTCTGGATTGTTATCTAAATCAAGTGACACAAAGAAGCATTAGAAGAAAGCAACAAATTCATCTCTGTATAGCAGAAAACAAACACAACCAGCAAAATGGTATCAAAAAGACCACTTCAGCAACAATGCTTAAGAACTTTATATTTCAACTTCAATCCCAGTATTTTCCTCTGACAATTGTCATTACTTACAGCCAATAATGGGATGCTAGAACTTGAAAAGCTACAATAAACTGAGATTTCTCATGTTCTTTGTAATTTCAAGCCAAGATAAACTATTGCTGAAGTAAGGATCAAAACATTTCACAAGTGTCATGTGCATTAATCTTAATGTAAACCATAAACAAAATGTTCTCCGATGACTGAAGTAAAAAGCAAAATGAAAAAGAAAACCAAGGTAAATCAGAAATTATTTATCTGTAAGGAGCAATTCATAGTCTTATGAGTAACTTCAGAGCCAAGAGCTGTTTGGTTTTTTTACTGCAAGCAAATTCTAAAACTAAATGTAGAGGCTATGGGTATCACAACTCCCAGACTTGATTATGAGAGCTGACCTAACCATAAACCTGAGTGGCCCTGGCTGCTTCTACTGTAGGCAGATCTTTTACTGCAAAACCAATGGATAAGAAAATGTCCTCATATGTTCTCAGATCTAAAGAACTAAGAAGTTCAGACCTAAAATGATAGTGTTGACTGAGATCTGAACGTGGTCTGGACATACACAGTGTCTCTGTGTTACTATTATTGCCTGGTTTATGTTGTTGGTCTACCCATTTGCTCACTACAGCCAGGTTAAATCAGTTCAGGGGCATACTAGTAGTTATCAGTAGTGCTGATGGACTTCTTCCTCACTCACACTTCCTTCAGACCAGTTCCAGGCAGCAACTATCAAGGATGATTTCAATGACATCAATTTTCAGGTTAGATTTTCCCAGCTTTTTTCCCCCCCACAAGTAAAAGCTACAAAAGTAGGTTTGTGGGGATTAATTTTTTTTTATTATTTTTTTTTTTTACAAAAGAAACTCTGGTTTTGTTTATTGGCTACTAAAAAGGCAGCTGAATATAAACTTTACATTCATGTAACCAAACATTTACTCACTTAAAAAGTATTGGGAAAATGATTCCTATGACTTAATGCAATCTTAACAATGCTTTTAGTATCAAAATAAAAACTCCAGTTGCTTTCTGACTTCAGCAGAAGGCTTGCTAGAATGACACCTGATTACACCAAGGAGAAAAAGACTTAAGCATATATTGCATTTCAAATTCTACTCATTTTCATCACCTAAGTGAAATGCAGAGGAAGTGACAGTTAAAACTTGCCACCACCATCTGCACACTGCTGTTGAAGTCAGGCACAGTACCTTTACTGTGACCGATGGCACTGCCTCTGCTTTCACCTCACTGTCAACGGCTTGCTGTGAAGAAAAAGATGAAAGCAGAGTAAATTCAGTATTACACACGAATGAGTGAGCACAATGAATGCAATACTACTTTCCTACCATCAGCTTGGTAAACAGGGAGTTATTGGTAAAGGATTTATCATTCCTGTGACAGATCGAAATACACAAAACACAGTACTGAGTTCCTTCTGAAAATGGAAAGCCTCTGTTTGAAACTGACTGCAAAAAAGCCAGTAAAAGGTCATGAAGGTTGCATATATAAGAAACTAATAGACTCTGATGTATATATAAATATTTGAAACTCTTTTCTTTGGCACACTACTTTCCACTGTCTATTTATTTACATTCTGGAAATACCTTCTCTAATTCAGTAGGGAAAAGTGACTTCCAATCTGCCAAAATATTATATACACACCACACATTATGGACTATAAAATCATCACATACTATCTTAAAATCAGAAATACATACTGAACTTCAAAAGAAACTTGTAGCAGCTACGTTGTTGTTCCTGCTAATTTCTATTTCAATTCATTCATTTAATACAAAATTCATCTTGACCTCATCATCATAGAACAGCTCAGGCTGAATGGGACATCATTAGATAACATCTACTCCAAAGTCCCTACCAGGGGCAGGGACACCTCTCAACTAGACTCAGCTGCTCAAGGCCTCATCCAGCCTGACCTTGAACACCCCCAGGGAGGAGGCAGCCACAGCCTCCCTGGGCAGCCTGTTCCAGAGTCTCACCACCCTCCTGCTGAAGAACTTCTTCCTCAGCTCCAGTCTAACCCTGCTCTCCCTCAGCTTCAAACCATCCCCTCTTGTCCTATTGCTAGACACCCTTAGGAAAAGTCCCTCTGCACTCTTCCTGAAGGATCCCTTCAGCTATTGGAAGGCAGCTCTATGGTCCCCCTGGAGTCTTCTCTTCTCCAGGCTGAACACCCCCAGCTCCCTCAGCCTATCCTCATAGCAGAGATGTTGCAGCCCTTGGTTCATCTTTGTGGGCCTCCTCTGGATTCACTCCAGCAGCTCTGTGTCCTTATACTGGGGACACCAGAACTGGACACAGTATTAAAGGTGGGGTCTCACAAGAGCAAGGGGGCAGAATCACCTCTCAACCTGCTGGCCACACTCCTCTTGATGACAAAATATCTACTATTATATTGTATGTTTAGATTTTATCTTGCAACAGCTCAGTTCCTACAGTTTAGGAAGTGTTTCTGTCTGTTTAAACTATTTTATTTTGAGGAAACACTTCAATCTCAGTTATACAAACATAAATACAGAGTAATCACTACCTATGATTAATCACTATTAACTCCTGGACAAAGCCAGTCTTTCCAGAAGAACTTCTTTTTCATACAGGTACTTACTGATTCTGCATCCAAATCAGGTGAAACTTCTGCTGTGACAATTACATCTTTGTGTTTTTCAGATTGGGGCAAAATATCTGAAATAAAAAGACAAATAAATCAGCTCTCCTTCACCAAAAAAGCAGCTACATTTCTAAATGTATGTCATTTTTCTGACCAAAGAAACCTCCCAGTTTTACAATATTTACACAGATAACCTAAGCCTGGATCTCATTCTGGATCTCTGATTTATGTATGAAATGGAATTAAGATTTTACACCTACTATCCAGGCATACACTAATACACCTACAACAAACAACTATCTCCAAAATACACACCACTCATCTCATGGCACTTGAAATAATTTGATAATGAATAAGTGAGACACAAAGATTCTGTGCCTAATAGTGAAAAATTAAACCAGACATTAGAAATTCCTCTGCAGAAGAAGATCTAAAAGGTTTAATGTAAATATTAGGTGGGGCTTGGTTACAACACATTACCCAATGATCTCCAGCTCTGTTAGCATACAAGGCAAAGAATGCTACAAACTAACTTGGGGACGTGTGGTTGGAAAGCTACAACTTGGAGAGGGACATGAGGAACAAGTTCTTTACCATGAGGTTAGTGGACCACAGGAACAGGTTGCCCAGAGAGGTAACTGGGGCCCCATCCCTGGAGGTACTCAAGATCAGGCTGGACAGGGCTCTGGGCAACCTGATCTAGTTGAGGATGCCTCTGCCTACTGGAGAGGGGGTTGGACTGGATGATTTTTGGAGGTCCTTCCCAACCCAGACCATTCTGTGAGTCTGAATATGAGTCAGCAGTTTACCTTGAAAGTTCCTACAGGCATGATGTAAACACAAAGGAAAAACTCTGTGTCCAGGGGCTTTACAGCCTAGGATTTTTTTTTTTGTACTTCTTTTTATTAAAATCTAAACTTTATTAAATACTACATTATAGCTGAAGTTTGAAAATAAAATATTTTCAAGTGCTGAAAGGAAAATCAGGTGGTGAGGAGTATGTACAACTATAGGAAAGGTAGAGGCACACCTCGTGCTGTTGTGGCTTCCTTGATGATTTTCTGAAGCTCTTTCATTTCAGCATCATATTCTTCATAGTTTATTTCCCTAGAATCAACCTTAGGAGCCTGGAAGATCGAAGGATCAGTTCCAAGGTAGGAACACTGAAGATGCCCATCATCACTCAGAGTGACTATAACACCCTTCAGGTCTCTGCATCACCAAAAATAAAGATCAGAAAGGAACTGAGAAGAATCACAGAAGCAACAACAGCAGAAGCAGCACAAATTCAATCTACAAATAGCAGAACTTTCTGTTTTTAATGGGATTCACTGGCCAAAAGAAAAGAACAATATTTAATCTTCAATTCAGATGTGCTTATTAATGTTACTCCCACTTAATTGCAACACCACCTAAGAACCAATCTGTGCTAGACAGATGAGTGAAACAACTGCCACTATCTCAAAATCCATATATCAAGACAAGTAGAGGAAAGGATCAGAACAAGCTGAGTAGACAGCGTGGTTATAAATTTTCCCATGAATAAAGTGTTACTTAATTCAAGTATGAATATTTAGGTTGCCATGCCTAATACATAGGGCTTTGCTTAGTGCTTGATAAATGAACTTTGTCATACTGGTGACAGGCAAAGGAAAGCCTTTTAAAAAAGGGATATTATTGAAGGAAATGCTACCATGCTCCAAACACACTGCCCCATGCTCTGCTACTTGGTTACAGCAAACAATGAAGTTCCTAAAACAAACTTTCTCAGTGAAAGTGCATGGTGAGCTTGTTCAACAACTGGAGAAAGAAAACTGACACCTCACCACAAGACAATTGCTAAAACTCTCTGGACCATCTTAACATTTCTTTCCTCCACAACTGGAGAAAGAACACTGACACCTGACCACAAGACAATTTCTAAAACTCTTTGGATCATCTTACCATTTCTTTCCTAAGGTTATAAATCTGTTAAACTAAGGAGGAAAGATCCATGAAGGCATCTGAATGTAAATCAAAACAGCAGAAGAAATACAGCCACACTGTTGGCAATAAATCTTTTGTGATATACTGCTGAAGTATAATGAATTCAACAGGGGGTTGTAATTTGTCCTTCCCATGTACATTTAAGTTGGCAGTTATGTGCAGGTAATGTATCAAATGAAATCAAATCAAATTATGTGACTTTCCCTGTATAAATTAAACTTAACTCCTGAGTTTGTCAGTGTTACAGAATGCACATTCCAAAACTCCACCTTAAAATCAACACCTTTCACCCAACTTTCCTGCTAGTCATTGCATTAGCTCAGAGACAAAAGCACTGCTTCAAGAAAGAATTGTTACCACTGACACTGCTCCCTTGCTGCAGTCACTGTTCCACTGGGTTCTAGGAAGATTGTTCAACATGAAACCTACACAAAGCTTTTAAATGTCTTTTACAGTAATCTTTCCTCCTTGAAGGACTTCATTAATTTGTATACCAACAGAAAAACCAAAACCAAAACCAAAACCAAAACCTGACTAACCAGTCATATGACTGCCCCCCATTACAAGAAAGATGTGGATGTGCTGGAACGTGTCCAGAGAAGAGCCTCGAGGATGATCAGAGGGCTGGAGCTCCTCTGCTATGAGGACAGGCTGAGAGAGCTGTCCAGGCAGTGGGTTGTTCAAATTGGACAAGAGGAGGCTCCCAGAAGACTTTATTGTGGTCTTCCAGTGTCTGAACGGGGCCTAAAGGAAAGCTGGGGAGGGACTTTTTAGGGTATCAGGTAGTGACAGGACTGGGGGGAATGGATCCAAGCTAGAGGAGGGGAGATTTAGATTAGACATTAGGAAGAAGTTCTACACCATAAAGGTGGTGAGACACTGGAACAGGTTGCCCAAGGAGGTGGTGGAAGCCTCATCCCTGGAAATTTGTAAGGCCAGGCTGGATGTGGTTCTGAGCAACCTGATCTAGTGTGAGGTGTCCCTGCCTGTGGCAGGGGGGTTGGAACTGGGTGATCTTTGAGGTCCCTTCCAACACTGATGATTCTGTGTTAATATCTAATTTCTAACATTTTCATTTCTCAGTTTGAACATTTGCCAGCCACTCAAGATTGCTTTATTTTCTCAAGCTTTTTTAACAATGGTTAAAAGAGAGCAGGGGGAGGGAGGAGCACATTTAAGAGTTTTATAGCAGCTCCTCCACAGCTACTGCACTCACACAATATCCCTGCAAACACTGTTACTTCATTTGGCACAGAATCCGGAATTTCAATTACTTGTTAAATTTCTTTTATTGTAAACTGTAGTTTTTACTATCATTCAATAGTCAAAGTAATACCAAATCTAAGAAGACACTTCAGCAGTGAGGAAGTCAAAGTATGAAACAAATTATTCTGGTATCTAAAATAGCTTTACAGGACAAAGCAGTTCCTACACACATATGGGAGTAATTTGAAAAGCTGTATTTTATTGGATTCTGGGTAATAATATTGGCATATGCTTTGTGTAGGTCTTCTCTTAAAAGAAATTGCTCACAACATAATTCTTGAAGAAATTAAGATGTTTTGCTTGTTTCCAGTTAGATAGTAACAAATTGATCATTTGACTGCTCTGGTGAAACCACATCTGGAGTACTGCATCCAGTTCTGGGCCCCTCAGCTCAAGAAGGACCTCAGGGAACTGCTTGAAAGAGTCTAGCACAGAGCCAAAAAGGCAATGGAACATCTCCCTGTGAGGACAGGCTGAGGGAGCTGGGGCTCTGCAGCTTGCAGCAGAGGAGCCTGAGGGGTGACCTCATTCCTGTTGATAAAGATGTGCAGGACAGTGTCAGGAGAACAGAGCCAGGCTCTGCTCAGGGAAGTCCAATGATAGGACAAGGAGCAGTGGGTGCAAACCAGAGCAGAGGAGGTGCCATGGGAACATATGGAGAAACTTCTTCACTGTGAGAGTACTGGAGGCCTGGAGCAGGCTGCCCAGAGAGGTTATGGAGTTCTCCTTCTCTGGAGGCATTCAGAATGCACCTGGATGTGTTCCTGTGTGACCTGCCCTAGATGATCCTGCTCTGCCTGGGGGGTTGGACTAGCCCATGCTAGTCATTTAATATTATTTTTAAATAGCAGAGGGGGAACTGCTTGCCTTCATTCCTGCAGTTGGAATTCCCACTTCTAAAGCTTTTTCCAGAACCATGAAGGTAGGGAATGTTTTAAATGTCATTGTGAAGTTGAAACCCCTACAAAACCATATGACTGTAAAAAGAAGCCTTTTAGGAAAAAAAAAAAAAAAACAAGGAAGGGACATGCAATAAAATGAGATGGACTGGAAATATGGGAGTGTGCTTAAGATGATAGAGCAAACACCATTTGAAACCAACTTGCTAGGAAGCTCAGCCACACAGCATGGTGTAGGCTGGACATAGCATTTGGTACATCTGTCTTCTGCAGGATCAGAATCCTACTAAGGTAAAAGCAACAGTCACAAAATGGGAATGTGGTTATAAACTACACACATTAAAAAAAAATCCCTCTTCAAAAGACCTCTGAAGAAGTTATTAATTTTGTACAAGCAAGCTGGAGAGGGACTTTTTAGGACATCAGGTAGTGATGGGACTGGGGGGAATGGAATAAAGCTGGAAGTGGGAAGACTCAGACTGGATGTGAGGAAGAAGTTCTTCCCCATGAGAGTGGTGAGAGCCTGGAATGGGTTGTCCAGGGAGGTGGTTGAGGCTCCATCCCTGGAGGTGTTTAAGGCCAGGCTGGATGAGGCTCTGGCCAGGCTGCTGTAGTGTGAGGTGTCCCTGCCCATGGCAGGGGGGTTGGAACTGGCTGATCCTTGTGGTCCCTTCCAACCCTGACTGATTCTATGATTCTACTGCCATCTCACCAACCCAGTGGCAATTCAGTGATAACAACCAATGCAATTTCCATGGTTTCCTTAGAAACATTTCTTTGAAGTGCAGTCATATTTAAGTAGAAAAAGTGTCAAATTCTCTGCATTTAACTGCTCAGATCAGACAACAACCTTACCCAACACTCAAATAAACATTTATAGAATCATAGAATGGTTTGGGTTGGAATGGACCTCCAGAAGTGATCTAGTGCAACCACCCTGCAGTCAGCAGAGACATCCTCCACTAGATCAGGTTGCTCAGAGCCTTGTAAAGCCTGATTTTGAATATGTCCAAGGATAGGGCCCCAGCTACCTCCCTAGGCAACCTGTTCCAGTGCTCCACCACCCTCATGGTTAAGAACTTGTTCCTCTGTGTACAGACACAAAACTGAACAGTTCATAGTGTGGTCATAACTGGCATCAATTTTATTATATTCCTACTACACAGAAAGAAAGTAAAAACCTTTCAACAATCCATAAAATTTCATTTCTGCAATTTTCTTTCCATAAGCCCATGTAATAAGTGCTAAGTTTTGCTGGGCTTATATGGAAGTTTTGCCATTTTTATATGGTGACTCTTAAACAGCTGTTCTAGCTGCAGTGATGTCAGTAATAATAAGGAATAACAGATGAGCTGGAACGAAGAACAAAGCATTTTCAAGCATCTGGACAGCCTAAAAGAATTCAGTGAGAGGGGTTTTATTTTGATTTCATATACTATTACCCTCTATGTGACTGCCCTTCTATCCCTTATATACATAATTGAACTACAATATTTCCTTTATATTTTCTCCAGTTAAACTCCAGTTCCTGTTGCCTTTCTACTACATGGAGAGCATAGTTAGACACAGCAATCTAGCCACCCAATGCATGACACCTCTGTGCCAGAGAGCAACCTGTAATTTCAAGCTCATATTTGGACTGGGCAAGTATTTTCTCACTAGCAGACTGATCACAGATTTTAATTTTCTTTTTGGAAGCTGCAACTCAATAAAGCAGATTTTCAACCAATGGCTACACACCAGAATTCTGAAGTCTTCAGTTTTTGATTCACACACCTCATGCAAACTAAACTGATCAGTCTGTGGGGTACAGATGAGCTCAAATCTGGAAATTATTCCTGCGTCAACCCAAAGAATTTAAACACTGACTTAGGTGCTCTCATTTATGGTGACAGGCTGCTGACTCAGACTTCATACACAATGCAGTACTTCCTGAGTCTTGGACTACATGATGCAACTTAAGTTTATTAAATATCTAATCCTGTATAATCCATAATCATACAATCAACCATCAACTTGGAAGAGACCTCCAAGATCACTTAAGTCCAACCTATCACCCAGCCCTATCCAATCAACTAGATCACAGCACTAAGTGCCTCACCAGGCTTTTCTTGAACATCTCCAGGGATGGTGACTCCACCAACTATGTAAGAGCCTAAGACAAAATACAAACACCAATAGCTAATGGGTAGCTGGCTTCAAAACATCATAGACTGACTTATATTAGAAGGAACTCTAGAGATCATCTCCTCCAACCTCCCCACCATGCCCAGGGACACCTCTCAACTAGACTCAGCTGCTCATGGCTTCATCCAACCTGGGAATCAACACTCCCAGGGAGGAGGCAGCCACAACCTCCGTGGGCAGCCTATTCCAGAGTCTCACCACCCTCCTGCTGAAGAACTTCTTCCTAAATCCCAGTCTAACCCTGCTCTCCCTCAGCTTCAAACCATTCCCCCTTGTCCTGTCTCTAGACAGCCTTATGAAAAGTTCCTCTGCAGCCTTCCTGTAGGACCCCTTCAGGGATTGGAAGGCAGCTCTAAGGTCCCTCCCCGTCAAGTCTTCTCCAGGCTGAACAACCCAAGCTCCCTCAGCCTATCCTCATAGCAGAGGTGTTGCAGCCCTCAGCTGCACCAATTGGCCTCCCCTGGACTCACTCCAACAGCTCTGTATCTTTATGATTGGGACACCAGAACTGGATGCAGTATTCAAGGTAGGGTCTCAAAGGAGCAAAGCTTCATGTGTTGGTGGTTTACAACACCCATGTTAGGAGTTCAGGCACAACCCTTACAGTCAAGCTTGCAGTGATCATACTTGGGGGAAGCAGTAACAACAAACAAAAAATTACCTACACAAATTTCGAACACCAGAGTCCCTTGTAGCCTTAGCAATTAGCAGAAATATTTTTCCCTTCCAAACTGAGCAAAACAGAATCACTGATCCATTTATGGGATTATTCCTCAATATAAATCTAGACTGACTTGAAATTCACAAAGAGCTGAAGTGTGGATAAAGCTAAGTGGCCATGACTGCCTCCTTCAACATAAGACATCTTTACCTTTACCTTTACCTCTTGGCTTTGCAACAGTCACTTTTGTTTAAAGCCAGACAACTGTTTTTTGCCCATCTCAAACAAGGAGCATCTATTTGCTAGCTGTCATGGGTTGAGCTGAACCTGCTGCTGTGTGTATTCAATACCATGCTGCTGTCACATCAGCTTCAAAACGAAAATGCTGGTTGGAGCAAAGTACCAGGGGGCTTGAAGTTCAGATGGGTAACATGAGAGGCTTCCTGTTCCAGTTGCTGGCTTTGGTTTCCAGGTTTGGGGTGTGGGTCACTTCTGCTGCATGCACTGCAGATCAGGGGGTGGGGAGGGTGCTGGCTTTGCAGCATAATGCAGGAGCAGCAGCAAATATTCTGCTAATAAGCTAAGGATCACCCCCAGTAAATTCCTTATCTCATCCCAGACTTGTTTTATTTCTGTGTAACTTTCCCTCCTGTTTGTGTGGGCAGAGAGGGGGGTTTGTGAGAGCAGGCTGTGTTAACCCAGGACACCAGCTTAACTGAAGCTAAAAGGGCCAGGTTCTGGAAATTTAATATTTTAAGAAACTCTGAGCTTTTTCTTCTTTGAAAGGTGGCAAATGACTTGTGCATAACATATAATAAAATCTTTCCAGACTGCTTCATATATCCTCTTCAAAAGACATGCTATTCCATTACCAAGTAAAATTACATTTATCTGTCAAACAAATGAAAGTGAAAGCAAATATTCTAGTAACTTTCACCAACTTGTCCAAACCTGTCAACTCCTTTTAATAAAAAGGAGCTGCACATTTTACAAACCAGACATGTCATTTTGTGGGTTATTTGCTTCAAGAATCTTTCTTCCACGAGGAACAGTCCTTCTGCATACAGAGGTAGGAACACACATAAATAAATGCTCACAAAAAGAAAGGTGGCTCCAGTATTCTAATTCCCAGATGTAGTTCCTAAAAGCAAAAGGCACCACACACACAAAGCATTCCTTTACCTACAGCCAGGCACCTACACAGGGTCCTGAAGTTTTTTCTTTTGATTGTTTCTAATTTCATCTGGCTGAAAGTAGAAATATCACAGAATCATAGAATTGTCAGTGTTGGAAGGGACCTCAAAGATCACCCAAGTTCCAACACCCCTGCCATGGGCAAGGACACCTCACACTAGAGCAGGTTGCTCACAGCCACATCCATCCTGGCTGCAAAAACCTCCAGGGATGAGGCTTCCACCACCTCCCCGGGCAACCTGTTCCAGTGTCTCATCACCCTCACAGGGAAAAATTTCTTCCTAACATCAAATCTGAATCTCCCCACTTCCGGCTTCATTCCATTCCCCCCAGTCCTATCACTCCCTGACACCCTAGAAAGTCCCTCCCCAGCTTTCTTGGAGCCACCTTCAGATCCTGGAAGGCCACAGGAGGTCACCTCAGAGCCTTCTCTTCTCCAGACTGAACAACCCCAACTCTTTCAGTCTGTCCTCATAGGAGAGGAGCTCCAGCCCTCTGCTCATCCTTGTGGCCCTTCTCTGAACACATTCCAACACCTCCAGATTTTTCCTGTAATAGGGGCTCCAGAACTGGACACAGTACTCCAGGTGGGGTCTCAGCAGAGTGGAGTAGTGGGGAAGAATCACCTCCCTGGACCTACTGGCTGTGCCTTCTCTTAATGCAGGCCAGGATGTGATTGGCTTTCGAGGTTGCACGTGCACACTGGTGGCTCATATTGAACTTCATTTAAACCTGAAGTTCACTGACAATGTAGTGCCTAAGGCAGTAAGATTCCACAAGAGATTAAACAGAGAGGGAAGTAATAACATCCCTAAAACCCTGGTAGAAAGCTGGGCTACTGTTAGAACTGTGCCTGCTAATAAACTCCAAATGAAATGCACTTTTTTTTTGCCAAATATTTAATACCAGACTATACCTTCATGGATAGTCAAAAGCACAATGATCCAAAATTAAGGTCATCAGAAATGTCAAGTTGAAAAACAGATCTCCGAAGAAGTTTGCAGTCTACTTCCATGTCAAATAAAAAAAGAAATGTCAGGCTACCTTTTAACATTCACAGGTTTATCAGATGTAACTCAAAGACTATATACAAACAAACAGAAGTAGTAAAATTGAGACTAGTGAACTTCAGAAGTGTTCAGAAGAACTGAAGTCCCTGATTTAAAGGCTTCATGCTTTCCTACCGCAAAAACAGATTTGGATCTTGGAAGTGATCAGAACAGAAATCCCTTTCCTGAGACTACATCCAGTCTGTAATGCTCTATCTATGTGGTTTTAAGTCAAGCCACAGGGGCATTTCAGATGTTTGTGATGGAAGCCCCCCTGAGGGCAGCAACACTATCTGTTCTGCTTCAGACTGAAGGCACCTTAACATAATGTTCTAGTTTCAGGCCAGCTAGGTCAGAGCAGTACTCAGTGCAATCAATCAGCCATTAAAACATAGCACACTTAGGAGCAGCTTTGCCAAGTGAGCCAGTGTCAAACAAATAGAGCAGCAGTTATCCACATCTTTTCATCTCTACGCCACAGACCTATTATGGTCAAGCATATGAAGACAGGATAACTCAAGCACAGAAAACCAAATGCAACTTGTGATAGGCCCTTACAAAGTTACTTTCTGCTACTTTCTCATCAAGTAGTTCCAGATGATTCAGACAGACATAATGTTCCCCCACCAAAAAGGGGAGTTAAGTCACTTGCCTTTACAGGCTCAATTCCCTGCCAGCAGAAAAAAAAATGCACAACCCACAAATGCTTTAATTAACAGGAACCCAATGCAGGAATCACATTCCTATGGATTTGCTCCCCACACTTGTACCCAAACGATGAGGGGAGGGAGAGAGAGAACAAGAAATGTACCACATCTCAAGCACATCTCAAAAATGACAAGTTCATAGAACGGATAATCTAGAAATATGAGAGGTAGTTCATGAAATTTCCTTTGCTAAGGAAACGTGGAGGGCACAAGGTCTTACAAAAGAGGTCTCTGATAAAACAGAAAAATGAAAATCAAAGGGCAAGGAAAAAAGGGAATGAACCTTGAAGTCAAATGCTAAGATATTTACGTAATTATGCTGGATACCAGGCAAACACTGCTGCTCACAATTACCATTTCACCACTGAAAATAAGAAAGAAGTAGAAATTCCTCTATTTCCTTTGAGGAACTTCCCAGATTTCAGGTATTCTAACTGCAGCATATGGATGGCTTCTCTCCAAGCCAGTCTAGAATAGGGTTTTTCTGGAGGTTTGTCTGGAGTTTAATTCAACTCATTCAGAACACCTCAACCATTTTCTTGAAGAGTTTCAGCTCCAGTGAGAACACTTTTGCACAGCCCTAGCTTTAAGGATGACAACACAGAGCATGGAAAAACAACTGTCCAAGCAGGCTTATCAATGGGAAGACGAATTTGTGCTGAGAAAGTCCTAAGCAGTTTAAACTAATCCAACTTGTCCATGTGAGTGGTTATACCTCTGAAGCAATGCAAGCAGTGCTAAGCATGTAGGGGTCCCCTTGACACAGTTTTTATGTCATAAACACTTAGTAACTACTACACATTAACAGAAGCAGAATATAAACTTCAAACAAAATAAGGGACACACCAGAACTGTTTCCAGCTCAGTGATTGTAGTTATAGCAGACCTTGAGGTACAACTCCGAATAAAGATCAACTCAAATTTTTACCTGTAATTGCAATTTTCTGACTACCAGCTTTTGTAGGAAATGTTCAGTTGCCTGACAGGGAACGTTCAGGTCTGAACGGAAGGCAAAAGTGTAGTTCAATGACTAAGAAATACATCACTGCTGGAGTGAGGAGACACCTTACTAAAACCTTACAAGGAACCATTTAACTCTGATTCTCATGTTTCTGTGATGTGATGGGAATCAGGCAGTTTATGCTGGAATTTAATCCCAAAGGTGGTAATGTGTTCTTGTCATTATTTACATCCCCTATGATGAAAGGTTGAAAGACCTGGGGCTGTATAGTCTGGAGAAGAGAAGGCTGAGAGGGGGTCTTGGTGTGAAGATGAAGGGGCCAGGCCCTGTTTGGTGGTGCCCTGTGATAGAACAAGGAACAATAGGTACAAGCTGGAACACAGAAGGTTCCACCTCAACATGAGGAGACACTTCCATCCGGTGAGGGTGAGAGAGCACTGGAACAGGCTGCCCAGGGGGGTTGTGGAATCTCCTCTGGAGACTTTCAAAATCCACCTGGATGCGTTCCTGTGCAGCCTGCCCTGGGTGATCCTGCTTTGGCAGGGGGCTTGATCTCTGGAAGTCCCTTCCAACCCCTAACACCCTGTGATTCGGTGAAAACCATGGCATTAGTAGGTCTGGGAATTCTGATTGTTACTAGCAAAACGATCTGGGACAAATTAGCAGACTCTCAAATTCTTAGTAAGACCAAACTGAGTGTTAAAGTTCACACGGAGGAAGCAGAATCTGCATAAAATTCTTAGAGGCACTATTGAAACAGATGGCTCCATAATAAGAGTTTCCAAACAAATAATTGTATATATAAATGTTAGTGCAATCCGCTCTTGTAAAAGTAAGTGCCTTTTTTCCTTTTTTTTTTTTTCTTTTCCTGACAGAAAGATTTTTTTTCCAAACTTCAAAAGCTATACTGTTGTACCCTGCATAATTAACTTTTGGTTTATATTAACTGGCCCACTGAGACTATTCATTGTATTTTACTTGTGAGATCTGTTAGATGAAAGCCACCACAACTCTGTCGAGAGTCTAAAAAAAAAAAATTAATTAAAAAAAAAAATTGATAACCATAAGTACCAAACAAAACAAACATCCCTCTGATCCCTCTGCACAAGGCACTAAAGCTGGTTAGATGTTGTACTGTCATTTGTTATGAGATAAAACACATGACTTACAATCAAGTATTCAACAATCCAGTGTCTGTTGGCAGAGCAGCCACAAGCCTGCTGGGGATCAGAAGGAATCTGACAAGGACAGTCCTAGTGAATGCATATATCATAGAATGGCTGGAAGGGACCTCAGAGATCATCTACTCCAACCTCTACACCATGCCCAGGGACACCTCTCAACTAGACTCAGCTGCTCAAGGCCTCATCCAACCTGAGCATCAACACCCCCAGGGAGGAGGCAGCCACAGCCACCCTGGGCAGCCTGTTCCAGAGTCTCACCACCCTCCTACTGAAGAACTTCTTCCTCAGCTCCAGTCTAACCCTGCTCTCCCTCAGCTTCAAACCATTCCCCCTTGCCCTCTCTCTGGACACCCTTACGAAAAGTCTGTCTCCAGCCTTCCTGTAGGATCCCTTCAGCTATTGGAAGGCAGCTCTAAGGTCCCCCTGGAGTCTTCTCTTCTCCAGGCTGAACACCCCCAGCTCCCTCAGCCTATCCTCATAGCAGAGGTGCTCCAGCCCTTGGATCATCTTTGTGGCTTCCCCTGGACTCACTCCAACAGCTCTGTGTCCTTCTTACGCTGGGGACACCAGAACTGGATACAGCATTTGAGGTGGGGTCTCAGCAGAGTCAAGGGGCAGAATTCCCTCTCTTGCCCTGCTGCCCACACTCCTCTGGATGCAGCCCAGCACATGGTTTGCCTTCTTGTGCTGCATGAGGGCACTGCCAGCTCCTGGTGAGCTTCTCATCAATCAGTGCACCCAAGGCTCTTTCTTCAGAGCTGCTCTCAACCCACTCTGCACCCAGCCTGGATTTGGTCACAGGCACTGGACACCCAGCACCCAGCACAGCTCTGGGAGCACGCAGTACAGGAAAGTCACTAACCTTTATGTAGCCTTTTTATTTCAGTGAGAGGATCAGCAAAAGACATGCCATCATTTCTCTACACTCACTACTCTCCTGCCCAAACAGTTTTCCCCTGACTCGGCTTAACATTTATTTTACAAAAAGTTTTGTTCTCTTGGAGTGCAGCAATTTAAACAGTTCCTTAATTTCCACAGTTTAAAATTGGAGTTTAATAATCTGGCCCAACAAATTATCTCTGGAATTCATATGATCTTAAATGCTTAAGCTTAAGCTAAATGCTTAATGAAGAACAGATTTTTAGTGAGATGCCTTTTTTTTTTTTTTCTCCTGTTTCAGGGAAGGATCTTGCCAGATTAAAAGAATGAGAAGTGAAGCTTTGCAAAGAAGAAACTACTCCAGTGGAGGTAGGAGACCTCAGGTTCTACCTTCACTCAAGACCAACAGAAAGTCTAAAGAACAAGACAGCAATTTTTTCTAGAAAACAACAGTGTGCCCATTAATGATATTAACAATTTACAAAACGAAGGAAGGAACACTTTGAATGCTCCTTTTACAAGTCACCTTATTTGTTACCTAGTATGTTCAGATCTAAAGTTTCACAAGTGGGAATTCATCTGAAAAAAAAGTTACTTACTGTAAATTTGCTACTTTTACTGATACAGGAACGTGGGGAAGCTGAGAGGCCCATTTCAGTGTAACATCCTGGTAAACATTCAAGATCTTACTGTGGTTTCCAATCAGAGTGTTGATTGTTCCTTCCTTCACTGTTAAAGATACAAAACCAGTTTTAGGAGAAGAGATTTTCTACAGCCAGTACTTTTCTTTGAGGCTTAGTGTAATGAATTCTTTTTTTCTTTTCCATGTAAGCCATTATAAATGAATAATATAATAATTCATTTACTTACAGCACAATGTGAATAATAGAAAATACAAAGACCACTAAGATCCTATCTATAAAGTCTAAAAATGGTACTTCAAATCTAGAAAAAGACAGTGTCACAAATTCAGCAGATAGGTTTTGAAACATCAACACAGAAGAGGGTACTAAAGATCTGCAGTTCTATAGCAGCATCCAACCAAATTGCTTCCACATAACAGAATAAGTCAGTTTCATCTCCTAGCAGTAAAGATCATCTGGTTCCAAGCCCCTGTAATGGGCAGGGGCACCTTCCACTAGGCCAGCTTGCTGAAGGCCTCATCCCACCTCCAGAGAGGGGATATCCAGAGGATGCATACCCTCATGTGTGCTCCTCTTCTTTGTTTGCCTCTTCCAAATACTTGCACCTTCGTATGAACTTGGATCCTGTTTCTACCTTGTTTTTCTTGTCCTACAGCACAGCTTGCAGCATTTAAGGTCTGTTCCAGCCCAAATCATTCTACAAATCTTTTTTTTTTTTTTTTTTAAACTATTGGTAATGACAGAAGGTCCTCAAACACCAGTTTAATTCTTCCAAAATCTCTCCTTCATCTGTGTTAGTTGCTTTGGTAGCTTGGGCAAAGTTACTCAAACGCTAGACAAGTATCTATTTAGATTCTACAAATTATGACACTTCCCACTATATAACACTTGAAAATAGGCTTGTTTGAACTACCAAGAGAGCTCGGGTTCTACAGATTTTCTACACATCAACAGCTTATTCAGGAAAATATATTTATTCATCAGGAAAAAAAATAAGTTTTAGCTGTAAAAGTAACCAAGTTAAAGTGAAGCTGAATATTCCCTTTACAAACCTGAACAGTAAGGAATGAAGCAACTTGGACTGTAATCAAGCTTCTTCATGAATCGAATTTGCCCATTATCCTTCAGGCAAAAGAAGTTTCTCTCACCAAGGACAAAAACAGAGGAAACTGCCTGATTAAAGGAGCCAACACAAATATCCAGGGCTTGCTCCCCGATGTTTAAAACCCAGTCCACCTTCAAAAGAAAAACAAAACAAAAAACCAACATGCTCCAGAGATCAGCTGACAGCTGCATATCAAAGACAAAACTTAGAGAAAACTCAGAACTCCAGTCACATGGATATCCCTAACAGATAGAAAACCAAGAGCTACTTTGAAGGAGAGTCATCCTCTGATTTTGAGGGCAGTTGGTTCACAGTGATAAGACAAGGAGCAATGGGTTCAAACTTGAACAGAGAAGATTTCATCTCAACATGAGGAGAAACTTCTTTCCAGTGAGGGTGACAGAGCCCTGGAGCAGGCTGCCCAGGGGGGTTGTGGAGTCTCCTTCTCTGGAGACTTTCCAACCCCACCTGGATGCATTCCTGTGCAGAGTACCCTAAGTGATGCTGCTCTGGCAGGGGGGTTGGACCTGATGATCTCTTGAGGTCCCTTCCAACCTCTGATATACTGTGAGACTTTCCTTCTGGTGAGTAAAGCAGCAATAAGATCCAGTTTATGAAATGGTCATGAGTTGATGCCTGTACAGCTCACTTAAGTATGTTTGAATTTTAAACCACACATCCCATTCAAAATTAAAGTACTTGAATACCTGAATTACCAAATCAAGGAACAGAGTATTGAAGTTATTTAAATGTACGCTGCACATGTCCTTAAGATATTAAGGACAAGGTTAGAGAGTGAGAAGGTGGTAACTTACTCTACCAATCTATGTAAATGGAAAAACAGATAAAGTTTCAGTGTGTAAGTGCAATATTTATGCTTGCAGTCACTTACATACAGCCTTCAATTTGAAGTATGAAGACAGGCTGAAAGAATTGGGGCTGTCCAACCTGGAGAGGAGAAGGCTCCAAGGACACCTTATGGCTACATTTCAGTATCTGAAGGGGACCTACAAGAAGGCTGGGGAAGGACTGCTCAGAAAGGCTTGTAGTGATAGGACGAGGGGCAATGGTCTGAAACTGGAGCAGGGCAGATCTAGGTTGGACATCAGCAAGAAGTTTGTTACAATGAGAGTGGTAAATACTGGGATAGGTTGCCCAGGCTCCTTCAGGTACTGGAACTACAGAGAAATAAATTTTCTTCCTTTTAAGAGGAAGCAGATCAAATATTAAGCAACATGGTCACAGGGAGCTCCTGAAGACCATTGAATCCACAGGCTTTTGACAAAGAGAGTCCAGCATACTGCCTATTTATGGAAACATTTTCTCTGAGTACCAAGGATTCCCCAAGTAGAATGAGGTTAATTTTCTAAGTCCAATACAAAGTCACAAACAGACTTAAAATTAAAATGTGAGCAATATTTCAAGTGTATCTACTGTACAACAGTTTAGGATCTGTACTTAAGACCTCCTTAGAAGTAGTTATTTTCAGTATAATTCTTTTTATTCCTCCTTAGAACAGTGGTGAGCTCTGAGGCCCATCCTTAAACAACAGAGGCCCAAAGAATCATAGAATGGTCTGGGTTGGAAGGGACCTCCAAAGGTCATCTAGTCCAACCCCGTCTGCAGTCAGCAGGGGCACCCTCAACTAGATCAGGTTACCCAGAGCTCTGTGGAGCCTCACCTTCAATACCTCCAGTATTCCAGAAGTGGAATAGGCTTGGCTCATCAAACTTTTTAATCTAAAATGTATTTTCTTTTTACATGTATTAAAACCTTAACGGGTTTTGTGTTCAGAGTGATTTTTTTTGGTGGAGGAGAAATGGAGGCTGCATTTCTCTAATGCTGTTATTAGAGGATTCATGTAAAAACTTGTAGGAATAATTATTTACCAAAGCCTGTGTTATCTGGATACATTAAAACACCTCTTTCATTTCCTTTTGTTACCTAAATGCATTTTTGTTGCCTCTTTGCATATTTTTTTGAAAAGAGAAGAACTGGGAGAAAGAACATTATTAATCTGCCATAGTACTATGGGAGGAAACACTGTTCAGCCTGTTCAGGAAAATTTGGAAGTCCCATCCCTGGAGTTTTTAAGGCCAGGCTGGATGTGGCTCTGGGCAACTACAACTGGGTCTAATTTTAACAGAAATCAACTGGAGTCTTTCCATTGCCTTTAATGGCAATTGGATGAGGTCCTTTGTCAGCAGAGAGTGTTTCCATTTGTTACTTTGCATTGGTCTTTTCAATGTGGATGCAGTGTGTACCACACAGGTTATGTAAAATAAACAGGTTTTACCACAAGCCTTTTCCCAGAGCTAAGTTTTTGCTGTTCTGTTTCTTGTCTTTCATCAGCATCTGTCGCAAACGCCAGCACTTGGTATCTGTTATGGGAAGTTTAAAAAGAAGACAAAAAAAAAAAAAATAGAATGTACCTTTGTAGTTAATACACTGAGTAAAGAATCAAATATCTTTATCATCATCATCTGAGTATGAATGCACAGTAAAAGCACCGCTTGCAAGGACTGCTAGGAAGCCAACTGCAACACATCTATCATCAAAGATGTTCAGATAAATATCACTGCAGGATAACAGCTAAGTGTAAAGGCAGATATTAAACCAAACATTTCCATTCAGATTTTTATCTGGTGTTAAAATAAGTTCAACAGCTAAACGTATTGGAGGATAGAAATTGAGACTGAAGACAGAAGCAAGAAATCAAAAGATTTTTCAAAATAAAACACCAAACTGTTTTGCTTTTACTAAGCTTAAAAAAAAAACAAAACCAACCTAACCTCCTGAACTACTCTGAAATATGGTCTCCTATATGTAATAGAGTCATGGAACAACTTAGATTGGAAGGGATCTCGGAGACCATCTGCTCCAACCTCCCCACCATGCCCAGGGACACCTCTCAACTAGACTGAGCTACACAAGGCCTCATCCAACCTCACCTTCAACAACCCCAGGGAGGAGGCAGCCACAGCCACCCTGGGCAGCCTATTCCAGAGTCTCACCACCCTCTTACTGAAGAGCTTCTTCCTCACATCCAGTCTAACCCTGCTCTCCCTCAGCTTCAAACCATTCCCCCTTGTCCTGTCTCTAGACATCCTTAGGAAAAGTCTCTCCGCAGCCTTCCTGTAGGATCCCTTCAGCTATTGGAAGGCAGCTTTGAGGTCCCCCCAAAGTCTTTTCTTCTCCAGGCTGAACAACTGCAGCTCCCTCAGCCTATCCTCATAGCAGAGGTGTTGCAGTCCTTGGATCATCATAGACACACCATCAAGCACAGACATTAAACTAAGTAATTCTTCTTTAAAAATTTCTTTCCCAAATTCATGCTGCTGTCCTAACTTCTTGTTTCCCACATTAGGTAAAATAGTGAAGTTTTGTGCAAAAGTAAGACAAACTACAACAACAACAACAAAAACAACAAAAAACCACAACCAAAAAAAGCTTATCCAGTAGATCAAAGAAGGGATTTCTGTATAATGTCAAAGTTACAGATTTAAAATGATGCCACTGACAGCCCTCACATTTCAGATGCATGTAGGTACTGTGCTGCTTGCTTCTGAGAGATTGCAGTTTCAGGGCAGTCTCTCATGGGATCCTGACACCAGCTCCTTGAACAAGCCCAAGTCTGTTCTCTTGAAATGTACAGTCTTTAGTCTACTTCTTAGCTTCCTCACATCTCTTAGGATCTTAATCTGTATCATCTCAAGGTCACTGCAGCTAATGTCTGCAACACCCAGTGGCAGATGCTGACTGTTACTTCTCCAAACATTTCCTTTCAAGTTGTGAATTCAGCGAAGCATTTTTCCTAGCCAGGCTGTCTAGCACTGGCATAGAAGTTTTACCTAATGCACCTAATTCAGCATTATGAAAGGATTCCCCTTTGTGGAGTCAACCCTTATATGCCATACCATCACTTACATGATGGATTTAGCACCTAACTCGTAACCAAGGCGGTTAACAAGCTGCTTCTGCTGCTTTGTCAGGTAGATTCCACCTCTCCCCACCAGCCCTTATTGCTTTTAGAGAATCCTATGATCAAAAAAAGCTAAAGCCCTGTCTCAAATATCTTCTGAAAACTCAGATGCATCAGACTAACACTTACCTGCACCAATATAACACTCCTGTGGAAACTACTGCAAGGAACATCTTGGCTCAAGCAGTGCAACACTGCTTGCAGACAACACTGAAAGCACAAATTTGACAGGACTGAAGCAAGGCAAAACTTGGCCCTTGCAGGACAAGATGGTGTGCCTTGCTAAGCCAGTAAACCTAGCACATGTCTACAAATAAAACAGGGCCATGAAGTCCTCCAGATGCACAGCCTTGAGTGTCCAGAGACAGTAATCACTCAGTGTACACATTTTACTTCTTTCCTGCAGCTACCTATCACCTGCTTTAGGACACAATATTTGCAAAGGCAACAAAAGTCAGACATGATTACCTTGAATTTGTTTACACACTAAATGACAGCACCAAAACATGCTGTAATTACTGAACACATACTTGTAACTCTCGACCTGTTGGCAAGAAGACACTGTAATGAAAGAATCTGTCCGAGAGCTGTAAGTCAAGGGTCCAGGCAGGAGAAAACCAGGTAAAAAACGGCCAAAAGCATAACTCTCCTGCTCAAACAACATCAGCATCCCATCCATGGACTGGATGCAGATCAAATCTCGCCCTGCAGAAAGCAAAAGAAACAAAGCAAGTTTATTTACATCATTTGAAGTCTGTAGCTGACTTTCTGCACCTGAAACATTCAAGAGGTTACAACAACTACTGATCAGAGTCAAAACAAACATTTGCTTTGGTGCTTGTACTGTCTCTGACATACCAGCCAAGAACACTGCAGTGACTTAACTAGCATACAATTCAGAAATTACTGAGAATGAGCTATAAATTCCTCATGTTTCAACTAAAAAAATAAAGCAAGACACATGTTAACTCAGAAGTTATATAATATTAAGGTTCCTACAGCTCTCAGTGTCCTGCTTTTCATCACTAACAGTCAACACCAGTAACTATTACTAGAATATATTTGAAAAGTATCCATAAAAGAATTGTAGCAACTAGACAAGTTCAAAGAGTATAATTGGAATCACACTAAGTCTGTGAGTACACAAATGAGTGAAACCAATTCAATGCTTTGCTACTGCTGGCAGGAGCAGTCCTGCTCACCTCCTTCCCTCAGGGCTTGCAGCTTCCCTTGCTCAGGTCACATAGTTCTTACCCAATCCCAAACCAGTTCTGCTACTTACCTGATGGCTTTTAAACTGATAGAAGGATACCATCCTACATTTGCAATTTATTTTTTTAAACTCTTTCAGATAAGTGAATTGTCATCCCACACAAGTAACTCCACACAAGCTTAGCAACTGCCAGAGGAAGGGATTCTAGAGGAAGGCTGCAGAGGGACTTTTCATCAGTGTGTCTAGCAACAGGACAAGGGGGAATGGTTTGAAGCTGAGACTGGATCTGAGGAAGAAGTTGTGGATGCCTCCTCCCTGAGGGTGTTCAAGGCCAGGTTGAAAGAGTTAGGGCTGTTCAGTATGGAGAAGAGAAGGCTCTGAGGAGACCTTATTGTAGCCTTCCAGTATCTGAAGGGGGCTACAAGAAAGCTGGGGAGGGACTTTCTAGGATGTCAGGTAGTGACAGGACTGGGGGGAATGGAACAAAACTAGAAGTGGGGAGATTCAGATTGGATGTTAAGAAGTTTTACACCATGGGGGTGGTGAGACACTGGAACAGGTTGCCCAGGGAGGTGGTGGAAGCCTCATGCCTGGAGATTATGAAGGCCAGACTGGACGTGGCTCTGAGCAATCTGATCTAGTGGAAGGTGTTCCTCCCCATCGCAGGGGGGTGAGAACTGGATGATCCTTAAGGTCCCTTCCAATCCTAACAATTCTATGATTCTAGGTTGGATGAGGCCCTGAGCAGCTGAATCTAACTGAGAGGTGTCCCTGCCCATTGAGGGGAACTTGGGGTAGGTGATCCCTGAGGTCCCTTCCAACCTAAGCTATTCTATGATTGTATGAAGTATGATATGGTTCTGGAGGTGATGGTTACAGGGCATGAGAGCCATGGCAGCTTTCACCCTTGATTCTGTTGAGGAATGGGAAAGGCATGAGGGAGACTGGATGTATCCTGTGGGTCAACAGTTGGTTGCACAGGAGGTAGTCACAGCAAAGCTGTTTGTTACAGCCACATCAGCCTCTGAAGCTGGACAGCTGTTCCAGGCTTGCCAACTCAGTAAGAGCCACTTTAAATTAGGAATGCCATGTTGCTATTGTTTTGGGAAGTTGTATCTATTGCTTGATACATAGGATTTAAAGACATTTAGTTGTGAAGTGAATGCCCTCACTAACACAGAAATCCTACGTATTTTCTAATAGAATTAAATCTCAGGTACTTCTGGTTGTGCTGACAGTAGTGAGAAAGCTATCTCCTAGCCAGCCTGTAGCCACAACCTTAGGGTTTAGCTTGTCTAACACACAATTTACTTGTTGATTTCTTTCCTTCTGATGGTCTTTAAAGATGCCCTCTAGCAGACAGAGCTGATGCAGGGGTAATCTAGCAGATATATTAAAATCAAAATAACAGAATAAAGTAAAGGTCAGTAAAAGTGTCCATGTGTTGCTGCTGAAGGAACAAGTAGTGATAGCTTCTGCTCTCATGTATAGTATGAGTATCAATCTTATTAATTTCATTATATCATGACAATGACACATAGAAAAACTATAGCACCTTCTACAAAATGCCTCCATGTCACAGATGCCCTACCAGGCACAGAAGTGTTCATCTTTACCACTCATCATCCCTAATCACACACAGATTATTGTCAAAATATTTCCTGCTTTGTCAGTAGTGATACTGTTGAATAACAGGACATATGACAACTGCCTTAGAGCACTCCAGTCATCTCCAAGCACATGGCAGCACTGAAGCAGCCTGGCTGAAAACAATAAATCACAAGGCACCTAAGACTGGATGAGCAATCACTTCTTTTGCCTTTAAGCACACAGCATCACTTCTTAATGTACCTGCCACTATTTTCATCATATTTGTGTTGCTCAGTTCCTTCTCACCTATTCTCAACGTTGGCTTTTAACTAGCCTGTAGTATTGGCTCACCTACTCCCCCCTCCAAGATCCAAGTTATATGGAAAGCATAATTCAAATTCAATTGTGTATTCATTTTTTTCCCCCAGATTTTTATAGGTCAACTTATTTCTTTTGGCCTTTTTTTTTTTTATTATTGTGTAGCCACTGAATGAACTTTTTGCTTTTGTTTCACTTTAAGAAATGCTGTCTTCCAAAAACTCAACCAGGAATGTCCATTAGAGGGGAAAAAAAAGTAAAAAAAAAAAAAAAAAAAAAGCTTTTTGCATCTAGTTGGCTTTGCCAGTGACATATTTATAAAGTGAAAAATACAACCTTTAGTGTTTTCTGCAGATCAGATGGAATCACTTAGTGTACTCTACATAGCTTCAGCAGCTTGTGTCTCCAGAGGAATGTCCCTCAGCTAGAAAGTGTTACTTCTAAGCACAAGTCCAGCTACTGTTGTTTTGTAGTTTTGCTATTCTAGCGTGCTATGAGGAATACATTTACATCACACTCAGACCACAAGGTATTTTTAGAGCTAATGTAAAGCCAAAATGAGAGACAGGTGGTAGCTCTTTGAAATAAGCTTCTAATTAAAGCTAGTTTGGAGCTCAATTTTTTTTCTTAGCATGCTAATGATTTCCTCCAAGCCTCCCCTCTATCACCAGATCATTTTCATAGGGAGTGCATTATGTAATCACATGTGAAATCATGCAGTATCAAATGGGAGAAATGAGAAAAAGCTTCATCAAGCTACAGATTTTAGGGAAAAAACAGTGATAACTTTACAGGGATTATTTTACTTTCAGTGGTCATCAAAAGCTCCAGCCAAATGCCTCACGTGGAAGGAAGTGTCAATGAAATGAAGTGAAAAGAAAAACTGGCATTTACAAGATACCCAGCAACCTAAAAGCCCTTTAATGATAGGTGGCAAAATGTTCTCCTACCATGATGAAAGCTAAATCCACAGTGCACTGACCAGTGAAGGAATGACCAGAAACTGTATTCCCACACACTGGAACACAAGTTACTGTCCTGACTTGAAACAAGCAAGAATGTTTGCTGTGTTTTCCTTCATGAAATTTGCCCCCAGAAATTTCTCCCAGTCTACAGGGGGGGAAGTCTCCTGCAGTTCAAATCCATTTTGGAGAATTCAACCTGCTACTGAGTGTAGCTCCTGAAGCAAAACAGATCTGGGTCAACTGTGAGAAAAGCACTTCAGGAATCACTTCTGACTAATGGAAAAAACATTTGAAAAGTATGTCAAGGCACTTCTTAAAACAATGTATGCCCAGTAAAAGGCAAGGCTTAGGTTACTTTCCCAACCCAAAGCAGGAAGCACATGTCAGTGTGCATTCATAAAGAACTCTGAACTGACTAGCTTGGTGGTCTGGGAGCTGCTCATTGATCCCTTCTGTAGTAATGCATCAAAGCTCAGGACTTCAAGCTGCAGCCATTCATTCTAGGCCAGAGGACCTGACAGTGCTGCCAAGGCAGTGCAACACCCAGAACATGCATGAAGAGGAAGAGAAAATAAAGCCCTGCATCACGCAGTGCTACTACTGCATGTATCCAGCCAAACAACACACCAAGCATGCACATGTCCCAGCTGAGAATGACTAAGTGCTTTTCTGCTGGAACTGAAGCTGTCACTCCAACAGGAAGGAAATAAAAAGAGAAGCAGACAGGAGTTTAACAGAAACTAAGGAAAGCGTTCAAGGAAAACACTAAATCCATATTATACTGATGTCAGCTTTAATTATTTTCTAATCCCTTCCAGACCCTGTGGTATTGCAGTAGAACATGGTCACAAATCCCAACACAAGAGATGGGTTTAGGGCTCTCTGCAACAGCCCACTCTGGAAGAAGCCTCCCTGGTCCAGATGCAGTGAAGCATGCAGTTAGGGATGCCATGAGAAAAAAGCATCTTTTTGCCTCTCTCAGCCATCATACTGAATTCTCTCTACCTAACCTCTTGCTGATTTCTGCATGCTTGGAAAGCACAATGAGGATTGTAGATGGAACAGCAATGTTGAAGTATTATCTGCAAAGGCCAAATCAGCCCTCTCATAAAATCCTTTACAGGCCTGCAATATGCCTCTTGATCTAGCTGCTTCAAAAGGACAATAAAAGACTGACTTTCAGTATAGAGATCTGAAAATGACAGAGCTGCAACACCCAGCACAAAAAACTTCCTACTGAAGGAAACCTGGCACTGTGCAGACACGAGAGGTGAAGCCTCTCAACGGATTACAGAACTAACATTTCGTTATTCCAACCTTCATATCAAGTGGAGGATTTTTCCCACATTCAAAAGTGGATGTTTCTATTTATTGCAAGAAAAAGTCTAGAGCGAAAAATGTTCAGGCAGCTGTGAAAGTAGTATCACAAAGTTGTTTTTTTCAATACAGACGATTAATCACAGACAGCAGAAATACAGTCAGTCGTGGAAAACAACCAACCAACCACTACCCATGCAAGGCAGAATGGCTATATGCAAAGATGCAGCCTGAACAATAATGACTCCTGAAGAAATGGTAGAGATTTTTACCTTAAAGTATTTCCTTTGTGCCTTATCACAGAATTACAGCATCTAAGGACTGGATGGGACCTCCAAAAATGAAGTCCGACCCCTCTGCCAAAGCAGAATCACCTAGGGCAGGTCACACAGGAACACATCTAGAGAGGTTTTGAAAGTCTTCAGAGAAGGAGACTCCACAACCTCTCCGGGCAGCCAGTTCCAGGGCTCCATCACCCTCACCATACAGAAGTGTCTCCTCGTGTTGAGGTGGAACCTCCTGTGTTCCAGCTTGTAACTGCTGTTCCTTGTCCTATCACAGGGCACCACCAAAAACAGCCTGGCACCTTCATCCTGACACCCATTCCTCAGATGTTTATAGCCCTCTCTCCAGACTAAACAGCCCCAGGTCTCTCAGTCTTTCTTCATAGGAGAGATGTTCAAGTCCTGCAATCATCCTCGTAGCTCTGTTGGACTTGTCTGTGACTGGAGCATACACTTAAACCTACTCACAACTACATAAAATCTCCAAGAAAATCTCTCTTGGATCCTAGAATGGCTCAGGTTGGATGGGACTTCAGAGATCATCTACTCCAACCTTCCCACCATGCCCAGGGACACCTCTCAACTTGGCCTTCAACACCCCCAGGGAGGAGGCAGCCACAACCTCCCTGAGCAGCCTATTCCAGAGTCTCACCACCCTCCTGCTGAAGAGCTTCCTCCTCAGCTCCAGTCTAACCCTGCTCTCCCTCAGCTTCAAACCATTCCCCCTTGTCCTGTCTCTGGACACCCTCGTGAAAAGTCCCTCTGCAGCCTTCCTGTAGGATCCCTTCAGCTATTGGAAGGCAGCTCTGAGGTCCCTCTGGAGTCTTCTCTTCTCCAGGCTGAACACCCCCAGCTCCCTCAGGGTATCCTCACAGCAGAGGTGCTCCAGCCCTTGGCTCATCTTTGTGGCCTCCTCTGGACTCGCTCCAGCAGCTCTGTGTCCTTCACATGATGTAGTAGAGTGGTTTACCAAGAGGAACGATTTGCACCAAACACAATAACCCACAGCACAATTAGTAGAAAGGTACTAGAGAAAGGAACTAACAAGGCTTTGGAGAGAAGACAAAAGAGGTTAGAAGCTAAAACTCCATTCTTTTGGATGGAAAAACGTGGGGCAGCAAACAAATCTGACAGGCAGATGCAGCCACACGAAATGCTGGGATATTCAATATGAAACTACACATGTAAAGAATCAAGCTGGACAGAGGTTTGAAGTACCAGAAAATTCATCATGCCAAACTATTTCTTAGGCAGGGTAATAATAATCTGCTGTATTTCTAAACTTTAGAGACAGTATCTCTAAACTTCAGTAAAACATCTGAGATGATCTCAGACAACTGTCTCACAGGAAACCAGGGAATGGCAGGCAAGAGCACCAAGAATCTGGGGATCAGAGTAGGATGATGAATTAAATATGAGTCAACAATATGTCACCAAAAAGACAAATGCAAGCTTGGGTGATTATTAATATACATGCGCTATTAAAAACATATGAGGTCATTATTGTTCTGCTTGGCACTCACTGATTCTTGGCAGGAGTGCTGCAGAAGCCATAACCCCACATGCAAGACAAAACATTTCATACTACCAGTGCACAAGGGCTGCACGCATTTGGGTGCCATATTTCCACAAAAGGAATTAGCAAAAGCATCCTGTAAAAACCCATCCAACTTTTGAAAAGTAAGTCTTTCACTTGCATGGACAGCTGCTCCCAGACTGAGGGGTTTCTGCAACTGGTCTAACCTTTTAATTACAGTGCTATCAACAAGATGCAGATGAAGTGGCATTCCTAGCAATTTGTAAATGAACAAAGCTCTGGCACACCGAAGGCAATGGGAGCTTTGCCTTCAGGTAAGTCACAATCTTACCCATTACTGTTAAGAGAAATTGAGGAAGGTGGAAGAAAATGGGTGGTAAGAGATTCAGAGAACATCTTCCTTGATTTTTTCAGTCACATGTTCAATTCAAAGAGGTCCTAACTCTGTTACTTAAAACAATCAAACAGGTTTCCAAAGTTGTAAAAGAAACCATTTAGTCATCAGCAGATCTATAACATGAAAACCCATGAAGACCAAGCCTCCCAAACAATCCTTCCTTATCCAGAAGCAATTTAACAGGAAGGCAACAGTTAAACATTCTGCTGCTTAACAGAACTACCCAATAAATCAAAGCCCCAATTTCTACTGCTCTTGTACTTAAACACAGCCATAAGAATCATTTAACCTTACAGTATAAAACTCAGCTGATAATTTTTTTTTTTTCTGACTAGCACCTAATAAAATTCATTCTTGCAGAATTGTGGAAAATCTAAGCACAGTCTACCCTTCTTACAAAGTTTCCTGTTACCAGGCTGCATGGTTTACACATATGTACTATTTCATTATTAAAAGAATTTCTCCATATAGCACCCTCTTTGTTGTAGCACTCCAACACACTTTGCCTCTAGGCCAGGGCTATAATAAAAGTAAAATTAATTCGAGGCCATTTGCTGAGAAAAAGATAGGTCCAAAGTATTTTCACACTTTCTTTGCTTGTAACTTTTTCATGTCAAAGCTGGAATTTCTTTTTTTTTTCCTTCTTTCTTCCCTTTACTATTGTTTTATTATTCCCTTTTATTGGTACAATATCCATTGAACAGATTCAAATAAATCTCAACTATTCTAGAAGCCAACTTAAGATATTAAGATCTTAGATTGAAAAAGAAATTCAAAACCTGTATATTATGATCAGGATCCAATCCTAAATCATTTATCAACCCGTTTGAAGAGGTTTTTGTAACAACAGGATGAACTCAAGTATTTAACTGTTGTTAAGTACGAGATAATGCTAGTGTATTTTACAGAATTGCACAAAATATTAACCATGGGTTTGCAGCAAAAATTAAACATTATTCAAGAGAATTCCAGAACAGAGTAATTCAGCTAAGCTTTCTCTGTCACTAAATAAAACCAGTGCTCTGCCCATGAGCAACCCTGTGTGTCCCACTGCCAAACAATCAGTTTTGAAGGAGAAGGCAAAAAAAATCTTAACACATATTGAAAAAGAATACTGGGAGTGTTGAGAATGTTCACACACTCACCTCAAGGTACCATTCATGCCCTGCAGAACAATCACAGAACTCAACCCTCACTTGGGAAAGGACATCCTCCTGTTATATTCACACACTCCCTAAGCCCTTCAGGAAACCTACACTTCATACACCAGTGCCTGAAGCACTGAATTTTAGTATTCCCTGCTTATTTGCTGTTTGTTCATGTGTGAGCTGCTCTCCTGCCTGCCATTCAGCCTGATGCACAACTGACTACAGGAAATTTATGTGCTAATCTCCAAAGCTACCTAAGCTTCAAGGAACAGTGGCTTTGTTTTTTCCTTTAGAGCACTTGGCCGTTCTTTACATCATTTCAGCAGAAATTGATGGCATATGCTTTCCTCAAACATAAATCACATCTGACTCAAGGCAAACAAGGCAAAGAAAGAATTTATGGCCTGATCTGCACATTTTTCAAAGCAGTAGTAAGGGCACTTTTACTACATAGGAGCATAATACCATCATTTCTTATAAGCAGGCTACATGTCAGTAAATCTCTCTTTAAGAACAGTCAGGCCAAGCAGTATATTGAGCCTCTCAATAGAGAGGACTCAGTCTCAAGTGCTATAAACTGCCTGAGTTGTAATCCCTTCAACAGAAGCTGGCAATGAAGAGTGAGCTCCCAACTTAGTGTCTCTCTCTCTCTCAGATTTCTCTAAGGGAAGGACAACACACCACATCTAGAAACCCTCCATCTGAAAAAGACAAAGCCAAGGCACAGGACAGAGTTTTTTCTACATGTTGGTATAAAAATTAAGATCACTTCAGTACATCAGATTAGAAAAACTGCTGTAAAAATTATGGTGTAACATGAATTTATTTCTTCTGAGTCAAAAAACGACTTCTGCTTAATGCCAATTTCCTGCCAGTCTTGCACTGTAAACAACGTGCAGATTCGTGAGACTAAGGAGGCAGGTGGTAATCATCTTATCTCCTGAGTGATTCCTCATCTAAAAGAAGTTTTAATATTACAAGAGGATAGTTCACTGTTATGGAAAAACTAACCTTGGAGTCCTAGTGGACAGCAAGCTCTCCATGGGACAGCAATGTGCCCTGGTGGCCAAGAGGGACAATGGTATTCTGGGGTGCATTAAGAAAAGTGTGGCCTAGGGAGGTTCTCCTCCCCCTGCACTCTGCCTTGCTGAGACCACACCTGGCACACTGTGTCCAATTTTGGGCTCCCCAGTTCAAGAGAGACAGGGATCTGCTGGGCAGAGTCCAACAGAGAGCTAGAAGGATGATGGACTTGGAACATCTCTCCTATGAAGAGAGACTGAGAGCCCTGGGGCTGTTTAGTCTGGAGAAGAGAAGACTGAGAAGGGATCTGATCAATGTCTATCACTAGCTGAGGGGTGGGGGTCAGGATGAAGGTGCCAGGCTCTGTTTGGTGGTGCCCAGTGATAGGACAAGGATCAACAGGCACAAGCTGGAACACAGAAGGTTCCACCTCAACACAAGGAGACACTTCTGTATGGTGAGGGTGATGGATCACTGGAACAGGCTGTCCAGAAAGGTTATGGAATCTCCTTCTCTGGAAGGAAACCCACCTGGATGGGTTCCTGTGCGACCTGCCCAAGGTGATCCTGCTCTGGCAGGGGGGTTGGATTCAACCCCTAACATTCAGTGATTGTTTCATATAATTGAAGCCAATGCTGGTGAATTAATTAACCAAAACTCCTGCACAGCTAGAGCAGATTCCAGTTCAGCATTATTTCAATGGAAAGAACTAGACTAACATGATTTTGGTGGAACTGTAAATAAAATTTCAGAATGGACTATAATGATCTAATTATGTCAATCACAAACTTTAATATTGGCTCCAAATCTAATCACTACATAGCTAATGAAAAAAAAAATCTTCTGTTTTTCATTCAGCATTGTTTTAACTTTAAGACTAAACAATATGTAAAATATTGCTTAATAGGACTTGACTATTTCTAGATTAATATCAGATTTATAACTGAAAAACAGAACAGGAGGTATACACTGCTGCTCAAAAAGAAGAAAATGAGCTCTTCACTAAAACACTTCACTTGTTTCCTCTAGTCCATCCTTTTAACAATGTCAGTGCATGCAGCTCATTTTTCAGAAGCTTTCTATCAGCAGTGACTTTCAATCAGTCAAACGAAGTTCCATCACTTAAGAGGTTACCAGCCCAGTACAACATTTTGAACTGTTTTATTTACCTGTCTTCAAAACCCTAGGCACTTCACAGAAAGCACTTGAGAGATGCTGTCCAGGACACAAACTAGAGTTCTAAACCAGCACATCTCAGGCTACACCTAGTTTTGAAACTAGCACACCTGCCTCTGTACCACACAGCAACCACAGAAGCCTGAGTACGTCCTCACTCACATCAGAGAAAGTCAGATCTTGGATATAAGGGAAAAGTTTTGGGTGATTAAAAACTCTAAATAAGCCTAAGACACTCAAAAACTTTCTCACTTCTCTCCCAAACAAAAATATAAACCAGTGCTATGCAAACTCTCTCTGGGCTGTTACAAACTGATCAGGCTCTTTAACAATCTTATCCAACAACTTGATATTTGACTCAAAGCTATCTTACATGGGCCCAGAAGGACACACTACAGATGTGAGGACAAAACACTTTCCAAGATCTGTAAGCTATCAGCAAACTTCTTATCACTTCATATAATGAAAGGTGAAACACAGCAATCCATGGTGGTATAATTACATTAAAACAAATCTAAGCTGCTTTTAGTAATCACAGAATGTTAGAGGTCAGAAGGGACCTCTAAAGGTCATCTACTCCAACCCACCTGCCGGAGCAGGATCACCCAGGGCAGGTCACACAGGAACACATCCAGGTGGGTTTTCAGTGTCTCCAGAGAAGGAGACTCCACAACCTCTCTGGGCAGCCTCCTCCAGGGCTCTGGCAACCCTCACAGTGACAAAGTTTCTCCTTATGTTCATGTAGAGCCTCCTCTGCTCCAGCTTGCACCCACTGCCCCTTGTCCTATCACTGCACATCACTTAAGTCACCTTAAGTTCTTCAAATTTTATATCTGAAGTAAAACATGGAGATTGTGCAACCTGCTGGCTGCTTAAGGGCTGTGACATTTTGTGGTTAGGTTAAGCATTCACTTGACTGAAAAACAGTGTTCAGGAGTAACTCACTGTTTAATAATGGATCATGCTATCTAGAAAGACCAATATGATAGAATCAGAGGATTGCAGGACAAGCCCAACTTACAGATCACAAGGCCAGGTTCAGAAATCTGAAAAGCAGTTATATGCACTCTATATCAAGGTGAGGAGTGAAAAATTAAGCTCAGTTTTCAAAAGTCTGGGCTAACAGATTCGTTTTTAATATTAAATAATTAGTTGATTTTATGCCATTTCTTGATAGCTTCATGTTTTCATTTTGGCACCAGTGTTCAGAGAGAGCGAGGAACAAATGTAAAGGTAAAGCAGCAGAGGACTGCTAAGCTCTGTAATACAATCCTTCCCTTTGCCACAGCTGTTTCAAGCTCTAAATCACAACTAACTCTGCTATACTTGCTTTAGATTTTCAATCTTTGCAGGTATTTTCCACGTACTGTTTTTTCAAACTTTCCCACTAGCTTTGTTTAGGATTGTAGGTAAACATATGAGGTGTTTCCTTCTCATTTCTCACATCCCTGGCCCCCTAAGTTTTGCTAAGGGTCAAGTTCATTTTGCCTTTTTGCTGAAACGAAGCAAACTGTACTCGGTTGGTTGCAGAAATCGCTAAAACACTTTTAGCTATCCAGGTATTCCAAAAGTGCTTTTGTGTTGTGTAGGCTTCATGAAGTCTTGCAGTGAACACGCCTGTGGCACCACCAGGGGCTAAAGCAGCTTCAGAGCCGCAGCCTCCACGCCAATAACCGTGATGAGAGCACCATCTAGTGGCGACCACCACAACGCACACCCTGCCATCTCAAACCCCAACGCAAGCCACCGGACAGCTGCTCAGCCTTTTTGGCGTTATTCCACAGCTTTGATCGTCTCTCTAACTTATATTTCAACCTTCTACGAGGAGACTAAATAAATTACTTTGATTTTGTTCATCTGGTCGTGCACCAACACATCTATATCAATAGGATCATCAAAGATGATCCAAGGGCTGGAACGCCTCTGCTGTGAGGAAAGGCTGAGGAAGCTTGGGCTGTTCAGCCTAGAGAAGACTCCAAGGGGACCTTAGAGCTGCCTTCCAGTCCCTGAAGGGATCCTGCAGGAAGGCTGCAGAGGGACTTTTCATGAGGGTGTCTAGCAATAGGACAAGAGGGAATGGTTTGAAGCTGAGGGAGGGTTTGAAGCTGAGGGGTTTAGAATGGAGCTTAGGAAGAAGTTCTGCTGTAGGAGGGTGGTGAGACTCTGGAATGGGTTGCCCAGGGTGGTTGTGGCTGCCTTTTTCCTAGGGGATTTGAAGACCAGGTTGGATGAGGCCTTGAGCAACCTAGTCTAGTTGAGAGGTGGTGTCCCTTCCCATGGTGGGGAGGTTGGAGCAGATGATCTCTGAGGTCCCTTCCAACCTGAGCCATTCTATGATTCCTTTCTGTCTCCCAAGCTCCATTACATTACTTGCATCTACCACAGCCCAGGATAAGGTGTGTAAGAGACTGAGCTGGTGGTCAGACCTCTGCTTGGATCTCCATGGTAAACAAACATCCACGTCAACAAGGCAGAGTTTACTCCACAGAACTGTGTGGTGGTACCTGGGTATTTGCTTTATTCTTCCCAAGCCATTCCAGACATTCACAACTCTCAGCTTAATTTCCTCTCAACACATACTGACTCAGAAGACTTTCTGCCTTGGTAATGTGCTAACTCTACCAGCAGTTTAAGGACACTACTCATTAGATGACCACCACACCCCAAAATTATTAGGTCAGCTTTACTTCTGAAGAGAAAAAACTATCATGTAAAGCAAACCTAAATGCTTCCAGACTGGAACATAAAAAAACAGTCATAATTCTGTCAAGTTCAAAAAAGTCTGCTATCTATTAAACTCATTCAAAACTACAAACACACCATAAATATTATTTTCCACTCTTATGTTTTTCCAGTCAAATATGTATATTATTTTTTTAAGTCTGCATTATATATCTTTAAAGACAGCTGATAATTTAAGTTCAGAGAATGGTTTTTCTTTGTCCAGGATAAGCAAGCTGCAGAAAAGCAAAACAGAATTAAAGTATAGAAGAAAGCAATTATAGAAGAACTCAATTATTTTAGATGTTAAGATATTTTACAAAGAAAGAGTCAGGGGTTTTGTATTGTTTTCTAAAATCATTATTATTCTTCCAAATTCATCTGGTTCCAGATACAAGGGGAAAAAAAAAAAAACAACACAAAACAAGACAAAACTATTCTGCTTGTTCTATTGTTTGCCTCATTTTAACTTCAGTTATTTTCTATATGCATCAGATAAAAGGGACCATCATTTACAGAAAGAAGGTTTCCTCTAGACAGCAATACCACATTGCCTCTCAAAGTTTCAGTTAATCCTCAACTGGTCAGAGTTAAACAACTAGAATCAGAGAATGCATCAGGTTGGAAGGGATCCTCAGAGGTCATCTTGTCTAACCACTGCAGCAAGAAGGGACATCTGTAACTACACCAAGTTGTTAGGGCCCCATCAAGTCTGACCTTGAATATCTTCAGGGACAGGGCCTCCACCACCTCCCTGAGGAACCTGTTTGTGTCGGTGTGAGCTGAAATTCCCCCCCCACCAACAATAACCAGGCTAGCCCAGTCTGGAAGCAAATGAAAAGCTGTATTTACAAGCAGATGAAATGCAATGAATATGTACAAATATACAAAATTCACAACATTCACAAATATATACAATCAACAGAAAAGCACAACCGATCTCCCTTTGCTTCCCCCCAAGGGGACCCTCCCAAAGGGGCCTCCCTCTCCCAGGAGCTTCCTCCCCAGACCCCCCTGGACAGAGAAGCAGAGTTTAGTTAGAGCAGTTGTTAACTTAGCTGCCAAGGTCAGTACGTGTTATCTTCAGCCAGAAGAGAAGAAGAAACAGCAGCCAGACAGCCCAGCAACTGCCCCCACTGCCGAACGCAGAATGTGCAGAATGCCTACTTTGTTTTGGGTAATAGTTCTTAAACATTTCTATCTATCCAATGGAAGTGTTTAGAACAATCAGTATTTTGCTTTCTTACACCCAATAGTGACTTATTTACATTCTTTCACTTTCTCTGTTCTGAACTTTGCAAGGAAAAATTAAAAAGACAGTTTCAAACCACCACACTGTTCCAATATTTCCCCACTCTCATTGTAAAGAGCTTCCACTTACTAGCCAAACTAAAGCTCCTCTGATCTAGTTTCAAACCACTGCCCCTTGTCCTATCATCCCAAGTTCCTCCCCAGCCTTCTTATAGGTCAGCTTCCACTTACTAGCCAAACTAAAGCTCCTCTGATCTAGTTTCAAACCACTGCCCCTTGTCCTATCATCCCAAGTTCCTCCCCAGCCTTCTTATAGGTCAGCTTCCACTTACTAGCCAAACTAAAGCTCCTCTGATCTAGTTTCAAACCATTGCCCCTTGTCCTATCATCCCAAGTTCCTCCCCAGCCTTCTTACAGGTCCCTTTCTGACACTGAAATGCTGCTATAAGGTTTCCCTGAAACCCTCTCTTGTCCAGGCTGAGCAAGCCCCATGCTCTCAAGCCTGTCTTTGTAGGAGAGGTGTTCCAGCCCTCTGATCTTTGTGGCCCTTCTCTGGACCCACTCCAGCAGGTCCATGTCCTTCCTGTATTCAGGACTCCAAAGCTGGACACAGCACTGCAAGTGGCACCTCACCAGAGCAGAGTGGCAGAATCACCTCTCTCAACCTGCTGGCCTTGCTTCTTTTAATTAATGCTACTTTTTTAACTGATAATAAAGAACATTCAACCAGTTGCTTACCTTTGACACCACCAAAAGGACCATAAGTCATGTTACAGGCAGTTCGCTGAAGATTGTGCTCATACATCAGTTTAATCTGATACTGGTTCCCATGTTCCACATTTCCCAGAGTTCCTACACACACACACAAAAAAATGGTATATGTTCTTTTATCCATGCCATATGGAAGAAGTAAAGGAGCACCAGTATGAACAACCTGATAAAAAACCCCTAGCCTGCTTCTAGTGACTTTGAGATTACAAAGGCTCACATTGATCCATCCTTTAAAAGAAATCACCAAGCTACAAAATTCCTGAAGGCCAGAACCAGAAATAAGGTCTCATTGTACTCATTATGGTATGAAGATTTAGCCAGAGGCTGAGATTTTATTACTGAAATGTATATTGATTCAGAAAAAAAAAAAAAAAAGCCTGCTCCAAGGGAAGTTCTCATGATTCTCCAGTTATAGATTACAACAACAAGCCCTGGCTCTAACAGTCTGTCTTGAATTAAGCTGCAGTTAGTCATTAGCTATGACTTGACAAAACTCTGCTTAGGGCACATTTATCACTTGCCTTTACTTTGCCTGAAATTCAGTGCAGTGACAAACAATGCAAAGGTAAGAGTCAAAGATGGTCACAAAACCAGTTTTATGATATGCATCAGGTTCTCTGAGAAGGTCTGCATGAACTTTAATGCCTTGACTCCTTCAGGGAGCCAGCAGAAATTCAAAGTGTTTCTAAAGCAACTGAAGTTAAAGCTTCCCTTTCAATTGAAAGCCTTCCTTGCACCCCATGAAGAAAACAAAGTTCTTCATCACAGAGTAGCATTTAACTATTATTAGCAAACCAAAAAAAAAAAAAAAAAAAACCCAAAACCCACATCTTTGAGGGACTGAAGTAAAACAAAGCTAAATCCTACCACAGCTTTGGGTGTACAAAAATTATTCCAACACCATCTTAAACAACAGGCTATGAAAGATTTGTGGCAATTTCTCCAACTGAAATCAAAGCAATTACCCCTCAAGCAGGCCCACATTAGGGCAAGTAATGTAACAGACATGAGGTAAAAAAAGCCCTGGCTGGATAAGCACCTAGCTAATAGGAATATCAGAGGAAAAAGTGAGTAAATATTCAGTCTGTGCATGCTGCCTGTAACAGAGTATTGTCTGCATTTAGCCCATATCTGGGGATGCACTCTAGCAGTTGCTCTATCACCCAGTGACCCATCCCCAGCAGAGGGGAATCAGGAGAAGGAAAGAAGAGCTGTGTGCTGAAATGAAAAAGGATTACACAAAGCAGACAAACTAATGCCAATACAAAGTATACAAAGTTATACTCAGCCCAGCAAATGTACAGTGGTGACAACAAACAGGAAGGCAGGCCTCTGGAGAAGGAAGAGTCAGCAGAAACCCGAGCAGGAGACTCACCATTGTCAGCAAGCTTCCCCCTTTACACTGAGCATGACATTTATGGTCTGGGATACACCTGCAGCCAACCTGGGTTAGCTGCCCTAGCTGATTCCAAAACTGCTAATGGTCTGCAGACCACTGCTGGCCTGGGATTCTGTCTCAGCAAGACCAGGATAAATATCCAGGCCATATTTAAGTCAGACTTTTTACACTGACTGTAATACAACATCCAGGCCATGCTTCAGTCAGCCCTGAAGGATGCTTTCATTTGTTGAAGACAAGCAATGTGGTTATTTTATTAAGAATAACAGAGATGGCAACTTGTATAAAGCAAGTGAGGATCCCACTTTATGACACCATAATTTAACATGAAGTGCCTATTATTGCTGTAAAACTTTACTTTTATTATTACCTAAATGCTTAAGCCATGTAGAGCAAATTATAACTGGAAAAGAATTTTAGGCTGACAGATTGTTCTATGATGTTAATGCAAATTTTAGAATGAATTGTTTTAATAGAAACTGTACTGGTAGGCTACACTCCTAAGCCATAAGATGTATTACAGAGAAGGGAAAGTATGAAAACTCCAGTACATCTCAAAGTATCACCCCTCTGTAACGAAAAAAATGTATATTTTAATATCTTTTATAATGAATATTTCCTGGCAGTGGTATCTTCAAACACGACCATCACTTATTTACAAAACATATTCCCAGGTTCAATTATTCAGTTGTGGGTTTCACACTCCACATCTAAAGACAGCTAAATGATTTAAGCACAGATCTAACATTTCCAACACAGCAATTCAAACTGGAAATACAGGTGCTGTGATCTGTGGGTTTCCCACAAATGGGATTCTGTGGCAGATTAGCCAGGGACTCACAACCTGCTCCTCTGTCTGGTACCTTCCCAGATGCTGTGGCTATGATTTGAGCAGTCCTTGGCTCAGAGAGGGCTAGGGAGCCCAGTCCCTGGGCTGTAGCCTCTTCTGGGATTCAATTCCCTTGGAGCTTTTCTGCTTTCTGCCTTGGTCCAGGTGCAAGGCCTGGGTGAAGATGTTGGTCTGCTAGAGCAGGTTCTTCAGCTGCTACTTGGGCAGCACTTGGCTCTTATCTCTTTGTGGTAAGCAGGCCCTCAGCTGCTACTCAGACAGCATTTGTCTCTAGTTGCTGTCTGGGTGAGCACAAGGCAAGTTGCCTCACTTCTTGGCTGGTTTAAGTGCTGTCCCAAAACAATTAATGCCCTTTGGGAACACAGAACCCTGATAGCTGGACCTGTGGGATGGGGCACACCCAAACTGACCAGGGGCACACACAGTTCACAGCTGTGTTACAAAGTTAATTTCACATGGTACATGTTTATCTGCACCCCAGGAAGTGTCCAGGTTTGCACATTCAGGGATGCTTACAATGTTAACCGCATCTGCTATAGATTTGCCTTGCCCGTCTGGACCCCAGGAACTGTCCAGGTTAGCACATTTGCAGGTGCTTAGCCATTGTCTGGGCTGGGGCATGACCCTTCAGGACACCCTCAAAGATCAATTTTGCAGATGTCTCCAAATAAGGTAACCAGAAGACAAATAGAACCTGGAGAGTGTTTGCAACTTATCTGCCTCCAAGGCTGTGAACAGGAATCAAGCTGCTCCTACAGGAGCACCAAGCTCTTACAGTGAGAGGAGACACAGCTGTCCATGCACAGAAAATGAACAATGCATAACTATTTGATTTTGAAGATGAGGGTACAATCAACAACCTCTGTGCTTTGCTTTAAGCATGTTAAGGAATTCAGTGTACACATATCCCTACAGGTATTTTGTGACTTGCCTCTTTGCATCCACAGAGAACAAAGCATTTAGAAACTCCAGAAAAAGGCAGTGTGAGAAAGAGGATTTAAAGGGAAAAAAAAAAAAAAAACAAACCACAGGAGTTTCACTTTCTCACCAGTATTAACTTCCTGACATTTCTTGGGCTACATTACCAACACTCAGGTCTTGTAAAACATCACCTGGGTTTTTGAGTTCAGAAAGAATTGTAAATGCTTCAATTTGAAAGAGCTAAGCAAGCTGTAATTAAACAAGTATTTTTGCATTAGCATGCTGAACAGTTCACAGAGTCACAGCTTGCACTGGGTTGGAAGGGACCCTCAAAGGTCATCTGAAGTCAGCAGGGACACCTCCAACTAGATCAGGCTGCCCAGGGCCACACCAAGTCTGATCACAAATATCTCCAGGGACAGGTCCTAAACCACATCCCTAGGCAACTTGTTCATGTTTCACTACTCTGTGAATCATAGAATCAGTCAGGGTTGGAAGGGACCACAAGGATCATCTAGTTCCAACCCCCCTGTCTGGGCAGGGACACCTCACACTAGATGAGGCTGGTCAGAAGAACTTCCTTCTGTCCAACCTAAATCTACCCTGCTCCAGTGCCAAACCATTGCCCCACTCCTACAGCCACTGCTAAAACTGTCATGAGAAGTAGCTGTTCACACGCACTACCAGCCACAGACCACCACACACATCACAGCACCTCAAGCACTGAGCAGATCAGTAACCTCAGTGGGTGCTGGAGGAACTCAGCACTTGTAAAATCCAAGCCAAGCTTCCTACATACAAGTTAAGCATCTAAATATTGGTAACAGTAGTTCCAACTCATGAGAAATTGAGGTCTGTTAGCAACCCTACATTAGACAGCTTCAAGGCCCAACTTGACAGGGTGCTAGGCCACCTCATTTAAACTATATTCTTACCCTGAAAGGTTGGACTAGATGATCCTTGAGCTCCCTTCCAACCTGGTATTCTATGAATCTCTTGTTATCTGTTGGGAAACACCTAAAGCCAACTAGTAACAGTTCTCCATACATGAGTCTGAGTGAGAGAAGACAACTGCAGCTCTTCAGGAATGAGAAGCAAACACTGTACAGCTCAAGTTTAGCATTAACCTAATCCAAACTTAAAAGATGACTGGAAAGCTTGCATTTGTAAACTGACCTGAAACAGCATACACACAGAGTTTTCGGCAATGCAGCACAGCCAGGTGAAGTCCTTCAGTACCACTGTGGGGGGGGAAATAAAAAGCACTGTTTTCAGCTCATTTCCAAGTAAAATGCACACAGAATAAAATGCAACTGGCATGTTGAAAGTACTTTCAGGTACAGACCAAACCCAGAGGTTTGGGGGAGAGATGCTAACACAAAAATGCAAAAGTACCAATCTTCCAAAATTCACGCTGCAGTATTTGAAGTTCATAATTAAAATGCATCCTTTAAGGAGATATTTTCAGATTTAAGTATGAAGAGGAAGTGAACCATTTTCACAGTTCAGCTTGAAATTCAGTTCAAATGAGGTGGTGTCAATTCTTTCAAAAACTAAACAGACATGGGGATCACCTTATAGAATTGTCAGGGTTGGAAGGGACCTTAAAGATCATCCAGTTCCAACCCCCCTGCCATGGGCAGGGACACCTCACACTACAGCAGGTTGCTCACAGCCACATCCAGCCTGTCTGCAGAAACCTCCAGGCATGAGGCTTCCACCACCTCCCTGGGCAACCTGTGCCAGTCTCTCACCACCCTCATGGGGAAGAATTTCTTCCTAACATCCAATCTGAATCTCCCCACTTCTAGTTTTGTTCCATTCCCCCCAGTCCTATCACTACCTGACACCCTAAAAAGTCCCTCCCCAGCTTTCACCTCTCCAAACAAGGATTCAGCAATCACACAGATCACCTCTTTCTAAATTCACTTCTGTACTATCTGCTTGGCCCCTCAATTAACTAAGTTCTAAGGCAGAAGTCAAAGTTAGAATCTTGCATTCACATTCTTCCTCCCTCAACCCTACGTAATTCCTGCAGAGGAAGTTCTTGTGCTGCAACTGCAGAAAATGTTTTAGGTCATTTCACAAGGTGAGGCATTAGAATTCCTGCACGAGGTCACTCTGTGAGTATCTGAATAGAAGAACAGTTTCCAACTGATGTAGGCCTTTCAGTTTGTGGACTGTGGTCTCAGAACAGAAAAATTTCCTGTGGCCAGTAGAGAAGGGTTTGTCTCATGAGGCAGATACTCTTACAGCAAATTAAATACAAAGAATCTCTCTGCCACCTGGCCGCTTATTTCCCCTAAATTCATCAGAACTAAAGATCTCCAACCCTCTACCAAACTCAAAGCAAATGGCCAATATCACATCACTAGCTACTCAAATTTGCTTACCACCTTAAAAAAAAAAAACAAACCACTTTCAATACAATCAATATAATCCTTCTAAAAAGACATCATGCAATTATCAGGAAGATTACCCTCCACATACAAATGAACGAAAAATTCTCTCCTATCTAGATGCTTCAAGAAGCAGACCAAATCCATCCCCCAGTATTCACAGATGTGCTTAAGAGTCTTCCATCTGAGAATTCAGCCCCCAAAACAAAGAAAGGGAATGCCACATAAGCCTTGAATGAACAGCAACAGAACCTGCTGTGGACTTACGAAACAAACTTTCCCACTTCCACCTGCAATATTGGTTCTTTTAACTGCACTTCCAAGAGCAGGTCTTCAGGTTGGGCTCCATCTCCAGGCTTCACAGGATGTGGACTGAAGATTCGGAGATATCCCATGTAACTGCCCACAATGATTTTATCTTAAAACAAACAAACAAACAAACAAAAGAGACTTCAGAATACACCACCACATGTAGAATTCAATCTGCTGCAGAAGTGTTTCAAAGAATACCCTACAAAGATATATTTACATGATTAAATTTGCTGACACTTTGTCTTCTAGATAAAGATGAGCAAGCAGCTTTTTGCAGATCTATGAAAATCTATGAGCAAAAGGTTCAACATGGCAGTTATCATCATGGTGGCACTAATCATCATTACTCTTCTATCACAGAATGGCTCAGGTTGGAAGGGACCTCAGAGATCATCTCCTCCAACCTCCCTGCCATGGGCAGGGTCGCCTCTCCACTAGACTTGGCTGCTCAAGGCCTCATCCAACCTGGCCTTCAACACCCCCAGGGAGGAGGCAGCCTCAGCCTCCCTGGGCAGCCTATTCCAAAGTCTCACCACCCTCTTACTGTCTAAGCCTACTCTCCCTCAGCCTCAAACCATTTCCCCTTGCCCCACTGCCAGACACCTTTATGAAAAGTCCCTCTACAGCCTTCCTGTAGGATCCCTTCAGGTGCTGGAAGGCAGCTCTGAGGTCCCTCTGGAGTCTTCTCTTCTCCAGGCTGAACACCCCCAGCTCCCTCAGCCTATCCTCATAGCAGAGGTGCTCCAGCCCTTGGATCATCTTTGTGGCCTCCTCTGGGCTCACTCCAGCAGCTCTGTGTTGTCCTTCTGCTGGGAACACCAGAACTGGAGGCAGTATTGGAGGTGGGGTCTCAGCAGAGTCAAGGGGCAGAATCCCCTCTCTTGCCCTGCTGCCCACACTCCTCTGGATGCAGCCCAGCACACAGCTGCCTGCTGGGCTCCATGAGGGCACTGCTGGCTCATGCTGAGCTTCTCATCAATCAGTGCACTCAAGGCTCTTTCTTCAGAGCTGCTCTCAACCCACTCTGCACCCAGCCTGGATTTGTGCCATCCCATATTTGTCTTGAGTAGTTCAATCTTTCGACTCCTACGTTTTAGATTTGTGCACACACATCTCACACTAGCAGAAATGTACAATTTTAAAACTGAGAGCAAATGTTAGCTAAAGCCAGATAATTTACTACATCAAGGCAACAAAGCCAGGCCTTGAGATCACCTGCTTTTGAGTCATTCATTATCTCCAAGAGGACTGCAATAGTTCCATCAGGGTTGTTTCAGAATCAGCACTTTAAGCAAGTAGTCATTTGGTTGTTAGTAAAAACCAAAAAATGATTCATGAAAACATCCTAAAATGGTACCTGCTGTGCTCACAACCAACAACTCGAGCTGGCTGCTAGTTCTTTTTTCCTCTAGCTAGAGGTCATCATATCAATGCAGATCAAAATCAAACCCAATAAAGCTTGTCCACAAGTCAGCAGAACACAACTCTTCCTGACAGCAGAGATCACTGCACATTATTAATGTCACAGCAAAGTAGGGTTTATTCAAGCACAGTGGCTTAATTCAATAGCCCCTTATTTTTCAGGCAGAAAAGTATGTTTTTCTAAATTCTTATCTTATTAGGTCTCACCTTTCTTGGGTTTCCCTTAAATTTTTGCAACTTCCGTCCCATGCCTATCTGAAAATGTTCTATTTTAAAGGTAACTACAACTAAGGGAATAGGACAGGAGAACAATTACTGCTGAACACAAGCAAGAATTAAGATGTTTTGAAATCTACCAATATACAAAGACAAATGGCATCAAATTGGTCTTAAGCCTCCAAGGACACATTAAAGGTAGTGGACTTTAACTAACCGACTAGCTTGGCTTATAAGCTCTCAATACGCATTGGTCAAAGCCAACTTGCAGCTAAGTAATTCTGAATTTACCTTGCCCACTGCCACTATTATCAACATCAGCAACACACAGACAGCCCTGGTCAAATTCTTCATTTTCTCCAAGTATGGTGGACCACCAGTCTCTAGCTTTAAACAACGACATTCTTCTTTACTGAAAAGGAAACAAACCATTGTTTGTTAAAGTGTATACTAACACATACACACAAATGGTTATATAAACAACCTTCTTTGTTAGTAACAGCTTTTATGAAGTGTATTCCATCTCTCAGTTTCACATAGCTCTAGTGTGAGCCGAGTCAATGTCAATTTCACCTCTTGGGTTTCTGGTTGTGTAGCTCAGAAAACAACCTTAGAAAACTTCTGGTTGTTAGTTCACAAAGTAGTTGTGAGAGACACTGCAAGTTCTATGAGGAAAAGAGCAAAAAAATAGCCACTTGTTTTGTAAAGAAAAACCTCTTAAAAGCCTTCTATAATAAGCATTAAGGAAGTAATGTAGTTTTCAAAATTACAGAACTGTGGTTTTAACTCTCTTACCAAAAAGCATCAGTAAAACAAGAGGATTCTGATGCAAGTATTACAGAAGATAAATTGCTTTTAGAAAAGTAAATGAAGGCATATTGCAACATCAAAACCTCCACTGAATAGTCGCCTTGAAGATGCCCCGAGTGACAGGACTAAAGAACTCGGTCAGATAGGGCACAAATCAGCTTTTCTGCTCCCTACCTGCTGCTATTTTAAGAAAAGGGCGGGGGGGAGGACGGGACTAGGGGACTAATCCTTTCGCAGGCATCTTGACAGTAATATCATCCTAGTTCAAAACCCACAGCGCCGTGCCTATACTCTGCCCTAAGGAGCCGAAGCTGAACGCACTCTGTCCCACAGCCCACGAGGGAGCTGAGGGACATCGGGGCAGCGCCAGCTCCGATGGTTCTTCCTGGGAAGAAGGAAAAATAACGTGCTCATCCTTCGTTTTCCTTCGGCGCAAAGGCAGCCTGCAAGCCCGCACCTTTCCTCTTTAAGAGAAATCACGTCCAGCAAATCCAAACATTTATTTTTTCACCTCAGGCCGTTACCGTCGCTACGCCAGCTAGGCAACCTGCTGCAGGCGAGCGCAGACAGCCCTCCCCACGCACCCTCTCCCCCGCGGAACCCCTTGGGCAGCACCCACGGTACCTTCACCCGAGCCCTGCACCTAAAGAGCCGCGCCGGGACACATCCACGCCCACCCTGGAGCGAGAGAAGGGACACAGAGACGGGCGGCGGCTTCCCTGGACAGCAGACGGCACCTCCCGGGCGGGACGCGGCGTGGGCCGAGCTGCTGCGGGGCGGCAGCCTCCCTCCCTTGCTGGTGGGAGCTCCTCGCTCAGGCGCAGCCCGAGGAGAAGCCACAGAAGAAGTTACAGCCCCCTCCCCATTGTCGCCGCCATCGCCAGCGTCCTCCTCCCCGCGCGGTGAGAGCCAGCGCCGCCTGGCCCTAGCCCCGCCCGGCCCCCGCCCGTGCTTCCCGCCCACGCTGGGCAATGTAGTTTGGGAATCCGCACGGCCCGCCGCCGGACTGTCGCATTCCTGGCGTTGCGGGAGGGGGGCGGGCAGCGAGGCAGGCCTTCGCGTTTCCTGGGGCACGAAGCTGACTTCCGCGCCGCCGCTTTTCCGTCTCCGAGCCCTCACACCGTGCCTGGCCGCGGGAGTTGGAGCCTCTCCGCCGGCCGCGCTCCTTCCCTCCTCCCTTACCCCCTCGGTTGTGGTTCGGCCGGCGGGACGCGCGCACGTGACGTGTCTCGAGGAGCCAGAGCCCAGGCGGCGGCGGCGGGGCGCGTGCTCTCGGGGGCGGGCGGCGCGCGGCGGCCGTCGTTGCCGACTCGTCGGGTCCGGCGTCGGTGGGGACCCACTCGGGCCGGCGCCGAGGGGCGCACGCACCCCCACCCCACCCCACCCCCGTCCTTCGGCTACTAGAGGCCGGCCTCGCCTCCCTGCAACGGCTCTCGGTGTCTTGGCGTGCCCCTGGAGAGCTACCATGGACAGGACCGCCGTGGCGAAGATGGGAGCGGTGGCCAGCGCCAGCGTGTGCGCCCTGGTCGGCGGGGTGGTGCTGGCCCAGTACATCTTCACCATGAAGAAGAAGACGGGTAGGAAAACCAAGATCATCGAGATGGTACGTGGTAAGAGGCCGCAGCCCTGGAGCGGGGCGACGCAGAGGAGGCCGGCGCCTCCCCGGTGTGCCGGCTGCCCCCCGGCCGCCCCTGTGTCCGCGGGGGTATATTCCCACCCTGGGGTATATTCCCACCCCACCTCGGCAACCCATGGGCGGTCCCTCACACGCCGCCCTCAAATGCCAGCCCCTTGCCCTCGGATCCCGGTAGTCCTTTCTCTTTCAGACGTGCTCTGCAGATCCTGCTGTAGAAGGCTCGTCAGGTAGCTCAGACCGAAGTGTTGGACTTGATCGTAAAGGTCTGTTCCAACCAAACCGATTCTGTTCCACGGAAGTTAAGATCTTCTTCAGATGGGGGTGGGGGGTGTCTGGTGTCCACCCCTTGAGGCGAAGGGGCAGAGCAGGTATGTTGAGCCCAGTTCCCGATCATAAGGACAGACGCAGCTGTTCCACCACAGCATGATCCAGTAGCACTAGAAATGTCAGCTCCGTCCTGTCCTGCCTGACCCATGTGTACCTATAGGTCTTGGTGCCTGCTAAATGCCTGCTTGTAACATGTTTAAAAGAAAAGGGGGGAGGGGGGCACACGTGTTCAGCCATCTGTGGAAACCGGGAAGCAGTGGCTCTTCACAGTTACTATAAAAGGAAGATGGAGCTGTCTCTCCCCTGCCCTTGTTAAACTTGTTATTTAGGGTGTTATTTAAATACCTGCCTACCTGTAAAATCGTTCGGACAATATGCTCACGACCTTGAAATCCTCCAGAATTCAAGTTTTACAACTTGGACACCACTGTGCTGAATTCAGAGCTGAATTGAAATCAGCAACCTATTTGATGTTAGCCAATGGATATTTTGTGATCTCCCTTGCAAAACATTTTTTTTTGGTTGGTTGGGTTTTTTTTTAAATTACACATGGAAACAGATATTTTGCTAAGAGCTAAAATTCTGTAAGCTATCTAACTGCACCCTTAGTCATGTTCTGTACAGCTTGCCAGTGGAAGTCATACAATGCAGTTTGTGATAGTGTGGGCCTGGAAAAGAATTCTGCTGTGCATTTTTACTAATCCTAGAAGCATCACGCTTAGAGTTTTTTAAAAGTTTGAATGCTGTTTCTAGCCATCAGTCACATCATTCAACAGTTTGGAGGGGAGAGCCTTGCTTTTTACTTTCAGAGAGCCCACTGAAACAACAGCTTGTGGCAGAAGAGAAAGTTTGCTTTACTACTTTAGAGAGGGTTTACATCTGTTTCTAATGAAGGACTCTGGAGTCCATAGTAGGATTTTACAAAACTCATTTGAAAACTTGCAGTGGCATAACACTGGTCAGTTATATTCTTTTCGAATTCTAGTACTAGAACTTAGTTCAATGTGGACAATAAAATGACATTTGAAAGCCTGATCACACAAACATTCAGTGGGTAGACCCAAGAGTTTCACCATCACAGTATCCCATTGGAGCTGTAGTTCAAAAAGTGCCTAATAATTGCTAAAGCTCTATTAGTATTAACTTTCAGTACAGTGTTGAGATGGTGGGTTTGCTAGGGAAGACTTTTATCTTTGTTGCAAAGATTTTGCCCTTGGTGGGGGGAAAAAAAATCGTACCCAGTGTTAAATTGATTTCTGATATGTGAATTTCTTAAGCATGTGCTCCACATAACATTTTCAGAGCTGTGTTCTTGGATGCAAATCTGTGATCCTACATAGATGCTTCCAAAAATTCTGTTTTTATGATCAGAGCTTTTCTCAGCTTTAAATTGCAAGGGAAAAATAAAGCTTGTTCAAAGCATGTCAGCTTTCTCATACAAAAAACCCCCACATTTTTTACCAGTCAAATGCAACAGATTAATGCTCTCTCCTCACATAGCATTTCTAACAGTATTCAAGCTGACAACTTCCTCAGATAACAAGCAGCTGTAGTTCATCAGTTGACAGTCTCCTTTCTTCCTCGAGGAGTATTTGTAGTGGACATGTAACCAGGCTGTGAAATTTCTTTGAAATAAGCAAAACAGTTATGTAAACTTCACACCAGGGAGCTTAGTTTGTGAAGGAAGGACAATGTTAAATGTGTTTGGTTTCTTTGAATAGGCTGCATTTTGGAGAACTTTGCTGAAATAGTTTACTCACCAGTGTAGATTTGACTCAATGTTTGTCATCTATGTTTCTCATGAGAGAAACCTTCCTTGGAGGAGCAGGTGCTATAGGTTAAGTTAGAGGGGCAGTGGGGAATGGTAATGTAGGTTTTTTTAATACTATCCCAGGTCTTCTGGGTTAGATTAAAATGACAGGATTGTTCTTTCATTATAATTAACTACAGCAATAATTCTTTTTTTTTTCTTAGTTAAAATTAGATAGTTATTAGACAAATATAATTAAAAAGCTAACTTAGAGCAGTGTTTAAATGCAGAAAGACAGTGATGGTTACAAATCAAATAGAATATCTGTAAGACAAGTTAGTATCAGGGATTTTGGTGCCAGGGATATTCAATGTGAAGAAAAGTAGGAAGGTTTCACAAGCACTGTAGAAAACACAAGGCTGACCGTGTTTCCTTGTTGAATAATAAACATCAAATTCTTAAATGTGTCTTACATTTCAGTAGATTCATCCTTTAGCAAAGTAATTAGGCTGGTGCTGAAATGTAAGCTTTATAGAAGCACCATAAAATTACTGCATCTGATTTGGAAGCAGAAGTTTGGGATTAAAGTACTAATATTGTGCCTTCACTGACCATCTGAAGTTTGCAAATAGGGAGTTTCCTTTGGGCACAGACACATGTAGACAGTGACAGTTGAGTTCAGCTCCACTCCTGAAGCAGCAGAGGCATTAATAGTAGATAGGTAGCCAGTCTGTGTGTTGAGAAACACCTCCCAAAGCCTTCTGTATTACTTTGCACTGCCAAACTGCCATTGCTGTCAAACTGTAAAGAATTCCTACAGTCAGGTGAAGGGAAAAGTTAGCCACAAGTTTGCTTACTTTAATTTAAAGAGGAGGTTGATAATTAATTAGATTTTTCAAGTAACTTAATAGATAATGTTTAATAGCTACCTTAAAAAAAAAAAAGAGGAGAGGAAACCTTACACTAACACTCAAATCTTTTGGATTTTTCAGGCCCCAGACAAGTTTTCAATGAAGTTGTGGATCCTTACAAATCAATTCTACTGGTAGTAGACTTCAGATTCTTGCTTCCTCTTTGCAAAGCTCACAAAGTTGTGTGGAAAATGTTGCCTAAGTCTTTTGCAAGCGCTCATCCGTAGGGAATAGGCCCATGCTAACTAAAATAGGGGGTTAATGTAAGAAAAGCTGCTTAATGGAGTAACAGGATTTTTTCTTGTCTTTTCCAGTAGCTTGTTCCTCACTCTTTAGTTTTGGAGGGTTTTGTTACATTCATTTTATAAGGATGAGAAATATAATAGAACTGGTTGGAAACAGAAGAGCCGAATGCCTTAAACTGAGACTTCATCTCTCAGGTTTGTTTTCCACAAAACTGGGCAAAGGCTTAGTTACAATTGGTCTATTTCTCCATTCTGTCCCTGAAGTGAGAGGATCCAATTACCTGAAAGACTTTCTATGAAATTTCAACAGCAGCAAATTAAAAATCAATTTTAAACACACTTTCTCATTTTACAGGAAACTTTTCAGCCAGCCACTGTTAAATATCTCTGGCCAGGTGCCTTTCTCATATGTCAGAGGAGGAAAAGGAATACATGGATTTTTTTTTTTCAGTATTAGAATTTAGCTGGAAAGAAATAAGCAAACAAATAAGTGAGGTAACTGCTGTTTATCTCCTTCCCTAAGAAAAACAGAACATACTCTGTCAGTGTGCTGACATAGGCTTTGTGCAGGGAGATATTTATTTTACATGCCAGTCTCTAGTGAGACTGGCTTCTTGCTCATGGGACATCATGAGCATTTGTGCCACAGATAAAGGATCCAGACCTTTAGAGCTGGCAGCAATCACATACCACTCCACTTCTTTCTTCTTGTTGCTCCTAACTCATTGTCATAGTAACTGTGACGTTCCTCTGGCAGGAGACACTGATGAGATGACCTCCAAGTAGAGAAGCAAATAAAGGAGTTTGTCATAAGTAGCATACATATGCAGGAATATCAGCAGCTGGTATGTGAACCTCCTTCATGCAGACATTTTCCTTTGCAAAGACAAGTCTGAGCCTGAGCAAATTGGAATCAGTCAAAGGGGAATGGAAGGAACATTGGCTGTATCTAATGATACCACTGCAGGACACTAGCACTTCCTGGGTAGTGCAGTGATAATATTTAAAGTGCTGTGACCTTGAGAGCTCTCTGCTGGTGTGATCCATGTAGGGAATAACACTGATCCAAAGGAGTGCTGCCACTGTGTAAACCTAAATGGTGAAACAACTCCTGACACCGAATAATGCTCCTACCTATTGCCATGTGACTGCAAGCCTTCACGTTACTAACAGCTGAAGTATTAGAATATTATTCTAGTTTTTGCAATACTGTTAAAACTTTTAAAACCAATATGAGCACTGGAGATGTCATATAACTATTTCTAGAAAACTTGGGATTTGTTTCACTTGTATTCCTCAATAGAAGAATCACATGGACAGAGTGATAAACACCAGCATTCCCAAAACAGCCTTGTGATGCCCACAGCCATGTTGCACAGATAATTAGCATATGTAATAACCTAGAATGTGCTTTGTAAAGCAGGTTTACACAACCCAGAAAAAACAAAAACACTGGAAGCATAGTTCCTGTTGATACAACTTAGATACCAGTAATAGTTTTTTTTTTTATTCTCACTGCAAAAATAATTCAGCTGGGAAGTCTGAAAAAATGGGATCCTAGGAGAAGAAAAACTGGCTCAGTTTGAGTGGTTTTGTTCTAACACTGTGAAGAATCAAAGGGTAGTTTGCTATACAGATTATGGACATACTAATATTTTATTTTGTATAGTGTAATAAGCTGATCCTACCATTTAACATTCTATTGCAGAACTAAGTTTTCATTTTCTGCAATTGCTGCTGCCTTTTTTCATTTGTTTGGTTCAATTCAGTAAGTCTTGAAACACGCTTCCAAGGAGTGGGTGTGGAAAGATGACTAAATCTTTTAACACTGCACTAATATCTCTAGAACTCATTTATCCTAAATTTATCCCTTCATTTTATCATCCTTTATCATATATTTTATGACAAGCCACGCCTGAAAATTGAACTCCAAGTAGTAAATGGAAGTAAATGTTGGGATATTCTAGATAGTGTAGGTATGAGCTCAGAAGAGCTTATTGGCTCCCTCCTTGGTATAAAATTTTTCTCCAAGACAGAAAAATAGTCTTTCAATAAATCATTCTGCTCTGGAGTATGTTTACCTTTTTGTAAATGCTTCAGATGGATTAAGTCATATTTGTAAGGTTTTTTTCCTCCTCCTTATAGTAACTCTTGATTATTGGTTGAGCTCTAGTGATACCTATTCTCATAAACTCTTTACAGATTAAAGCCAATGGCAGATACTGCAAGTATTAAACATGTTGCCTTTAGCTATCAAACAATGTAAGCTGTAAGAAAGTATTTTTTATTTGAATACACAAATCATTGCAAATTTCTCCCTGTTATGACTTAAAGTTGTGTAGAATTTTAACAGCCTTAACAAGAGTTATCAACTTTAATACCAAATATCTAAACTGATCAATATAGGCTTTGAAGACAAGAGATCCAGGGTATGCAGCCATGCATTTATAGGCAGGAGAATAGTAGCTTTAAATTCAACAGCAATTGTAAATGTACCTAAATGTAAAAATGTCTGGAAACTTCTTTGAGATACATGAACTTTTGAAGTTCTTTCATTCAAAAAAGAAAAATTATAGAATAGCTGCCTCTTACCTTTTCTTTTCACTTGAATTAATTGCATCATGCAAAACACATAAATACATATTTGTTTTCTGTTTTGGCTAGTTCCAATTTACATTAATAGCTTTCAAGCTGTCACCCACCTTGCTTCCTTCCATGTGTGCATACAGACACATACTCAGTGCAAGAACACTGCAGCCCACTCTTCACTTACTTTGAAGAGTAACTCTGGGAGAGAGTTTAAGGAAAAGACCAGAAGAGAAGCAGACTGTTAGACTGGATTGCTCTCACTTGCTGCATTTGCCCATGGTAATTAATTTCCAAGTTTCAGATTTTAGCTGGCTGAGCTGCAGCAGACAGTGAGGAGCAGCAGGTGGCACTGGTTTTGCACAGATCATCTCTAAGGATGGATTTGCCCTGGTTTTTGTAAGTAACCTGGCATTTAGAGAAATCTTGGCCCACAGTGACAGGCATTTCTTGGCCACTACCTGACTCCAGGTCAGGCACATGCAACTGAACTGCTCCTGTGTGCAGAGGACCTACACTAGCAGCCATGTCTCTGCTGCCTGTCATGCTCACCACTGAAATTTGCCTGATCCCATCCCATGCAAAGTGCAGCTGATAGGCAGGAACAGCTCTCAACTATTCTTCCTGGCCACCTTTTCTTACCAGTGTGCAAAGAGAGAGAAAGCCAGCAAAGAGCAGGCAAGAGAGTTGGATAAATCCACTGTCTTGGAGCATGTGGAAAAGTTAGGACACAAAGTCTAACTTCACCTGTGGCCTTCTTGCAGTCACAGCATCGTGCAGCACTTGAACTGCAGCCACTATTTCTCCCTGGGGCAGAGATCTTCATGCAGCAGTTATGTTGAACAGTTGCTCGGTGTCAGCCTCTTCCTGCTACCCAAAAGTGATCAATCACCAGTGGTCAGCTACTGTACAACCTCAGAAGTCACAGTGACTGCAGTAGGCAGATTTTCAGTCCCATGTCAATGATGCAGCAGCTTGACTAGCACTGTGCCATTAAGTTGGAATCTGTGGCTGTTGTGTTGGCCACCTCTACCTGAGGTTATTTGTTTGGAGGGCTCATTAAAAGTCCTGGGTTGTTTTTTTTTTGGTTAATTCTTAGTAGAGTGTTTTACTTGAATGTTTAAAAAAAAATTGTCACAAATACAGAACTGCACAGACTTGGTTCAGACAACAGTTGCAAAAATATTTTTAATAACAGTTCTGTGAATTATGTAAATAATGTCTGTCGATAGAAGGAAATGTGGCTTCTGCTTTCATATATACCAATCTTTTTTAAAAGATTATATATATATAATTATTGTATATATATATAATTTGTAACTATTTCTTTCCTTAAAGGGGTGGGGCAAGGCCCAGGCTTGACACTGAAGATTGGTCAAGTGTCTGAATTTCAGAATTTTGTCTGAATATAGAATTTCAGATTTTTTTTGAGCTGGTTTTGCCACCAAGAAAGATTCCTGTTCAGATGTACTTGCTATTATTTATTTCCTTACTCATTAGCTGTAGCTTCCTTCCTGCACTCTTACATAAAGAACTGTTTGCCAGCTTTGCAGATTGGATCACCAAAATAATCCAAGTTTATCAGAGCCTCTGGTTTTTACCTAAGAGTTGAGTTTACTCCACCTTAATGCTGACAGAATGAATAGAACTGGAGTATTAACTCTGCTCCTTTAAAGCTTTCCCTCTTTGGTGGAAACATATTAGTTATCACTTCGCAGTTGTTAATGCAGCATTTACTATCTTGGACTGCATCTGGTCTGCATGTTACCATGAAATGGTTTTATGTGCAGCTGAGAGGTGCACCTTAGTACACTCAATTAGTATGGAGCTGTAGCACTATTGCTACAGTAGTAGTAGTATAGTACAATGAATAGTAGTGTTACAGAACCAAACTGGCTTTGAACATGTCCTGTGTCACTTCCAGAAGATGAATATACAGAGATACAAGAAAAAAGGAGCATCCAGCTGCATCTTTGAATGAGATGAAGCAGTGAGAAACACCCATAAAAGGGTGAGACCCAGAGGCAAAACCCCTTCATGCCTCCCCCCTTACCTTTAAAATGAGTGTATGGTGGCTGTGTTTCTTCTTTAGACTTCACAGATCATTTTCTCAAGAAGTTTAAAGACAGGTCTGTACTCAAAGAGATCCTAATACATAAAACCTTAATTAGTCCCAATGTGTAACTTTAATTGGAATATTACACTGCGACTAGATTCTTCCATCAGAGTTGTGGTGTCTGGTAACACCTTGCAGATTAAACTTTGTCCTGCTGACTTTGCTTTCAAACAGGGTCCTGCAACCCCTACTCAAGGGTCAGAGTTTATTTGATCTAGATACAGCATTCTTAGGCTTAGTGAGAAAAAATCTAGCAGGTGGGGTTTTTTCTTAGAAGCAGATAAGAGAAGAAGAGAATCAGCAGCAACTACTTCAGTCCAGGCCTTGGGCTTAATGCAAATTCCGTTCTGGATAGTGTTACAAGGGAAGCTTCTTGGGAAACCAGCATTTGTTTTAAGATCTTTCAAAGCATGTGCATCTAGATACATGGAGGACATTTCATTCTAAAAGGTATCCATGCAAATGGACAGTTTGGGGGAAAGTAGTGTAGATCATCAAAATTACATTATTATGCAAGGTGAGCTTTTGCACACCTGACAGCTCATTAAGAATTTATCACTATACCACAGTATCTACATGCTGCCACTTCCCAGAGTTCTCTCTTGTTTGCCTGGATATTTTGAAGAAGGATTAGTTGTACTAACAGCCTCACCTGTGAGCACTCTTTCAGTAAGCATGAGATTCTTTGTAACCTGAGAGGGAAGTGGATCTGTCAGCTAGCCAGACTCCAACATCTACTACCCTGTCACCAGAGCAGTATTAAAGGAAAATAAGAGCACCACTCAAAGGCAAAAATCCTGATTTGACAAAAATTAATTTTCTGTACCTGTGCTCTCTGAAGAAGATCCAGTGGGAAAAAGAAGGATGGGGTAAAAAAATAAGATACTTGAAATTAAATTGAAGCATTATCATGAAGAGTAAATGATTTTCCCTGTGTTAGTAACAGGGAGTGCTGACATCTTCCATGCAAGGTCTTGCCTGATACAGATAGTATCATCACTCTAGCAGAGGCCCAGGGAAAGCATAAGAATAAGGCAAGTTATCATGAAGTTTTTCCCAGGATGATTTTCCAGCCTCCAGGAACTTGTATTTCAGAGGCAGTGTCTATAATTTGAGGTTTTTCATGTTGTTATCCAGTACCTTCCTAAGGCTGTGTAAACTTACATGATCACCAGAAAGGAATTCCACATCCTACTACTTCCTTAACTGTGTGACCTGTAGCTGACTCCTTGCATTTGGTTTGAATTTGCCTCCTGTTAATTTTAGTCAATGATCTCTACTCCTTGCACTGAAAGAGATAGTGAACAATCTTTCCCAATTAAGCTTTTCTATGCCATCCTCTCATTTCTTTTCCAGGCTGAAGAACTGTATTATACTCAGTTGTTCATTCTGTGGAAGCTTTTCATATTTATGCCTCATCCTTAGTGCCCTTCTCAGGGCTTTTTCCAGTTCTGCTGTATCCACTGTAAGGTAGTGAAAGCAGAACTGCATTTGGGGTTTACGTTGCAAGTGTGTAATGTATTTATAAGAGGGTTATCCAGAAAGCATTGGCAAGAATAGCTACCAGTGAAATCTAAGTATGAAGGCCAAGGAAAAAGGCTCAGCTTTCTTCTGCCCTGCACTGAGTGACACAACTTTGATTTCTTCTTTCAATTCTAGTGCTTTACAAACTATTTGTAAAATCTAAGCATAATAGAATAACTTCTTAGTATTGGTCTGAGCTTGCTTGTATTTAGAATATTTTTATGTTCTTTGATGAGAAGAGGAATGGTTAAGAAAAAAACCTCAGATGAAATTCTGGCTCCTCAGTCATTTCCACATACTCAGTATCAAAGGTTAGCTGTCCCCAAAGTAAGAGAGTGGGAGCAAAGCACAGATAGGCAATTCCCCTAACACACAGAAAACCTGCCTGCACTGAGCTGTATTCATTCAATCCCAGAACTAGGTCTGTATAGTTTGTACCCCATATATTCTCTCAGAAGGAGGGTGAAGGATGGAGCAAGACTGTTTCCAAAGACCTGCAGAGATAGGATAAGGGGCAATGGCTTCAAACTAGAGAAGAGGAGATTTAGATTGGATGTTAGGAACAAGTTATTAACACAAGGGTAGTGGAACACTGGAACAGGTTGCCCAGGGAGATGGTTGAGGGCCCATCCCTGGAGATATTCAAAGTGAGGCTCCATAAGGCGCTGGGCAACCTGATCAAGTGGAGGATGTCCCTGCTGACTGCAGAGGGGGTTGGACCAGATGACCATGGGAGGTCCCTTCCAACCCAGACCATTCTATGATTCTATTGTTTGTAGCAAGTATTCTAATTGTAATGAACAGAAAATACTCTTAAATATGACCTCTTTCTGGATCTCTAAAGCTGCTGCCAGTTTAGTTGAAGTATTCATCTTCTAACTTAGCAAAAGAGAAAAGCTCAGCTTGCTTGCTTATGTAGCTTCTCTCTGCTGTGTTCATCTTTCCATAGATAAATGCAGCTTAGGGCAGAGGTGTGCAAGGACCAGCAGAACCAGTTTTTCTTTGCTTCAAACTGAAAATTCCAGTGCTTCATACTCTGTCAAGAGCATCCTGAATCTTTACAAAACAAGTTCATCTAACACACCAGCATATAAAGTTGAACCTTTTCGTAGTCTTTTGTGAATCATCTAATGGTTGAAGAATCATCTAATGATTTTTCCCTCCCTTTTTTTTCTGTGTAGAGTATTTTGCAGTCAGGATATGGCCCTGCAGACAAGATATGGCCCTCAGCCAAAGAGAAATGGTTTAAATAGAACCTATCTGTTGAACTAGCTTTACCTCTTTAGTTAGTGCTTCTTAAAATACATTTAAATGACCTCTGGTATTGTGAGAGTAGAAATCCTGTGCTGGACTTTGTGTCATTAAAAAAGAAGTGGCAATTTCAAATCCTCTCTTCTCAGAAGTTAAACACGAGGAAGAAAATGCTCAACTGACTCCAGTCAGCAGTAACAGAACTTGGGCAGCAGTAGCCATTGCAACTGACATGTTTTGACACACAGGTTTTAGAGCTGCAAAGACATCTTGTTCTGCAGATGAGGAGCTTAATACACAACATTTTCATTAAAGTGAAAGTGCCTTGTTGATAGAGATACAGGAGATGTTTTTCTAAGAAATAGGTGGTGCCTGTGGTAATGTTTACAGAACTTTTGCCCACGTCATTTTCTAGCTCTTTTACCAACAAGCACTCTAATCATTCACTTCAAATGCTTTCTGATCTGGTGTACCAAAAATCATCCTGTAACAGCTGGACTTCATTTCTGCAACTTCTCAATCTTAAATGGTGTGTGAATTTTTAATTAATTAATTAATTAGAAAGTCAATAAATAAACCCCAAAACAAAGCCCACAACACAACTTTGTGGTGGTGGTGTTCTTGTTTCCTAACTTTCATAAAGAGCAAGCTAACTTTCTTTAAATTCTTGATAGCCTTAGAATTAATTTTCTCACTGAATCCCATCTGAGAAGTACCAGAATATCAACAGGCCAGCCCCACCACATCCCAAGCTTTACTTAAGAGGTTCACAACGCACCTTTGAAATACATAAAGGCTCAGAGATGGGTACTTTGCAAATGGAATGTATAAAGTGATGCCTTTCCTTGAAATGCATGATTCATGCATTCACCTAGCAAGCATCTTTTACTTCATTCTTCAGAAGGCTTCTTAAATCTGGAAATCCAGCTCTGACATCTTTTAGGTGTGAAAATAATTCATGGTTATTCATGATCCTGCAGCATACGTAGCTTTCCCAGACATTACTGTGGAGACACTATTAAACAACAGCCTGCTAACCCTATTAAAATAATAGAAAAGTTCCTCTTTCCTGTGTGTTACCTATTACAACTGTACAAATGCTATAAGAAGTAGATAAACAGGAGCTATGTATCCTGGCAAATACCAATGCCAGGCTTTGCAAGGATTATATTACGTTTCAAACAGACCTTTCAAACAACTTTGTTGCTTCAGGATACAGCAGACCTCAACTTGCATGGTTTGGGGGACATCTCTCAGTTCTAAGAGGATGAGTGTTGAGGGAAGTTGCTTGGTTTGTATCAGGTGAAGTACTCCGTAGGTGCTTCACTTTGTCAAACACAGCACAAATGAAGAAAAAAGAAAATACTTGTGTAGGTGAGAGTCTGAGCAATGCTGACAGACTACAGATGGAATGCAGACACAAAACATACGAATCTACTGTCCTAGTCAAAGAAAAGCTACTTGTTTTTTGGTTGTTTGTTGGTTTGTTGTTTTTTTTTTAAAGCATATCTTCCTTAAAAGGAAATTTTGATACCTAATTAATTTCTAGAGTCCTGGTAATAAGGGGCAGAGGGGAGCTGGGGGTGGATGGAGTTTATGGCATTAGGGGGTTTATATAAGCTACACCACTAACTTTGCATTGCTTCAGTTCTGATGACTGCCCTGGCCATGTTCATGACAACATATGAATTGGGCTGATGTTTGTGGTATTTTCTGGCAGTCCAAAATAGTGATCAGAAACCTAAGGTTGAGTGGGGATAATAGGACAGCATAGGGAACCTATAGCCAGAGGTGACCTCATGTGATACTTCCAGAACTGCAGAGTATAAATGTGATTAGACAGTACTTCCTTCAGTTTCTCACAGTAAAAAAGATTCCTTCCAAGTAAGTCTTGTGTGTCACCTAGGCACTGTTTTTGATCACCCAATGTGCCTGATGGCAAACTTTGGAAAGCACCTCGAGTTGCCTTGTCTCTCAAAAATCCTGACAAACAAGCCTCCTGGAGTTCCTGTTACGGTATCACATAGATAATTAAAGTCAAAGCAAAGACTCATTGAAGTAATTAATCGCTGCTTCTAAACAAATAAAGGTGTTCTCCCCTGTGCGCACTGATGAGACCACACCAGTGAGCTGCAAGAAATTTGTGGCACTCGGCAACAGGAAATCCTGAAGCGCTTGGGAAGGTTTTTGTAAAAGGGTTAAAAAGTAACAAAGTAGTCAACTTCTGCTTTGAAAAACAACTGCCTTCCCCTGCCCCAGCAGCCCACGTTTGCTTGCTGCATCCATGAAAAGCTGTTCATTCAGTGAAGGTCAAAGGTTTTGTTGTTGGTACAGCAGCTGATGGTCTGTAAGCCGGTCAGGCTGTACTGCTGAGCACAACAAACGGCTGCGCACTGCTGCCCTGCGTCACAGGAGCCTGGGGTTTTGCACGGGGATTAGTCAGGCTGCATTTGGAAACGCCCTCAGCTGCACCTTCTGCTGCTATATTAGTGTTTCTCAAGCAAGAGGAATTTTCTTTTGCTGCTGCAGCTGCTCCTGCAAAACCCTCTGGTAAGTGTGCGCGGCTTCTGTCAACAGTACTGACTCTGCCTCCTGCCAAGGTTATGAGCCGAGGAGTTACTGACAGTTGTGTGACAAAAATGTGCTTTTAAAATAATAAGCTGACGGCACAGAATTGGCAGCACCTTTGAGAGAATAAATATATTTACTAGATTCTGTGGAATAGGTTAATTCTGCTTAAATGTTCCTCCACTTTTCAATATCTAGCAGAGTAGCCTGAGGTGTGGGTATTTTCAGAGTGGCATAGTTATGTACCATGCATGTCTGCTTCTATTTCTGTGCAGCAGGGAAAGCAAAGTTCACATAATGTAGCAGACCAATTCTTAAAAGGATTTGGTTGGTTTTTGTTGGCAGCCTGTATGCAAGCCCTGCATCTCTGGACTCTGCTTGCCACCTATGCTGTTGCAGTAGGACAAAATCAAGGACAGAAGAATCAGGAGTGCCCTAAGCTCAACACACAGGTACTCTCCTTTAAAAGCACAAGAGGAAAGCTGTTGTCATGTTTGCTCTGAAAGCTCTCTCTCCACTTTTTTTTTGTAATATGGTTGTGGGTTGTTGGTTTTTTTCCCCCCAACTAAGTACCAGAATCCAGCACATTAAGTGTAGAAAGACGTAAATAATGAAACAAAACAGGGAAAATTATTTTTAGCACATACCCTATTCCATTTCTTAAAATAGGTAGTGAAGCTGCTTGCAGTTGTTTAATATAAGCTGTGCTGGCTCTCTAGTTCTGCAGCATGTTAGCAAGCAGCTGTGCAGATACTCAGTGCCCTGCTGTTTCATTTCCATAAAAACATTTGCCTGTTTACTTGCCAGCTACGTACTCCTAAGGCTCTTTTTTGGTGAAAATACCGAGAGTAATTCAGTTATTACTAGTTACTAAGGATTTCTTACCATATTTGAGCTTCCATCCTATGTATATCAAACTGAAAGGGATTGTTTTGCTAATTATAAAGGTAAATAGATCTGCCCTGAGCTGGGGTTGTGCTAGCAGGCTGCACTGCCACAGTTGTAACGAGCTGCACAGAACGGAGTGTCCGGTGTGACCGCGCTCACAGCCAGCAGCTGGTCATGTTCCTCTCTCCAACATGAGCCTACTAACAGCTGGGGCTGCTAGGAGAAGCCTCTCTTGCACTCATGGGCCAAAACTTAACTTGTCTGAAGGAAAGCCAAGCTTGCTTTATATATATATATATATGAGCACTTGTACCTCTCTGTAGTATGTACAGATGGAGGAGAAGATAGGCACACACACTCCTGTTCTGTGGTTTGTGTCACGGCTCCCTGGCTTAACTCTTAGCTAGCAAACAGCAGAAGTTACATGAAGTTTGCTTGCTTTTCAGAAGGTTTCTGCTAGGTTTTCTTTTCTAGAGCAAGTAGGTGACAGTAATGTTCTGTGGCACCAACAAGAAAAAGGGAGTGGAACAGAATATGTAAATGCCAAATAGGGAACCTGCCCCTTTCCTTTATCATTTCACCCAGGGGCTGATTACCTTCTGCCACCAAAACACTCAACCAATTTTCTGCAGCTTGCCAGGATATCACATTTCACAGTGATCACTGATGCCATGTCTTGCCTTTTTTGGTACATGTCCACAAGTAAGTATGTGATAGCTGGCCACAGGCTTTGGAACTGGAAAGCTGCACTTGACAAAATAAATGTAACTTATTCTCAGTTTAGACTCCTTTACTTGGAAGCTGTGGCCCTAGACTAGAAACAAAATTTACAAGTCATTGATTCCTTTAATTTGATCACTTCAATTTGTATTTTCCTTGTTCAGAAATAACATTTCCTCTCTCCTTGTGTGTCCTCTGTACCAGAAGTTAATAGGTTTGGAACCTAGTCTAGGCTAAGGCAAAAAAAAAAAAAGAAATTAAAAGAAGCAGTTGTGCAATAACTGCAATTCACATCCTGTCAATACTGCTGCAGCTAGTTCTTATTCATTGGCTTATCACTTTTATCACATTAGAGTCAGCTGAAATTTTGTGGGCACTTGTAAGTGTGAGAACAGTTGTTGTTGTTGTTACTCCTGACACCTACCAAAGTACCTTATCAACCATCAAGGATTACAGACAAGTTCCTTTGAAAATTTTATCCCTCCATAATGCAGGGTGTTTTCTTAGCAGTGATTTTTGGGAGGCAATCCATGTTAGACTGGGCTTTGGAAGATAAGAATAGTTTGGATTTGCCAAGTAGTGGAGGTGTACAAGGCAAAAGTGTAAAAATACTTTGCCCCATTTTTTATGTCCTAGGTCAAAGCATTACTTAACAGACTTCTGATGATAACCTCTTATATATTTAGTTATTACTGGTGTCTAGATTTGATTGTGAAATGATCCATATCTCCTTGTAGTTAAGATAGCAAATCATTCATCAGCTCATGCTTCCCATCTTAAAGTTACAGATAATGAAAACAACAGAAGGCCCCACAGTTGTTGTCCTTTATATCAAATTCCCTTTTGCACTGGATTTTTTTGTTTGTTAAATTACAGTGACTTAGATTGTTGTTTTACTGGCTAGGGAAGAAGCTGCTCTACCTCAGCACACAGCAGACCCAGAAGTTTAGTAGATTCTCAAATGCAGAAGATGACCTCACACCTTGTGTACACAATCAGTTATTAATTTCCTAGGATACCTGATTGGAAAACCCTATTTCAGCAGCTGTCAGTTCACTTAGATGCCTGTCCTTCATTTCAGTCATTTCCACCAACTCTTCTTTTATAACTGAACTGATAGAGCATGCACTTAAATATACACTGCCTCAAATACTAAAAATAGGTATCAGCAGCACCCAGCCACAACATAAGACCAGCTCTGTTTGCACTCCTGCTATCCAACTGCATATAAGAACCTTTATCTGCAAACTAGAATTCAATGTGATTCTTGCAGTAAATACTTCTTTTCCTCTTCTTTTTTTTTTTTTTAACCCAGCTACACAGATGCATGTCTCATGTATTTGTAATTTTCAGAACTATCCCTGTTGTAAGTGACCCATTCTGTGGTTTGTAGGCCTGGGGGATTTCCAAAGCTGCGTGAATCCATTACTGGTCATTCATCAAGGTATGACTGTAACACTGTTAGCTACAAAGGAATTTCCTTATTCCAGTTACCTGCTATCACAAACAAGCACATCTTGTTGTTTTTTCCTTTTCATAAATCCCCTTAAGCACAACCTCCAAAATAATCTTCTTCAGTTTTGTTTTCTTGATTCTCTTTGAAGGCTTCTTAAATATGTCAGAGACTAGAAACTTAAATGTGTTTGTGGCCAGTGTAAATGCCAAGCACAAGTAACTTTGGGAGTTACTTTTTAACTTTTAAGAGTCATCTTTCAACATATATCTTAAGAAAGATACCAGTCTCTGAGTTACTTCAACCCTTGGTAAGAAAGCAAAACTCTCCTTGCACTTGTATAAAGCAACAGAATAAAGAGGGGCACTAAAGTGAGCCACTATGCTGTACTTTCAGCTGTCCCAATCAAACATGAATACCTTTCCCTCTGCTTACTTTTAGTTCTGTATGTTGAAGTTCCTTGCTCTGAAAAGCTTTCTTGCCTTTGTCAAGTGTTTGGCTGTTTCTCTATTTCCTTCACAGTCATCTGGGCCTTCTGTGTTTCCTGGTTTTACTCCTAGAGCTTTCTTAAACTATTAATAGAAACAAATGTTCTTAAATGGACAGGATTTTTCTTATCAGCAGTTCTTCACTCTTTGTTCTCTCACCTGTCTTTCCAGTTCTTTCCAACTTGAACCTGCTTGTCTCTTTCAACTCTGAAGTGGCAAATAAGCTACAAAATAAAACCTAACAGCTAGACTGGACAGAAGCATGAGACACTGAAAGAGTTTGCCAGAGAACTGATGGATGACTGCTTATTAGACTGTTATTTGCTTCTAAGATAACAGTGATAAAGCCTAAATAAATTAATTGCTACCTCATTTGCTTGTGATTGGTGCAGAGATTGTTTTGACTGACCTTATTTGTCTGAGGCTTTATCAGATGCTGTATCTGCAATGAAGAGTTGGTCTTGCCTATGAAAGTATCTGTGGAAGCAAAATTGTCTGGGTTATGCTCTCCAACTGGCTTCGGTTCTTGTTTACAAATGAAAGATGCATCAGAAACAAATGAACCTTAAAACCTGATCTTCAATAGGAGTATCAGTTTACAACATCCAAGCAGGAAGCTTTCATCATACTTCAAATCTTAAGCAATATCTTGTTTAACATCATCTACTGAAGTGTTTATTAAGGAGGTTTTTCTTTCAGAAACTTACAAAAGGCCTCAGTCAGAAATAAAACAGTGGCTAGCAATTCAAGTTTCTTCATACATTCATTCCCTCTGATGTCTCCATCTCCCCCACCATTTGTTCTGTTTAATTCACTTATGTTAGAGTCTGTTGCTTAGTATCCAAGTGAACCAAATAATGTTTTCACTGCTCCTCACAACAGCATGCATTTGGATTTCACTTTAGTTTTGCATTCTAGGTCTAAAACTCTAAATATCATTTGCCTCCCAAAAGACAAAAGAATTAGTTAATTTACATTTTTCAAAACAGAGTCCAAATGCTCTCTTTCACTCTAGAGAAGAAATGCTGTATACCCACCAAACAAGTGCTAGGGTTACTTTTATTTACCAGTACTGCATGGCATACAGCAGAAAAATCATGAAACACAGAATCACAGAATATTAAGGCTTGGAAGGGACCTCCAGAGATCATCCAGTCCAACCCCCTGCCAAAGCAGGATCACCTAGGGCAGGTCACACAGGAACACATCCAGGGAGGTTTTGAAAGTCTACAGAGAAGGAGACTCCACAGCTTCTCCGGGCAGCCTGCTCCAGTGCTCGATCACCCTCACTAGGAAGTGTCTCCTTGTGGAAGTGGAAGCTCCTGTGTTCCAGCTTGTACCTACTGTTCCTTCTCCTATCACTGACTAGCACCAATATTTAAAGCTTACTCCAGTTCCTCCTTGTCCCTGATGCAGAAGTGTCCTTTCTATTACAAAGACATGTTTGAAAGGCTTTTTAAATACCATCTTTTTCTTCAGTGATAACTTCATTGCCATTTCACTGCAGGTTGGTTGCCCCTAACAAATAAAAGGCTCAGTAGCACTGAGTAGGAAGAAAGAGTTTTTTGTGTCCTACTAACAGTTGGTGATGGAAGAACTCTGCTTCCAGACAGGTGGCTGGAAATAGAAGCAGCTTTTTATTTATTTTAATCAGCTCATTGCAGCAAAGATTGTATGTTAGGTATAAGAAAAGGAAAGCTGAATGATCAGATGTATTTCTACTAGCTGTACTCAAGCTTCAGGTAAAGCTGGGAGAAGACTTATTTCATCATCTCTTGAGTTCTGTATACACAATATTTACTCCTCATAAATGCCAGCATAGACAGATTGCAAACACCCAATGCTTTTCCTTTAGAAATACTCCCTACCTGATTATAAAGGAAGGAAATAAAGGCTAAACAGGGAGATTCTGTCAATAAATAGTTCTTGTAACATTGCTGCAAGGGTGGGAAGGGTGTTGGGTGGTGGGGGGTGGAGGGTTTGCAAATTTCATTGTTGTTTTTTCCTTTACCAAATTCAGCATTTAGCATAATATTCCAGAAGTATTTTTCATTCCAAAGGAATATGTGGTGTGATAGCATGTGTCATTGCAAAAGCATGCAGGAAAGGGAGTGATGGAAAATGATTGATGGACAGGCTAGGGAGCAGGAATGACCACACAGCCTTGTAGTGGAGTACTCAGTTGGTATGTGCAGCATTCTCAACAAAACAAGTGGTGTCTAAAATCAGCCTCTCTTCTTTATCTATGCTGAAACTCTAAGGACCTGTTAGTTGCACAGATTGCTCCCAGTAACATACTTGTAGCACAAGGCAATCCCTGACATCCCACTTCTATATATCTCCCTCCCTTATTTCCTGCAGATGCAATTTTCTGTGCGTGTCAGATAAATGAACACTGATATTAGGAAAGGAAATGAAAGCAGATGTGGAAGGCAAACAGAACTCTATGAGTCATTAGTTAATATATCCAAATTGTTTTCTTCTTCTCCTTAAATTGCCTTCCTGTCCTCACCACATCTTGATGTCACATGAAACTGGTTATAGATGCAGAGCTTCCACTCTGATGGACAGAAGAAGTATTACCTGGTATGTTTTCCACTGTAAGCATATTTCTGTCTTTGTTCTTCTGCTCTCCATAGATGCCAGAATTTCAGAAGAAGACTGTCCATATTAAGGACCCAGGGAGAGTAGAGGAGATTATTTGTGGCCTCATCAAAGGTGGAGCTGCCAAACTTCAGGTAAAGACCGCAGAAGGTGTAACCAGTTTGGAGTGAAATCGATCAGGTGCCTGTTGCTCTAAACCAAAACATGTCAAGTGTGTGTTTGTATGTTACACAAGTCAGCCTTCAAGAAACCTGCAGAACTTAGACATCTGTTAACCTCTTTTAACAGCCCTTGTTGATTCAACTGTAATTCAGCCAGACAGGAGTTAAATAAAACACAAAAAGTTAATAATTCCAGGAAATATTCTGACCAACAGAGTGAGAAAACAAAAGGTTATTCTTGTGGGATATTGTAAGCTGGCATTGCAATGGTTGGATAGAACAGGGAGATGATTGCAGTGGCACTTGCTACTCAGCTGCAGCTCTTGGTGATCATTCAGAATTTCTAGCCAGTCTTTATTTTGTCCCTCCGTGTTGTAAGACAGCTTTGCTTTTTCTTTCCTTAAATAGATTATTACAGATTTTGATATGACATTAAGTAGATTTTCCTACAATGGAAAAAGATGTCCAACTTGTCATAGTGAGTACTTTTTTGTTTGTTTTTCTTCTTCTTGTTAATATGGATTTCTTTGTTCACTCCTTTCAGTTTTTCCTAGATTTTCATTTTCTGTATTTTCTATCCAATTTATTCCCTAACATATGAGATTTTATACTGACTTCTTACCTAACCTGGCAATCCTAATGAAGTTAATTCTAGTGACTGTATGTGGTTTTATGTATTAACAATTCAAATCAGACAAGCTGTCATTCACAAATAAAGCATTTAAGTTCTGAAATATAAGATGTTATAGAGCTAGAGAGGTTGTGGAGTCTCCTTCTCTGGAGGCTTTCAAAACTCACCTGGATGCATTCCTGTGTGACCTGCCCTAGGTAATCCTGCTCTGGCAGGGGATTTGGACTGGATAATCTCCAATCTTCCAACCCCTAACATTCTGTGATTCTGATATGGTAGAGTTGACTTTTTATTTGTTAAGAGCCCGTAATAATCCCAATGCCTGCAAGAACCAGATGATAAACTCCTCAGAATTCTTGACATTTTTATCCTGGAACCATTTAAAACAAACAAAAAGAATCCATTTACTAATTAACTGGGTATCCTCAAACACACAGATACTTCATGAAACACTTAAAACTCCAGAAACAGATAAGAAAGCTTGTAACTGACCTTTTAATTCAGAGGTGAGGGGAAGGGCATCTTCATCCTTATGAAGAAAAATGTGCCTTTTACTGGTTGCTGGCAAGGAAAGTGGTATGTAATAATCATCATCATCATCATCATCTATGCCACTGACAGTCTTGTAGAGCAAAGTAAAAGAAAGATACCATTTTAACACTTTTTTTTTTTGTTTTCACCCCCAGACATCATTGATAACTCCAAGCTCATCACAGAGGAATGTCGAAAAAAGGTAAAGAGAAAACCTCCTAAATGTTGTGGTATTGTGCTGACAACTCTTACTGTTCCCTGCCTGCACTGTCTGTTGAATCAGGCAGCACAGCAAGGGACACTTTCCAACCCTTAAAGCTCTCTGAGCTTTCTCATTGACTGCAAGATATCCCATCACTGGGAGGGAAGAGATATATTTGTAGTTTTGAGGTTAGCACATAGTTCACTTTAACATCATCCACTTTTTTTCTCCATAGATAAATTTAGAAGCTAACCCTTTGTTCAAAGAGCATTTCAAATTCCATTTTATCTAAATAATGTCATCAGAAGAAAAAAAGTCATGTTGATTAGTTAGGTCAAATACTGAATGTTCTTTAAAAAAAAACACATTCAACATCTGTGGGGTTTTGTTTTTCTTCCCTTCAGTTATTGCAGCTGAAAGAAACCTATTATGCTATTGAAATTGATCCAGCTCTCACTATTGAAGAAAAATACCCATACATGGTAGAATGGTAAGAGCCACCTCCCATCTTCTAATTGTACTAAGAGGAGATGTAATAAGGTTTTTAAAGCAAAGTAATTGCAGTAATGAGCTTCTAACTAAAGCATTAACTGAATTAATCTCTTAGAAGGTTGTACAACAACTAGTTTTGCTTTGCTGCTAAGTTAAAACAAGCACAAGTTAACCATCCAGGCTGCTTTCAGATTTCAGGAAAGGTGAACAAGTCAGTTTTGAGCCTGTATGTTTGTTTGTTTATATTCCAGGTACAATAAATCTCATGCACTGCTCATTGAGCAAGGCTTACAAAAGGAGAAGTTTGCAGAAATTGTGAGGGAATCTGATGTCATGCTGAAGTAAGTTCCTTTGGATGTGAATGAGCCTGGTTCAGAGTGGTTTCTACAGGATCTTGCTGGTTGTTGCAGATGGTGGGAGAAGAAAAAAAAAACAACTCCCCACATTTCTGAGACTGTGACACTTGAAGCTTGGAACATAGTGAGCTCTTCATGCTCCCACAAACTTTGTTTTATGGTAATAATCATAGAATGACCCAAGAGATCATCTGCTCCAACCTCCCCACCATGGGCAGGGACACCTCTAACTAGACTCAGCTGCTCAAAGTCTCGTCCAACCTGTCCTTGAACATCCCCGGGGAGGAGGCAGCCACAGCCTCCCTGGGCAGCCTATTCCAGAGTCTCACCACCCTCCTACTGAACAACTTCTTCCTAAGCTCCAGTCTAACTCTGCTCTCCCTCAGCTTCAAACCATTCCCCTTGTCCCATCTCTAGACACCCTTATGGAAAGTCCCTCTGCAGCCTTCCTGTAGGATCCCTTCAGCTATTGGAAGGCAGCTCTAAGGTCCCCCTGGATCTTCTCTTCTCCCCAGCTCCCTCAGCCTATCCTCACAGCAGAGGTGTTCCAGCCCTTGGATCATCTTTGTGGCCCTCCCACAAACCCTATAAAAAGTCAAATCTTTAAGCAAGGAAGATCAAAAGGAGATGTGCAGCCTGGTAGTAGCTAGAGCTCTACTAGTTGCTTACTTGTTCTGGGAGAGGGAAGTGGTTTTAAATCTTTAAAATACATTTAGACTTTTTAGGGGGGGAGGGGAGGGTGGAAATGCACAAACCAAGAGCAAATAGCTTGGTGCAGCAGTTTCCTGCTAAAACTACATGCCTTGGGTTGGGTTGGTGATCTTCTTGCTAACCTGAAAAGGTGAGGGAAAAGAAATACAGTGAAATGCTCAGGGAAAAATCTTTTCTAAAGGTGATTTGGATGTCTTCTGAAACTGGGATTTCTCTTGACTTTCTTCCCCTGAGACTTGATTTGTACTTTCTTTCTGTGTTGCAGAGAAGGATATGAGAATTTCTTTGATAAGCTCAGTGAACACAATATTCCTGTGTTCATATTTTCTGCTGGAATTGGAGACATTCTTGAGGAAGTTATCCACCAGGCTGGAGTCTACCATTCTAATGTCAAAGTGGTTTCCAATTTCATGGATTTTGATGAAAACGTATGTATGAAATAACAGAGCCTTGCCAGACATGACTGGTTGTGGTATTGAGTAGCTATTGATATCCAAGCTGAGCAGTTCCATGCAACAGATACAGCCACCCAACCCTGCCATCCTGAAAACTAGAACTGCATACTCAGCACTCTCTCAGGCAAAAACCAAGCAGAGGCTAACAGCTCAAACACTGCTGCCATGCTGGGACTAAGAGACAATGCAGTTTCAGATTGCATTGGGTTGGAAGGGACCCTCAAAGGTCACCTTGTCCAACCCGCACACAGAGTCAGCAGGGACACCTCCAACTAGATCAGGCTGCCCAGGGCCATGTGGAGTTTGATCTTGAATATCTCCACCTCAGACTCAGCCCAGTACATCACTACTGCTGTCCAAGGCAGGAGGAATCACTGCCTAGTTGTAGCAATGCTGGTGTAGTCATCTCATTATGTAACAGTCAGTTCTCTTGTGCATCATCAGAGATGTCTGAGGTCAGTGTTAGTTCAACAGTAACATCACCTAGAGCATTCCAGCCTCTGTCTTGAACTGTTATAAAGCTTGGATGGTACTAGAAATAACTGCAGTGGTTTGTTTTTTTTCTCCTAACAGGGAATATTGAAAGGATTTAAAGGAGAATTGATTCATGTTTACAACAAACATGATGGTGCCTTGAAGAACACAGAGTACTTCAAACAGCTGAAGGATAACAGCAATATCATCCTGCTGGGTGACTCTCAAGGAGACCTGAGCATGGCAGATGGAGTAGCAAACGTTGAGCACATTCTGAAGATTGGCTATCTCAATGACAAGGTAAAGGAGCTCCATGTAATCTGTGAACTTGGGAGTCAAACATTGAGAGTTATGGCCAGGTCCATCAGAATAAGCTCCAGATAACACACCAAGTGTTTGGCCCTGTATTTGCTTTGAGATTTCAAATGTTTCTCATGGATTTCTCACCTCGAGTCTTTCTCAAACCCATAAGCTACAAAACCACAAATGGAGATTCATGGAATGGTTTGTGTTGGAAGGGACCTCCAGCGGTCACCCAGCCCAACCCCCTGCAGTCAGCAGGGACATCCTCTACTAGATCACTTTGCCCAGAGCCTTGTCAAGCCTGACCTTGAATATCTCCAGGGATGGGGCCTCAACCACCTCCCTGGGCAATCTCCACCACCCTCATGGTGCAGAATTTGTTCCTAACACCCAATTTAAATCTCTTCTTCTCTAAATTCAAACCATTGCCCCTCATCCCATCCCTGCAGGCCTTTGCAAACAGTCCCTCTGCAGCCTTCTTGTAGCCCACTTCAGGTACCAGAAGGCCTCTATTAGGTCTCCCCAGAGCCTTCTCTTCTCCAGGCTGAACACCTCCAGCTCCCTCAGCCTGTCCTCATAGCAGAAGTGTTCCAGCCCTGTGATGATTTTCATGGCCCTCCTCCACCTCCAAGTTGCTTTGGTTTTCATACTGAACTACATTCAAAAAGGGATCTTGTTGAGAAGTTCAGAAACTAGAAAAATTTACTCTCTGAAATTCCTGTGGCTCCTCCTACTCCTTTCAGTAGTGGAGTGGTAATGGAGCAAAATTAGTCCTTCAAAAAACAAATTGTTTGAGGCAACACAGAACTGGTTGTTGGCTAACTTACAATGCACATCATTTGCATTCAGGAGAAAGAAAACTTCAGTATTCTACTTCTCTTTGCCTTTTGGGAAGCTGAGGAAGTGTTTTTTCCTTCAGTATCTAAATGTGCAAGCTCCTGGAGTACACATGAGGTGCATCCTGAAATGCACTCAGAGTTCTGTCAGGCCACTGCCACTCTGCCATCTCCTAGCAGAGATCCCTACTTGCGTGGCTCATTCCTTGAATGTGGTGTATAGCCTGGGCAATATTTTAATCACAAAAAGTCTTTCAGCAATTAATTCTGTAACTCAGTTGGTCTTTCTGTTTATCCCTCCTCCAATTAGGTGGATGAGCTTTTGGAAAAGTACATGGACTCTTATGATATTGTCTTGGTGAAAGATGAATCCCTGGAAGTAGCCAACTCCATCCTCCAGAAAATCCTGTGAATTGCAGCCTTGAGTCACTCCATTCCTTCCAGGAGGCAACTGGACAGCAGAGCACACGTTTGCTATCTTAGATGTGTTCATTACTCATTGACAGGACTGTTTATAACTTAATTTAAATATTTTACCTTCATTTTGGTATTTTCAAATCCATATGGGATCCATTGTCAGCTAGAAGCTCCTTTTGTTGTTCTTCTGCTCCTCTTTATTGTCTCACACTCCTGCTGTTAACTAGGTTTAAATTGGATTTGTAAACGTGAGAACCTTCTGCTGCTGCTATACTGTGGTTCACTGTCTGGTCATCAGACATTTCAGAGGAGCAGTTCCAAACCCATGGGTGTTCTGTAACCCAGAAGATGTAAAGGTTCTGTGAATAAGCAGCATGCACCTTTGTGTTGCCTTTTCTTCTCTCAAAGAAGATGCTTCAGTCTCAGCTGGACTTTGAGGGATCTTTCTCATCTGCTAGAGACTTGCACGGGAGGTTTTCATACATCTATTTTTCTTCAGTAAAAATGTTTTCTTCACCCAAATTCAGGCAAAGTGTTGCTTCTTAACTGACTTTTGTAGCACTGCAAAATATTCCATGTCCTTGCTGTTATTTATCCTCTGTGGAAGGGGAAGAACATTTTAAGCTACTACACCTGAGGTAAAGGTTTTCATCTTTGTAACAACAGATAGTTTCACAAGCTAAGCACAGGCTCACAGGATGTTAGGGGCTGGGAGGGACCCCCAGAGATCTTGGAGTCCAACCCCCTGCCAAAGCAGGACCATAGAATCCAGCACAGGTCACAGAGGAACACATCCAGATGGGGCTTGAAAGTCTCCAGAGAAGAAGACTCCACAACCTCTCTGGGCAGCCTGTTCCAGTGCTCTGTGAGCCTCACAGTGAAGAAGTTCCTCCTCACGTTGGAGTTCCTCCTGTGCTGGAGTTTCTATCCATTGCCCCTTCTATAATAGTACACTGCCATAACTTCAGCCCCTTTTCAGGTGTGATTTTGTGTACTACTACTGCACTTCTAGCCTGCTGCTTCATGGCAAAGCTAGCAATGCCTTGTCTAAAAGAATTGCTCTTGGAATGCTCAGTGAGCTGCTCTGGCTGCAGAAAACCAAAACAAAGCTAGATCTTGCTCTTGAATTTCAAAGCTTACTGTGCCACCTGGCAAAATCTTTTCTTGCTACCAGCCCCATGCCTCAGAAGCACTCTGGAACTGTAATGCAAGTAGGACAAATGGCCTCTTTCCATCCAGCCTGGGGTCTGCTATCTAAATTCTGACTCATGGCACTGTTTTCTCCAAGTGTTTACATCTGTTACCACAACTGGTGGAACTCTCCCAAGAAGGCAGGATGGGAGTAGTTCCCTTGCCCATCTGCAATGACCCATCCTGTGTTCTGGATGCACAGCCTGAGGCAGGTGAGCATCCCCTCACCAGCACATTGCACTGTGCTCTTCCAGCGGGGAACAGCTGAGTGCGGGGAGCCTGCAGAAATTCCAGCCTGCAGCTTAACAGGCAAAGACTGTTTGAGGGGTGATGTCCTCCTTATATACAACCTACAGGAGCTCTAGAAGCTGTCCAGTGGCACAAGAAACCCTTTAAGCCACAAGATGACTCAGAAGATGATAAGGTTTTTGGCTGCTCCCTGTCTGCCAGCCATGACTCAGGCAGCAGCAGCCTGCAGGAACTGAAAGCACCCTGGCAGTGTCAGTGACAGGAGGAGACAGGAGCAGCAGCTGCCTCAGCCCTGGCCTGCCAAGAGCCTGTCAGCCAAAGCCAGAAGATGGAGAGAGCTCAAAAGCAGCAGCAACAGCTGCTGAGTCAGCAGCATCAAGAGAGCTGCTGTCCACCCTCTCATCCACACACACACAAAACCAAGCTGGGTGCTTGCGTGACTTGCGTGATAGCATCCATGGAAATGTCACAGTTGTTGTGTGACTGATGGGAGCAAAGACTGGCAGAGTGGGAAGCACTGCACGGAGGGGGCTGAAGGGGAGCTTGGGTTAGCTGAGCTAACATCAAGGTTTGAGAGAGGGCAGAGTTGGTGCTGGTGGTTTTCTCATGCAAGCCATCAGGCTGGCTCTTTTGTCAGAGGTGCCAAATGAAAGTCCAAAAGGCCCTGTGAAAAACACCAAGGTGTTTGGATGTACTGCTTACTCAACCAGGCCCCAGTTGCAAGAGACTAATTACCAGGCATTACTCCCAAAGTTTACACTGGGACAAAATTTTCCATTTACAGGCAGGTTACCTTTGGAATGCAGATAAGAGTTAAAACTGGGAACATGTGGAACGTGGCCGACAGCCACAGCAGGAGGTATGGCAGCTGTTCACTCTCTGGCTAAGCCACTACACGCTTCCCTGGCCACACCAGCACTGGTGAACAGGTGAGGGCAATTCTGCTCTCTCTGGGTAGTGTTTCTGAGAGGCAGGACTGGTGCTTCTCATCCAACTGGCCTCAGGAGTTCACAAACTCACTGGTCCTCTGTCCAGAAATACTGCTCAGCCTCACCCAGCCCTGCATGAAGCAAGCCATCACTGCCTTGTAGAGGGATTTATTTACTGCTGGAGGTGCAGGGGCTGTGCTGAGCTCTGCCAGTCCGTGCCAGCACAATTTCACTTCCCAGCCAGCTCCCCTAGCCTAGAGGCTGTGGTTTGGTTGGCAGGCAGACTGCCCTTGCTTTCAGCAGGCTGCCACACAGGGTGAGAAGCAGTGGGGAGAGGAGTCACCATAAGCACAGCTCTGAGAAGGAAGCTGACCCTGAGCCTTCCTAGGAGGGAGGAGCTGATGGCTGCCAACAGAAAGAAAAGGAACTGACAGAGTCTGTGTCAGTAACCAAACATTCTGGATTTTATGCAGTTTTGGCTTCTGTTGCCTTTAGGCAAGAAAATGCTCGATATGAACACAGTGATTGCACCAAGTTTTTCCAGTTACTGTCTGCTTTCCCCCACAGCTGCACCCTCAAAGCTGCCAAAATGGCAGCCTCAAGACACGGGGGGATAAGGTGAGTAGGCAACAAAAGCTTCCTTCTTAACAGAAAAACACTTCCAAAAGAAATCCATCTGAGTGCAGGTGGTGCACAGGGCTGCTCCTTGTCCTGCATCTGCCCTGGAAGACAACTTTGCTGTCCTGGTTTACTAGGAACTCTTCAGGCCACCTCCTGGGAATCATCTGGAACAATCCTCCACACAGAGTCACTCACTGAGATTTTCTCAGATAAAACCATTTGGAATATCCAGAAGACAGAGCTGGGGTTTGGGGGTACAGAGGAAGGAGTTGTTTCCACACTGAAGCCTGCAGCTGGCAGCACTCCCATCACAACTTGCATCCCACCACTCCTTATCTCAGCTCTCTAAGTGTGCAGAGCAATGCATCCGAACCGCAGCAACAAGTGAGCAACCTGCTTCCAAGCACAAGGGAGGAAGAAATGTGGTGCAAGTCTTCTGGGAAAGCTGGCCCAGGTTGCCCAGAGAGGTGGTGGATGCCCCATCCCTGGAACCATTCCAGGACAGGCTGGACAGAGGTCTGAACAACCTGCTCTAGTTGAAAATGTCTGCTCACTGCAGGGGAGTTGGACTAGATGACCTTTAGATGTCCCTTCCAACCTGAGCCATTCTGTGATTCTTAGGTAAGACAATTTCATTCAGTGAGACTTGGAGCCACCAGCCCAGAGAACCATCACCCTCCCAACTGTCACAGCTGATGGCACAGTGGGATGGGTAATTTAAGGAATCACAGAATGGCTCAGGTTGGAAGGGACTTCAGAGATCATCTCCTCCAACCTCCCCACCATGGGCAGGGACACCTCTCAACTAGACTCAGCTGCTCAAGGCCTCATCCAGCCTGGCCTTCAACATCCCCAGGGAGGAGGCAGCCACAACCTCCCTGAGCAGCCTGTTCCAGAGTCTCACCACCCTCCTACTGAAGAGCTTCTTTCTCAGATCCAGTCTAACCCTGCTCTCCCTCAGCTTCAAACCATTCCCCCTTGTCCTCTTGCTAGACACCCTTAGGAAAAAAACATTTGCTTCAATTCAAGTTCTCAACGTATCAAACTACCAGAAATATAAAACAAACACCTTTAACAGTAATAGTTGATCAACACTTTATTTAACAAAAAGATCAGTTTCAAACTTTTAATGGTATCAAACTCAAAAAAAAAGAAAAAAAAAAGAAAAAAAAAGTATCTCACTGCACTTCCTACCACAACTGTATGAGAATCCCCTGCAAAATGTTTCCATCCAACTGAAATATACCAGTTCTCATGAAGAGCATCTCAGGGAGCTTACAACCCACATGTACAGATCAAGAGAAGCAAGAAACTAGGCACAAAGCATAAAAGAAATCACGACTCCCTTTCTTTCTACTTGCCTGTGGCAGTGTCTTACTCCAGGTGTTTGTGTTCCTTCTGTGTAGTGTACTGAGGGGGGCCTGTTTGGTCTGGTTTCTGTGACCCAGATCTAAGGGGTGACTGTCTCTGGAGTTCACAATCTGAACAGCACTCCTAGGGCTGATTTTGCACTCAGGGACAGGCTAAAACATTTGCAGACACACCAGATGAGTCTAGCCCTTGCTTCCATCGCTCTCTTGTTTGTTCGCCACCTCAGCCTGCTCTGCTGCACAAGTGCTAAGTTATTTACTCCTCAGTCTAACAAGTCCCAAAATAGGAGACAGAAACCCAACACAAAATCAGCTGCATCCAGGAGTTATGACAGTATTTGGACCCAGCAATGCTAATATTTAAAGTCTAACAAGAAGTTTATAAATAAGGTTGCAACCAGAAAGGTTTGGGAAGGAGGGATTGAAACACTGTTTCAAGAGGCCAGCAGAAGTCAAAGATGGTTAGTTAAACACAAGGCAGCTGGGAGCAAAACTTTCTTTTTCCTGAAGTCAAAACCCAAGACATCCATGGCTGCAAATCCAGGCCTGGTTAATTTCATTCACAGCTTATGGAAATTCTGCAATGGCATGGCTGTCCTCTGCATGTGCTGCTGGCAAACTGCTATCACTTTGCTCAGGAGTGTTCTGAGAGGACCTGGCCTCCACACCTAACAATTTCTACAGGTTCTTTTCATGGGGAATATTTTCTGTTTCCTTCTCACAAATATTTTGAATACAAAAGAGTTTGTTTTACATTTTGAAAGGTACTTGCTGAGTTTTCTCCCTACTACACATCCATCCATCCCTCCAGGTGAAGCTGCACTGTTCAAAGAGAACTTGCTTAGCCCAGAACCAGAGGCGTGGTTCTCACAGCAGGCACAGCAGCACACTCTGTCCATCACACCCCCTGCCTGGAGGCCCTTACCACTTGTGGTGATCAAACAGACCCAGCAATTCCAACTGAAAACCTCTGCCCATTTCACCAGCTTACCAGCATGCAGGCACATGCAGACAAGGGCTGGCTGCCCAAGTGCTAAGCTCTCAGAAACATGCTTGCCAAACCCCTTTCAATACACGCCTTCAGACAGTAGGTCAGCTCAGGATTCTGCTCTTATCTTTACAGTTCATCGTGTTCCTCTTTGGCCTCCTGGTCCTTCAGCTTGAATTCTTCAGCAGTAACTTTACCATTTCCATCTCGGTCTTGATTGGTGAACATATTTTTGACAATCTTTTCAAAATCAAACCCAGGAGCTAGTTTTCCTTTGCCAGAATCAACTTGAGCTTGAATGTACTCTGAAAACTAAACCGAGAAGAAAACAGCTCATGATAAAGCAGACACTTAAACCCAAGGAGTATTTCCAAAAGAGCATTCATTTGTGACTGACTGTTCAACATTTTACAACTTAACTGTGTGTAGAAGTCCAGAAGTGGTTATTCAGTTCCTGGGTGGACTGCTGCTGGCTCAGCAATGGCTCAAGACCTCACCATAACCTTACAGCGAGCAGACAGTGAGAAGCCTGAATTCAACACTAATTCTGCCTCTCACACTTGTGCCCTAAGTAGCTGTTGTTGACCAGGGAGACCACAACAGGAAATGATCTCAAGCAGTTTGGCCATTCTTCTATTTCTTTTTTTTTTAATCTCTAAAAGTCAGTAACAATGTTTTAAATTACATGCTACCCTCCTGTTTCCCTGATAACAAAGACCACTGGGGGAGAAGGGAGGGAGGAAGAGAGAGGGGGAGAAGGGAGGGAGGAAGAGAGAGGGGGAGAAGGGAGGGAGGAAGAGGGAGGGGGAGAAGGGGATGCATTGACAGTGGTAGGAGAAAACCACTGCAAGTCTTTTCATTGTTTCAGCTTACCTCCTCCAGAAGAACCTCTCCATCATGATTCTGGTCTATTTCTTCAAAGAGATTGGGAGAGACCTCCCCATTCCACACAAACATGTACCCTTCAGGCAAGCCAGACACCAGCTCCAGCAGTTCAATGTCGAAAACTAACACAGCGCTGCCAGGCACTTCTCCTTCTGTCACAACAAAGGGCAAAGAGGGACATTTCTCCTCACTTCACTGAAGGGTATGTTCCCTTTCAATCCATAATCACAGTTCTCTCCCTGCTCCAACAGCTGCATCACTGCTGTGATTCCTCAGGACCCCACCTCCACCACATCTTCCTGTTCACTTCGACAGAGTAATCCAAACACAAATGAAGCTTCGCAACAACACTGCACCCATTTTTCACTTAGAAAGGTACCTGGGTGCATACCAAACACCAGTGATTGGTCAGTGTTTGCAGTGTTTCAGACCATCACTTTTCTAGCCTGTAGCTTCTGCGTGTGGAGTTTTCTTTCCCTTTTCTAGCCTGCAGCTTCTGCATGTGGAGTTTTCTTTCCCTTTTCTAACCTGTAGCTTCTGAGTGTGGAGTTTTCTTTCCCTTTTCTAACCTGTAGTTTCTGCATGTTGAAGTTTTCTTTCCCTTTTCTAACCTGTAGCTTCTGAATGTGGAGTTTTCTTTCCCTTTTCTAACCTGTAGCTTCTGAATGTGGAGTTTTCTTTCCCTTTTCTAACCTGTAGCTTCTGAATGTGGAGTTTTCTTTCCCTTTTCTAACCTGTAGCTTCTGAATGTGGAGTTTTCTTTCCCTTTTCTAATCTCTCAGTTTTCGAATGTTGAAGTTTTCTCTCCCTTTTCTAACCTCTCAGTGCTGAACAGTCACATTCACTTTTGTTTCCTGAATAACATGTCGCATGTCCAAGCCTGAGTACCCAGTTCCCTATCCCAGAGGACAGTGTTTACACCCCTCTGCAACACCAGAGGGCCTGGAGCTTTCCCTTTTGACAAAGCAAGGCTACCAGGGGCCTCTGTTCCCCTTTGTCCTGGGATTGCCTTTGTATTGGCCACAGGAACAGCGTGGCTTAAAATGCAACACAGACAAGAAGTTCCTTTCAGTGCATTCAAGCAGCTAAGAGACATCCTATGTCCTGATGCACAGCAAACACCAAGCAGGCAGACTTGTGCTTCAGCTACTCCAGAGATGCTCAGTGGATGTGCAATAGGTTTCACTCACTCACCAACTCCATCTTCTCCATAACCAAGGTGAGGTGGAATAACAACTGTCCGGCGTTCCCCCACACACATGTCTTGAAGGCCCATGTCCATCCCCACCACCACCTGCCCAAATCCCAGCACAATGTTGTAGGTCTTGCCAAGGCTGTGTCTGGAGAGAAAGGAGAGAAACACTTACAAAACCCCTCAACCACACAACAGAGAATTTCTGTTGCTCAAAATTACCACAGAAATAGCATTTTCTGGTTAGTGTCCTGTTGGCATGTCCAATGCAGTGTCACCTGAGGCTCTTCTCAAGGCAGCAAGATACAGCCAACACCAAACAGAAGCGTTCCTACTGTTGACAAGACCTCTGGTACTAAGGTTGCAGGCTTCTCAAACAAAATTCAATTAAAAACATTAATCCTCTCAATTAAACCCCCAAAGTATCTTATCTCAAGATCAGGGCTTTTACCTTTGACATACTTTTAACTCATGAAGTTGGGCTTTTTAGCAGATGTAAACAGTTCAGATAGACACTTGTCCCAGAACTACCAACCTCTGAAGATCTGGGTGCATTCCCATGGATCAGCCATCCCTTTGGCCCAGAACTACCAACCTCTGAAGATCTGGGTGCATTCCCAGGGATCAGCCATCCCTTTCATGCAATCAAGCACTACAATGTGGGAGCCACTTAATCAAGACAGCTTGGGAATACCATTGCTACTTAACCACATTATACCTTGCTGCTGGTGGCTCAGGTCTAAATTGAGAAGTTATCAGGAGTTTAAAGCCCAGAAGTCAAACAGCATGTGGTTAGTGCAGTGCTAAATGACTTTTCCCTCAGTTTGTGTCACAGCAGCAGGACCCTTTCTTCTGCTGGTCTCCTTTCTTTGGTTCTTTGGCTTGGCTCTACCACCACAGGACACGCTTGTAGATTCATTATTTGGAAAGAAAACAATTCAGTGGCTAGGAGGTCAGCCTTCAAATCAGGATCCCATGTTTCATCATCTTTGATTCTCTACAAACTGCTCTGAGTAGGAGAGTCTCAACATCCCTTGCTCTCTGCTCCAGACTAGGAATGGAACATTCCTGCCATGTAAGAGGTGTGTAGAATCCAAACACATGTTACCTTGCATGCATCCTTGCCTACAGCGTCCTGCCATGTGCTCCAATGTAAAGCAGCTTGGCAGCTCTGCAAGCTATTGTGTACACTGGGAAAGCTAGGAGCTGCTGCTTATGTTAAGTAGAACCTGACTGAAAATAGCTTTTCCCTCTTCCCCTCCAAAAATAAAACATTATTTAGATGACTTGTGCTGTCCCAAAAAAGAAGGCAGCAAAAAAAGCTAGCAGCAAACACTTCTCAATGTGCCAGACTGGAGCAATCTCCTGCTTCCCCCAAACATGCTGTCAGCAGGAAGAGGAACACAAACATCATCATCACAGTCATATCAAGCCCTCTGATGTTTCTGAATGCTGATCAGCACTTGCTGCAGCACCACAATACAGGAAAACCAGAACCCATGTGTGGTGACCACTTACTACAAACCACACTCAAAGCACCTTTGACAGGACTCCAGCAGGGCTCTCTCAGGAGTACTCAATCAGCACCAAGTGCAAACCCTGCGCAAGAAACTGAATCAGCTTCATAGAATGGCTCAGGATGGAAGAGACCTCAGAGATGATCTACTCCAAACTCCCCACCATGGGCAGGGACACCTCTCAACTAGACTCAGCTGCTCAAAAGGCCTCATCCAGCCTGGCCTTCAACACCCCCAGGAAGGAGGTAGAGTCACCATCCCTGGAGGTGTTTAAGCAGGATGTGGACCTGGTGCTTAGGGACATGGTTTAGTATTGACCCTTCAGTGCTGAGTCAAAGGTTGGGCTGGATGAGCTTTGAGGTCTCTTCCAACCAGATGATTTCTGTGATTCTGTGAGGCAGCCACAACCTCCCTGGACAACCTAGTCCAGAGTCTCACCACCCTCCTACTGAAGAACTTCTTCCTCAGCTCCAGTCTAACCCTGCTCTCCCTCAGCTTCAAACCATTCCCCCTTGTCCTGTCTCTAGACACCCTTATGCAAAGTCTCTCTGCAGCCTTCCTGTAGGATCCCTTCAGCTATTGGAAGGCAGCTCTAAGGTCCCCCTGGAGTCTTCTCTTTCCCAGGCTGAACACCCCCAGCTCCCCCAGCCTATCCTCACAGCAGAGATGTTCCAAGCCCTTGGATCATATTTGTGGGCCTCCTCTGGACTCACTCCAGCAGCTCTGTGTCCTTCTTATGCTGGGGACACCAGGCCTGGGTGCAGTATTGGAGGTGGGCATGCTGAGCCCTGTGTCATTCCAGCATGACTGGCCAGACACCTGACTTAGCCCACTCAAACACTGCCATGCACACAGCCTGTTCCATCCCTCCCCTATAGTGTTTATGTTCTTCTCCAACACACTCCTACATCCTCCTTGTTCCCAGTTCCCTCACCATGCTCCAGCAGATTGCCTTTTTCTTTTCCTCCCCCTATATACCTTAGGCAGGCAGATATAAAAAGAAAAATAAATCCATTTTACAGAAATAGCCACATTTTCACTTCCAAATCCTTTATTCACTGCCTGCCCACTTTGCAGGAATTCCTTTCTGCTCTCACAGCTGCTAGGGATATTTTCTTGTTGGAAAATGCTCTGAGCAACCTCATCTGGTGAAGGATGTCCCTGCTGACTGCAGGGGGTTGGACTAGCTGACCTCTGGAGGCCCCTTCCAACCCAAACCATTCTCTGGGTGTTTAGCAGGAGATGTACTTACGTCGAGTCCAGCAAGGTACCATCCAGGAGCGAGGCGTTGTAGTGGTACTTCAGGTAATCTCCCTTCTTACTCAGCACAGTGCAGTTGGAAGGTTTGTAGTTAACAGTAATGCTGACTGAATCTGAGGGGTTGTGGAAGTCAACCACATGGATGTCAAAGACCAGCACTGCAGATCCTGGAATCTTCCCTAAAAAGGAAGCAAATTGGGCAAGTGAAGAGAGAACCCAGGCAGGTTTGTGATGACCACGTACTGCACCCTCTAGGAGTAGGGATTGCCACTGTGTCTGCTACTGAGTCATTTTGCTCTTCTCACTCAGAATTAAAGGATTACACCTCCTCTGTATTCAGCAGATGCAAGCTGCATTGTATGTAGGAAAGAGAAGCAGTGGAAAGGCACTCAACTTGCACTCAATCCAACAGTGAAGGGGAAAGTTTGCACTACTGAGAATGATGCAACAGGGAAGCAATAACCATAGATTTCCTGTGACCACCCTAAATAGCTGATCTGTGTTTCATGTACCACTTCATCACTGACCGTCAGAATTCTTGTAGGACCTCTCAGGCTCAAGGAATGCCATTGTGTCTAAAAGGTTACATTTCCTTAAAACATCCTGTTAGCAACTTCTTCCTCACCTCAGCATAATGTGCAACTGCATTACCAGGAATGACAGACACATCCAGATCCAGGAATGGGATTAGTTGACAGTCTAATTCCCAAATCCACAGCAGACAATTTGCATTCCTAGAAGAGAGGCTTTTCTTCCAAGTCTCTTTTGCCAAATAAGGAGCCAGGAGGTACCTTTTGAAACTGTAACCATGAAAGTGTGATCAGCTAGAAGGGTTCTCATATTCAGCCCCTCACAGCAATCTTTTCAGGTGCTAATGAGCTTTCCCAAAGGAATGTTAATTGTATGTTATACATACACAGACAGTGTGCTGTTACATGCATCCACTGCTTACACAGGCAGCTTAGGAGTCCACAAAACCTGTGGCTGTGGAAAGAACAGGACAGAAAACTTAACATGATTAATTCCTTTAGCATATAGAGCTGGTTAGACACACAGGAAGGAAGATCTAACACTGCCAGAGCTCCTGGCATCCAGCTACCAGTCTGTCTGAAACAGTGATTATCCAAATGAGTTCAGGTCACCAAGCAGCAGTCTGCCTGAAACACTAATTATCCAAATAATTTCAGGCCACTGATTACATATGACATTGGTCTGAGTTCTTCTTGTACCACCTATTTAGCTAATTAAAATAATTTTGCAACTTCTGGGTGTAATCCTGTCATCTGCATGCTCATAAAATAATGAACTAATCCACAAGCCTTTCAAATGCCCCCCAAAATGAAACTAGGCACAGAGGCACTAAACAATAGTGCACTACAGAATCACAGAATGTTAGGTGTTGGAAGGCACCTCAAAAGATCATCTAATCCAATCCCCCTGTCAAAGCAGGATCACCTAGAGCAGATCACACAGGAGCATATCCAGGCAGGTTCTGAGTATCTCCAGAGAGGGAGACTTCACAACCCCTCTGGGCAGCCTGTTCCAGTCATTATGGAAGACTTGAACAAGAAGTCAAGCTCACCTCTTCCTTCTTCTCCATATCCAAGATGAGGGGGAATTATTATCCTTCTTTTCTCCCCAGTGCATACACCTAGCAGGCCTTCATCCATTCCAGCAATGACATAACCTTTGCCCACATAGGTGTCATAGGTCCGGTTCCGTGAGTAGCTGTGGGGAACATCTGCATTTTAGCAACATCAGGAGTAGTGCAGAAAACACAGAGCCTTGCAGGAGCTCTGCAGCACAACCCTTACACCAGTCAGCAGCAAACACACAGCCATTAACTAGCCCCAGAGAGGCACGAGGCAATCACCATGTTCAATGAATCTAGGCCACCAACGTTTCATCAGCACGCATCATTTATTCACCAGCACTGGGATCCTGGCTAGGGAACAGCTTATTTGCAAATCCATTTCTTCTGTACTTTGAAAGAAAAAGCTCACCTATGTATTTTAGATTAAACAGAGAACATGGTTTGATAAACAACTAGGAAAAAAATGGTTTCTGCTTTACGTTTTCCTCATTCTGACTCTACTTCAATATCTGTTTATCAGCTGGATATGGTTTACATTCATGAGACACCATCCAGACATTTCACAGCCACAGCTATGTAGTTCAATGACTACAAGGAGGAGCTGAGACCTATAGGTTCTCCTGGGCTGCACAGCATTCAAATGAGTCCTGACAACAAAAGAGTGTCAATATTCTCCCTCCCTGCCAAACCAGACAAATCAGTTGTACGTGGGCTGCAGGATCTGCTTCAGCAATGCAATAAAAGAAGCCTACAGCAACCAACTGTGTTTATTACAAGGAGGTGTCTACCTTCTGCCTTTCTTCAAGGCATGCTACACAAAGGCACAAACGTTTGATTTCATCTTTACAAGGCAACTCTGGCAAAGAGCAAGACCAGTACAGGCCCTGATACAATTCAGAGGTTTAGTCAACTGCTCTAAGTCCAGAAAGCCCTGCCCAGGGGCAGTTCTGCAGCTGAACATTGCAAGGGGAAAAAAATTGAGGAAAAGATCATTAAAGATCTTGACCCCAGACAATCAGTGCTTTTGGCATGTCCCCTGTGAGCCTCTTTTCCCTGGACAACTCCAAGGCTTTCAGTAATTGTTGTTAGCTGACCTATTTCTTCATAGATTACTTGTTAGATATTGGCCCTTCTTGTTGATTCTGCTGGAAGCCAGGATGTGACCCTCTAAGAAAGAAGTCCTCTAACAACTGTCAGCACTTCAGAATGCTGTAGAGGCTGCTGTCTACAAAGCCTTTACTACTAGTTATTAACAACAACCCTAACACAAACACCACAGCCGTTTTCAAAAACTGTCTAATTACTACAGACCATATCCATTTACATCCCTACATCCACAAAGAGAGGTTCTGGGCAGATAGCCTATGGATAAGCTTAAAGTTCTTCACTTAGTAGTTCTCATAAGCTGTCAGTTGAGGTCTGCAGTGATAGCTGCTGATCTGGTCTCTGGCTTTCCATCCTCCCTCCAAGCCAGGCAGCTGAATGGGGAGGTCAAGGCTTATTCTGAACCTTACCCCACCTCAATTCCTTTACATGAGATATACAACTCCCTGACTCCTCCTCATGGGAAGCAGCACACACAGCACACTATGCAGCTTTTGTTGACAAACTGATCCTCAGCTTCAGCTTACAGCTCCTGTAGCGGTACTAGACATTTTTCCATGAGTTTATTTCATAAAACACTTCACAGTGGCTGGTTTTCAACTCTTTTTAGCTACTTGTGCCAGCTGTTCTAAAAACTGGAGTGGAAAAAAGTAAAGCATCACTCAATGAAGTGCAAACAAAAGTGACAGGAAGCTACAAAGGTATTACTCATCATATCAATCTGCATGTGAGGGTCGTGAATCCCTCTTCACAGAAACCCTGTTGCAGAATTCAGTCCTGAAAGACATAAGCCTTCAAAATGCACTGTTTTCAAGTACTGATGGAAAGACTGGTTGAGGTTAATTTCACACTAGCCACTAGCAGGCTGACTCACAATTCTCAAGACACAAAATGGGAATCATGTTTATTCTCTCTCTCTTCAGCAGTACCACGTATCTGGCAGACAAACTCTATGGCACAAAAAGACTTCAGACACAGGTCTAAAGCACACATAGCTTCACCAGGTGGATCACCACCCCTAGATGGCATCTGTGGTACTGTCATCATACAAAAGAAGTCTTTGGCTTCCTTCCCATATTGAAAAGGTTTTTGTGAGGTGGTTGGTTGGTTTGTTTGTTTGTTTTAAGAAGAAAATACTCCAACTCCACACAAACATTTCAAAAAGGAAGGAAACACAAAGAATTCTCTTTAGATCTATTATGGAGAAGTCAAGCTGGACATGGGATCTGTGGGGCTGCACGGGTTGGTTACCTGGAATCAAAGAGAGTGCCATCCAGCAGCGTGCCGTTGTAATGGTAGCGGACAAAGTCTCCCGCCTGGCTTCTCCGCTCACAAGATTCAGGCACGTGCTGGTTCTCAATTGCAATCCCATCTTTGGGGTTATGGAGGTCTAGCAAAGCCACATCAAAGACCAGGGAAGCTTGGCCAGGGATATCCTTACCTACAGAAGTGTTACAGTAGAAAATTACAGAATCAGCAGAATCACAGAAACATTCAGGTTGGAAAAGACCCTCAGGACCACCAAGTCCAACCCAGAACCCTACTCTACAAGGTTCACCCCTAAACCATATCATCCCCAAGCACCAATCCAAACCACCTTGAAACACAGCCAGGGTTGGTGACTCCACCACCTCCCTGGGCAGCCCAACAATATCATGTTTGTGGCCTCCTCTGGACTCACTCCAACAGCTCTGTGTCCTTCTTATGCTGGGGACACCAGAACTAGACACAGTACTCCAACACAGTGTGAGTTGCTTTGACTGAGAACCACTGAGTTCAAGATCTTGGCAAAATTTTAGAACACAGCCTCAAAAAGTTTTGTTACCCATCGAGAAGGCTACCACAGTTCACGGACATGAAGCCATGGAAGGAATATGAAACCTTGCACACCACAAAGACAGCCTTAAATATTAGGCCAGAAAGAATTATGCTGTCATTGGACTTCAAGTATTTGGAGTCACTAGATACTAATCACAGATTACATTCTCTGATTGAAACTTGTGTCAAAAACATGTCTGTTAAGAAACTTTCCTCTTTTTAATCTTATACTTTCTAATCAATCCAATCCTGGACATAACATATGTTGAAGCTCTCTTTCCATCACTTTGTTCCACCTGTCTGAAACAGGTGTTAGTGCTGCCCATTCATTTCAAATACACAAAGTACAGATTTCCTTGAAAATACAAATTATTTGAATAGTTGGGTTTGGTTTCCCCCCACACACCCACCCCAGAGAATCATTTTTACCATCTCCTTCTTCTCCATACGCCAGGAAAGGTGGAATTGTGATGATGCGCTTCTCTCCTACACACATTCCCAGGAGACCCTGGTCCATACCAGGAATCAGCCATCCAATTCCCACATAGGTATCGTAAGTTCGCATCCGGTTATGGCTACAAACAACAAAAATAAAAAACAAAACAGAAAAAAAAAAAAAAAAAAAAAAAAAAAACAAAACAAAGAAACAAAGAATTTTTAAAAATACAGAAAAAAAAAACCAAATAAAATAATTTCACAGAAAACCAAGGTAGGCAGGGGGCAAAGAAGGAGGCAGGCAGGCAAGCAGGGCGCAAAGAAAGAAGGCAAGCAGGGGGCAAAGAAAGAAGGCAGGCAGGCAGGGGCAAAAAAAGAAGGCAGGCAGGGGGCAAAGAAAGGAGGCAGGCAGGCAGGGGCAAAAAAAGAAGGCAGGCAGGCAGGGGCAAAAAAGAAGGCAGGCAGGCAGGGGCAAAAAAGAAGGCAAGCAGGCAGGGGCAAAGAAAGAAGGCAAGCAGGCAGGGGCAAAGAAAGAAGGCAAGCAGGGGCAAAGAAAGAAGGTAGGCAGGCAGGCAAGGGGCAAAGAAAGAAGGCAAGCAGGCAGGGGCAAAGAAAGAAGGCAAGCAGGGGGCAAAGAAAGAAGGTAGGCAGGCAGGCAAGGGGCAAAGAAAGAAAGCAGGCAAAGGGCAAAGAGGGCAAAAGATAAAAAAGAAGAAAAAAAAAGACACTTAAAAGGAAATAGAGAAGATGAGAACACAGCGAAACATCAGCCAGCCAGAGGAGAGAACATTATCTGTGAAAGCCACGTGCACAATATGCTGCTTGCTGCTCCAGAACTAGCACTCCTTGATTTACCAGGGGCTGGCTGGGCAGTGTTTCTCTGAATGCTCAGCTATTTCAGGCCCCTAACAGAGGGTTTGAAAAGTAGCTCACACAGAGAATGGCAGCTAGTATTAATGCATCATTTTCCAGCAAACTTTAATGAAGCACCCAGGCTGTAAACTTCAAATCTCAGTCTGGAGGTGTTAGCAGCTGAACTTCATCCCAACCTCTGCTTGTATCCAAGATGAACAGCTATGCTGCAGTGGTGGTAGGAACTATTAGCTGACTGCAGTAAAGAGCAATACAGACACAGGGAATGACATTTTGGAACAAGAAAGGGTCTGGGCTGGTAATGCTTAGCCAGAAATAATGTCCTGTCTCATTGGTTTGAGTCAGTACTGCTGTCCCATAATCCCTGAATAAATTCCTGACACTCACATGATGCTGTCTCTCATTTCTTGTCTTCCTGGGCAATTAGCATTAATTGTTACACTGGAATATACCAATGCAGGGGAGGAAGTGATGGTTTCGAGGGACATTGAATATCTAATAAAACAGACAAAGAGACACAACAGCTGCATACCTTGAATCAAAGAGGGTCCCATCTAGGAAGGTCCCGTTGTAATGGTACCGGACAAAGTCAGACACCTGGACTGTCCGAGGGCATTTCTCAGGTCTGAAGTAAGTCTGAACCTGCACCTGGTCCTCTGAGTTCCAGAGATCAATCAGAAGCACATCGAAATGGAGCACAGCATTTGGAGGTATCACACCAGCTGCAAAAACAAACCACCACAAGCTTATTTACATTTTCTACAGGACATCAGAAAACAGGGAACCAACTACACATTCCCTAAAGAAAATCCACAATGTATGACTTACTCCTGTCTGTATTCCCCCCCGACCCCTTGCAGCTACAAAACTAGGGGAAATCTGGCAACATGAACTGCTATTAACTGTATCCCTCAGGCAAACTGCTGCCTCTGAGCCTGCAGAGCAAAGCTGCTTTTGGCACTGCCATACCTAGTGCAGCACTGCTACGCCAAGACACAGTAAGTATTTAACAGTGAAGTAAACATCAATAACTAACTTCAGTAGCAAAGCTTCTTTGCTTAATGTCCTCTACAATCAGCAGTTCTTCCTTTTGTATGCAGAGGCAGCCTGGAGCCATGAGCTGTAGGTTTAATAGACACTCCTGAGCAGGGTGGAACCTCTCAGAAATTCATAGAATCCTAGAATGGCTCAGGTTGGAAGGGACCTCAGAGATCATCTACTCCAGCCACCCTGCCGTGGGCAGAGGACACCTCTCAACTAGACTCAGCTGCTCAAGGCCTCATTCATCCTGGCCTTGAACACCTCCAGGGCAGCCTCCTTGGGCAGCCTACTCCAGAGTCTCACCACCCTCCTTCTGAAGAACTTCTTTCTAAGCTCCAGTCTAACCCTGCTCTCCCTCAGCTTCAAACCATTCTCCCCTGTCCTATTGCTAGACACCCTTATGAAAAGTCCCTCTGCAGCCTTCCTGTAGGCTCCCTTCAGGGACTGGAAGGCAGCTCTAAGGCATCCCCTCCCCACTGAGTCTTCTCCAGGCTGAACAACCCCAGCTCCTTCAGCCTGTCCTCATAGCAGAGGTGCTCCAGCCCTCTTTGCAGCCCTCCTCTGACCTCGCTCCAACAGCTCTGTGTCCTTGGACACATAGCTTTGCAATCTCTACCCTTGTCTTCCATGCGTCCACTTCCCCTGGGTCCTGCAGAACCCTTGCAGAGCAGCTCCTGGCTGGCCCCACGCCGCACTTACAGACGCCCTCGGTGCCATAGGCGAGCTTGGGGGGAATCCTGACGAAGCGCCGCTCGTTCACGCACATCCCGACCAGGGCCTTGTCCATCCCAGCAATCAGCTGCCCTTTTCCCACAAACACGTTGAACGTGGATCCCCTGTCATAGCTAAAGGGGATAAAGCAGGTAAAAAAGGTCAGCAGTTCATCTACCCACTGCTCCACTGGGATTTGGAGAGCTTAACCGTAATTATGTTTGGCAAAGAGGAGGCTGAGGGGAGACCTCATTGCTCTCTACAACTACCTGAAAGGACATTGTAGGGAGGCTGCTGCTGGTCTCTTCTCACAGGTACTGATAGGACAAGAAGGAATGGCCTTAAGCTACAACTGGCTAGGTTTAGACTGGACATTAGAAAAAAATTTTTCCCAGCAAGAATGGTCAGGGATTGGAATGAGCTGCCCAGGGAGGTGGTGGAGTCACCAACCCTGGATGTGTTTAAAGGTGGTTTGGATGTGGTGCTTGGGGATATGGTTTAGAGGTGAACCTTGCAGAGTAGGGTTCTGGGTTGGACTTGGTGATCCTGAGGGTCTTTCCAACCTGAATGTTTCTGTGATTCTGTGATTGTGTAATTTGCCCCCCCTCTTGCCCCACCAGTGCAATTTTATCATGAGACAGTTGCTAAGGGAAGGGGACAAATCTAAGCGCTTCAGAGGTTTCACCCCAGCTCTCCTGTTCACTGCTGACTATCTAGCTGAAACCTGCTAGATAGTGAGCTGCTAGAATTCTAAGAGTGTGTGATCTACACTACAGGCACCCAAAGCCTGTAACTACAAATGGATTATTTACACACTGACACACGTAAGGACTGGAAAATTATGGATAAAGAAGAAAAAAATGAACACTATTAGAAGAGATAAAAGGATGGCTGCTCCCACAGCAGGAGGTCAGCAATTTGATTTTGATGAAAAAAGCCAAATAAATATTACACAAACTCAGTAAGCTTTACAAAATGATACATGATGGCTGGGAACCCTCTGTGGGAGAAGAGGAAAGGGGAAAAGATGCCTTTTTTGAGTAACTGGGGTGAGACTTGCCGGTTGGTTATTTATTTTCTCCAGCTGGTTACTTATTTTCTCCTCCACATCCCCAACTCCCATGTCACTAAGACTGGAACTGCAGAAGCCAGGCACATGCACCAAACAGTGAGTTTGCCAGATCAAGAATCAACTTCTTCAGCTAAACGATCTCGCACTGTGATCACATGAAAGGTAAAAGAAATGCACCTTAGACGATTTCCACTTTTGCAGAGAGGCTGGAGAACAGCAGTGTTACTCCAGCAGAACACTAACAGTAGCTCATGTGGTTAGTCTGACCACCTTACATCTGCACAGTGACCCCATGCTGCTGTGCCTGAATTACTGCCCTTTTAATTTTTTGAAGCAATGGACAAAGACGGAGCAGGAAGCATTTCCAAAGCTTTATGCCTATTTTTAAGCTTTTACTGCTTCCCATTTTCTCAAATTGCTTTTCCAATTCAAAGGACTCTTATTATTTTTCACAGATAAAAGGCAGCCCTATAAAAAAAGTAAGTATAAAAAAAAAGGCTTGTGCCTCTGCCTGCTGAAATATTCTGGAAAGCAGCCAGGAACTAGATATCACTAGGGAAATGATGTCAAACTTTCCTTCAAAGGCTGTAGACATCACTTCCACAACATACTGAGCCTCCTAACAGTCCCAGAGCCTCAAATCCCTCAAATACTTTACTGAGCGATCTCTGTTTGCTCCATCTTCTGGTTTATTTTTTTTCTCCCATCCTGGCAAACGTTCCCCTAAAAGAAACAGCTCTCTATACAGAGCATTCACTTTCATTGCACAAATATTCCTGCTCCCAGGCAGGGATGGAAAACATTCAAATTAGCTCCTGAAAAATTCTATTATCCACACAAAAACATAATTAAGATGTTAAGACTAATAACAGGTGCTAAGAAATCCCCTCTCCCCCCCCCCAAATGGTATTTTTTAGCAATTGACAAAGCTTGGCAATACAGCTGGGATGGACTCCAAACCACAAAGGGTTTTTTTTCTCCTTGACAAAAATCAGCTTGCAATTAAGAAAACACTGATATTAGGGAAAGGACTGGACAAAGCAAGGCACAGCTCATGCAGCTTTGCAGGACTGACTGTGCAGATTCCTTAGAACTAAGCAAAAGTAGTTTTGATTACTGGAATTTACCAAATTAACAGCAGATGACTATGCAGTTAAATTCAAGCTTTAAAATGCAAATTTTTTTATGGCCACAGAAATAAAAATCCAAATACCAATGGGGGGGGGTGGGGAGGAGGGAATGGAAGAAACAGAAGGCACATTAGTTAATTTCTGTGACATGGTCATGAGTACTAAGGCTTTGTCAACAGCCTGTTAAGAAGGGCAGTATCACCACCTTCTGCTAGGAAACACAGAAGCAGTCTTTTAAACCTCAAGAACATTCCCAGCACCTGAATCATAAAGTCATAGAACGGCTCAGGCTGGAAGGGACCTCAGGGATCATCTCCAACCTCCCGACCATGGGCAGGGACACCTCTCAACTAGACTCTTCTTGCTCAAGGCCTCATCCAATCTCACCTTGAACACCCCCAGGGAGGAAGCATCCACAACCTCTCCGGGCAGCCTATTCCAAAGTGAAACTGCCCTCAGTTCAGCACCCAGAATATTTTCTAGACTCAGTTCATAGTTATGTTTGACTGAAAACTGATGCTGGGAAATACTTCCATAAACTTTAAAAGGCCCCAAATAGGTAGCAGCTGAAATGGGCAGAAAAAATGGACTAGTAGGACAATTTTAGCATAAAATTATTATCTTTGACTTGGATGCAGGGACAAAAAATATGAAGATCTTATAACAAATACTCTAAAATATTTATTCCATCAAGCTACAGAACATAAAACCCTCTTAATTTTCCATCATCTTAACAAGATAGACCACTGTCATCAATCTTAAATAAAGAACATGGTTAGTTAATAACAAATGTTCACCAAGATGAGCTGCCACCTAGAAAAAAAAAGCAACCAGGCTGAACAGCCCTGATTTCTGCACCTCTTTGAAATGAAGGCAGCCATACAAATACTCAAGCTAAATAGTAATGATGACAGTCTATATATATTGAAATTGAGAGGACTCAATGACACCAGTGCTGTACTGCCCTAACAGCCTGTTCCTCTCCCAAATAAATTCTGAGCCAAATCATGAAGAAGTTGGAATTAAACGAGAGCCAGCCCCTGGGAAGCCCTTCCAGGTGCCCTGCCACAGTGCAGAAATTTGCTGGCACAACTCAAGCACACAAGCAAGCCTCAGCGTGTGTCTGGAGGAATCAGAAGCACATTGCTGAGCACGTGGCTGGCTTGCCAATTGTCACAGCTTGGTAAAGCCAGCCGTGAGGACGCTGCCTTTGTGTATCCTCACACCTGCAGCTAAGGCTTCTTCTCCAAAACTGTCACTTCCCAACGAATTCACTGCCCTTGCTGTGCCTCTCCACTGAGGCTGCACCAATGCAAGCTGAAAGTCCAATAGCAAGCCACACTTTTTCCAGAAAGGTGCTGGTGAAGTGGCATTGCTGGCATACTGGAGTACAGTCAGCTCCAGAAGTGCTGAGCTGACTCTGAAGGACAGTTATTGCCCTAAGGCTGTAGATTTTCCTTGAAACACAAGGGAGATTACTGGGATTACTGAAAATACATTTGGGTTTTTCTTTCTGAGTAATACTTTGATCAGTGGCAATGAATGAAGCAAGAAAAAACAAACAAGCTGTCAGCAGCATCAGCATCCTTCACAGGCTCCTGATCCCACTATTTAGGCTTCCTGATCTCAAAAAAACAGCAGGAAAGCAGCCAGGCCTTTCACTGTACATAGGTCACCATCTATTCATGGGTAACTGATCCAAACATTTCTGTGTAAGCACAGCCTGATAACTCCTGTGCTCCTGGCAAAGATAATGATTCAGAAATGTCCATATTCGAGTAGGTTTGAGCCTAGAGAAGACAGAGCAAACAGAGAAAGAAGTGGGCCAGAAATCACTGAATGCTATGAAAGGCTGGGACACCACACAGGCTCCTGTTTACCAGGCTAGCCGAGCAGCCTGACGGTCTTCTCTCCTGGAGCAGAAAGCTCCTGGTCAGCACCTTGGAAAAACAGCTGGAAGAAAGCAGTGAGGATCCATCACGGCATGCAAACTACAGCGAACTGGACTCGTTCACCACAGAGGTCTCACCCTAGTCTCCAGCAGTCACAGCCTAGCTCTCTGCCCTTTCAGGCGCTTGCTCCCACAGTAGCCATGTACATCCTGACTTCGCACTTGTAAAACGCTGCCCAGCTTGCTACCGATCTGCTTCCAACTGGTCACCCCAACAGTGCTCGCAGGACACATCTGGGAAGCGTAATGGGACATGGACCGAAGCTCAGTCCCATCCCTGAACATCCCCGTCAAGCCCTTGCGGGGGCACTACCACCTCCGAACTCTCGTGGGTACAGCACCGCTCACTCCTCTCCTCCTTCCAGAGCGCACCCTCACACCAGCCAAGCGCCGAGGGGGCTGCACCCCGGGAGCGGCACTGCTCGCCAAGCCCGAGGCGCTCGCAAACCAGACCTGGAGTCGAAGCGGGTGCCGTCGGGGAAGGCGCCGAGGTAGTGGTACCGCACGAAGTCCCCGGGCCGCACGGCCCGCGGGCAGCTCTCGGGCACGAAGAGCTGCTCGATGCTGAGCTCGGTGCCGTCCCCGGGGAACTCGGCGGCGGGCACCGGCGGCGCCTGGCACGCCGCCCAGCTCACCAAGAGCGCCGGGAGCAGCAGCACCGCGCCGGGGCCGGGGCCCGGGCCCCGCCGCCGCACGGCCGCCGGCCCCGCCATGGAGGGACGGGTGCGGAACAGCCGCAGGGCGCGTTCGGCTGGCGAGGGGAGGGACGGAGAAGGAAAGGAAGCCGCCCGGCCCTGCCGCTCCTCCTCCCGCCGCTGCAAACTTGCAAACGTGGATGAAGCGCTCGCAGCCGGGACGGGGGAAGGAGGAGTCCCGGCGCCAGCTCCCCCCCCCCGCCAGCGGGGCTGCGCAGTCCCAAGCCGGGGAGCAGCGCTGCCACCGCCATCCCCTCCCGTCCGTCCCCTCCCCGGCCGCGGGCTGGCAGCTCTGCGACGTGGCGATGCCTCGGGGCGCCCTCCCAGCCTCCCCCCGCGACGATACATGGTCTTACTGAGTGACCAAGGGCTTTAGCAGCCTCGAGTTAACCAGGTGCCAAAACCAGGAGGAGCAAAAAGCCAGAGCAGCTGACCCAGCAGAAGTAATTCGTGTCATAAACCTCACGTCCACTATAAATTGGTAAGCTTGCTGTGGGCAAGCTCTCCTCCTGACGGCTGCCAGCCCAGGAGGGTCTTGCTCATCATCCTGCTCCCAAGGCCTGCTCTCCTCTTTGTGACCATCGTGCTTTCACTGCAGACGTAGTGCTCACAATGGGAATGCACAGCACACCATCACTACCTTGGCTGACTATAACCAGGTGTATTTCCTACTAGTATTAATAGCAGGATTTTTATTTGATTAAATTTGTTTCCATTTCAGCCCACAATTCTCCTTTTCCAGTTCCCAGAGGTGGAGGTGGTCATTGAGTGATAGAACAACTATTTGAAGACAAAACCCCACTGTAAATGTTCCATTTTATATCAAAACTCCAAAGATGCAAGTTTGTGCTGGCATCTACAACTTGACATAGACCTGTGCTGTCACAGGCATCTGCAACACCCTGTCAGGGAAAACTTCACAAATGACAGGAAAAAAAAATTACCTGACAAGCACCCAATAAGACTCCAGCATCCCAGAGGAATCAGCATCCCAGACAAACAGCTATCCCTTCCTACCTCTTTGTGCATAAACTGGCAAGAAGGAATAATTGCAGTAGAGAAGCAAGGATCTGCATGTGAAACCCTAAGCAAGATGAAGTTAAATACTACAATATTTTTGAAAAGCAGTGAATTGTATGACTGCAGGTTTGGGGCAACTGGTTGGAAATGCAGACATACCTAGGGATAGCATTGATTTTAAAAACAACAATGAGAAGATTTTGTTATTGATAAATTAACTAGGCAAGCACAATTCACTCTCAGGTGGACTTCTGAAAAGAAACTACTAAAAGCAGGGAAGGTGGTGGGACGATGGCTCACAGGCCCAGCTCCTTGTTCTTTGTGCATCCACCACCCAGCTATATTACCCCAGCAACAGAGAGGATGCAGCCAGACAAAATGTTTTTAAAGTGCTTTCAAAAATGCTTTTGTGTAATATTGACAGATTGCTAGGAAATGGCTGCTGCCCAATGACCTAACCAGTGAAAAAAAAGTTAGCATCTCAGGCAGCTATTGAAATATAACCAGATTTGTGGTTACAAATTACATCCTACGTCCAACAACAGTCACACTGCACATTCCAAATCAGCCCTGCAATGCATCCTTTAAACAAGCTGTGTAAATTGTCTGGTGATTGCCTAAGATTTAAATAGCACATTGTGGTGTTGGCTTGTATGGACACACTATATTTTCAGAAGAAGAACCTGTAGTTCATCACTGAAGTGTGTTGATACAACCAACATAAAGATAAAGCTTACCCTGCACTTGGCACTTTGTTTTGCCAGGCAATGGCACAGCCTTTATTTATTCCTATTTATTTAAGAATTTCTGTGTTTTCAAAACTATTCCTTGGACTCTTTACTATTTATGCAGTTTTGTCCTCATTACTCATTGCCTCTGTCAATAACAGTTCTCTGCTTCTCATGCAATTACCATTGCCTCAAGACTGCTATAAGTGTTACCTGCTTTATTAACTCCTAAAAGAGCCTCCTGTCTGTTCAGTGTTACCAAAACCTGCCTGCTGCATACTTCCACTCCATTCACCCTGTAGCTGATACAGCACGTGGCTCTCCATGAGCACGCACTGAGCTCAAGATCACTGTCAGCCAGGGAGACGCAGTTGCTTTCTGTCATCAGTTTTCTTCAGGGAGCACAAAGGCAGCAGAACACAAAAGCTGTCCAATATCTTCCTTAGAAAAGGGATTTAAAACATTTTTGCTATTTTTATGGCACACACACATAGACCACATTCTCACTTGTGTGTCTGTATGTTTGAACACTAACCCAGGCTCTCCAGAAGCATTTTGGGAGTGCTGATCACTATCACGATCCCCTGTTCTTCAGTCAGCCCCAAACCAGCAATGACTAATACACCCTGAACAGAGGGATAAGCATAGGCATGCCTAAAGCTCCTGGAGAAGCTGGTGCTGGAGGGATGAGACTTGAAAACACAGTACAGCAAAGGTTCATTCCCTCTTTGAAAACTTAGGTCTCAGGAATTCACAGGTCAGGCATTAAATGAGGATTAAAGCACTGGGATTCATGTCTTTGCATTTCCTTTTGGAGGATGTTATGTGACTCATGTAACATTCAGGGGGCTGCAGCTTTGAGCTACTCTGTATCAAACTAAAATAGATCTCAAGGGTTTGATGCTGTTCCCAAACCTTTTGATGGAACTAAAATGCCAGCTCTCATTCTCTGTGTATCCCAGCAGTATTACTATTGGATCTCCTCAAAAGACCAAGTGCCAAGAAGGTAGATATGAAAATTCCTTCATACCCTGCTGGTACAAATCAGTCTCAGAAGCACTGAAGAAAGCTGAGGAGCATGCTGATGAGTCATTTCACATAAAGATTAACTTATGGTAGCATGAGAAAAGGAAATAAAGCCTCATCTTGAGTCTGAGGTAGGCAACATACTACTGGTGTGTAAACCTGAAATGCTGTTCTGCTCCTTGCAATGTGCTTGAAGCCAGGCCAGGCAGGAAGTGATGAGATGGGAGGCCTAATGCAAATCCAAATGTTTGCAACACATCCAATCACATAAACATAGGAGAGCTTGGGACTCGTGAAATATTCTGCTGAGCATCTGTTGGACTTAGCCAGTACTTAACCACTAACTGTTCTCAATTACCCATCATATAACCAGATTCAGTCCCTAGATGCCTAAAGAATGTATTGTGCTTTGATATGGAGGTTTTCTAAAAGGATAGTGTGCTGAGAGAGTAAAAAAAAAAATATAGAGTGGATTTGCAATGCTTTCTAAACACTCTATCAATTATAGATGAGGAAAATTATAGGTGAGAGGTAGTCCTTTTTTTTTTTTTCCCCCTAGAAAGAATATGTCAAATGCTGCAGAGCTTGCAGATACCTTGAAATTATGGCAGGCAAATTTAGACAGAACTCAGATACTGGAAATAAAAAAAAAGTGAGAACCATGGAAAACACAGCTTAAACTGATAGAAAATCCAGTTTAAAAAAATACCAATTTGCTTTTACACTGTAGGTAATATTCAGAAGAACACAGTGTAATGCTGGGTTTGGTCATGTAATCTACAGGGGGATTGTGTGAAAGGACCTTGAATTATTTTTATCTTCTGCAGTTTTCCACAGCTGTTCACTTTGGTGTGGGCTCCCTTTCAAACTTCTCAGAAGCTCTTTAGAGAATAGTTTGGGGTTACAAATAATGTGGAAGAACCATGCTGCTTTCTCTGCTGAAAGTGAGGAAAACAAACCCCTCAATTATCGATTCAAGCTAATTTTTCCATCTAAAGGTCTGTAAAGTTCATGGAGATCTCCAGATTCTTTGAAATAACCACAGAAGCACAGTGTATCAACAGGGGGTTTAAGTACTAAAGATGGCTAAACTATACCCAGAAAACATTCTCAGTCAGTATGGGGTTTAATAAACAGCATTTTGAGCAAATACTAGTTCTGGTTTAGGCAGCCACATGATAAATTCAGAGCACCTGGAACCTCTTTGCACACAAAATATTTTCATATAAATTTTCTCAGTTACACATAAATTAATTCTGTGTAATTACTGTCAAAGGTGTGACTCATGAGGGACTGACACGACCCTAAATGCTTTTGGTGACCAAAGTGAGCCAGGTGACATGGGCTTCTAGGTGGCCCGTAAGAAATAATATGACATAGAGTTCTGTACTCTTCAGAGAGTCATGCTGGACTGCTCAACCATTTTCACAGGCTATTTTAAATGCAGATTTTATTCTGATTCATTTCTGGGACTGGTTTAGCAGTAAACACAAAAGTGCACAGAGCATAAGACTTGAAATTGCTCATTGTACATTTCACTTACTCCACTTCTTCAGTTTATCTCTACAGCCACTGTAGGCGGTCTAGCGAAAGTCAAACAAATTGTGGTAGTTTCAGGCTGTACCTTTAAAATTTTCCACAGATCTTGAACAGAGAGTAGTAGAATGTAAATAAATTACTATTGGGTGTAAAAAGGAAAATAATGATAAGTTCTAAACAAATCCCATTGGACAGATATCTTCCATAAAGCTTAGATAAGTAAACTTCAACCCACCACACAAAAAAAATTATAGAATCATAGAATGGTTTGGGTTGGAAAGATCATCTAGTCCAACCCCCCTGCAATAAACAGGAACATCTTCAAGCCAGATCAGGTTGCTTAAAGCCATATTCAACCTCACCTTGAGTGTTTCCAGGGATGGGGCATGCACCCCATCAAAAGGAGAGAGAATGGTTGTTCAGGCAACTTATTTGGAAAGTTCCCTGGGTAACAGCCCTTAAGAAGAAAGGGGTCCAGGATGGTTGGACCTACTTCAAACAGGAGCTCCTAAAGGCACAGGAACTGGCAGTTCCCACATGCCGTAAGACGAGCCGGCGGGGAAGACGACCGGCCTGGATGAGCAAGGAGCTCCTGAAGGATTTAAGGGAAAAAAAGAGGGTTTATCGCCTTTGGAAAGGGGGGGAGGCAACTAGTGATATGTTTAAGGATGTTGTTAGATCATGTAGAAGAAAAATTAGAGAGGCAAAAGCACAGTTAGAAATTAAACTGGCCGCTTCTGTGAAAGACAACAAAAAGCATTTTTATAAATATATTAATGCTAAAAAGAGGGGCAAGAGGAGCCTCCACTCTTTATTGGACGTGAAGGGTAACATTGTAACTAAGGATGAGGAGAAGGCTGAGATTCTAAATACCTTCTTTGCCTCCATTTTCAACAGTAAGGCAGGAGGACTTCAGGATAACTGGCCTCCTGAGCTGGTTGATGGGGTCAAGGCGCAGTGTTGTACTCCTGAAATCCATGTGGAATTAGTTCGAGACTTGTTGAGTCACTTGGATATTCACAAGTCCATGGGACCTGATGGGATTCATCCTAGGGTGCTGAAAGAGCTGGCAGATGAGCTGGCCAAGCCTCTGTCCATCACTTTCCACCAGTCCTGGCTCACTGGAGAGGTCCCAGAAGACTGGAAACTGGCCAATGTGACACCCATCCACAAGAAGGGACAGACAGAAGAACCTGGGAACTACAGGCCTGTCAGCCTGACCTCAGCGCCAGGGAAAATCATGGAGCAGATTGTCTTGGGGGCAATCACTGCATACCTGAAGGATAGCCAAGGAATCAGGCCCAGCCAACATGGATTTAGGAAGGGCAGGTCCTGCCTCACCAACCTGATCTCCTTCTATGATCAGGTGACCCGCCTGGTGGACGTGGGAAAGGCTGTGGATGTAGTCTACCTGGACTTCAGCAAGGCCTTTGACACTGTCCCCCACAGCAAACTCCTGGCCAAGCTGTCAGCCCATGGCTTGGACAGCAGCACTCTGCACTGGGTTAGGAACTGGCTGGAGAGTGGTGGTGAATGGTGCCACATCCAGCTGGCAGCCTGTCACTAGTGGTGTCCCCCAGGGATCAGTGCTGGGCCCCATCCTGTTCAATATCTTTATTGATGATCTGGATGAGGGGATTGAGTCCATCATCAGTAAATTTGCAGATGACACCAAGCTGGGAGCAGGTGTTGATCTGTTAGAAGGTAGAAGGGCTCTGCAGAGGGACCTTGCCAGGCTGGACAGATGGGCAGAGTCCAACAGGATGGCATTCAACAAGTCCAAGTGCCGGGTGCTGCACTTCAGCCACAACAACCCCATGCAGAGCTACAGGCTGGGGTCAGAGTGGCTGGAGAGCAGCCAGGTGGAAAGGGACCTGAGGGTACTGGTTGACAGCCACCTGAACATGAGCCAGCAGTGTGCCCAGGTGGCCAAGAGAGCCAATGGCATCCTGGCCTGCATCAGGCATAGTGTGGCCAGCAGGAGCAGGGAGGTCATTGTACTCCTGTACACAGCACTGGTTAGGCCACACCTTGAGTACTGTGTCCAGTTCTGGGCCCCTCAGTTTAGGAAAGATGTTGAATTGCTGGAGCATGTCCAGAGAAGGGCAACGAGGCTGGGGAGAGGCCTTGAGCACAGCCCTGTGAGGAGAGGCTGAGGGAGCTGGGGTGTTTAGCCTGGAGAAGAGAAGGCTCAGGGGAGACCTCATTGCTGTCTACAACTACCTGAAGGGAGGTTGTAGCCAGGAGGGGTTTGGTCTCTTCTCCCAGGCAACCAGCACCAGAACAAGAGGACACAGTCTCAAGCTGTGCCAGGGGAGGTTTAGGCTGGAGGTGAGGAGAAAGTTCTTCACAGAGAGAGTGGTTGGCCATTGGAATGTGCTGCCCAGGGAGGTGGTGGAGTCGCCATCCCTGGAGGTGTTCAAGAGGGGATTGGACGTGGCACTTGGTGCCATGGTTTAGATAGGCATGAGGTGTAGGGTGACAGGTTGGACTCGATGATCTTTGAGGTCTCTTCCAGCCTTCTTGAAATAAATAAATAAATAAAACAAAGGATACACATGGTGAAGCCACAGTGTTTTGGTCTATGGATCTATAGTATCCTGCACAAATGGTAAGGAGTGCCCTGAATTCCCAAGGAAGAGAAGTTTGCATCTGTGATGGCAATGATGTAGGAGACTGCACAGCAAAAGAAAAATCAAAAAGCAGAAAACCAGTAAGGGAAACTTCAACCTTCTGCCATACAAAGTTTGTAAAACAGTGAGTCCCACTGAGCTTTCACGTGCTGCATGCACAATGTCAGAACTGTGTTGCTCAAACTGCAGAAAAGAACAGTGCTGGCAAGAAGAATCACACTGGTCTGCTAAACTGCATTAAAAGCAATCAAACTGTTACTGAGCCTTATAGTTTGCCTATTATAAAGGGTCTTCACTGACCCAACAGGGAGGGCAAAAGCATTATGTATTTCTTTCAAGACTACAAAGAAAAAAAAAAGGTTCTCAAGAAGCACCATAAGGTCTGACAAGCCAATGGTCAGAACTGGGTAACTAATTCATCACGCCTCAGTTTTATCACACCCGATCTGTGCTCTGTCTGTAGAACTGCTAGGGCTCTAGAATTAAAAATAAAGACATTTTGTTCCAACATTCTTTTAAACAAAGCTGCCTCAATGAAGTTGGTTTGTAAATTAGGTGTGGACTGTGACTCCCACCCAGAAAGACAGAACCCTTTTATCCAAGCTCCAGTCTACCCTGCACCCCCACATCCACCCATCCCCTGCCTATGGCATTTTGCCCATGAAATGCCTTCTGGAAGCTGTCTGTGCTGGGAAGAGGAGAAGAAATGGTTCCTCTACAAACTTGGCACAAAATGAACTACATAAACTTCCATGAAATTTAAGGGTGTCTGTTCTCCCAGAGGTAAAACCCAGCTACGCTTTGAAATAAGCACACCACAAACTCACTTTGCCTGTCTTGGGTAAAAGGCTGATTTGCAGAGGTGATTGGAAAAGAAGTAACCACACCAGTCACTGCTCTGCAGACCAGCACTGTAGCTGCCAGTGGCAACTGCCTAAGCAGGCTGGAAACAGGAGACCTTGTTATTTTTCCCCTCCTTCATTCATATTCATACACAAATCCCTTGGGAACTGCCCAAAATGCAAAAGTGTTACAGAACAGTGCTCACTGGTTCTTACTAGAATCATGGCTCTTACTGGAATGGCTCAGGTTGGAAGGGATCTTAGAGATCATCCACTCCAACCTCCCTGCCATGGGCAGGGACACCTCTCAACTAGACTCTGTTGCTCAAGGCCTCCCTCATCCAACCTGGCCTTCAACACCCCCAGGGAGGTAACATTCACAGCCTCTCCCAGCAATCTGTACCAGTCTCACCACCCTCTTACTGAAGAGCTTCTTCCCAAGATCCAGTCCAACCTTCCTCTCCCTCAGCTTGAAACCACTCCCCCTTTTTCCTATTGCTAGACACCCTTATGAAACGTCCATCTGCAGCTTTCCTGTAGGCTCCCTTCAGCTATTGGAAGGCAGCTCTAAAGTCCTCCCAGAGCCTTTTCTTCTCCAGGCTGAACAATCCCAGGTCCCTCATCCTATATCCTCACAGCAGAGGTGTTGCAGCTCTTGGATCATCTTTGTGGTCCTCCTCTGGACTCTCACCAACAGCTCTGTGTACATAAGCATTGAAGCAGGAGCTTGTCAGTGATCCAGTGCAAGAAGATCACTGCAATATTCTCCCCTAGTTAGTATGCAGTTAAGTATTTGAATTTTCAAGGCCTTCACTGTTATCTTGTGCATTAGGAGGCCCACAACAGCCTATTTTTCACCCCCCAGCCTTCGAGCTGTGGTTTCCAGATAACTTAACTAATGTTTCATTAACACAGTCTAACCACCTGTAGCCAGCATCTGCTTGTTTTGGCAGGATCATGGGCACATTACCAAAATTACTTTGCAAGTCCACAGAACACCTCATTTCTTAGTTGATTCAAGCATGAACAAAAAACACCAAATAAGGCTGGCAGGACAGACCCTTGTAGAAGATGCTAAACTGATGTAGGAGGGGGTTTGGAGGGGTTTTGTTTGTTTGTTTGCTTTGCTTGGTTTGGTTTTGTTGCAGGGAGTGGTGGGGTTTTTTGGTGGTGGTTGTATAGAACTTCTCCAGGTTTGTTTTGTTGGGTTTTGGGGAGTTTTGTTTGTTTGGGTGCCTTCTGTGGTGGTTTTGTCTGGGAGTTGTGTTTGTATTTTGGTTGGGTTTTGTTTGTTGTTGTCTGAGGGTTGTTTTGGTTACACACTCCAGGAGTGACATATAGGGGCACAAGCCATGCACATAGTTGCCTAGATGCAGATTGGACTCAGCAGGAATGTGTTTTGTCTATCTACAGTGATAATATTTATCCTTCCATTTCCATAGCTATATAAGTGTGGAAAAGAGTAACTTTCAAGCAAAAGCAACTATGAGGGAGTGTTCCTGAATGTCATTCAGTAGCCAAACTAGCATAATGCAATACAAAGATTCAAGCTGCTGTCCCACCACTGGAACACATCCTTTTTGTGTGCTTGGGCTTGAGTTTCAACAGTCCAGTATAAAAATTCCTTTCTCATTCCTATCAGAGCCACTCCTGGGTCAGCTTGCTTCATTACTGTACCACTGCTATGCTACTCTTTCTACATGACCCTCTTGAGATGGGCAGGGAAAGAAGAAGGTCTAAAACTGAGTTTCCATTCATTGCTTTCCAGTTACCTAGACAGAAGCTGTTAGTAACTGGACACATGGGAAGTATGTTAACCTTGAAGAGCTGCAAACTTTGCATAGTTTTGACTAAAACTACAGTTGAGTGGGAACAGCTGTTTAGCATGGAACTAACAGAGCAGCTATTTGAACAAAAGAGTCTTCCTGTTGAAGAGAGGTGGCCAGCAGAACCAAGAATCTTGGCCTTAGACTTTTTAGATTGTATTTTTTTAATCACTTTCTTTCTGTGACCCATTAATAAATACTGGAGCCTTTGTAGGCAACTCAACCAGTGCTCCACTGGAAAGTTGGCAGCTCAGAGGGGACATACCAATAGCAGATGCTAGCACTGAAAATGAATTTGTCTATTTCACTTGATACACTGGGCATCATTTAAATGGGAGCTGTTTTATCAGTCACTATATTGTGGAGGCAAAAATTCAGGAAAGGAATTTGCTTTTGCAAGGGGAAAGTTTTTGCAAATTGATCTCTGATTGAAGAATATAGCCAAAGCTCAGGAGGAGGAATTTCCTGCAGCTATGGAGAAGAAAAAAAAAAAAAGAAAAAAAAAAAAAAAAAAAAAAGGCCTGGCTGCCAGTCAAAGAAAAGAAAAAAATCTAGTCTTGGTCCCCACTGTGTCAGCAGCAAAACTCCTGCCAGCTTAGATGACAGTAGGACTGCAACCATTAGGGGTTAAGCAGCAGTATATATATAGATTTCATACACAAGGAACATTGAATCTGGAATAATTATCGTCCCTGTAATAGAAGGTTCAAATTGCAGCAGTCCTGACTCAACCTCTCATCTGTCAAAAACAAATAAATACAGATTTCATTGCATCTGGCTGTTCCTTATGAAACAACAGCCCTGCTCACTCAGCTTGGGCAGAAGTGATCCCCCAGAGAACAGTACATTTTGTGAGACCTTGGGAGACTGTCCAAGGGTTGTCAGCCAAAAGTCTCCCTTCCCTACTGTTCTTATATAACCTGCTGTTAGCATCTGAGGGCTCCTGCTACTCACAGTTCCCGCATATACTCAGCCTTTACTCAGGCAAAGTCCCCTGAAAGCTACATGAAGCTTTGCCTCTTGGAGCCTTCCATGAAGAGAGGAAACACCATGTCAAGTGCATGCCCTGAGATACAATGGTCTGTCAAGAGCACAAATACACACCCACCAAATACAGCCTCCTTTGTGAAAAAGTGTCAGTGGCACAATGAAGCATATCTGGGAGTACAGACAGATTTGCATTTATTTATAAAGACCAGAAAGCAAAGGGCAGGAACTCATGACAAACAAGTTATTCAGTGATTTCAGGTCTCTAAACTCTTAAGTGAGTTAAAATAATAAAGAAAAAAATCAAAGACAGATTATTTTCACTGAGGGGTGGCTTGAAGAGACAGTGAGCATTACACTTCTGATGGACAGCTCACTTTACCACTAGAAACTCCAAGTGATTGATAAAGCAGGATCTCCACAGAAGGATGGAGAGGGTTCATGCCTGCAAGCAACTACTAGAGGCTTGGAGGACAACATTTACATAAAAGGAAGACAATAGTTCCTCTTGTAAGTACCAGCTTATCAGACTTGCCAATAAAAAGATCTGACTGCCTTAAAAAAAAAAAAAAAGAAAATCAATGCAGCCTTACAAAATTACTTCAAACTACAGCTGCAGTTCAAACAGCTTTGCTCAGCTGCTGTCCAACTCTAATTTCCAAAGATGCTTCCTTGATTAGTTATGAAGCTTTCCTACAAGTTTATGTCTTAGAATACCCTAGGTGGTAACCTAGCCTTTACACAAATAATCCAATGCTTAGTTCACACCTGTGCTTGGTTGGGATCCAAAATGTTGATGTTCTTCTGCCCAGTCTTCTTAAAAGTCTTGGCCCTGAAGACCTTTGCAGAGTCTTGAACACTGACAGGATTGGGTCTGTTCAAAATGCAGCTATGGCATCACATTTGTGCTGACTCTATGCAATAATGCCTGGCAGTAAACACCACAAGAAAGGTTCAGGTGTGTATGAACACTTTGCACTGCTGGGCAGTGCCCCTGCACACATGAGATTGATCTGAGCAGTAGGTAGTGGGAGGATGATATTGTCACCTGGTGCAACGGTGCTAATCAAGGGAGAGCTGGGCTGTGGCCCCTGCTTGCAGCATTGAATTTGTGTCTCTCAAAGAAAATACAGCTTCCAGTCTCTCAGGAAAATAGGTTTCCCTCACTTCACTTACAGTAAAGTTGGAACACAACTGTTGTTCTGACAGCATCAATCTCAAATGCTTTTTTCTACTGCATCTGACGAGTGGAATATGAATGGCAGGTGATCCCCACCAACATATACCCTAACCCAGTGACACAGGGGCCACCATCACTGAATACCAAGGAGGGAAGCGAATCCAAGTCTGTCATTTTCTAATTAAGCTAGTGCATGAACAAATTGCTAGCACTTCCAATTCAAATAAAAAGTGTTAACTTCTGTGTTAGAAAGGTTTTCAGTACCTCTCTTGCCAGCTGAGATGCTCCTCAAACAGTTTTAAAGTGCCACCACTGTTCTAAAGTAGCTTTCCCTGAGGTCAGATATGGTCCACATATTAGACTCTATTCTGAATGTCTCCTACCAGCTAGCTTCAGCTGTGGGCTGGCCATGCTGGATTGAAGCTGTGCACTGTTCAGCCTGCTGCTGCTTCTGGATCCCGTTAGAAGGTGTTTAACTTTCCATGGAGCCCAGCATGGGTTCTGGATTCCTCTCCTGTGTGTAATATCTGACACATGATCAGAAACAGATCCTGTCCCAGAGCTCTAGCCAGCCAAAAATGGAGAAAAGCAGATTGGTTGACATCCTGCCAGAGTCTACTGATGCCCATGGGATGACATTTATGTAAATTAATTCAGCCCCATTATTACCACTTGAAGCAGCACCATAGCTGCAACATTCAGCTGTTTCTAACAAAGTTGTAGTGGCTGTTCTGAACCATATGGGCTTTTCAGATACCTCATGTTGTGACAGCAGTTCATGTTTCTGCTTAGATGTTTTGGGAAAGCTGCAATTACTGCACTGTGACAGTCAGCTCTTAGAGCAAGACAACATTTCCTCCAAAATTAACCTCTTGAAATGTCTAAAGCACTACATGCAAATAAAGGAAAAACAAAAAGGGCTTCAAATAAATGTTCTGCTAAGTACAAGGAATCAAATTTTCAGCTAATAGAAACCCTTCAGAACAGATTTAAGCAATTCACAGGTATTGAGGATCTTTGCTTCAGAATAAATAGAACTGAAATTAAAATTACTCTCTTTTTTTTTTTTTTTAACCTCCCTGCTTCTTCACAATTAATTTTGTTCTGAGCTTTCCCAAGGACCGATATGGAAGTAATGTCATTAGGTAAGTTTGCAACAACCCCAAGAATCCAGGGCTTTTCCCAGCAAAGGAGCTATCTACAGATTTAAATAACCTCCTCCTATTAGAAATGGGGGTACAAAAGGCCTGATCTCTCAGCTAGGTACCTCTGAGCTGGGTAATAAAGTGATAAAGATCATCTCAGTTCAGATGAGGAAATGCAATAGAAAATTATTTGTATCAAACCAAAGAAAGAACAGATTTAAACCACTGGGGCTGAGCAGATTTATGGACCTACCTAACTCTACTTTCTGTGTGTTTCATTAATTTACTGTGGTGAAAGAGTATTACACAAATGCCCTGATCTGCTCAGAACTGAGGACTTGGGTGTGCAATCCATCAGGATGCCAAAAACACATCCAATCTTTCATTGACTTCACAGGAAGAAGGTAAAACACTACAGTCTGTCCCTCTGCCTCCACTTGCAATCCCACACCTCTGTTGAGACTTGGTTTCTGAATTTCTGTCATTATTCTATCAAGGCTACAGCCATTGAATCTGAGGTCATTGAGGCCAGGTTCTTACCTGCTCCAAACTGGCAGAACTCCTCTTACTTCAGTCATAACTTGAAAGTGAGACTGACGGGGTTTCTGGAGAACCCCTATATTTCTGTTGCTATTGCATAAACCACTCCCAAAGAATATCATTCATGAACTGAAAGCTTTTCCCCTCACTGTCCTAACATGTTAGAAAGCTGCTCCAGAGACCAACTGCTCCATTGATTTGAAAACATGAAGCTGAAAGCACTCAAAAATAGCAAATTAACACTGAAATGAAAGGGGAGCCAAACCCCTCCATGACATCACTGGCATTTTACTTCCAAAATAAAGTCTCTATGTAGCAGGCACCAGGCCACCTGATTACTCCATTTCTCTAAATGGAATAAAAAATGGATGCTGTATCTCATCTAAGTTATTTCAGACATTAAGTGCAATTGCAACACCTAAAAACATTTTCCCTGCCTCCCTCATTGCTTGGAGGATACATGACCATGTAAGGGACTGATTGTGATTTGAAGTGCTGCCACATGCTAGCAGTGTCACAGCAGCAAATCTTTCAGCCTCCAGCAAGCATCAAGACATCTGCTTAAAGTGTTCCATAGTGGATTACCTTAAACCACATTGCCTTGCATCTACCTTATGCTCTGTGTAGGCACACAGGTATTGAACTCAGACCAACAAAGAAACAGATTTTGCTTCTGAACCTTTAGACACGAGGTCATCGTTGTGTTTTGCACCTCAGGTCAACAGCTGTGTTCTGCCATTCCAAGACAGGGCTGCAACTCAGCCTCTTCTCAGATTAGGCCCAAAGAAAGGTTCTTAATAAAGTTCCCAAAAGGCCCACTTCTAAGCAAAACACACAAGCTAAACAGAGGCCCATGGGAGGAATAAACAAAAAAAGTTACCTCACAACTTATGCACCATCTCAGCCAGATATATGTGCTTGAAATAATTTATGAAGAGCAGAAGCCGGGTGTTTCAGAGAAGCAAATCTGCAAGATGAGGTCTCTTTGCTGCTGAGCATTGTTCTATGGTAGAACAGCTGCTGCCTTCTTTCCAGTGCTAATAAACCTGCGAAATTTGGTGCACAAAATAAAGATCATGATCAATATTATCTGTCAGTAGCATGACATACAAAAGCAAAAACTCTTTTTTCTTTCTTCATCTTAGAATAAGTACCAAACCCTTGCAAAAGATTATGACACAATTACCCGGAAAAAATAGTCTCCTGGGATCTGAAATTCCAATGGCAGCCACACAGCTGAATGCAAGTAAGAAACAAGCCACATGACCTTTCATCCCAAATAAGTAAGATTTTACCAAGCAGCAGCTAAAATAATATTCAAGTAGTACTTGTTGAAGAATATTACATTGTTAAATAAACCCTGGGTGTTCTCCCTAACCCAAGATGCCCCTCAGCTGTATCCCAACCATCCCCCCCAGGCTTCAGTGAGGAAGGTGCCCCTCTCAGCCTGCTCCACACCTCAACCAGAAGGAAGACAAAGTGCATCAGTGTTTAGTAATGCTCCATACACCAGTAACTCTTGAGGACCAAAACTTGGCTGCAACACATTGTATGCTCCAGTCTTAGCTTGTAATCACCTCAGGGCAGGCCTGAAGAAGCCTCCCAAAACCAAAAGAGAATCAAAAGTGCTAAGGCTATTCAAATGTTACAACCACAGATAAGATGTTGATATATAGCCTTCAAATGTCTCATGAATAGAAAGGTCTGAGGATTAATTGAAGCATGGCCATGAGCTGCAAAAGAGCAACTTTTTTGATGGGTTTAGGGGCAATGAATGGTCCTGAGATAGATATATAGACTCTTAAATGCAGCAAGTTGATGATTTCACATGAGCAGTGCAATTAATAACTGTCTACGCTTAGTTCATAATGGGATAAGCTACAGCAGTTGCTCTATCAGCCAGTGAACCCCACCAGCTGAGAACAGAAAATCAGGGAAAGCACAAAGCTTCCCTTGGGTTGAGATGAACACAGATTTAATGAAACAGCAAACCTGAAATTGATGTCACCATAAAACACACAAAGCTATACTCACCCCAGCAAATGTACAGCAGTCACAAAAAAAAAAAAAATAGTCCTTGAGACCAAAATGGTAAATAAGACCCTTGAAGAACAGAGAGAAGAAAGGAGAAGTGGAAAGGGTCCCATCCTTAGCCAACTCCCCCCTTTATACTGAGCATGACTTTATGGTCTGGGATACACCTGTAGCTAACTTGGATCAGCTGTCCTGGCTGACTTCAAACTGCTAACACCCTGCAGACCACAGCTGGTCTAGGATTCTGTCCCTCCTAGACTAGGACAATAACCTAATACAACAGCCACAGGTACAGCAGGAGATAATGAACCATTGGACCTGCAACCATTTAGAGCTCGTGTTCTAGCACTGTCATCTGCAGGTGAAATTACTACATTACTGGGATGGTTTTAGTACAGGTAGTGCAATTGTCCCAGGAATCACTAAATTATTTACTCCAGGAAAACAGAAACGTGGTTCAAAGACAGTATTCCAAATCACATGCAAGTGAATGTGGTACATACATTCAACAGATTGTCTCTGTTAATGTAAGGCAATGAGGCAAATAGGTTATGTACAGGTATGTCGGTGCTAGGGGGATATAGGCAAAGAGGGAAAAGGAAGAGGAAATTTTTGACACTTCTTGGCCAGCCTACTACTGTAACTGTATTCCTCTGGGCCTGGCCCTAGATTCACAGCATGGCTTGGGTTGGAAGGGACTTCTAAGGTTATCTAGTCCAACCCCCTGCAGTGAGCAGGGACATCCTCCCCTAGATCACACTGCTCTGAGCCACATCCAACCTCTTCTGGCATGGGACTTCTACTGCTTCTCTGGGAAACCTGGGACAGAGTTTCACTGTCATCAAGCACAAAACCAAACAACAAAAAAATTCCTTCTATCTAGTCTAAATCTCTCATCTTTGAGTTTAAAGTCATCACCCCTTGTCCTGTCACAACAGGCCCTGCTAAACAGACTTTCTTATAGTACCCCTCTAAGTACGGAAAGGCCACAGTAAGATCTCCTTGGAGCCTTCTCCGGGCTGAACAGCCCCAGATCTCCCAGCCTGTCCTCACAGCAGCACTGCTATGGGTTCTGCTCAATTCTGTGGCCTCCTCTGAAGCCACTCCACACTTCCCTGTCTTTCCCGTCCTGGGAACTCCGGAGCTGGCCACAGCTCCCCAGCCCGGGTGCGTAAATGGTGGTGGCACTGCGGTGGGTTTATTTTTTAACACAGGTGTTTCGGAGGCACACCACTGTGCACGCCGTTTTCAGTGCCCAAGAAGGAAAGCTGCCGCGGAGTGGGGCGCGAAAGGCGGGAAGCTTGACGGGGCCGGCCGGCCGCCTCAGGGCTGAGCGGGAATGCCCTTCCTGCCACGCCGGGCCGGGCCGAACCTGCGGAAGCCTGGAGGCGGCGGGCAGAGGGGACGTGGCGGCGGGCGAAGGCGGTGCCACCCGCCAGGCCACGCCGAGGGCAGGCTCCGCCCGGGAGGGGAAGTGAAACCGAAATGCGCAGCGGGGAGGGCGGGAAGAAGGCGTCGCCGTGGCCTCACCGCTCGCCGCGCCTATCGCCTCGCCTCTGCCCGCCGCGCCGATGTCCTACAGGGCGCGAAGGGGGCAGGAGGAGGACGAGGAGGAGGAGGGAGCGGCGAGAGGCAGCCGGGCGCGACCTAAAAGCCATGCGGAGTCCGCGGCCAGCGGCGGTAGGATTCTTGACCGGCATGAGAGGAAACGGAAGAGGCAGGAGGCGCAGCAGCTCCAGAAGCTTCAGCACCTGGAGTCCTTGTAAGGAGCGGAGGAGGGGAGGCTGGCCGGGGGCTCCCGCCTCTGTCAGGGCTGCCGGAGGGCGCCGAGGCCCCGCTCTGTCCTGAGCCTGCCCGCGCCCGCTTTTGAAGTCCTTTTCCGGCTGACTTGGTTGTATTTTCCCCGGCCCCAGGAAAGACAGGGGCCCGTTCCCTTGCCGCAGCGGCTGCTCTAGCTCCATCACCTTTTAAAACCACAGCCCATGTCTGACTGTAATCGCATTTGTGCTTCCGGCCCGCCGCGCCGCGCTTCTGCGGGGCCGCCTGCGAAGCTGGTCAGTGCCTGTAACAATGCCTTGGAAAAATAGGTCTTTCCCAGGCTCCTGGAAGTCTGGGATTTGCAGCATAGAAGCAACTCAACAACAACAAAAAAGGTTGAAGAGTACCTAATGACTCCATCGGTACTCCTAATAAAGGTGTATGCTGTTTCATTGAAAGGGATTTAATGGAATAAACAGATCAGAAGGCTCACAGGAACCTGAGTTTTGCCTTAGTGGGAGTAAAAATCCATCTGTTATGAGCTGCACTAAAGAAGCATTCAAAAAGTTAATGCTGAACAGACCGTTTCATAATGTCTTGGTATTTAACTCCTAAGTACAAGTACTTTCTCAGTTGCTGTGCTCTGTGTAGCACCTGCTTGCTATTTGGGTTTTTTTCTTTCTCTAAATCTTATATCCATTATCCTTTGGTCACTGAGGTTCTGTCTTCGGGTTTAATACACAAAAGATGAAGTGATTATTATCCACTAGGTTTGGCTGGCAAAGCTAGGTCAAAGCAACCATATAACAACGTTTTCAGCTCAGCATGCCTACAATTTAGCAGTGCTGGAGTAAAGAAATTTGTATCAGTGTGATCTTGAAGGAGAGGTGCTCCAGAAAAAGAGGAGGGAATTGTGCATTTGTGGTTACTGAAGGTAAATGGGTTTGGTAAATTCAAGGGACCTCAAGGATGATCCAGTCCAACGTTAAATGGACCACACCTCCCTGTAAAGCAGTGAGATGAAACTAGTTCTCTCACAAGAATTTGGAGCTGAGGGCATGCTTGGTGATACAATAAGCACTGTCTCAGTCTGTTTGCATACAGGTATCCATTCTGCTGTAGTTGTTGGTGATTATCGATTGAGTAAAATTTAAGAGAAAGTGTGAGGTGAAGGTTTAACTCTGTACCACTAATATTTTCTCTATTTGTCTGACCTAAACTGCAGAGTAACAGTGTTTCTATTGCTTTTCAGCTATGAGAAACCTCCCCCAGGGTTAATTAAGGTGGGTAAACATAACTGCAGTAAATTTTCAGCATTATGAGGGATTTTCATGCAGCTGGTCAGTTAGCCTTTTATCTTCAGCATCTACATTATCTATGTAAATTGAAGAGAGAAGTAGGTGCTTCAAAGGGGAAACTCAGAGCTCCTCAGTGAGAAGCTGATCTTTTTGAGCTGGTGAATCCAGAGTGAAATGTCCAGAGTCAGACTAATTCTTTCATCACCTCTTAAAGCACACATTTAATGCACAGTTAAATAGCATTAATAGAATTGTTTGTGGTGAAGCAGATTTTCACTTTGACATCTTTTCAGGATTCTTCTCCATTGCTTATGCTCAAATATTTGTGTTAAAATACTTCCATAATGATCATTGCTTTTGCCAAATTTACATACCTGAGCCACGATTTAGCACTTTTAACCTAAAAAAAAACCCTGTTCTGTGTTGTAAAGACTGTTTTTAATTATCAGGAAGAGGAACAAGAAGTCTCTGCTTGTCTGTTTGGTTCTTGTTTATATTCTTTATTTAAGTAAAGGACTAAAATAAATGGGAAGGAATGAAATCAGTATGGCAATAAAATTCAGACTGGAAAATTCAAGGCTGGGGGGAAAAGTAAATTATTTAATGCTATTAAAAGGCTCAGGTGTTTTGTATCCTGTATACATTACAAGAAAAATGAATTGCAGGGGAAATAGGCGATGGCCTGCCAACCTGGAGTCTTAATTGTTATAAAATTTAAAAAAAAAAGTGATTTTGTTGTCCCTATCTTTTTCCATAGGAGAATGAAGCAAAACCAGAAGACTGCATACCTGATGTCCCAGGCAATGAAAGTGCACGAGAATTCCTGGCACATGCCCCAACCAAAGGGCTGTGGATGCCTTTGGGAAAAGAAGTCAAAGTCATGCAGTGTAAGGCTGAAAGTATTCCAGGTGTCACTGGATCTTCTTACAGCCATGTGTTTACTCTAGGGGAGGGCAGAATGTCTGGTGGGAAGATGCCAAGGGCCAGGTGGATCACAGTGATATTGGCATCACAGTGATATAAAAGCAGTCAGTATCCTGAAGGCTGTAGTAGTCTTTCTGTATGTATCAACACAGGACTTGCATCCCTTGAAAATCTGTTGCATAAATATGTGGGGTGGTTTGCTCTTCTTCTTCTGGTATGGCTCAGAGGTGCAATTCACTGCTGCTTCTTTTAAAGGTTGGAGATGCAAACGTTATGGACACAGAACAGGAGACAAAGAATGCCCATTCTTTATTAAAGGCAATCAGAAGTTGGAGCAATTTAGAGTAGTGAGTACCAATACTGTAGCATTATTCCTTGTGCTTTTTAATACTGATGATTCATAATCTGTCAAGCGAAGAGAAGGCTGTTAGATGATGCCTCATTAAGGACTTTTCCTCTGTCTCTAGTATAATACAGATGCTGAAAGTCTCCTAAGGTAAAAAAAGCTACAGATGTGGTTGGATGTTTGACTGCTTTGCATTTTTAGAGAGAAAAATTACTGATTTGTACATTTCAATTGGAAATCTTGCAGAACCTGTTTCAAGCATTTTGTTCAGGTTTGGCAATTAAAATGTCAGCATAACAAAAAACGTTTAGTCAAGCTTGAGCTGCCCTAGTTAGAGCTGCTTCAAGCCTTCTGCTCTCCCTGTGAACAACCACATTGTGAAGCCTCTTGTTTGGGTCTGTAATCCAGTTGTCCACAAGTCTGATCTCTTGCTCCATGAGGCCACAGCTTCTTTCTGCATGACCTCTTTGAGTTTTCCTCTTGCCCTGCATTATGAATCTGTATTTCAGGCTCTCATTGCTTTGTGTCTTATGCCCTCATTTCTGTCCTTGAAAAGTGTCATCTGGACTCATTTTAGCAGATTCTGGACGCGTTCTGATTGTGTGCTACTGTCAGAGTATTTTTAGCCCTCTCCCATGACCAGATTGCCTCTATTCTTCATTTTCCCTCAGGCTTCTTCTCTGTTGCATCAAACTCTTGCTCTATGTCCAAGGCCTGTCATGGTGCATTCTTAACACCTTTCATTTGCTACTGACTTTTTAATTCCTACTTCTGGTCAGCATCTGATACCTCCTCTCTGTTTGCTTAATCTTCCAGCAGAAATAATCACCCCATCTTCTTTGCATGTTGTGCATGGCATGAACTCACCTTAAACATCAACTAAGTCCCTTCACAACTTTGCCTGCAGTTCCTCTTTAGTTTAAAAAAAAGTGATTTAAGAACCAGTAATGGTTGTGTGTAGCATGCAAGGGCAGCTACAACTTCCTTATCTGTTTGTCTTACGTTCCTTGTGTGTTTGCATCCAAGTTTTTAACATATGCTATGAGGGCACAGCTTGTTGTTTTCAACTTCAGTATTGCATCTATGTCTGGATATTGCTATGGTATGGGGTTCTCTTAGTTATCTGTGGTTGGAGAGGGAGAGATTTAGCATGCCCTAAGGAGGGACCCCTGTCCCCCTGGGATAACTAGGTAGGCTTTTCCTAATGTTAAAACAAAACCCCAGCTCAGCTGAACAATGTTAACTCTCAGAGTATACTTTTGAATTAAGAGAAGCTTGTTAAAGTCCTCATTCCATCTTTTGTTGAAAGCCTCTGACGTTTGATTGGTTTGCTTTGTTAGGAAATACAACAGTGATAAATCTTTTGATTTAACAAGATTGGGCTTTCCATTTTTTCCCCTTTCAAAGGCACATGAAGATCCAATGTATGATATCATCAGGGAAAACAAACGTCATGAAAAGGAAATGAGGTAAGTGTGGCTGTTGTAAGCTTCATTCTCAGTTTGGTGTTTGTTTTGATAACATGATGGGTGAAATTTTGCTAGAAGCTACCCTTACCAACTCAGAATATCTCTTTAATGGCAGTTTCTTGGTGTTGGCGTTTCTACTTTCTCAACAGTATTTCCTACCCTTTCAATACTATTACCTTATCACCCAGAATGTTAGAGGTTGGAAGGGACCTCGAAAGATCATTTGGTTTTGTCCCAAAACAGAGTTTAAAGAGGAGTCATTCATTTATGCCATAATATTCAGGGACTTGGGTTTAGTTGTTTTAGACCTAGAAAAACGGGTTTGTTTTGTTTTTCTTTTCTTTGACTTCACTAAGGGATTTTTGCTACATCCAAGTGCCTTCAGCAGATTGAAGGAGTAGATTGAGAAAGAGCTGTTGGAGTGAGTCTAGAGGAAGGCCACAAAGATGATCCAAGGGCTGGAACACCTTTGCTATGAGGATAGGCTGAGGGAGCTGGGGTTTTTCAGCCTGGAGAAGACTCTGGGGGAATGGTAGAGTTGCCTTCTGCTATCTGAAAGGAGCCTACAGGAAGGCTGCAGAGGGACTTTTCCTAAGGCTGTCTAGCAATAGGACAAGGGTGAAAGGTTTGAAACTGAGGGAGAGTAGGTTTAGACTGGATCTTAGAAGTTCTTCAGTAGGAGGATGCTGAGACTCTGGAACTAGGCTGCCCAGGAAAATTATGGATGCCTCCACCCTGGGGGTGTTGAAGGCCAGGTTGGATGAGGCCTTGAGCAGCTGAGTCTAGTTGAGAGGCATCCCTCCAATCCACTGAGATTGGAGTAGATGATCTCTGAGGTCCCTTCCAATCTGAGCTATTCCATGATTCATTACAAAAAAAAAAAGGGGGAAAAAATGAAGAAAAAGAAGGCACATCCTTGGAGAGGATACTGAAGACAACAATAAAACAAGGAAGCAGTCAAGTCCCCATTTGCCAATAATCCATGGAAGTTTGAAGAAAGATTGCCTATCTAAACTAGAGTTTACTCTCTCAGCTGCCCTATATCAGCAGGGCAATGAATTTCTTAATATCCTCATACCAACATCTTGGTGTGGATAAGCATAAAACTTGTTGTGGTCATCTGGTGAGAGCTGTTGCCTCATTTTTCACACACAAATACTGGCCAACAAGCTGATCTGCCTTTGGGATGGAAAGTCTCCTGAGAACAGAACTCCTGCTTGCCTCAAAAGAGGTTACTTTTTCCAGTGAAAACTGTAACAGGGATGAAATTCAGCAAAAAAGGAAGTGTTCCCCTTCTCCTTACATGCAGCTTCTGTGCTTCAAGCTAGGGAGGAAACAGATGAAAGCTAGAAGGAATTATTACACCTAGAAGAGTGCTAGAAAAGTTCTCATTTACATTTTTTAACCTCAGGATACAGCAGCTGAAACAGCTCCTGGAGGACTCTACCTCAGACGATGATGATAGCAGTGATGAGGAGGAGGATGATGATGATAGCAGCTCCACCTCCTCAGAATGTAGAGATAAACACAAAAAGAAGAAGAGAAAGAAGGAAAAGAAAAAAAAAGAAAAGAAGAAGAAGAAAAAGAGAAAGCACAAATCCTCTAAATCTAACGAGAAGTCAGACTCTGACTGACAGAAGTCACCTGCTGGATGCTCTTTGACCCCCTGCTTGTAAACTGCAAGGAGAGATCCAAAGAACAGAAAGAAACCACCAAGAAAGGGCTTTATTAAACTCCAGCTATCCAGATGGATACTACAGCATCCCACCCTGGCTGGCCTCTTTGCCCCCCTGCAGTGCTGCAGCCAGGAAGAGTGCTGCATGAACCAGATCTTGACACTGTGAGACCTGTACTAAGGCTCTTCCCTCATGATCATTTCAGGCCTTGCTGCATTGCCAGGTGTGACTCTCAGCAGAAACCCTGACCACCAAGGGATTGCCAGCCAGGCTGCAGCATTGGCAGACTGTCTATTGAAGTGTCTTTTCTCCTTGAAGTTATTTCATTCTATACAAAGCCTCGTTGTAAGGGAACAGCAATTTGCACCATGCAGAGCACTGGGAGTTTGCTTACTGCTTCTAAAGAGCAGGTTGTGTTTTCTCTGCATGCTGCCTACATGCTGAAGCTCAGTCTCCTTGCCTTAGTGCTGGCAGCTAGGGAAATAAAAGAGCACTGCTGAAGAAGGAAAAAGTTAATCAAGGTCTTTACCTTCAGACAAAATTTCAGTGTCAGCAAGACTTGGGGTTTATTTTGTGTAGCAAAATCTCACACCACCACCATTCATCTGCACTGTTCTGCAACACCTAAAGCATGTTCCAGTCCATAGGAATGGGAGCCAAGTGGCAGATGTTCAACTTCACTGTAAAGAAGTAGTGGGTTTAATTTAAAAAAAAAAGGAGGTTTTCATGGTAGAAGTGAAAAACATTGATTTCTACATACACTTCAGTATCAGTTGTTTTGATACAGTTGAGAGGTTTTTCCTTTTAAAAAGGAAATAAATTCCAACTTAGTTTTTGTTTTCTAGAATTATTTGATGCGGTATTATTTTGTGAATCATCCCTCAAGTACATGAACATGTAAGACTTTCAGAATGGTATTTCAATATGCATGCAAGCCACGGAGGAGGAGTAAAGAATTTGTAAGCAAGGAGTAGTTACATACTTAATTGGCCTTTTGGAGTGACCACACTTAGCTCTGCAAAGCATCTTTTTGAAACCTTGAGGTACAGTGGTACAAATCTGTGATCTGAGGACCCAGATGGTGTGTATTTGGACTCTGCAAAAATAGATTTGCTTTGAAAAGACTTAAAGACTTACACAGAACTTAGCTTCTGTGCTTATTCTGAGGAAAACAAACAACAACAAAAAAAGAAAAGCTCTAACATTAGAAGTGAAATCAAAGAATGATTAAAATGACTGCAGTTTTTTTTTTTCTCCTGAGAGCTTTGGAAAACAGTGTGAAGTGTACATTAAAATGTGTTTTCTTCCTCCTACATGGTGTAAGAGTCATTTAGTAAAAATAAACCCTCATTCCTTGCCCCTCACAGTATGTTCTGGGGAAAAAACAAGATAGTCAAGGCCTAGTTGCAAAGAGTCTTTATCCTATTCCCACAGCTTTCATGGGAAGTTATTTTATCCTCCAGTGTTCTCTAGTGAATCTGTAGATGAGATTTACAGGTGACTCTTGCTACTTCCCTGTAGGAGCAGCAGCACACTGAAAGCTGCTGACTCTTTCAACAGAAAGATTTATCAGCTGAAGCAGCATGAGGAGAGTTCTATATATTGCAGTATTTGGTGCTGAGAAAGTCCATGCAGGTACAGCATTGGTGATTGCTGGACAGATGCTGGAAGCCACAGCTAGTATTTGCCTGATGCATTGCAAGACAATTCTTACTGAAGTTTTTCCAGAGCAAAACTGACCTAAAGATCTCTTCAGTTACTTCAGCTTTTGCCAGATGCTTCTGAAGTTTAGTTTAATAAAAACAGCTTCAGGTGTTTTTCTCCTTAGACTTGTCAACCCCTTCCCTATTAAGGGGTCCTTCCTAGGTTACCTCCCAGGGTTTATCCTGAGCAATACCATAAGACCATATCTAAAGTGCTTGATGTTAGAATTTTGAGATATCAAATCACTGCTCTGTGCCAGAGTGAAGCTTTATTTATACCAGTGACTTTTTCCAGGTGTTCGTGCAACAGAGCAGGGCAAACACCAGTGGCATTATTCTTGGTTCAAAGTTAAAGCTCACAGTTTCAATAGAGGAGGATTTCTTCTAGTGCTGACTGACAGCCAGTGCTAGAGGGCTGAGAAGCAGGAATGATTCATTCATTTCATCATTTAGCAAGTTTAAGGATGACACCAAGCTGAGTGGTGTGGCTGCTAAGGCTGAAATGGATGCCATCTGGAGGAACCTGGACAGGCTGGAGAGGTGGCTGAAGAGAATCTTCATGAAGCTCAATAAGGCAGAGTGCAAGGTCCTGCACCTAGGTATGAATCCAGGCTGCGGGGTGATGAGATTAAGAACAGCCCTGCAGAAAGGACTTGGGGGTGCTAGGGGATGAGAAGCTGGACATCAGCCAAAAGTGTGCATTTTCAGTCCAGAAGGCCAATGGCATCCTGGGTTGCATCAAAAGCAGCAAGGCCAGAGATGGAGAGAGGGGATTCTGCCACTCTGCTCAGACCTCAGCTGGAGTGCTACATCCAGCTCTGGACCTGGTAAAGTGGGTCAAGAGGAGTGCCACAAAAATTATCAGGGGGCTGGAACATCTCTCCTAAGAGGACAGGCTGAGGGAACTGGGGTTGTTCAGCCTGAAGAGAAGGCTCCAGAGAGACTTAACAGCCTTCCAGTATCTGAAGGGGGCCTACAAGAAAGCTGGAGGGACTGTTTGCAAAGACCTGTAAGGAGAGGACAAGGGGCAATGGTTTGACATTAGAAGAGATTTAGACTGGATGGTAGGAACACCTTTCAGCTCAACTTGGCTGCTCAAGGCCTCTTGGATGCTAAATAAATGTGAAATACAGCTTCACAGGTCATCAGATACTATATGCTATTATCTTAATGCTCTAAACCATTCTTAAAGCCTTTTTCAGAGAAAAAAAAAATACTGACAGTTGTCTTATTTCTTGGGGTTTACAGTCTTGTTGACTGAGGTGACTGGTGACAGGGAGTTAGTCAGGGGAATCTGAAAACTCTTAAGAATTAAGAGTCAATTTCTTTTCCCTTGGTACACCTACAGTTAGCCTGCAATGGGTGGGGATTTTGCCATGAACTCCTCTATTCCATTGTTCTGCTTCAATGGAAATATCTGTAACTGATCTTTCCCAACATAAGGCAGACATCAGGACATTGGAAAAGGGAAATCTTTATGCTATGCAGGTTCTATCAAAATTTAAATTACAGAACTAAAACCTGGCAAGGCTCTACCTCAGTGATTATACCACAGCCATTTTGAAACAGATGTTTTAGCAACAAATAATGCTTTAGACATTCAGCTGCAGACAGTCAGTCTGTCCAAAACAAAGCTCCCAGCATAGCAGTCTAAGACTTGTTACTGGTGTGCCAAGCAGCAAATAGCTTCTTCAGCTGCTCTTCAGTAGATACTGCAGGAAGCATGTGAAAACTTCCAAGGCAGTGGAGTGACAACTCCACAAGAGTGCCAGCACTGCAGTTACTCATCACTGGGCAATCTAACTTCAGTGGTAACCAAAGCTGACACGTATATGCTTCTGTAACAAGGTAAATCTCAAATATCACTGTGCCTAGTTACCTGGCTGAGTAAGAAGAGCCTGGACTTCAAATTTACAGCCTTTAAAAATCCCTAAGCTTTCTGAAGTGTGGTCTTTTTACCCACTGGAACACTCCATACAGTTGTAAGCCAGGTGCCTGAAGATGCAGTCTACAGATCATCCATGCTGCTGAGTGAAGAAAAAGCCAAGCAGAAATTTACTTTTCAGGTCACAGGACTTGTACTGTTAGAGTCTACTACATGGAGTCTCTGAAGCACTGCAACAGTCATACACAGTACTTCAGGAACTGGTGTGGATCCCTAGCATGGGTTAAGCAAGGTTGTTCAGAAATTAGTTTAAAGTAGTATTTGTATTCAGACAAAGGGCTGTCTAAACAGTCCTACTGCTGCTCCCTCACATCACCTTGGGAGCTAGCCTCAGGAGGCCCTAAATTGGGCAGAAAGAACACCAACTAGTGCAAGACCTGGGAAAGGATGAGTGGTATGGTCTTGGGAGTACCTGTGAAATATTGCCCATTCCCACCACCCTCCCTCAAAAGAGTACCTTTTCACTGTGAGCTTACAAGGCAGCCAAGCCTGTCAGCAGAACTGGCTGTGTGTGATCCCAAAGTCACACACAAGTGCTGGGAAATACAGATGGATACAAAGAAGTCCCAAAGTGCAATTCTATTAGATTTATTATTTAAATAGTGGATGTGCTAGCTGTAAAAAAGGTGACTTCAGTGTTAAATACTTAATTCCATCCTAACAGTGTCCTCAGTCCATACAGTGCTACTTCTTACCCTTGAAGAGTACACAGCAACATGCAAAACACAGAAGAGAATAACTGCTGAGTTCTGGATTTATGCAAACCTCCAAGACATTTTTCCCCCTCCTGCCCCAATATTTGCAGTTATCTTCTCTTATAGAGAGACTTTCTTGTTCCATGCCCTAAAGAAAAAAAAAAAAAAAGAAAGATTAAAGCAAGCATTCTCCTTCCAAATAATGTATATCAATTTACTTCTGAAAAGAGGCATCAATGATTGCCTTTTCCTGTGGCAAGACAAGATACTGGTGGTTGTTAGAACTTTATACTCAGCCTCCCAGGAAGAACAAATCCTGCAGGAATGTTGTTGGACTTCAGAATATCCTAGTATAACAGAGTTCCATAAGAAGCTCAGAACATTTTCAATGGGCTATTGCAACTACATGCTTGAATGCATGCAAGAAACACCAACTCTTTAAGGGGTAAATGTAAGAAGTAGTTGGGGATTATGCAAGTTTCCTGGAAGCTTGTACTAAAAAGGAGCAGCAATTAAAGGTTTAACACTGGTGTTCAAACAATCTGACTCAAGGCCTGACACCAATTTTAACTAGTAAGATGCTTTAGTCTTAAGTTTGTTTCCTACCTTGCAAATAAACAGAGGATTACAATTCAGTGTAATGTACAAGTAAGAGAGTGTCTTTATTTAACTGAGAGAATATTCAGAATATTCAAATTGTTCTTTTCTAGAGGGAACTTTGATCTTTCAGATAGTTTCTTCTATGTACTGACCTTTTTCAAGGTATAACCTTTTCAGACTCTCTACCAGTGCTCAAAAGCATAGGATTTCCCCCTCCATTGTAGCATGAAGTTCCTATTCCATAGAGCTGAAGTTGTGAAAAAAGGACATTGTAGAGAGGCTGCTGCTGGTCTCTTCTCACAGGTAGTTAGTGATAGAATAAAAGGGAATGGCCTCAAGCTGTGACTGGGTAGGTTTAGACTGGACATTGGGAAAATTTTTTTTCTCAGCAAGAGAGGTCAGGCATTGGAATGTGCTGCCCAGGGAAGTGGTTGAGTCATCAACCCTGGATGTGTTTAAAGGTCTTTTGGATGTTGTGCTTGGGGAGATAGTTTAGGGTGACCCTTGTAGAGTAGGGTTATTGATTGGACATAGTGATCCTGAGGGTCTTCTCCAACCTGAATATTTGTGATTCTGTGAATTATCTATATGCAGTTGTGTTGTATCAAGTAACAGTATTATGGCTGTTGCTGTATAGCTTTTTTTCTTCAAGCAAAGTGATACATTAGCCAATACTTTTAAAAAGCTAGAACAGTTTGAAGAGCAACTAGACTCAAATAATCCATTTGGTGGATTTCTGTTTTGGTTCATTCCCTTCTTCTTTGCATAAGGAGAAGGAATGTAACCCGCTCAAGACTACAGCAGTATTCATAGCAAAGTGAGTAACAGTTTGAAGTCTGGCTTGCTTCTTTCTCATCTTGTCTGCTTTCATTTGCTATCATTTCACAAGCTAATATCCTTGCAGCTAAAACCAAGAACAACAATTCCAAGAGAGCAGTGAAAAAATGCTTGCAGCAGTGATTTTTGTTTTGTAGCTGTCAATGTACACCAACCTTTGTGTACACTTCTAGGCATCTCCCACACTTCTTCCTCCACTTCATGTCTTGTGTCTCTGCATTTTGAAAGTGGTTTGCCTATTCTTTTCTTCTTTAGTTTAACCAAAGGTGGGCACCCTGGAAAAAAAAAAAAAAAAAAATCAAGATATAACTGGTGTAATTTCTGCAAAGCATAGTCTTAAAGTCAATTTAAGGTTGGCTTTGCCTAACTGGCCTGTAGTATTCCTCTTTTCCCATCCTTTTACATACCAAATTTAGTGGCAGATGAAATTGACACTACAGGTATCAAGAGACCTTCTCTTGTCTAGTCACTGCCTAACCATAATTCTGGATGCACTGTATTTGGGTCATAACTTGCACAGGTGTTAACATGGCCAAAACCCAAGCTAGTGAGAGCTGGATAATTCTGCTTGAGTTCACTTTTCAACTGTTGAAGATTAATTGATGCTCTCCAAGTGAACCAACTCACCCATTGCCTTAAAAATAAATTAAAAACAATTTCAGCTCCTCAGACCTGTTAAGTTATACACCACAGGTATACAGCTCAGGAAGTCAAATTTAACATATGATATTACTGCTAAAGCAACAGATCTGGTTTAGTCAAACCCCCTTAAATGTAATTTGAAGAAATCAGTCCTAAGATAAACCATTTTAAAAAGGACATAATTCTGCTAGCACTTCTGAGACATCCACTGTCATGAACAGCACTCAATAAACCAGTTCTTGCTTGCTCATACTGAATGTGGTGGCCTCTTATGAACTACATAGGCTGGAAAAAGAGGAAGAGAAAGCTAGGGGTAACAAAAAGGCCAAACAGCCTCAGTGCACTGCAGCATCATTTCAGCAGTATCAGAGCAATGATAGTTATCCCAATAGGTGCTTGCTGCTTGTGTCATGCCTTTTTGAATGCTCCCTAAGAACTGAAACAGAGGAAATGAGTTCTACCTTGTTCTTTGCTCTTGGCTGGAGGCGAGACACTACTAGGTACTTGGCTGGTAAATTTGGGTTTAGCACCACTTCTAATCCAATACTCTTCAGGCCATATCCCCATGTTCTCCCTCAACAGCCTTCCTAATAAATAAAAAGTTGATTTAAGGTCAGAGTTTACTTTTGCTAAATGTTAATACACTGTTTGATTGACAAGTCAGAATGCAAAGCTACCTGCTGCATCTAATGGTAAGAGCCCATTAAAGTAAACCCAGGTTTGTGGAGACCACACTTAAATTACAAAGTGCTTTAAATCCACAGATTTTGTATAAAGGAAGGTGAAGAACACTAAGCCTGTTATTAGATCACCCTGTTACAGATGCTTTTCATAATACAAGGCTGCACTAAACAGCAGCCACTTACTAGAGCACCCATGCAACCAGTTAAGAACCCTGGCTGCTAGCTCTGCTTATTCCCAGTTCAGATGAATCCAGTTTCTACCAATATCAACCTTTATGAAAACAAAATGTTCTCCAGATCAGATTTAATCCCACTTCACACTGCTTATATGAAAATATAGCAAAGGTTTTGTTGCTAAGAGCAGCAGCAATTGGAAAAAAAAAAAAACAACAAACAAACCACAAAACAAACAAGCAACACATGATGATTTGATTCCTGTTCTCCAGGAAGGGAGAAGTTCAACAGGGTATGGCCACAATGAACTTAAGCCCATTTGACCCAGCTAACAGGGGTCTGTGGTGGGAGGGTCAGGCTGTTGGTCTAAACTTAAAATGCTGAGTTTCCAAGTTGTTATTATTGAGCAATGGTAAATTTCCTGAATTTTTTCACTAATGGGAGAACAGCAAGTATATAAAAATCTGACTCAAGAGGAGACTTTCTACCAAATCCTCTGCTGGCTGTGAAGATGCAGCAGCCCCATGCGAGAGGTAAAAAATTGCAGCAAACCTCCTCTGCCTCGAAACAAAGAAAAAAAGATTCTGCAGTACTTCTGGCTCCTAATCAAGCCCTGAGCTGCAGCAATCTCTAATCTTCCCACTGGTTGAAACTACAATTTGCAACTGCAGGGGTTTTGTAGGTGTGTTCTCAGCCATTTGCTTACCTCCCAAGAGCTTCCATAGCGCCCGCTGGTGTTCAGGACCTTCTCTCCTTGCAGTGGGCCTCTTCCTTCCATAACACCCATAGTCACTGTATGCAACTTCATCTTGTACTTTCTCCTTTGGTTTGTAAAGTACACCAATGTTTTCACCAAGCCCAATCCTATTTATTTTCTCTTGAACAGGCCAGCCGATAAACTGAGCTGGTATAGCATTTTTGGGTGGTTTCCAAAGCACTCTCTGGCCAACTGGGTAGAAACTACCTTTACTAGGTGTCAGGATTCCATATGGAGTGGCTTCTTGAAAGAAATACTCAATTTCATCCATGTCATCATCATCTTCCTCCTCCTCCTCTTCATCTTGCTCCTCCTCTTCTTCCCTCACAGAATATTCTTCAGAGTCCTCAACTTCTGGCAAACTCTTAGGTGCTTTGTTCTTGAGAGAATGGGTTTTTTTCTGACTAGAAGATCTAGGAAGGTCTCCCAGCTTTCTGCCTTTACTAGAAGCCTCCTTAGTCTTCACAGTTGAAGAGTTTTTGGAGTCTTTGTCATTCAAGCTGTTCATCTGCTCCTTTCCTACCACTTCATCTTCATTAAGGGACCCACCACTTGTAATCTTCTCTCTCTTCAAGCCCTCTGTACCTTTCTGGAAAGTGTACATGCTTTTCTGAAGCACATAGTCAGGGGCAAAATAAGACACTGGAGCATTATCAATGGATGAGCTTTCCTCTCTAGAAGACATATCATCAGAAGACAGACTGAGCACACTTGGAGGTTTCCTTTGTGGCAAACAAAGGCCATAGTCATAGTTAGTGTCCATACTGTCCAAACAAGCCAGCCAGCTGTCAGAGGGAACATACCTCATGGATTCGTCGCACCACACGCTGCCATCTCTTGGACTGTCATTGGCTGCACCATGGCTTAGATTCAGCTTTTTCTGCTGGCAGCTCAAGTCATCCATTACCTCCATACTGGGTGGAAGTAGTCCTGCTGGTTGAACCAAGCTGGGCTCATCTTGAGGAGTTTTGGAAGCTGTGGATTTTTTTGAGCTAGGTTTCTTAGCTGCTACCACATCCTGCCTGACTACTGGCTGCTCTGTGCTAGCAGATCTCACCAGCTCTGTCACTTGCACTGCCATGGTGTCATCTGAGAGGGTTTTTGCCTGTTGACTTGTAATCATCTGCTTCTCTGCATCCAGCTTCACTCCATGAGTTTGGACCTCACTTCCTTGTGTGGCTTCAACAGCCTGTTTGGAGGGGAGAGCAGTTTTTCTCTCATCTAAGGAAGCTCCTGGCACCATTTTCTCCCCTTCATGAGGGCCGTAGAGCATTCCTTCACATGAGCTAACAGAAAATAAGTCACGCTGCACTATGTTCTCTGGGACTGGTTTGCCACTTGCCACATCATACAAGGGGATAGTTTCTTTAAAGGACTTCCATAGCTGAATAGCAGGAGAGCCATTTCCATATTCTATTCTCACTTCTTCCTTCTCAAAGGCATAGCTGCCAGTAGGAAGATTTCTATACTGGGTAGACCTGGAAAGGCTCTTGTTATGAAGCTCTCTGTCTACCACAATGGAAGATCCAGACGAATCCTGATTTGTTGAAGCACTTTCAGTCTCTGTACCTATCCCAGAAGAAGCACAGGCCATATTTCCTGCATCACAGCCTTTCGTTTCTGTACCTAGGACATCTTGGTGCCTTTTTGGCTTGCTTTCAGGCTGTCTAGGATCAGTCTGTGTTTCTTTTGTCTCCATCTTTTTCCCAGAGGTACTATAGTGTCTAAATCTCGTTGCATGATAAAACACAGGGGAAGGTGGGGGACCATTAAAATAAGGCCTTCTGTTAACTCTTGCATGCACTGGATGCTGTGGAACAAAATATCCAGGGTACTCGTGGAGCGCAACAGAATAAAAGGGGAAATATGGGTTTCCACTTCGGTAGCCTGGGCATTGGGGATAAAAAAACAAGTAAAGATGAATATTTCTTCTTCATCCAAATCATTTTGATGAACATTTGCTTGTATAAATAGGGACAGCTGCAAGATCAGACACATAGGTAAGTAAAACCCTCCATCTGTTAATGCTTAGAAACAAATCTGGTGTGGAAATAGAGTTTGTAGCTTGTAGAGTTTGTCCAGATAAGCTGTTCCATAACAAAATTTCAACCAGAGCTTGATTTTGTTCCTTGGAACATAAAACAAAGAGCTTTCTGTACTGTTTTGGTGTTTTAGTGACTATGCAATAGGATTGTCTCTGAAGAAGACAGCAAGTGAACACAGGTATAGCATTTACAGAATGTATCTAACTATATAGTTTGTGTGGAAGTTTCTATTTATCCATACCTATAGTATTCTCATGGATATATGGACCTCAAATACGCACATTGAACATTAGGCACATTCTGGAGCTTTCTATCTGTACCATAACCATTCCTTAATAATTGACTTAGCTTTTAGTCTCTAGAAACAAGTGCTTGCTTTCCAGCATACAAGCTAAACATTCAGCTAACAGTTAAAAACTAATAATAAATTAATTCTACCCTAAATTCACAAGAAGCTTGTTAACAGAGATAGACATTTGTTTCTTCTTAGTAACTTACTATGCAGAGCTACCATAGGCAGCTCTCCTTTAGCTCACCTGGAGCAGGTACACAGTAGGGGCTGTATGCATGACTGAGGTACCATGGATTTGGAAAAGGTTGTTGTGCTGTTGGCTGTGCATAAAAAAAGGGTCTTGTATGGTTTGTGGAGTAAGATCCACTTTCTGAAGATGAGGCAGTATTCATTTCTAATGATTTTCAAACACTAAAAGAGAGAAATGAGCAGGATTAACCATTTTTAAAAACTTTAACCTAGTCATTGTTATGCTCTGTCAGAATACAAATGCTCCTCTTCCTGCCCAATAAAACCTGATCTTTCCAGAAGACAAGGACTGCCTTCAAAGAGAAAGCAGAAAACTGGTATCACAGTCAACGTCAAAGATTTTACTTCTTTCACAGGTTCATAAAATGGTTTGGGCTGGAAGGGACCTCCAAAGGTCATCTGGTCCAACCCCCCTACAGTCAGCAGGGACATCCTCCACTAGATCAGGTTGCTCAGAGGCTTGTCAAGCCTGACCTTGACTATCTCCAGGGATGGGGCCTCAACCACCTCCCTGGGCAACCTGTTGCCATGTTCCACCACCCTCATGGTACAGAACTTGTTCCTAACATCCACTCTCAATCTGCTCTTCTCTAATTTCAAACCATTGCCCCTCATCCTGTCACTCCAGGCCTTTGCAAACACTGCCTCTGCAGCCTTCTTATGGCTGTAAGAAGGCTGCTGTTAGGTCCCCCTGGAGCCTTCTCTTCTCCAGGCTGAACACCCCCAGCTCCCTCAGCCTGTCCTCATAGCAGAGGTGCTCCAACCCCCTGATCATTTTCGTGGCCTTCCTCTGAACTTGCTCTATCAGGTCCATGCACTTCCCTTGCTGAGGAACCTTTTACATGCAGCTCTCAGTATTAGGATTTATAATCCAAAGCCACAGGACCAGTAACTTTATACACACATGGATATAAAGAGTGCTCCAAAACAATTAGCCCCCAAACAAAAGGCCTGAAAACTAAACAAACATAACCCCCAAACAATAGCCTTCACCTAATCAGAAATCTGGTGCTTCATGAAAACAACACTTCTTGGTGCTAACAGGTATGTTGTGTCTGAAACCACAAGACCTCTACTCATTCAGGATTAGCACTTGACAATATACTTAGGAACAGCGATAGCTAACATGGCAAACAAAATATTTCAGTGACACTATGCTTCCTGTGCTTAAATTAATCGATTAGTAACAAAAAACCCCAAACAAACAAAAGGCATAAGTTCTTGTTCAAAGCCATACAAAATTCACAGGACAACTTCCTCCCACACTTCTGTGTCCCCAGTTAACACACTAAGCTCAGTCCAGTCCCACCCATACCAGTGATACATCCATCTTATGAGCAAAGAGAAATCACAGAAGGCTCAGTGACTACACAAACAACAAAATAGAAGCTTAATTCTTACAAGAACATAAGCACTTCAACGTTACAGAAAATAAAACAGAGTTCAAGGACCTGTTTCAAACTAGCACACAGTTCAGCCTAGAGTCTCAGAAAGCTTTCAGGAACGCTGGAGCCCTCTTCAGTTTCCATCTAAAAAGGCCTGTCCAGTTCTTGTAAGCATCAGAAGCCTACAGATGCCCCTCACTCTCCTTATCCAAAGCTCCCAGAATGATCTTGACTTCGAGAGCGTGATAGAACAGAAAAAAACAAACAAACAAACCATAAACAAAACAAACCAAGTCCTCAAAAAACTACACTACTCCTACCCCCTTAGAGCCCCTCAAAACTAGAGTCCATGCTTGCTGCTTACAGCCCAGCAAGAAACTAACCAAGCTTTGGGCTCACCCTCTTTATGGCAGGCAGCTGCTGCTTGTCCACTCCCCCTTCCACCTGGGGCTCATTTGACAATGACCTAGGAACCCTTTTCCATCAGTGTATGGGAGGGAGAAACAAAGCACAAGAATGAAAGTAAAAGCCTGCAGCTGCTGTATCAAAAGCTTGCAGTCTTGCAGACTTTTAAGCTGCACCCTGAAGTGAATCCAATGTTTCACTTTTGTTGTTTTAGAACTTGAATTAAAAGGAAAAGCAGACAGAAATATTACCAATCTTCTGCCTAAAATCGCTGTTAAAGACACTTTTTGCCGGGGAGAAAAACAATTAATCAGATACAGCAAAGCTTGCATTTGTTTCTGAAGTTCACCTGTTGTTCAGTACAGAGTAAAGGGAGCGATGCCCTTCCCTCACAACATGGTGGGCTGACAAACGTGATGTTCTTCGCATGTGAACAAGGGAAATGTATTTATTCTGCCACACATAAGAGTTATGAAATGTGAGACTGTAACTCAGCTCTGCCAGGGGTCTTTAAGGGAGATGAGAATCTGGGTGGCCACTTGGCACCTTCATGTCTCTGGATGACAGGGCTCTGATGCTGGGAGTGATGGCGAGAGAATGAATGCACTCTGCAAGGAGATGAGTGACCAGAGGAAATACGAAGGGGTGTGGACGCTTAGACACTACGGACCTTTCTAGGTTGGGAAATTCCTGTCACGTCTGGGTGTTTTCTTTCGATAATGTTCACATTAAACTTATCTGTGGCACTGGAACACAAACTGTAAAATGCCTCACCCATGCGGATGACAGAGGACTGGAACAGGCTGCCCAGAGAGGCTGTGGAGTCTCCTCTGGAGAGATTCAGACCCCACCTGGTCACGATCTTGTGCAGCCTGCCCGGGATGAAGCTGCTTTAACAAGACAGTTGGATGTAGATGATCCCCAGAAGTCCCTTCCAACCTCCACCGTTCCGGAATCAACCGTTAAGGCCACAGGACCTCCAGGCTGCAGTGAGCGGCTCCTCCCAGCAGGGGGAGCGCTGCAGCCGCCGCCTGCGCCGCCGGAAGCGCGGGCGCGGCCTCCGTTGCCTGGGCGCGCGGGCGCTGGCGTAGGCAGAGGAAGCGGAAGAGGAAGCGGGGGCGGGCCGTGGTGCCCGGCCTGGCGCGCTGGGCTCCGTGCATGCGCAGTGGAGGTGGCCAGGCGCGGCGGCCGTGCTCTGGAGGATGAGGAGGCGGAGGGCAGCGCGCCTGCGCGCCTAGGGGCCGCTGCCTCCGCAGGCTGGGTGCGATCGGATCCTCACCTCCTCCTCCGCTTCCCTGGCCCCCTCACCCCTGGCTGCCCGTGTTCGGGACGCTAGGTAGAAGAGGAAGCGGCGGTCGGAGGTTTGTCTGTGGTGACTGGGCGGGGAGGGAGGCGGCAGTGGCTCTCCCGAGCTCGCGTCCCGCCGCGCCGTGCGGCGGCTGCCGCCCTCGTCTGGCGCGGCCGTGGGGTCCCGTTTCCCGTCTCCTGGCCGGCGGCGGCCTGCGGGGCCGGAGCAGGGGTGGGCCGGCATCGCGAAGGATCCTTGACTTCGGCGGCGCTCCCGCGGCGGGAAGGCCCGCGGGGAGCTCTGCGGCATCCTATCGCTCCCCGCCAGCCTGGGTGCGGCTCCCGCCTGCCCCTTCCGCGACCTGCTGCCGCTCCCGCCCGGCAGCTGCGGCTCCTGGGCCCGTTGGACACCAGCAGAGAACTGTGGCGGAGGCAGCCCGAGGAAGAAGGCGAGGTGGCTGCTGGCCTGCCTCCACGCCCTTGGCCGGGGCCGGCTCCTGGCGCGGCGGAGCTCGGGAGAGTCGGGAGGAGCAGAGGAGAGGGAACCGCGGCGGGCTCAGCCCTGCGGCCGGCGGGGCCGCCCCTGACCCCCCGGAGTGTGCCGGTATTCGCGGAGCGGGAAGGTGCCCTTCTTTCTTACGGCTAGTGGGGGTTTTCTGAGGGAAGCAGGAAGGAAATAAAGCAGCGGTGGAAGGAGACGGCTCACCTGGATGTCCGGCAGAGGAAAGAAATATTGTTTCCTCTCTAGTCCCGTAAGCAGGAGGGGATCGTAAACTCTTGTCTGTAATGGGCAGAGCAGTTTGGCTTCCAACTTTCAGTGCCTCTCTTCAGTGGAGTACGTTGGGATGTTTACGACCTCGGTGCGTTTTTCCTTAGAGGTGCTTGAAGGGACAGACACGATGAAATCTAGAACAGCACAGCGATGACATTGCCCTTTCTTGGGTTTGCCCACTTTTCCTTGTCAGTACATCTAGTTGTGTGAGTGTACGTAGTGTCCGTGCTTACAGCGACTGAGGGCAGGCTACAGGGCTTATATGTGGATTTGAAGAGCCAAATAATTCCTGGTGAGCGTGTAAACTCTAAATGCATGCATAGTGTAGCTTTGAAGCTAGCCATCTGCATACCTATTTTTTTTCTGGTATTTACTACTATTTCTGTCCTGACCGGGATAGATACTTGCTGCTTTTGAAATGCATTACAGTTTAGGAATGGATTTGTGTTGTAGCTAACACCTGCATTTTTAGAGGTTTCCTTGCAAAGCCACAGCTTGGCTTTCAGTGTTACACAGGGGACCTGAATGTGGGTGTGCTGTTGAGGGCTGTCCTAGGGCTGTATCTGCCTGAATTGTGTTAAGATGCATTTAAGGAGGTCGTTAAAATACACAATCAACTTAGTTCAGTTTCTTATAGATGCATCAGGAGAAAGAGGTAGTTTTTAGTATTTAGTATGCTTAGGTGTGTAAGTCACATGGCCTCATGCCCTGGGTATATGTGTCACACCTCTTTCCAAATGATTTGTGTGTGTGGAGTAAAAGGGTCCTGTTATACTCAGTGTTGTGTAACTAGCATCTTGCAGGAGCAGGCTCAAGTGGAAGAAAGGATGTTGCTGCTTATTTACTATTTTTTTGGCTGCATTTTGGACAACCAGTTGGGGGGAGTTTTTCAGGCAGGCTGTTTTGTTTTGGTCATGTGAGTAGGAAACTAAGGGGAAGTGGTGCAAGTTCTAAAATTTCTCTTCATTAATTTAGTGGCTGTTGCATTTGGAGAATAAATTTTATACGCATGAATAAGATATCCATTATAAAACACTCAGCCTTTCAGAAACTAACTTATGGTTAGTAAAGCTGCATTAATTATTAATCTAGTTTCTTAATGTGGAAATGCTTGAATTTTTAGTTGAGCATCATACCTCCAAGTGAATATTTAAGGGAGTGATGTATACCTGTGAACTGGAATTTAAGTTGTTAAATAAACCAGATTACCTTCATTATTCAAAGGGAAAAAACAACCCCTCTTTCCTGTACATACTTGATGTGCATGGCTGGATCTTAGTGCTGACATCCCTGGCCTACTTTCTTTCAAAGACTGATTTTTCCAAAACAGGTCAGGTCTTCCCACAAAACAGAAATGCCCTGGGGGATGGAAACTACCTGTGCTCCCTGTAGAAGGCCAGTTGCCAGGTTAAGCTGTTGGTTTATCTTGTGCTAATTTCATTTCTGAACAGGTATTTCCTTTAGTGTATTGCTTCCTTTAGGAGCAGAAAAACAGGAAAGAAGCTGGTAATGAAGACTGCATTGTGACCAAACGTGTTGTTAGCGTGGAGCCTGACGTTTCTGGTCTCTAGCTTCTGCATCATTTCAGAAAGCTCACCTGCCTCTGAGTTGTAACTCGCCTCCCAAGTGTAATGTGTATGGAAAATAGTAGTGGTTTCCAAGTGAATAGTAATTTTCAAGATGATAATGTTGTAGGAATAAACTGGTCCTTATTTTTTTGTGAAATTTCATGCTGTTGCCTTATTAGAATCTCCTTGATGTCCTCGGGTTTCTGGCCTGTAGTGCTATCAAAGACACCTTTGATGGCTTTTGAAGAGAGGAAAACTTCCAAGTCTGGAACTGCTTCATCAATTACCTATTTCTTTTTTGCTGCCAAGGATGCAAATTTGATACAGTCCTCAAGAATCTACAGCTTTCAACTGCTTTTTCTTCTTTCTTTCCTATCCTTGAGATCTCTTGGCAAGGTGTATTGATTTACATCACTGATTTTAATCGTTTTTAGTACTTGCATTCCCCCTTTTGCTTTTAGTTGATACAATAATTTGGAAAGGGTGATTTGTAACTCGGCATATCCTTAACAGTAACTTAAGTATTGAAGTGCCTGAGCTTGGTGGTTTCACTGCAAGCTGAGAGGATTACTATCTCTCCTCACAGGAATGCTTGTGTAGTTTGGCTTACCCTTGTTGAGTTCTTAATTCTGACATTTTATTATGTTAAATATAGTGAATGACTCACTACTTTAAACGTGTTTTTACTTGTGAGTTGTATGAAGCTGCCCTTGGATGGAAATGGGAATTTGATTAAAAGTGCACAAAAGTTGTATTTAAAGCTTTTTTTAATTCAGACTAGGTTAAATAAACGTAATGGCCAGGGAAATAAGTTTTGGATGATTTTTTTTTCCCCTTTTTTCCAAACATAGAGGTTTATTAAATGTGAATTGTAGTTAGTGAAGTTAGAATGAGAAATATTTAGATGGCTGAAGATGTGGATAGGAACCTGCATCCTTTCATAGATCTTTATTTCCTATGTATTTCATTGGAAGTTAGGCATCTTAATGGCATTTTCAGAAGAACTTCTTTTTCTAGTATCAAATTGTCTAAAACTCAACAACAAAAATTTGCATGTCTATGTATCTGTTTTTTCCCAATTTGGAAAAAAAATAAACCAAATTTTATTTCAAGAACATTAGACCTTTCCCCACTAATTCAGTTGGAAATAGTCAGTGTCTCTATTGCATGTTACACATGGAGGTACAGTGTTAACACTTCCATGTGTGTAGTACAGTATCTGTGTTTATCAATCTTTGCCTGACCTCAGAAGATAAACAGACTCAAGGAAGGCAATTAACAGCCTGTCCCATAACTCATTAGCATTTGATGACTAATTTTTGGAAAGGTTTCATTCTGATTTGAAGTCCACGAACAAGTGTTAAAAGCCTCAGCACTGAAATGACTTAAGCTAAAAGCAATTACTTCATAACAAACCCTCTTATTAACCTGCTACTTAATGATTCTCTCCAGCTAGATAGGGAGTTACTTTCCATCACTCTGTAATAACTTTGTTTGCAATTCAGTACTGCTGTGACCTTCCAGCAGCTACCTACCAGTCCTGTTTTAGAAAGCTGACTTCCAAGAAGTTGCCCAGAACGAATGGTCATTCCAGTAGCACGACTGAAGAGGAAAGTCTTACTCACACAACTTGTATTCAAGGATTCTTTTTATTCTATTAGAATTTCAGTTCAGGATATTAAGCTAACTTCAGCCATCGATATTTTCATCCATAAATCAGCAGTGTTCACCACTGTGAGCTCTACAGGAGACTGCAGTGCATCTGTGTAGACATCTCTTCAAGTTGGTGGATTTTCAGTTAGCTGAGGTCTAAGAGCTGCATGCTAACCAAGTGTGGCATGGTGACAGATGCTAGGTTGGGGCTGAAGAGAACTGAGCCTCTTACAGCTCTCATTTGGCAAATATCTGGCCCTGAACAAGCTGATTCTTATTTCAGTGCCTCAGTTTTTCAGCCTCAAAATTGAGGAAAGTATCTGCTTTAAAATTGTCTTGAACTCTTCAGAGAGCTGTGAGAGAGGTAAGTAGTCTACCTCTGATGACTTTCCAGGCAAAAAAATATGTTCCTGCTCCACTTACCCTAATGTTTTGAACAGATCCACTTCTCTTGGGCAAATAAGTGATGGTAATTTTAGACCAGAAATTCAGGGAGTCTTAGAGTATGTATTCCTCTCCTGAGGACTATTTCGTGTGATTCCATTACAAGGGAATGGGATGTGACTGCTGACTTTGTGATACAAATTTTAGTTCTGCAGCAAATAGTTCTCACTGGCAGCAAAACATAGTATGGATGTGGAGAACAGGAATCACGCATGTACCATGTTCCTATCATGTGCCACCTCCTTGGAGCACATCATGAAGATAAGTTGGTTTCAGAGCAGCTGTAAACCAAGGACTCCAGCTTTGTGAATGGACAGTACAGAGGTGGTTGACATCACATTCATGTTCTGCAACAAGACTCCTGTCATCTCCTCAATCTTGCCTGCTACTGGGGGTCATACTCAGATGTTCTAGCTATTGATAGTAACTAATGTCACAGTTTCAACTTGTCTTCTGCTGAACAGGTCTGCTTTTTCAGTTACTGTCAGCCGCATGCTGCCAGGAGCGTCTTTAATCTTACTAGCAGGTGTTTATCAATTTCTCCCTGGCATCTTCAGCTGGTTCTGTTACTGATGCCTAACCCAGTCCATTTCAGTTTTGCTCTTTTCTTTTAACCTGTTTCTGAAGACTTACATTTAAAATTGCATCAGAATGGGAAGTTGTAGTATCAATGACTTCTTTCGCTAAAACTTAATAGTGCTGGAGCTTAATCCACTGCCTGGTATTGTTCTTTAAACTTTATTCCTAATACAGAACAACAAAGCTGTGGAGAGACCTGGGATACCAGGAGAGCCACGAGCTATTTATTTCTGGGGGCCTAACACACTTAGGAAGTCTGCTTGTCTCTGTAGCCATTTAAAGTTCAGTGCAAAATCTGTCAGTGGATTAGGTTGCATGTTAAGCTGTTATCAGATAACCAGGATACTGGTCAGTGATGCAGACAGGATGCATACTAATTTGGTGGAAAGAAGCTGTGACTTGAAGCAGGTCACTGCTTTAGGTGAGCAGTATCTTTGTGTAACTTTGATATACTGGTGGTTTAGTGACTGGAGTGCTTAAGCCCCTGAAACTTGAAGGTCTGAAGTCAAGTTTTGTGCTAATATCTGTTAACTGCAGCAGGCAGTAATCTCTCCTTCCTCCTTCTCCTCCAAATATTAACACCTTTTCTGTTCTTAACTAACTGGCTTCAGTTGAACCAACACTGAACACTGGGTTAGACTATTTTGACTGTGATATTCCTTTTTTGTCTATGTTTCTTCACTGAAAGAGAATGGTGACACTAAATTAGGAGTAATTAAAGTGGTATTAATTAAACATATCTGTTTCGAGCTGTCTTTGAATTGTATTACAGGTAGGGCTATGTTGAAATAGCAGATCTTTGATAGGGCTGGCAGGTATTTCTTCAGCCTTCATCTTGCACTAAAGCATATATTTCTGTATGGAATTTCAAGGATGTTGTTTCAAGGAAAGCATTTCTGCAGTCACTATTCATCATGAACTATAGTGATAGTGATGTCTTGGACTTTAGACAAAGTTCCCGGTTATTCCTTGATTTTTGGAATATGAAAGAACAGTGCAAGATTAAATCTGGAGGTATTTGATAGATGTGGTACTCTGGTATGCTTTGTGATTTTACTGTCACAACTATCTCATCCTTAATTATGTTTCTACGATTCTGTGTTCACATGGAAAATAAATTCTGACCCCATTTTTAAGAGGAGGAGAAACATTCAAACAAGAAAACAAGACTGTGGTAGCCTGTAGTCATTGCTTTATAACCACCCCCAAGTGTTCCAGCATCCCTTTGCTCAGATCATCTCCTTACTTTCCTCCTGTCTATAGCAATTGTGCTCACCTATGGGAATGACTCCAGGGAAAAATGGAATGTGAAATGTTAATAGGTGAAGCCCTTCTGAAGAGAGAAGATGAGTAAGCGTTGGGAATTAGGTGACTAGGCTTTTTTCATCTTTAGCTCTGGCTCTGCTTGTTCTCTGGTAGAATGGTAGAGGTAAAATGAAGGGGTTGCTGACGATGTTGAGTTTAGCTGGAAAATGATGGAACGGTGAAGAAGATGCATTTATATTCTAGCAGCCTGGTACTGATAAGCTTTAAGTAGACAAAACCACAAAGTAGAAAAAGTAGCTGTTTAATATGGAAATGAGAGGAATGTGGCTGTTGTATCAGTGATTGAAGGAAATGCACTCAGTGGGAAAGCTGGGTAATTTTTGGAAGAGGAATATAGTCTTACTGAACCTCTTTTTAACTTTCCAGTCTTAGAATCTGTGTTGATGAAATAAATAATCTTAGTGGATGAGTGTAAGTCTTGATGCGAATGCATGCAGAGTCTTCTGCTTTTCAGTTCTCTTTGGCTTTTTGTTTGTTTTTTCTCTCTACAGGAGTTTTAGTGCAAGTAATTATTACCCATGTAGAAGTAAGTTTTGCTAGACAGTTATTTTAAGGGGTAATTATGAAAGATTATCTTTTTTTAAGTGCCAATGTGTAAGTTAATCTTATTTTCCTGCTTTCAGTCACTCAAGCGCAGCCACTGTTCACGAGATGTTACCACGGCATCTACCTCAGACTTTGCTTTTGCTCATTCGTTGGCTGTGTCATAGCTCTCAACAGGAGCCCTGCAGACACTCTTGAAAGTCTTGAACAGCTTGTGACATCAAGTCAAAGCATGATGACCTAAGACTACGTCCAAGGCTGAAACAGCGATTCAGCAGTCCAAGATAGAACTGCCTTTTTTTTCAGTATCACTTCTGAAGGACTCTCTGCTGGTTTGTCCCTGCTTACTTCAGAAACATTCAACTGACCTTTCCCTGGTGAAAAGATCCTGACTTTTCTCTCTGGTCCTGGAACTATTAATGGAATGCAGTCATGTCTACCCAGGACGAGAGGCAGATCAACACGGAGTACGCTGTATCCTTGCTGGAGCAGTTGAAGTTCTTTTATGAACAGCAGTTGCTCACTGACATAGTGTTGATCGTTGAGGGCACTGAATTTCCCTGCCATAAGATGGTCCTTGCCACGTGCAGCTCATATTTCAGGTAAGTATTCAAACTAGGATCTGTTAATTGTAGAAAATCCGTGAGACCTGCTTTTGAGCGCAATATTACTTAATTGCTTGACAAACTGATGTGTTGCAGAGAGTTTTTCAGATCAGTGAAGTAAGTAAAAAACCTAAATACTGTTATTTGCAGTTACTAAAAGAGTAAAATCAAATTTCCATCGCTTACTCTGGATAGGCACTGTAGTTTTTACAGTAAGTAAAAAAAAAAACAACACACTTATGCTGGTTCATTTTCTTCAGGGAGTTCACCAGGTCTGAATAATTAGTACATTTCTTAATATTCATATTTAATACTTAACTGTTTGATTTTTTTTTTTTTTTAATTCCCCAAGGTGAGGTAAGGAGATTGAGACTTGGCTATGCAAATTCCATTCTCATGCTTATTAGCTGCAGTTCCATTGCCATGTTTATTAGCTGTAGTTTCTTAGCAGAAGTCTCTGTTGGGAGCAGGAATTGCTGTGCAAGTTCATGGCTTCCTCTTCCCAGTCATCAGCAAAGAAGCCAAAAACTCTCCTCTTTCCTGAGAGTCTTGCTGCAGTGCAATGTTGGTTTGTTTTTCTTTTTGTGTGTGTATGTTTTTTTGGTTTGGGTGTTTTTTCCCTCCACTGAGATGCTGTTGCAGTTAATTCAGTAGCTCCTGCTTCCCAGATGGCCTGTTTTTTGTCTTCTCCAAAGTTTTTATTAATAAGATGTAGAGTGCTACTACCTTTTGCAGATACTTTCATGAGGCACCATGATTTTTCTGCAGCAATTAGACTTTTTTTTATTTGTTGTTGCCAACACAGTGTAATTAATGTGCCTGTCTGGAAGGAATTTTGAAGCAGGAACCCAGCCTTAGTGACATCCATGCACATTTTACCCCCCTGATGCATTCTGAAAGGATTCTAACTTCTTTTCCTGTTTAATCAAGGGAAGGTTTGCACATTCCATTCTCATGTTGAGATGGGCTTGCTACACAGAATGCTTCTAAAATACTTTCTGTATTTTGTCTGCTTTCTTGCATTGAACTATTTGAGGATTAATTTGTAACTTTCACAGGAGGTTTTGTTGCTGCTGGGTTTTGTGTTAACTTTTTTCATCTGGGTTGAAACAAACATTGTGTGATCACTAGGTACAGACACTGCTGGCGGCCTCGTGCAGGTGACATAGTTCCAACAGCCCATAAAGTAACAAGCACTGGAAATGTGGCCAGATTTAATGTGGGTGGCTAATCATAAGGTTGGAAAGCTGTCAGGAGTCCATGCAGTGTGCTGTGCTAGAATATGCAGTCAGATCTCTTATTCATACGTGTTTGTTTATTATTTATGGAATGAGGTTTTGGCGCTGGTTGAAAGAAGCATCAGGCTTGTGGTTTTGTCATGTTCTGTTTTTCTTCTCTGGTTTACAAAAAAAAAAAAAACTCATCTTCCTAAATTTAGCTTTATTATAAAAAATTGATAGCCCTTAGGAGGCTGCGTGGAGAGGGGGATGAATAGGAAGCATCTCTTGGCGTGATCCCTGCCTTTGTGTATGAGTGCAGCCAGCTCACCTTCCATCTTTGTGCTTGAATGCTGAGCTGAGGCAGCACAGCTCAGGCATAGGCTGCTCAGCAGTGTGAGAGCATGCACTGGAGCCAGACTCTTTGCAACAGCTGCCTCTCCCTGTCTAGGAAGAGGAGTCTGCTGGCACTCATACTGCCTTGCCTTTCTCAAAAAGCTGCATGGCAAGTTGATGCTGACTTGGCCAGTCCGTGATCTCTCCTCAAAGGCAAGTTGGCTTGAGTTAAGGAGCTTAGAGGATAACAGAGGTGGAGCACTGTCTTTATATCAGATGCTTCCTAGAATGGCTTTGCTTAGGGAGACTATCTCCATGTCCCCTTCACCTCTGCAGCTGGAGGCAGGACTGTAGGGTGCACCAACCCTCTCTTCAGCCTTCTCTCATCTCTGGTTTCCTGAGTATTCCCAAATAAATATAAAGAGTCTTGAGCTGAATTTTCAATGCAACCTGAAATAGCAAATGCTCTTAAAAATCAATATCCCCATTTTAATAAAGGGGACAAGTACCTGGCTTACAGTTCTAGAATCTTTTTAGTTCTTAGCTGTGCTGCAATTATAAAGCCAGAATGGGCAAGATGTATAAAAACCATTATGGAAACTAACTTTTTTTTTTTTTAATTGCCTTTCTGTTTTTTTTTTCAAGAAGATGTAATGGAAATATTTGTGCTTTTGTTGTTGTTCAGACCAAGTCTGATTGGTTTTTAAGTCATACAGGCTTGCTTTTCTGCACATTATGATGAATGGTTTATAAGAAATTCTTCAAGGAGTGCTAGTCCTTGCTCCATTTTTCTGAGCTAACTTTCTCCTTCTCCCAGAGGGTTATGCTTTTTCATATGACTTAGCTCAGTCCATTGCATAAATCTACTGCTTCTGTTTTGGACTCTAAAATCTAGCTATGTATGTTTCAGCAGTTTCCTGGGGGATATTTCTTCCTTCTTATCACCCAACAGAGGAAAAGTATTAAATTTCATCATTACATCTCTGAATTCATTAGAGTTCTCTGCTGATTAACACAAAAGAGTTTGCATAAATGTATTTCTATATAAGGCATTCAGAGTACCTTTTGAATGCTCTGTACAAATGCTTTAGCTTAAATACTAGATGGTAGCCTAAGGCAAATACTAAACACTTGTAAAGAGGCATCTGGAAAGACTGTTCACCTTGTGGAGTGTCATCACCGAAGACGTAGAGGTGACTATTAAAGATCACTGTACTTACTGCTGATCCTTGTCTTGTCTGTTTCTCCTCAGAGCCATGTTCATGAGCGGGCTGAGTGAAAGCAAACAAACACACGTACACCTGAGGAACGTGGACGCAGCCACCCTGCAGATCATCATCACCTACGCCTACACGGGGAACTTGGCGTTAAGTGACAGCACAGTGGAACAGCTTTATGAAACTGCCTGCTTCTTACAGGTAGGAGTGTTTGATTTCAAGGGTGAAAGAACTGCTTCTAATCTCCACACCGTTTTTTTCCCCTTTATCTTGTTAAATAGGTTTCTCTGTTCAGCATTTCCAAAATACTTCTGTTCTGTTCCTCAGTATAGACAGCAGTTATTTGCCAGATGTTTCAGGCACTCATCCCTCCTTGCTTTCCATTCTCTATTGAAGGTGGAAGTCAAAGAGGGCACTTCTAACATTTAGACAACTAGTTCCTCCAGCAGACATAATCATAGAATCATTAAAGTTGGAAAAGACCTTTAAGATCTTCGAGTCCAACCATAACCCAACTACCATGACCACTAAACTATACTCTGAAATGCCACATCTACAGCTTCTTGAACACCTCCAGGGATAGTGACTCCACCACCTCACTGGGTAGCCTGTTCCAACTCCTCACCACTCTCTCAGTATTTTTCCTAATGTCCAATCTAAACCTCTGGTACAACTTAAAGCTGTTTCCTCTTGTGCTGTTGCTAGTTACTTGGGAGAAGACACCAACCCAATACAACCTCCTTTCAGGCAGCTGTAGAGAGCAATAAGATCTCCCCTCAGCCTTCTCTTCTCCAGACTAAACAACCCCAGCTCCTTCAGCCACTCCCTGTATGCACTCCAAACCCTTCACCAGCCTCATTGCTCTACTTGATTTCTGTGAAGCAGCTGAGTAAGTCGCTGCTGTACTTGAGCATATATTCCAGGCCCAACCTGTTGATCCATACTAAATGCAGGTATTTTTACCTGCTGCTGGTAGGTGAAGGAGCAGATTGCATGCAGCCATCCTGAAGTGTGTTTCTTCATTGCCTTCCAGGTAGACGACGTGTTACAACGGTGCAGAGAATACTTAATCAAAAAAATCAACGCCGAGAACTGTGTGCGGCTCTTAAGTTTTGCTGACCTCTTCAGCTGTGAAGAGTTAAAGCAGAGTGCTAAAAGAATGGTAGAGCACAAGTTCACAGCTGTGTACCACCAGGAGGCTTTCATGCAACTGTCCCATGACCTACTGATAGATATTTTAAGCAGTGACAACTTAAACGTGGAGAAGGAGGAGACGGTCCGCGAAGCTGCGATGCTGTGGCTGGAGTACAACACGGAGTCGCGATCGCAGTACCTGTCCTCCGTCCTCAGCCAAATCCGCATCGATGCGCTTTCCGAGGTCACACAGAGAGCCTGGTTTCAAGGCTTGCCACCCAACGACAAATCGGTGGTGGTGCAAGGGCTTTACAAATCCATGCCCAAGTTTTTCAAGCCTAGGCTGGGTATGACGAAAGAGGAGATGATGATATTCATCGAAGCTGCTGCTGAAACTCCTGGAAGTCTTTATTCTTCTGTCTGTTACAGCCCCCAGGCAGAAAAAGTTTACAAACTCTGCAACCCTCCTGCTGACTTACATAAGGTTGGGACGCTGGTAACTCCTGATAATGACATCTACATAGCAGGTGGGCAGGTTCCTCTGAAAAACACCAAAACTAATCACAGTAAAAGCAGCAAACTCCAGGCTGCCTTCAGAACTGTGAACTGCTTTTACTGGTTCGATGCCCAGCAGAACATGTGGTTTCCAAAGACGCCGATGCTGTTCGTTCGTATAAAGCCATCCCTGGTCTGCTGTGAAGGCTACATCTATGCAATCGGAGGAGACAGCGTTGGGGGAGAGCTCAACAGGAGAACTGTGGAGAGATATGACACCGAGAAGGACGAGTGGACCATGGTCAGCCCCTTGCCTTGCGCCTGGCAGTGGAGCACGGCGGTGGCTGTTCACAACTGCATCTATGTCATGGCACACAACCTGATGTACTGCTATTTCCCCAGGTCGGACGCCTGGGTGGAGATGGCTATGCGACAGACAAGTCGATGTTTTGCTTCGGCCGCCGCTTTCGGTGATAAAATCTTCTACATCGGAGGACTGCACATCGCCAGCAACTCTGGGATAAGGCTGCCCAGCAGTACTGTAGACGGGTCTTCCGTAACTGTGGAAATCTATGACGTCAATAAAAATGAGTGGAGGATGGCAGCCAACATCCCTGCCAAGCGCTATTCCGACCCCTGCGTCAGAGCTGTTGTCATCTCCAACGCTTTGTGTGTCTTCATACGAGAAACCCACATGAACGAGAGAGCCAAGTATGCCACCTACCAATACGACCTGGAACTGGACCGCTGGTTTCTGAGGCAGCACATATCTGAACGTGTGCTGTGGGACTTGGGGAAAGACTTCCGGTGCACTGTAGGAAAGCTGTATCCATCCTGCCTCGAAGAGTCCCCATGGAAACCTCCAACGTATCTCTTCTCACCAGATGGAGCTGATGAATTCGAGCTGGATGGGGAGATGGTTACTTTACCACCTGTATAGCTCCCAAATTAGACTGCACAACTGCTTCTGTGCTCAGTTATCACTAAATAAATAGTTGTGAAAGCAGAGGGCCGGAAGCAGCAACGTCAAACCTGTCTTTCCCGAGTTGTATTTTTTATGCCCTACCTATCACTCGCCGCCATTCAGTACGAATCAGTGGAATGAGCAGATCTGCTTCCATAACCTAAAATACTATTACCTGATAATTGAGAAACATGTATCTATATCATGAGCTTAAGCATCTGACTCATCTAAAGAATTTCTAGCTCTATGAAATCTTGGTTCAGGCAAATTAGCTTCAGAAAAAAAGGGGGGGGGGGAAGTAGTTACTGTTTCTAGGATGATGTCACAGCTCTTTCAAAAGTATCTTCCAGTTATATTTGAACTACTTCTGGATGGTCTACTTAAGTGCTAGTTCTGTAACTGTCAGTGTGGCCTAATTAAGGGACTGTGCTGCACTTCCTAATATCCACATTGGTATAGTAATGCCATGAAAAGAAAAAGAAACAAATCCCATGGATCTACCTGTGGTAGGAAGGGTAGATCTTCCATTGTATGGTAACATGCAGGGCAAGATGACTGCAGGTTCAGTCAAGCTGTACTCTTAGGTGCATGTATTCTATTTTCACTAACTTATACCTGTCTGATTAGAAAACAGGTCTTCCAAGCAGCTGGTAGTTTACCAGGTGTGGACTTAAGTTGCTGGGCTTGCAATAGGAATTGTCAGCCCTCATAGTGCGGGTCTCTGTGGAGCTTTCCTCAGTAAATGCCTCCACGTTCTGTATTACAGTAACCTTGGCTCATGTATATTCCTTCCTGCTGCTGATGTATTTTTCCATTGTAAAACAAAAAAAAGTTTTAGTGTGGATTAACCAGGTCTTTATTTTCTGTTAATTTAATAACAAGCATTACTGTAGTGTGATTGTGTATAGATATCCCTTAGCTATCAGGTTTTTTACTTGGGGGGAGGAGCGGGGAGGGAGGGGGAGCAAACTGTTCAGGAATATCCTGTGCTGTGTGTGCAGGGGAGCAGATGACTTTAGTGCTGCTCTGGCATTAATCCCAGGAACCACTAGCAGTAGCGGGGCGCCGCCAACCTAACCTAAACACAGGTGCTTCATGACAAACCTTACTAGCATGTTCAGCTGCATCATGTTCTGGCACTGTATTTTGAATGACATTAATTTATTAAAAAAGACTGAATCCGACAGAGTTTGGCTGTGCTTTCTACACTTATGTCACACACACACACACACACACGCATGCTTCCACCAAGGAGTTTGGTGAAGGTGACTTGAAAGAGCTGAGCTGTGAAAAGCCTGGAGCCAGGCATCTTAGCTGATAGTGCTTACTGGTCAGTGAAAGCTGTAAACTGGGCCTTCAAGTCGAGCTGAGGAGTGTGTGCACCTTGAATCCCCCACCACAGCCTTCATAAATCAGCACTTCTCCAGTCATGAGACACAGCCTGAGCTACTGAAACTGAAAACCAAGGGGTGCTAAAGAGGTAATGAGGAGTTCTTTTCAGCAGCTCAGAAGATGAGGGACCTATTTTCAGTCTTCATTATGGAGAGCAGATTGATTTATTCCATCATGTAGACTGCCACTGGCTTCTCCTTAATTCTCTTTCTTATGCCAGTAAATAGAACTGCAGCTTTCACAAAGATGACACCTATCCATTTTTGTGGCTAAGTCTCAAGTGGATTTACAAAGCTCTGTCTTTGTACACTTAGTAAAAGGGTTTGACTGCAAAGGAGACTTTACAAGAAAGTAAAGTTCTCCCTAATGTTTTGAAATTTTGTACCATGTAGGGATTTATAGGACCCAGAATAGTGATAGTGCCCACGCTGAGAGGCAAGCCACTGTTTTTTTCCCTGGAGGTGCCCCAGGATGTTTGCATTTAGCATTACGTCAGTGTGGGGTTTTTTAAACACCTGAAGGGCTTAGGTGAGAGGGGAGAAGTGACTCAGGGGATCCTGCTGCTAGGTGTGTTTATATTGCCTTCATGGAGTCTGGGACAGCTCGTTGCAAGGCCGTTTAAGGAAGTATGCCCTAAAACCGTGACAGTGCTTCATAATGCCCTTTGGAGTCTGCTTTAGGACAAGGCTGTGCAGAGTGGATTTGCTCTGATACTGAGCACTTGCAACCTGAGTTTAAAATCTTATCTCTGGTTTCTTACCAAAGGGGGAGAAAAGGAAAAAAGGTAAATCTGAAGAGGAGATAGGGGCCTAGAGTGCAGTGGGTGCAAGTTAGAGTTGCTTCACACAGCCTGGAGAAACTGCCCTTGCTGTAATCCATTTAGGGTTTAAAACACTGCCTCCATAACTTGCTGCTACTCTGCATTTTTTTGTATTGTTGCTAGATCCTATCTGCATCTATGTGGTCCAAGATGATGTAGTCCCTTTTTTAAAATTAATTTCCTATAAATGACATAGTTCTTAAGACTTCCAGTGACTGTTCAAGACATACTATTTGTTCACTTACACAACTAGGTGCTGCAGTCAGTATTGAGTCCAAAGGAAATGGCTGGCAAATGCAATTCACAAGTCTGCATTCTTTCCTTGCATAATTTGAGAGGGGAAACTGGAGGCAAGCTGTTGGTGTGTACCTGGAAATGTCCACTAGCAGCTGAATTAGAGAAAGACTTCTGTGGGAACAAAGACAACAACTAAATGCATCTCATTTCATAAACAGAACAGGTATGGTTAAAGCCCTCACAGTTCTGAACTGGAATCTTGCTACAAAGCTCCAGCCTAATACCAGCCTATTAACCTGTACTTGGCTTTGAACTGCATTTACATTCAAGTTTCAATGTACCAACTTTACACATCCTCCAGCTTTGCTGTATTTGTAAAAACTTTGCTTCTTTCTTGGTAGAGCTACTTTAAATTGGTCCTATGTAGTTCTACGTCCCCCTATCTGAAGTAATAAAAAGAAGCCATCTGGCTTCTGCTCTTTTGCAATGCCTCCACTCATTCTCACACTTCTTTCAATACCTAACTGCAAGTTTGAGTTTTGTTCCAAGAGAACCAGTCAGATGTAGGGTGGTGAATCATAGAATGGTTTGGGTTGGAAGGGACCTCCTATGGTCATCTAGTCCAACTGCCCTGCAGCAAGCAGGGACATCCTCCACTAGATCTGGTTGCTCAGAGTCTTGTCAGGCCCAGCCTTGTGTGTCTCCAAGGACAGGGCCTCAGGGACACCTCTCAACCAGACTTGGCTGCTCAAGGCCTCATCCAGCACGGCCTTCAACACCCAGAGGGAGGAAGTATCCACAACCAACCTGGGCAGCCTATTCCAGAGTCTCACTGCCCCCCTACTGAAGAACTTCCTTCTAAGCTCCAGTCTAACCCTGCTCTCTCCCTCAGCTTCAAACCATTCCCCCTTGTCCTACTGCAAGACACCCTTATGAAAAATCCCTCTGCAGCCTTCCTGTAGGATCCCTTCAGGTACTGGAAGACAGCTCTAAGGTCACCCCTGAGTCTTCTCCAGGCTGAACAATCCCAGCTCCCTGAGCCTGTCCTCACAGCAGAGGAAGAAGGGGAATCAAGTAACTTGAGTAAGGTCCATTATTTAACTGACAGAAATGATCCATTTCTGTGGTTTTTTTTCTTTCTATGAATCCAAACTACTTCTAATGCTTGACAAAAATTGGGGTCAAGACCAAAGCCATTGCAGAACTAGAGCCCTGTGCCTGCTTTTGAAAGTCAGTCTCTCCTCTGCTCTAGTATTAAAGACTCGAAACGCCACGAAGCAGTTTGTCACACGTCTTTAATCACAGCACAATGATGTAGTGTTTCTGCCTTTCATGAATACTCTGTGTTGCCCTTTTTAATGAAAACTAAATACCTGCAAGAGAGTAAATTTACACTTCATGAACAACATGATGTAAATTTATCTTTCAGTGGGTTTGCACAACTACCTGCATAGGGTTGGATAAAGATTTAACATTTTAGAGAATTGCAACCATATTCTAGACACAAGCTTCATCTAACTCACAGCTGAATGCTCCTCAAGGCAGTTAGCTCCCTCCTAGTGGAAACTGCAATTTACCAAATCATTCTCAGCTAGGTACAGTGGCAGTGACAGCAGAAGTTTCCAAATAGCTCACTCTGGCAGAGACCTGGATGTGCAGCAATCAGTTCACTCAGCATTCTGGGTTTGAGTAGATGCCATAAATCCACATGAACCATTTACTATTTAGAGCTAAATCTACATCAACATTTTACACTTCATACCTACAGCTCTTACCCATGTAAGAGAGGTCTGTGACCTGCTAAGATTTCAATCAGTTCACAATGAACAGCACCCAGTAGGGAGTAAAAAAAAAAAAAACAAACCAAAACAAAAAACACTAGAGGATCCTCTTGTCCTAAATCTGCAGAAAGCAACACCTGTAACCAGCTGAAATGGAAGACAAATGGCAAGAAACCTGCCAGTGTATGATGAGCAGCTACCAGTCTATGAAACCCCAAGGCTTGTAAGTGTCTTCTGCTGGAATGAGTGTCTTTAAATAACACAGCTTTTTGAGCAGGCAGAATTTGAAACAGGCTGGATCTATTTTTCAAGCAGCACAAGATTTAAAAAAACAAAAACCAAAAAACCCCCCAAAATTACAAACCAACAACCCAATAAATCAGTTGTATGTTCAATTATCAAGGAACAGTCTCTGTGTTTAAAAACTTCATTCATGCCTTCACTTTCAGAATGAAACACTGCCACGTTGGGTTCTCTGCTTAGTAATAATGTCTATGGGAATCAGAAGCTTGTTCAGGCAAAAGCCAAAGGTGTATAAAACATGTACAAGATCAAACAAGTGCAATGTACCAGAGCAGTGATCTAAAGATGAGAACTGTGTTGTGATGTTTAAGGAAAGGTGTCAGGCCTTCAAAAGGATTGATGGAAAATGCTGAATGTTTTGAGTCAAATGAAATACCAGGTCATCAATACTTAGTCTCGTGGGGCTTTGGGAACTTGTGTCTCTTATCTGTGCTCAATGGGCAGTTCCTCAAATGCTGGCCCATACTAAAAGCAGAGGTTGATGGAGAAGTGTGCTGCTGTGTTACCTGTAAGTCGGTTCATGCTGCACAGCAACAGCCAGAAATATCTCTGCAACACACAGCATGGCAGAGCTGCAACAACAGCTTCACAGCTCCCTCCTTAGAGGCACTATCCCAAATGCATCTGGGCCTTGGGTGTTTCTTGCAGTGCAGGAATGGATGTCAGGGTCATGGACATGGGAAATGATTGCTTGTCTTTCTGAGTAAGTCATAATCCTTGCACTGGACATTTTAAGAGGGAGGGGAGGAAAATAAATTAGCATTTAGATTTGCACTGGATTTAACTAAAGAGGTTACAACCATTGAATCAAGATGAGGACTACTTGAGCTTAGATGAACTTCAGTGGCTGCATGCATTCCTACAGCCCAGAAGTAGATTTAAGCAAATATCAAAGAACAAATATAGGTGTTAATGAAGGCCACACTTTATGAAGAGAGCTTCATAACTCCACCCACACTAAGAGTTTTAATCACTGGATGAGTTTAAATCCCAGTCCAACTTGCTAGCAGGATGCCTGTTCATAAAAAGATGGAAAATGTATACAAGTTTTATTCTATCATGTGTAAAGAAAGGAAAATACAAGAGTTGCATGCTGGCTCCACAACAAAGACAGCTGGGACAGTGAGACTACAGAGAAAGATCTGCCTGGTCCTCCTGCCCCTAAGAGAAATGCTGTGAAGCAGCACTAACAAAGTCCCCACACAAAACAACAAGCAGCCATGCATCACCTCAGTATTGCAGAGGACACCTCATTCTGCCTTTCCTCAGATCAAGCTACCAAAACCACCCCCAAATCCAAAGGAGTCAGCTTTCTAATAAGCCTGGGCCAGTGAGGGAGCTTTGAGATTAAGAGGAATGCAGAGAGCTCACAACTCAGCTCTAAATGCAGGGCACAGGAGAACTGCACAGAAACTGCTCAGGTGAGGAGAGGATTAAGACAAGGATATCAAAAAGGCATCCTTGAAGGTCCTGTTTCTGTACTCTGTACAGAGAAATCCCAGCCACTTGCCTGGCTCCTAGAACGCACCACTGTGAACGCCTAAGCCTGACTTTCCCTAGTGTACCTCAAGTTGAAGTTAGTTTTATAGGGGTTTAAATCCTTCATGCATCTTTATTCAGCCTTCACTACAATATGAAGCCTGACCACTGAAATCCCAGGCAGCTAGTTGACAAGTGATTACTTTTTATTCTTTTCTTATCTCCATGTTGAATCAGAAAGCTCTAGACTCATCACAAATAAATGCAACACTGGTCTTCTTTCACTACAGCTCTTCCTGCATATGAAATATTCCTTAGTCTTTGAAAAGATAAAGATATCTGTTACAGAGATGTAGAATAAAACAGAAAAGAGCATCAGAATATTTAGGAGACACAAATGGAGCCACAGACCAAGAGCAACAGTTGCAGTTCTATACATTTTACTTGCATGTCAGAAGCAGAGAGGTAAAGGCTCTTAAGGGCCTTTTTTGCCCTTCAATAATGAAGCTACTTCAAACTAGCTGTATACCCTCAGCTTTTCCACAGCCATTTGATCTCGTTTGTCCTGGAAAAAAAACATTCATGAAGGTTTTAAACCAGATCTTGTATTTTTGGATTATTGTTTGCAGCAATGAAATGGAAGCTGAAGTTGTTGGACAGTAGCTACACGACACAGCTGTGGTTTTTCTATCAGCATTTAAAACACACCTAAACAAACCAGAACTTAACTACTTAAACCAAATTACATTCAAGCCTTCTTGTTTAATCTCTTGTACAGCTGCTGTTATTTTAGGGGAAGAATAAAAGAAATAATCATGACTTGAAATCTTGGCCCCAGAAGAGAACAAAATACTGAGAGAAACTAAGAAATTTGGAACACTTGACAAGGTAATGTAGAAAATGTTAACACCTACCACATGGGGACGTCGGAGGCATAGATACAGAGGCACACACATTGCCAGAGAGAGGAAATCATCTCTCTCAGAAGCAGGAAATTGAGGAAGTAGAATACATTTGCATACAGAAGACACTGCATGCATGTTACCTATGGACTAAAGCATTACACCTCAGCTTTTCACATGAACTGTTGGATTTCTTCCCACAAGGATAGCAACTGAGCCACCTCAGTTACCCTCTCAGTTCCGGTGTCACTTTCTTCATGGAAAAAAAAGTATCCAAACAGAACATTCCCTGAGTCAACACAGAAAATGGATAGAGCTGATTTTTGTCTGGAAGAGTCTGCCCAAGTTCACTGGTAAAGCCCCAAAAGCCAGGCAGAGCTTGCTACTGTGCTAGTTTTAGTACTTGGTATTCACATGGAGGTAACTACACCCATGGTGCTATTACACCCTAATAAAGCAAGACCTCACAAAACCATCTGTGATCCAGTCCCACTTGGGGAGAGTTGTTTTGTAACACTTTTCCTGAAGATCTCTCTCAACTGGAATCCATCTCATTTACACACCAGGGTCTGAACACAGGCTAAACATATGCCAAGTTACAAAGGCCTACTGTGTAATGTCAAGAAAATACTGATTTTGTAACTGTCACACAGATTGGGGGACACAAAGAGAGCTAGAGGAAAATAAATGGAAACCACTGTAGATGGCTACAGAGGAGAAAGGAAAAAGACCCTCAAGACAGCCAGAGTCTTACTCTGCACCCTGCCAATTCCACTTTGCAGGTGATAGCAAGAAAGCTCCACCTAGCTTGGAACCCCTTGCTCCCAGCACACACTTTCACCAGAGATGCTCTCAAATCCAGCCTGAAAGAGGAATCAATATTTGTAACTCTGCTTATTTCTAACAAGAATTCACAAACATGTGGCTATTTGGTTTGAAAAATATAACTACTTTCCATAAATATATTCAACATCCAAGAAAATGTACAAATCTAAAGTCAAACACATCTGGCTTGTAACAAGCCCTGTTTGCCAGTGTCTTTATAAAGGCTCAGTTTTGAAGAAAAGCAGTAATTTTAAATACCACCAGTAGGCTGCAAATGCCTTCCCATTGTATGGAGACACTCAGCATTCTTCCACACTTCTAAGTGAAACCAAATGATAACATTCCAAGTCTGCTTGCAAGCAACAGATGCCTTGGGTTTGGTCCTGGGTAGTTAACCTCCACTCCTATGTTTTGGAGTGGACTTTTTTACAGCTCAGAGAAAGCATTGCACCTGAAATATTCAGCAGCATGGTGAAAAGCCATCACTTAGTCCCCAAGGCTCTGGGTTGACTGTGTGAAAGTGGAGAACCACGATGACATAGCTGATTTTGCGCTCGTGAAGGCTCCTCCAACCGACTGACCTGTGTCACAGAACAAAAGAGAGGAAGGAGGTCGATGGTGGTGTGCTATCATGACTAAGCTATTACACAGACAGAATATTTCTAAATCTCACAAACTGTTGTCCAGTTTGGGATTTCGAATTTAAGCCCAGAGTCTGTGTCAGACAATATTTAAAGAACCTGAACACAGGAGGTCAGTAGAAGCAGCCTGTGTTGCCATTTCCCTGGAAAGCTTGCTAGCCTTTGGGCTGAAAGCTGTTCCTTGCCAGCATGTCCAGCAGCAAAGAGAGTAGAAAGACTTCATAGGAGTAAGAGGAAGCACCAATTTTTGGCAAAGCTGCGGCAGAACAGCTCTCAGATTCTTCAGTGGGTGAAGTGACGTTGTCTAGCACTGCAAGGTGACAATGGGATGTTGCCCCTGTGCAGGTGCAGAAAGTGCTTTTCCAGAAAATCTGCCTACTGCAAAACTTGCAGAAACTGACACAAGGTCTTGCCCTAATCTCAACCAGCTCTGGAAAATTTCAATCCAAGTGACATAAACATGAGATTAGCTAGGGTGGCCATCAAGAGGAAGGGGACAGGCTCTTTCCAGTGGCACCTGGTAGCAGGACAAGGAACAATGGATATAAGCTAGAACACAGGAGGTTCCACCTCAATATGAGGAGAAACTTCTTCACTGCAAGAGTGATGGAGCACTGGAACAGGCAGCCCAGACAGGTTATGGAGTCTCCTTCTCTGGAGACTTTCAAAGCCAACCTGGACATGTTCCTGTGTGGCCTGCCCTAGGTGATCCTGCTCTGGCTGGGGGGTTGGACCTGATGACCTCTGGAGGTCCCTTCCAACCCCTAATGTTCTGTGATTCTATGCAGAAGGTGCTTTTGTGGCCAAAGCATTTGCAGATTACATGAAAGCTTGTACCTGAACATCACTCTTCTCATGTTCTTCTCCAGACCACACTGGAAAAGGATTTGACATCCATTTCCTTGTCCAGCTGCTTTTCTTTCCACTCTTACACACTATAAATGGCCTCAACCAGCAGCTTTACCCCTCAAAAACATTGCTCTGTTTTGTGTGCATTTTATAAATACACCTGAATTCAAACAGAATCTGGCTGAGATATAGGATGCTTTTCTGGCAAAGAGATGGCTTAGATGCAGGCTGGTTTTAAGTGAATTTCTTACCTACAGCCTTTCCTGTCTGCACAACATTTCTGCTTGTAGAAACCATCACATTTCCAATCTTCTTCCCACGTTCACTGTTTTGCACAGAGCTAAACAAGAGAGATGATGAAGACTGTTGTTGACTGGCTTCTTATTACTTCCAGGTGTAAATAAAACACAGGATTAAAACATACAAGACGACACACAGATTTACATAGCATACATACATATATATATATAAAAGATATATATGAATATAAGCAAGCCTATAATTCCTGCATGCATCTTTTGCACACACATCAGTTAGGGAAGTTGCCCAGAGGAAGAAAAGATGCAGTCAGCAAAACAAGAATCAAAAGGCCTAAGGGTCTAGAGAACAAATCTTATTGAAGAGCAGCTGAGGGAACTGGGGTTGTTTAGTCTGGAGAAGGGGAAGCTGAGGGGAGACCTCATTACTCTCTACAACTACCTGAAAGGAGGTTGTAGTGAGGTGGGAGTTGGTCTCTTCTCCCTAGTATCAAGGGACAGAACAAGAAGAAATGGCCTAAAGTTGTGCCAGGGGAGGTTTAGATTGCATATTAGGAAAAATTTCTTTACTGAGAGTGGTCAGGGATTAGAACAGGCTGACCCAGGGAAGTGACCATCCCTGGAGGTGCTCAAGAAAGGTGTGGCCATGGCACATCAGCACATGGTTTAATGGCCATGGTGGTCTTCGGTTGGTGGCTGGACTTGATGATCATCTGAGAGGTCTTTTCCAACCGAAATAATTCTATCATTCTGTGGTTCATTCTCACACAACACACTTAGCACTGCTCCTAAATGCTTACCAAAATGCATTTCTGTTGTAAATCACAAAGATTTGCAGCAGTATGGAGAAGTTTTAGCCCTTACACATGAGCTTCAACCAAACTAGTGAACTTTACTGATCAGCCATTGTTCTTTTTTTCCTAGAGTTTTACTTTGTATCTTGCTTCAAGATGAAATTTTTGACCAAGTACAGTTTACACTCATCCTTTTGTTAAAGCAAAGCACAAAAGCAACCAAGCCTGCTGCACAAACGTGGTCACTTGAAAAATAATCTCCTGTAGTTTTAAGCTGGAACATTAAAATCCGTATTTCAGGCTTGGCAAATCCATTTCTGTAAAACTTAAACACAGGATGCCACACTCTTCTGCCACTCTCAAAATCTTCAGTGTAGATGCAAAAAAGCAGAAAGAAAAGAGTACACCAAGAAAAAGTTGAGGCTTAGTTTGCAAAAGCAAGGAATTCTGACCAATCTCTGATAGCAAAGTCACGCCTGGAGAATAAAAGTACTGTTACAACAAACACTCTTAGAGACACAGCAAGAACTTCTTACACTGATTGCAGGCTACTCAGAAGAGTTAGTATCTCCCCTTTCAAACATATAAATAAGGCAAGTAAAAGATTAGAGACACCTCCACATCTTTCAAATTCCATCTTTCTACAAAGCCCATCCAGTAAGAGTAAGAGCTGCTATCAGCATGCACCTTATTGAGGGCAATTACCTTGGGGCAGCTCTTGAACCATTGGCATTCTCAATCACCATCATGGGAATTTAATCTGCCACTGGTCAGCAAAAGCAACAAAAAGATTCAGCAGGCTGAAGTCTGAACCTTTTTATTCCTCAAGCTGTTCTTCTGTGTTAGCCTGTGGTGTAGGTCTGCTCACAGTGTCCTAAGTCCACAGTCCAGAGAGGTGCAGAATCAGCAGCATTACTCATTTGCATGCACCCTCTAAAGAACCAATCTCTATTGTTTTATGGTGAGCAAAATTTATTTTGCTTGGTGCACAAAGCAAGAAGGGACAGTCAACTGCAACTCCAAGACTGAATTCTGGCTTCAGATAGGGCTGAACAGCTCTGGGAATAACAAACAGCACTGAGGTTTATACTTGAATACTATAGGTAAGAACTGAGACCAATATGGAGTTCAGTTGAGCCTCCTGCAGTAAAACTCATTTGAAACTTCTAAACTGAAGAAACTAAACCATGTCTCAGTACACACAGGGTAAGCCTTGAGAGTTTCAGAACAATGCTCACCAAAAACCAGCTAATGTTTGTTTAAAGGTGGTTTATTCTAAAAATGAGACCTTAAGCCAACATAGAGAGGACAGTTTTAAACAGCTTCAGTTTACAATTTAAATATAACTATACAAAAACCTCCTAACAATTGCAATGCCAAATCAAGCCTCTCTTTGTAAAGTCAAATACAAAACTAGCACTGCTTCTCCCCATTTCAGGGAGAAATATTCCATCTTTAGATGTGGTGATGTTTTGCAGGAAAACATTGAGTTTCATATATATGGTGAATTTAAATCACTATTCCATTCAGTTGATCACAGCAGCCAGTTATGAAGAGATTAAAACCTGACCACAGATAACAGAATACAAATCCAAGTACTTACTGTGACAATCTTAACTTCACATCTGATACAGAGTACTGTCCCTGGAATGGGTGGCTAGAAGGGGAGGAAAAAACCCAGGAAAATATTAAGTTTGTTTTTTTTTTTTTCCCACACAGAATTATTAGTTGTACTTCTCTCTGTGGCTTACAAATAAATAAATAAAATAATCTCCTGTAGATATCCTACTATATCACTTTACAGAAGGCTATGGCTCAGTGACCAGAGCCTGATCTACTTGAGGATGCCCCTGCTTACTGCAGAGGGGCTTGGACTGGATGGCCTTCACAGGTCCCTTCCAACCTAGACCATTCTGTGATTCTGTGACCACTCAACCTTGAGTTTCTTATGACTACTGTAAGGTGCTTTCTATTCAGAGACCACAAGGCAGAGGCACCTCCTTCTAGAGACACAGAGCGAATAAAAAAAAGAAATAAAGATCCCTTAAGTACACCAAAAGAGCTTTGTAGGTCTAAAGAAAAAACCTTCTTCAGACTACAGCAGCTGACAAAGCAAAAGCACACAAAACTCCCTGCAGTGCAGTAATAACCCATGCTAAACAAAACACATGCACAGTCAGCAGGGTTACCAAGCCTGGCATCATCTCATCTTCCAGCAAAAACACACAGAAACCAACCTAAAGGAAAAATGATGCAACATAAACCAGCCAGCTTCCCTTCATCCCCATCAATGACAGTCCTGGACAAGGCACAGATCCAAGGGCTGGAGCACCTCTGCTATCAGGACAGGCTGAGGGAGCTGGGGTTGTGCAGCCTGCAGAAGAGAAGGCTCCAGGGGCACCTCAGAGCTGCCTTCCAATACCTGAAAGGATCCTACAGGAAGGCTGCAGAGGGACTCTTCGTAAGGATGTCTAGAGTCAGGACAAGGGGGAATGGTTTGAAGCTGAGGGAGAGCAGGGTTAGACTGGAGCTTAGGAAGAAGTTCTTCAGTAGGAGGGTGGTGCGACTCTGCAGTAGGATGCCTAGGGAGGCTGTGGATTTCTCCTCCCTGGGGGTGCTGAGACCTTGATCACAAGTCTACACAAGACTAGCTGTCCCTACCGTCCCTAGGTGTCCCTACCCATGGTGGGGAAGTTGGAGATGATCTCTGAGGTCCCTTCCAACCTGAGCCATTCTATGATGATGCTTGGAAGCAATTAATAAAAAGCAGAACCATTTAAAGACAATTCCTGAGGAATGACAAACTTTGAGTAGCTAGGGACAGCCAATGATCAACTTGAACCAGTTTCACTTCTCTTGACTCTGGATGTCTTTTTCTTCATAAAACTACAGCCCAGAACTAGAGCAAGGTATTGAAGAACACTATCTTAAGGGGGCCTATAAGAAAGCTGGGGAGGGACTTTTTAGGACATCAGGTAGTGATAGGACCAGGGGGAATGGAATGAAACTGGAAGTGGGGAGATTCAGGCTGGACGTGAGGAAGAAGTTCTTCACCATGAGAGTGGTGAGAGCCTGGAATGGGTTGTCCAGGGAGGTGGTTGAGGCTCCATCCCTGGAGGTGTTTGCAGCCAGGCTGGATGAGGCTCTGGCCAGGCTGATGTAGTGTGAGGTGTCCCTGCCCATGGCAGGGGCTTAGAACTGGATGATCTTTGTGGTCCCTTCCAACCCTGACTGATTCTATGATTTTAAGTACTTGGGTTTCTGTACTTAGAAGTGAAAACTCTCAGGGCTTCACGGCAGGAACAAGGGGAACACTCTGATTCCACAGAACCATGTGCCTGACCACAAAATCTAGAAGCTCTCCATGTTAAATGCTTAAAAAATGGTGTCCTTACCTAGAATTTACCTCTGCAAGAGCTGGATGCTTGTTGCTGTTCCATACTCTGTAGTTGTGGGTATTTTTCCAGGCTGCTACAAATGCCGTTCCAAAGTCCGACAAAATCTTTTCATTGTCTGATAAAATAAAGATGAGAACTTTCAGCAGAGATGCAGTACAAGACAAATTACTTTGCTGCTTATAAATGTTCTTAGGCTCTTATCAAATCAAAGACAAGTGAAAATCTTGTACTGGGAACTGGGTACTTTAAAAATGGAACAACAAAACATTTTTTAAGTGCCTCAAATATATAATGCCAGGACAAGAGGAAGAAAAGGAAAAAAAGGTATCTTAAACCCCACTTTAACTAATTTGTAAAGTTCTAAGAGGTCAATTGGGGGAAAAAGTTCTTTCAAACACAGGCCTCTTGACTTCAGGACAGGCAGAAAAGGGGAAAGAATGGGCACATAGCAACTAAGAACAAAAACATCCTTTGCATTGGTTTTGGTCAGATGCACTAGGCTTCTGTGCTGTTATTCACTTCAGTTTAGTAAATCCCAAATCCACTCCAAAACAGGCAGTGAAGTAATGATTTCCCTGAAAACACTTCCCATCGACCAGGCAAGCACTTTAAAATATCAATGTTACCAAAGAACTTAGCATCTTCTGGACTTTGAAAAGCAAGCTGACAATTCCATGTTTTCTCACAAACACCTCAGAACGAGTTAACTGTTGTCGATAATTATGACAAGAATTAACAAAGTCAGTGCTGGGCAAACTGCACTTTTTCCACAAATATAACAACAATTCTCTTAGTTACATTTGTGCACAAAAGGTTGGAACATAAAGAATTCCCTCTGAGTTAAGAATTCCTTCTTAGTTAAGACCAAAGAAAAAATGGGTGAGGTCCAGAAAGCAGTAGCACAGAGGCTGTAGCCTCTAGACACTCTTCACTTAGGTGAATCCCTACTTAAGACCGTGGCAGAAAAGTAAAAGAGATGGAATAGCCTAGTATAACTTCTTGAAGACAGCCACTTAACTTCATGTCTCCTTGAATCCAACTAGTTCCCCGATTTTAAATTCAGAGTCTGCAAGACATCCACATTGCACAAGTCTCATCATATATAGGAGGAAAGCTTAATTAAATCAAGGAGAAGGAGACAGTCAAAATGTCTGTAAGGCTGTGAAGTAAAAATTAGTAATAAGCTTGTCAAGGAATACCAAGGACAGAGTAAAAAAGCAGCCTAAAATAAAACATTAGGGAAAGGGATCTGCAGTGATAAGGCCCATGTTTAATTCAACAGAGCAAATGCTTACTGCACCCACCCAACCCCTACACAACAGATCTGTTCTACCTGGTTGCAGCACAGCAGCAAGCAGTGCATGAAGATAAGCACTGAACTGAGCCCTGATCCACTCATCTCCTCCTTCCCATCCAGTGCCATCAAGGAAAACATCATCTCTGTTCTCAGTTACGTGCTTCACCAAGTAATCTGCGAATCTCAGGTCAGCAGTTGTTGGGTTGAGGATCTTGCGGAGCTCTGGATCGTGAATTTGGACCTGAGCATCTTCTATCTGTTTGAAATAATGCCAAGGGTAAACATTCATCTAAATAAAACTGCTTGTATGGACTACCATAGCTAGCTACTTAAACCCACACCCACAGTCTCCCATAGCAGCAGGAAGAAGGAAAGAAAGAATGAACTGACTGATACTGCTCTGACACAATGAGAATCTGATCGACTCCCTGGCACATCCTAAAAGCTGCTCACTTGACAGCATTTGGCAGGTGAAGTTTGGTGCCTACATGTAGCTTCTTGCAGGCTCTCTCATTCAATTCAATTCCCTTTCTTCACTTGGTTACCTTAGGTTACTATCTTAGGTTGCCAAATGTCTGCTAAATCTGACACAGTGCTTTCTTAAATACTTTCTTCTTTACCCTCTTGATTAAATCCGAAGCAAGTCAATAGCAATGTGCTTTATTGTTCAACTTTACCTGCTTCTTGACTCCAAGCACTGATTATCTTTGAAGACCTTATTACAGTCATGAAAACAATCCCCATGACATGAAAAGTATAATTGCAGCAGCAACAGGATACAAACTTTCAAAGTACCTCAACAAATTCAAATATTGAAGAGAAGAATACAGAGAAAAACATGAGTTAGATTTGCACAGCTGATCTAATCCTGCCCTGACAAACATCACAAATTTAATAAGCTTCTGCATTTAATAACTTATTTCATAGGGAAGTAGTTCAAAATTTGGGCACAAATGGGAAACTTTGAAACTGTATTTCAAACACAACCCCTGCTTCCCCCCAGTCCCTCTCTCTAGGTCAAGAAGTTCAAATGCCAAGATCCATACTTCCACAATTGCATCACTCAGATGTTTCTGCTGCCGGAACAGGATATTGGTGGCTCCCGCAACAAAGCCACGGACTGTTACATCTGACAGGAGATGATGCTGCTGCAGGGCCATGTATGGCAAACAAAGGTACCCCTAAAGTAACAGAGATATTTAGAGAATTAACAGAAGGCCAGAAACTAGGAAAGATAAAATAAAAATTGTCTCTATTCAGATTTTTTCTCCCCTAATAAAAGCCAGCACATTGCACCCAGAATGAACCTTCGCTATTCAAATTTCGGCTGTGATTCTCTTCTGGCTTTGTTCTATCTGCAAAGCAAAGCAACCAGATTCCACAGGAATTAAAATGTTTTTCATTTTTTTGTGTTGCCTTTCAGTCTCAGGACTAAAACTGCAATAGAACCCCAATGACAGGAATCAAATGTGTTTCTAAGGCAACAGAGTAAGCAGTACAACACAAGAGCGAGGTCTCAGATCAGTTCAGAGACAAGAAGTCGATGGAAATAAAGATTCATCTCTCCACTTGCATATCATGATCCTGAGGCACAGAATGCAGGACAGCTATAGACTCTTATCCACATTATGCAGGTAGAGGCTTCCAGGCTTCCAATCAATTTCTCATAAGCACATGAGTGTCCACTTAAAGAGCAGGACGGAAAGCAATCCACTGTGCTTTTTAGCCACTGCATGCCTGGAAGTCAATCTAGTATCCTATATTCCAATTCAAACAAAATAAAATTAAATTAACAAAGGCTTTGAGGCAAGTCATTGAGAGATTACTCAGAAATGGCTTTTTAAATAGAGGATCAACATACCCCTGAGGTCTAACACACTGAAGTCTAACTCCAGATGTTCAGTTGCACAAGGCAATTTATCCTCTAGTAGAAGCTCAGGAGGGCTAAGGGCATAGTGGGCAGAAACCAAGAGTACATGCACTTCATTCACAGTGCATGACAACTGGAAACACAGGAGAAAGGAGCACAACCACTCCCTTTTGTTTTATCAGACACAGGGAGGGTTTTCCAGATGACAAGCTCTTATCAACTGAAAACAAACAGCCTGAGTCAAAGGAACAATGGTGCTTGGAAAGGAACTAGCAACCTAAAATGGAAAGCTTTAAAAAAGTAAGTCTCAAGCATTTATATATAAATGCATTATACATAAATTAAGAGGAAAACATAGGCTGAAGTGTCAGCTAAGACAGAGCTTTCTAAGTCTCAGCTTAGATTAATTGAGGGAGGTTCTCCTCCCCTTCTACTCTGCCCTGGTGAGACTTCACCTGGAATATTATGTCCAGTTTTGGGCTCCCCAGTTCAAGAGGGACAGGGATCTGCTGGAGAGAGTCCAATGGAGAGCTACCAGGATGATTTAGGGACTGGAGCACTGCCCTATGGGGAGAGGCTGAGAGCCCTGGGGCTTTTCAGTCTGGAGAAGAGAAGACTGAGAGGGGATTTAATAAATGACTATAAATATCTGAAGGCTGGGGGTCAAGAGGGAAGGGACAGGCTCTGCTCAGTTACACCCTGTGATAGGACAAGGTACAGCACAGGAGGTTCCACCTCAACATGAGGAGGAACTTCTTCACCATGAGGCTCACATAGCAGTGGAACAGGCTGCCCAGAGAGGTTGTGGAGTCTCCTTGTCTGGAGACTTTCAAGGCCCATCTGGATGCATTCCTGTGTGACCTGTGCTGGATTCTGTGGTCCTGCTCTGGCAGGGGGGTTGGAGTTGATGGTCTTTGGAAGTCCCTTCCAACCCCTCACATCCTATGATCAGGGTATTGAAACACTTCTTAAGTTTAAGATCTTGCCCCATCTAGGTCAGATCCATTCTCCAGAGTAAAATAAAACAGCAGTTACTGACACATACACCATTTATTAACCCCAGTGGGGTTGCAGGTTACCACCAGGAGAACTGCAGAGAGTATGTAAGTATGCAGAGATATGTAAGGAAAGAAAAGTGAAGTGCATGTGTGTGTGGGCACATCCCTCTCAAACACACACTCACACTTCCCACCTGCCTAGGAACAGCGACACTTGCCAGAGACTGTACTTAAATGTTTTGTAGAACCCTATTGTCCATGTGGATTTGGGTAACCAAAATTATTGGCCACTTCTGAAAGAGAGATGTCTCTGAGTTAGCAGCTATCATGAAGAGCATGTTTACCTTTGTGAAAATGGCCAGGGGCATACCATACTGGTCCTCTTCCAACCCAGATATCAATCCTGGAACAAGCACTGTGTGTCCCGTATTTGCCTGGGGCTGCACAGTGATTGGAAGGCTTTCTGAGCTCAGGCCTTTGCTTGGAAGAGTTTCAGCCTGTTGTGATGCTGCATTTTCATGCTCTTCCTTCAAATTAGACTCCTCCAAAAGGTTAGTATCTAAGGTCTCCCAGTCACTTTCCGAGGATGCTGGAGAAGCGTGGGAAGGAACTTTCAAGCGCTGCACAGTACCGTTGGAAGACTGAGCTCCATTGCACGTCTTCTCTGACTGGGAGAAAGGCACATTTGCTTTCTGACCTTCCAGTGAATGGTCTTCTGCCACCTTCCTGTCACCCTTTCCCACTCCCAAGTTTGCATTTGAAGCATCAGCAGCAGACACAGAAACATCGTTATCTAACCGTGGTGCGCTTTCCTGCGAGCCAGCATCCTCTGATATGCTCTTCCTTGGTCTGTACTGTGAGCAGTCGGTAAGACCATGTTCAATCATACCTGGAAAATGAATATTAGCAACTCAACAGAAATTGGAGTGACTTTTGTTGAAGAAAATGAACCAAGTGCTCTTGTGTGCAGGGTGGGAATCACATATTTTAAAACACTACTTTGGGGACAACGTGTTAAAAAAGCCCCAACACAAAACAACCAAAATAAAAGCTCACATTTTCTCTTCTAAAGATTCTGCCCCAAATTGGTTGCTTTGGGAAGATGGTTAGAAGCTAAGAACTAGCAAGGTTAGAAGGTCTAGATTTGCTTTGCTTGTTGTTTGGGGTTATTTTTGGTGGTTTTCTGGTTGGTTGGTTGGTTTTGGGTTTTTTTTGTGTCTGTTTTTTTTGTTGCTGTTGGTTTGCTTTTGTGATTGTTTTGCTTTGGTTTGTTTTTTCTTTTGAAGAGCCTAAGCAGAAGGATATATACATTGGATATATATGTATTTTTTTTTAATTTTCATGTTTTTAAGCAACTGTTTGATGTGGACATAGTCCATGAGTACACATACAAGTCACCCATTCTCCAGGCAACATACTCTTAGTAACTCTCTTGTCACACAAGTGGTTTTCCAAATGAAACAGTACAGCCAATCTGACTTATCACCAGAAAGCATATAAAAAGATGTCCAAACTTCTCTTCTTACCAGGAAATAGTGACAGGACAGTCATCAGAGCTCCAACCAATCTATTTACTGGAGAAATATAAAACAGCACCTGGTGGCAGAAAGGTGGGGTGTGGTGGGAAGAGAACATGCAAGAGAAGAGAGGGGAATTAGCGAGGAGAGAATGAGAGAAATAAAATTGCACTTAGGCATGACAATGATAAACAGAACACATGCAAACTATTCAAGACACTGCTTTTTATGTTATTTTAGAAAGGCTGCTTATCAAAAAAAAACCCTCTTCCAACAGATCCAAGTAAATATTTCAATGTCTTTTGTATCCTTAGATTTTGCAATACATCCATACATGTATAACATGTACTTGTCAATCGTTCAGATTCTTCCGTCAGCCAGTCTGATATTTCTCAAAAATTGATCCAGTTACTGAATGACTGACAGAAAAAGGTTGTTCCTGGCATGCCGTGTGAATTCTTACTCATTTCTAGCATGTTAAAATCTTTGTTATAAACCAGAAAGAGCAAACAATCTGCACTCCAGAATCCTGACAAAAACCTATGCAAAAACATCTCTTCTAAGAAAATCTATTAAAAGCTAATGCAGATAAATGAAACAACAGGACAAATGCAGCATGCATTCACTACAGGATGAGGGACAATGGCTTCAAACTAGAGAAGAGCAGACTTAGGTTGGATGTTAGGAACAAGTTCTGCACCATGAGGGTGGTGGAACGCTGCAACAGGTTGCCCAGGGAGGTGGCTGAGGCCCCATCTCTGGATATATTCAGGGTCAGGCTTGACAGGGCTCTGGGCAACCTGATCTACTGGAGGATGTCCCTGCTGACTACAGGGAGGGGGTTGGACCAGATGACCTTTGGAGATCTTTTCCAACCCAAACCATTCTCTGATTCTATGTCTAATGGTACCTCAGAAGCAGACTATGTACATTATCCAGTACAATTTTTCTTTTTTCTATGATCAACATAAGTGAATTCAAATTGCAACAGCCACAGAAAAAGCACGGTAAGAAGAGCAAGCAGCTCACCTGAAAGAGCACCTGACACTGAGCCTAGAATTCAGTAGTTTTTAACAATTTATAATCTGAGTTCAGCCTGACCTAACAGATACAATTCTTCATGTTGTGTCCTGCAGGTGTCCATGCAATGCAGGTCTGAAGGACACCTCTAGCACTCATTTCCTTTGATAAGCCTATTTAAAACCTGAATCAGAAGTTTTACTTGCTGAATCCCTGTAAAGCTGTACCTTTTAGGTACCAGCATTCCCTATCAGTTTCTTCACACAGCTATCTATTTGCATTGTGTGCATCCTCCCCTGTCTGTTATAACATGTTACACTTCTTTACTCCTATTTAATCACATTTTACCCACTTTGGATGGGACAGTTACAAACAGGGCAGAGCATGGACAGAACAGAAGTCAAGGCACATTTATAGATCAACACACAGCACTTGCTTCTGGCATAACTGTCCAATTTATATATGGATGCAGAATTCTTGTTACGATTTCAGATACCAATTTGGTTTTCACTAGTGTAGTATACACAGTTTCATAAGAAAAAAGCCAATTTCTATTTCAATTACTTGCCTCTGCCTACAAAACATTACCTTTTTCTCTAGCAGAATCAATTTAAAAAGGATCAAGACCTGAAAAAAAAAAGAAAAAGGAAAAACATGATGAATAAACCAATGTCATTGATCAAGAACACTGTGCAAGCATAATCTCTTCATTCAAGATTTCATGTTAATGACCTCACAACAAATGATCAAATGGATTTGACTAGTGAAAACCAGTGTCCCAATACTCTCCACTTGAGCACTCGCTTCAAAATAGCACGAGATGCACTAAGACCTGCACAAACAAGAATTATGTCATCTGAATTGTACAAAGCTTCTCAGAAAGAGCATGCTTTCTAACTGCAGGATATGAAAAACCAGCCAAGGGCATAAGCATAAGAATTTCTCCCTCAGAAATATAGAATATAATTCTGCAAAACACCAAGAATAGCATTCACATCACCTAATTCTCAGTATCTACAGATGGGGAACCTAGAACAGAAGGGGTTGGCCAGATTCTCTATGCTCAAAGGAAAAACACAGATGCTTCCAGGGCATGACTGGCAGACATCTGAAGTTAAACATAAATTAGTTCCACCCCAAAATACTGAGCAGGTGTCAGTGCACCATGAAATCCAGATTCTTGAATCTTTTTCCTTGATGTCTCTCAATTAATAGAAGATTCTAAATGCTAGTGGTACCTGAACTATAGGATACACACTCAGTTTCAAGAAAAAGTGCAAGCACCCTCAGGTTCTGTGATGGCAGAAGTTGCAAAAATTACAAGCTACAGAAAAAAATGCTCCATGCTTTGTCGGCATGTACTTTAGCAATATTCTTTTACCACACTCATCTGACAAGAAGCAGGAAACAGAAACAAGACCACAACTGAAATACCACTCAGACTCTGGGACAGTGTTAAAGAAATCCAGCAGACAGGCAAAACTTCTCAGTCTCTAATTGGCTTCACTAAGTCATGTAGGAGGAAGGGGAATCAGGAAGGTGTACCAAGTAGCACTTAGGAAACAGTCTTCTTACTGCTAGCTCTGGTATGTCTAGACATGTTTGTTTATGCTCACAAAGCTTTTTACTGCACAAAATAAGCACTGTACTTTATATGTCTAGCAGAAAATGCCTACCTTATGTCTAAAGTGAAGAACAAGGTCCCGAGGAGACAGACCTGAGATACCAAATAGAGAGCAATCATTACAGTTGAACAGCTAGGAGAGACATTAACTCCTTGTTACAATTTTCAGAGGGAAAGGGACACCCATTATGCACTCTACATAAACCTGGCTATTTCAGCAGCAGAACTCAGAGCATATGATTTCCTTTGAGTTGGAGCAAGAGTTAAATCTACAATGGAGACAACAACAGTGTGAATAGCCACTCTCAGTTACTCCTGTTGGCTGCCATAAAGCATTATGGATCACGCTGTGCATTCAGAAAACACAGGGAAGAGTCAGAATCAAATGGGACACATCTCAAATCACAGGTAATGAAAACCAGAGCTCCCCACACCATCAAATAGTTCCATCTGAAATTGAAGAAGGCACTGTTTCCCAAAAGCAGCCAAGCAGTTGCTCCTCAGGCTGTTAGGTCAAGAGGCAGCAGGGCTTTCAGCCTACAACTGATTCCCATTATCCAAATACCACTACATTTATTTAAATTCACTAATTAAAAAAAATGCACAACATAGTACTGTGCAGGCACACAGACCTCTGGTGCTTCATCTGTTAATGCATATAAACAAATAAGCTTAGGACAGGAATGTGTTGATTAGTGTGACATTACCTCTGCTCCTTGTACAAAAAAAGAAGTCACTTACCAAGATAAACCTGTGAACCCTCCAGCAAAGTACTGCCCAAGGAACTATTCATGTGATCATAAAGTTCCTGCAGAAGTTAGAACAAAGGAAATAAAACCCAAGAAGCCATAAGTGACACCTCACCACAATATCCACAATAAATAAAATTTACTTTTTCAAAGGTTTCAACATTTTATTCCAGAAAGAAAGTGAAATTTGATTAATGGAGTCAGTGGAGAGCCAGGCTGAGAATCCTGCTCATTCTGCTTCATTACAAGCCAGAACGGTGACCCTCTGTCAGATTAGGGAGGTTCATTTTACTTCATGCTCAGTTATTACAAAGGATGAATAACTGAATGATCTGCATAAATGCAATATTTGAGCTAAGTAAACACACTAAAATTCCCTATCATTACACCAAAAGCTTTGCCCTGTGTGGCTATCACTTCAGTTACCTTTAGGATCGAAATCTGTGAGAAGTCTTTTTCTTCAAAATACGCATGTGTAATGAGTTGCAGCTTTACCTGAAGTAAGCCATACAAAGGCTTGGAAAGAAAACAGACACAAAAGCAAGGTAAGAAAACTTATTTAGTAACCCATTTTGAACTTCCATCTTCTCCCATTCTTATCCTGCAACACAGACCCATTATTTATCACAGAGAGTTCATGGAGTAGCAGTCCTTAGTTGCTAACTCACAGCACCTTTCTCCTGTGTTCATGTCAAATGATGACAATTTTATTTTCTTTCCATTTGTTCATCAGTGAACATCTTTCTGGACAAGTACTTTCCTGTTTTAACACTGTTTGTGCAGCTCCAGTAACAGTTCTTTCTTCAGCTTTAAGCACAGAAAAAATTTCTATTCCCAGCCTGGTGATCAGGAGCTTTTGGTAGGAAGGTAGAAATACAAAATGCTTCAACACAAGAGTCTGCTGTACCTGTGACAATCTTAGGCCATCTTTCACAGTTGTCAATAGCCACTCTCTCCAGTTACTATAATGGCCAAGCCCCTCGATCTTACTACATGAAATCAAGGCTGAGGGAGCTGGGGGTGTTCAGCCTGGAGAAGAGATGATGCTGGGGGGAACCTTAGAGCTGCCTTCCAATAGCTGAAGGGATCCTACAGGAAGGCTGCAGAGGGACTTTTCATAAGGGTGTCTAGCAATAGGACAAGGGGGAATGGTTTGAAGCTGAGGGAGAGCAGGGTTAGACCGGAGCTTAGGAAGTAGTTTTCAGTAGGAGGGTGGTGAGACTCTGGAACAGGCTGCCCAGGGAGGCTGTGGCTGCCTCCTCCCTGGGGGTGTTGAAGGCCAGGTTGGATGAAGACTTGAGCAGCTGAGTCTAGTTGAGAGGTGTCCCTGCCCATGGTGGGGAGGTTGGAGGAGATGATCTCTGAGGTCTCTTCCAACCTGAGCCATTCTGTGATTTTATGATGATTCTATGAAGTTAGCAGCACTTAAGAATAATTAAAAGTTCCTCACTACAGGCAGACACTTCTATAATTACTCTTTCAAGGAGCTACCAGTTCAAGGCAGCTCACTCAAATGCTGTAGTCTTCCAATTAGTTTTACTTCAGTATTTTGTTAACTTCTCTGTTGATCTAAAGAGAGATGTTGGGAGCCAAAAGTTCCAAATAAGAACACGAAGACCAGATCATTTGAATGCTATTTGAATGTGTTTTGAGAGTCAAACAAGCATGCTTACCAGCTGACTGAGAACACAGACACTTTTCTGCACTGTTTCTCGGGTGACGTCTGCTTGCCGTACTTTTAGTGCCTAGGCAACAGAAGGATTACAGCATTTTTACCCACACACAATTTCAAGAAGAATTCTTCCATGAGTCTTGTTGCTACACATCACCTCCTTATTTAAACAGAACATTAAAACTGTCTGCTTGCAGTGGTGGAATATCCAATCTAAGCAAGCAGTGCACCCTCGTCTAGTAAAAATGGTGATAACACTGCTTGATTGTGTCAGAGTTGTGTCCTCATCTCACTGTGCACAGCAAGACTCCAAACACAGCTGTGATGATAGGCAGAGGACTGCTTAAAGGACACTAGCAAGATAGCCCTGGAATAGGCAATGGCATTTTAACTCAGGATAATGTAGCAGAAGAGAAGCCACAACACACCAGTCATTCCTTGTGAAATTCTTGTGAAAATGGACCAGATTGAAAAGTTACTTGCCTGGAAATGGTTTGCTTTATACTTGAGCATTTATTCTGACCCACCCATAAAACAAAGGAGGTATCATCTGCAGAATCAACTACATTCTCAACCAGACCAAGTGGTCTCTGCAGTGCACATTTTCAGAGATTTGTAATGTAAGCCCACCACACAGCTTGACTGTTGGTGCATCAAGGCTGTTACTGCATCAATAGAACTCACAACTTGCAAAGTTACCTTGGCTTCAATCTGCCTGTAGCAAGAGACTCCATATACTGTGGTTTGATCCCCACTTCTTGGTGGCAAATGGAAAAACACAGTATCTGGGGAAAAAAAAAAAGAAAAAAAAATGTTTCAAAAGTCACTAAGAAGAGTTCAGTATTTTTATTTTCAGCATCATTTATCTGTAAAAGGTTTGCTGATGAAAATACTGGCATGCTTAGTTCCTGAGACAAACCAAAAAGGAGAAACAAAAAGTCATCTTAAAAGCTATTCCTGCACCCAAATGAGTTTGCAAATCTCAATATGCTTTGTGGAAAAATCTCCAGCTGTGCTGATACAGACATCCTGACAACAGCTGCATGTTTAGCTCAACCAAGGTCCCAGAAGCCCATTTGACAGGTTCTCAGAAGCAGCTCCTGAGAGCAAAGACCTGCTGGCATGCTGCTTTCCCAATTCAGTACAGAGCAGCAAAGACTGCAAGACACTCTGAGGTGAGGATAGTTAGGAGTGTGATGCCATTAAGAAGGTAAATGCAGTAAACACATGGAAAATTGAGACACACACCAAGGAGAACATACACAGTTGAAAGATTAGAGTAGCTACTGCTGCTGCCAAGGTAGATAGCCATGCACCAGCACCACTACCCTAACAAAAAAGCTTTGTGAATCTTGGTTTCACACCAAAAAAATATTGCCCCTGTGCAAGTGGGACATGAAAAACAACAATCTCTACAATATATGCGAAGAGAGAGGTTTTTATGGCTTGAGATAGAGAGATATACACACACACAAATATATACACACACGTGCAGCAACAGCACAAAATCTGCTAAATCTTAAGCAAAGGAGAAAATCTTACAACTGTTTGCCTTTCAAAATTAGAAATTCATTGTAAGAAGGACACAGAGCTGCTGGACTGAGTCCAAAGGAGGGCCAAGAAGATGATCTGAGGGCTGGAGCACCTCTGCTTATGAGGACAGGCTGAGGGAGCTGGGGTGGTTCAGCCTTGAGAAGAGGAGACTGCAGAGGGACTTCAAAGGTTCTACTCAAGAGTTTACTTCCCCTTGAAAGAACTGAGAAAGCCAGTAGCCCAGTTTTGCACTGGGACTATGCACAAGTAAGCTTTTATGGACATCACAGAACCTTAGGGATTGGAAGGGACCTCTAGCAAGAGCCCAGTCCAACCTCCCTGCCAAAGCAGGATCACCTAGGGCAGGCTGCACAGGAAACCTAGGCCAGGCCACACTCCTCTGGCTGTAGGAGGTACACCTTTATGATCTCCTTTCACTTCAAACTCTGAAGCAACCTATTATTGCCAATGTAATTTGTAACTTACACAAAAAGTACAGGAAGTCTAATAGTGAAAAGAATTGCTGATCAACTGTTCAGATATTAGGAATTTCCTTCTGGTTGCAGTAGAATTAGAACATACAACTTCCTCTCTCACTTTTACCTTCCTGATAGTTGTGAGCACCATCCGGCAAGGCAAGAAAAGGCAAGTATTTCCACTCCTCTGGCAAACTCTGGCTGTCATGTCCTTCTCCAGGCTTCAGGGGAGGATAGGAAAATTCAATCTAAACAAGTAAAAACAGAGGGGAAGCAAAGAGAGAACACATTACTGTTACCAGACAAGTAAGCCTCTGTGATTCAGCCCAGCACCTTTTCTTTAGCAATGGTACAAAACAGTTTTTCTTCCTACTAGCATTCCTTGTCTCTTCTTCCAAAGGACCCACAAGACTGACCTCTGGAGTGGTCTAACTCTTAGGCCCTGGGCAAATTTGTTTTCCACAGTGCATCTATCCAGCCTTGTACTTTTTCCTTAGGAAGCAGATCTTTTGAGCAGAAAACATCCCCCAGCTGCTGAATACCTTCTCCCTTCTGCACACATAGCCAGCAGCATTTTGCTGCAGCTGCAGTTGCTGCAGGTTTTACTGCTGGGGTACACACATCCTCAAATCAAATTTGGCTTCTCATGACTCGGTAACCTTTGAACACATGAAAGCCTCTATTTTATCCTACTGAATGTTGAATATGCTCAGAAACTATACTAACAACCAAATACTGCTTTTGAATAGTTCTATGTCCTTGACTGCAATGTTCTGTGCATTTATCTGAAGTACCTCCCTTTGCTTTCCCCAAGAAATTCTGCCTTTCAAGTTTCACCTTTCATTTATTTGCCATTTACCTCTTTTTCCCCAGTGACAGGGATAACTTTTCTATCCCTCACACTACAGTACATGTCCACCACATGTACTCATCATCTTTATCATCACAGTACTATCTTTTCATCTTCTTTTCCCATGGAGACCCCTCTGGGTTTCCAGACACTTTCATCATCTTTTTTTTTCCCACAGGTATGAGTTTCTTAAATTACTGAAGAAAATCTAAATACAAATTTATCAGTAAAAGAAACTGTTTAAAGATACTGCAACTTCTCTTGAAGGACACTGAGCAACAAACTAGTGAGCTGGAAAATGTATCCATGGAAATAAAAAAGCACGGCAAAGTAAGCACATAGAAAATCTTAAAATTTGATGGAGGATAAAATAAAAACACTGTAAAGGATGAGAGAACTGGAGAAAAGCGAAATTCTTCATGGTGTCAGTCTTTCTAGAACTGTTGCCAACCTGGGAGAGAAGAGCTCTTGAAAACATCCACAACAAAAGTAAAGGTCTGATGAAAGACCAAAATCCTGAGCTCAAGAGAAGTAAACCACAAAAAATAATTACACAAGGTGGTGGGGAAGAAAAAAAAAAGGAAACGTGCAATAGAAAAATAGCCAGATGCAGAGAAAACCAGCATCCCAATGATTTTATCTGCATCACCCTAACACCTGCAGCATGCAGCCAAATGAAAGTTTGACAACACTGTTAATCTTCCAGTACTGAGTACAATTTCTGATTTAAAGCACAATTTATTCAGATCTAAACGACAAACTTTTCCCATTGTTGTGTGGCAGAAAAAACAGATCAGGATCTACAAAAACTGAAGAGCCCATCCATGTAACACTAACGCCTGTGCAGGAATAGAATGAGCTCTGACCAGATATTTTTAAATTGCATACACAGTACAGCAAAGAAACCCATAGTTAAAGGGCCAGGGTGTAGCCTCTACCTTCCAGTTCCTCAAAAACTTGAAGTTCTTCACAGTCCCATATTGCTGAAGCTGTAGAGTGGCCACTTGCAGAAGTTCTAAGACACCATTTGCAATGCTGCAGATGGATATAACCATTCAAGTTTGCTGCAAAAATACTGACTAGGTTAGCAAACTTTTGACTCTCTGGCCCTTAACAGATGGAATAACGTGAAACACTAAAAACTTTGTTTTCAAAGTCATTTTAGACACTCTTTCCAGTTACTTAACACTTTATTCCACAGTCATACTGTTCAAGTCAGACATAAATCCTGTGCTTTGGAACTTTTGTTCATACCAGTCTCCTCAAATAAAGTAAATAACCTCTCTGCCATGCTCCTCCCAGATTAGGAACATACTACTGCAACCATTCCAGCCCAGGGGACTTGCTGTGTCCTCAAAACAAGGGTTTGTGGTCTTACAGCAAGTTAGAATTCACACAGGATGAACTCTTAAGAAGACACAAGGTCCCAGAGAGGGCAGCTTCCTTAATGAAACAAGAGAGGGCAAGCCTCAGCTTTACTCCTAGCTGATGTCCGCCCAACACAGCAACCAGTATAGACTGGGGATAGCAGCAGCCCCTTTTTCAGCCACACACCCCACTCTACCCATTGCCTTTTAATGGAGACATGCAGCTACACTACATATGATGGAACAGGTCCAGAGGAGGGCCACGAAAATGATCGGGAGACTGGAGCACCTCTGCTATGAGGACAGGCTGAGGGAGCTGGGGATGTTCAGCCTGGAGAAGAGAAGGCTCCAGGGAGATCTAATAATGACCTTCTAGTACCTGAAGGGGGCCTACAAGGAGGATGGAGAGAGACTGTTTCCAAAGGCCTGCAGTGACAGGATGAGGGGCAATGGCTTCAAACTAGAGAAGAGCAGATTTAGATTGGATGTTAGGAACAAGTTCTGCACCATGAGGGTGCTGGAACACTGCAACAGGTTGCCCAAGCAGGTGGTTTGAGGCCCCATCCCTGGAGATATTCAAGGTCAGGTTGGACAAGGCTCTGAGCAACCTGATCTAGTGAAGGATGTCCCTGCTTACTGCAGGGGAGAGTTTGACTAGATGTCCTCTGGAGGTCCCTTCCAACCCAAACCACTCTATGATTCTATGACACAAAACCAGCAATAGCATGCAAAGACTGGAACTCATCACTAATTCTACCCCAAAATCTCAAAACTTGTACACAGCAATGCACTGAGTATTTATTTAAAACCAGTAGCATCCCATGCTAATTTGAGCAGCCTTTCTAATAAAAGCTAAAGACTTCTGTCATAGTATCAGCCTGTTGAACATAAGCAAATCCACAACTTTTAGACAACAGGTTAGTCTTTTTACTCAATGTATGCTACGAATAACTTGAAGAGATTTTATGCTTGTTACAGTCCTTTATGGTGCTTAAATGATGTTCTCACAAGCAGGGAAGACACCCAAAAGAATTGTGCTAACTTTTACAGGTTATCCTCAACAGAGCTAGGAACATAACCCTTTGGCTTGGTATCAGCCTATTTCCAAGTTATGTTTTGTTTCTGTTGTTCCTTTAACAAGATCTTGTTTAATCACAAAATTACTTATTGCATAACACCTGCCTACTGTGCTCCCCCAAAACAGACACAAAGACTTGAAAAATACAACAAAGCATACGCTTCACTCACATTGTGTTAAGAGCATCAAGCACTCCGAATAGCATCTCAGCAACTACTGGGATGGCAAAGATCAAGAAGAGACAAAAAAAGTAATTCACCAATAAAACAGAGTCTTAAAAAAAAAAAAACACAACAGCAAACAGAAGGGACTAGAACAGGTTATAAGTGTTCCTTAACAAAAGATGCCCTCAGAAAGACTGCCTGTGGAATCTACTTAACATAGTGACATCAGTATTTCCCTCTTGGAAGCAAGTGTCACAATCAGGGGTGCAGGGGACCTGGAAAGGCAAGCAGTTCTCAAAAGAGTTGATAAAAAGACCAGACTAGACTTGCTCCTTCCTTAGACGCCTATTAATTCTGCAAACAAAGTCAAGATTCAATTGCCAACAGTTCAGCTTGAAGACACTCCCTAGGCACGAGTGAAAAAGGCCACGTGCAGAGATTCCCCAGGCCTTCTGGAGCTCAGGCACTTGAAGTTCTCAAATGAGAGGAGAGGCACATATACAGCTCTGGAAGAGAAGAAGCCTTAAAGGGCTTTCTTCCCTCTCAAAGATCATATTCAGGCTCTTCTCTAAAACTTAGGTATCAGCTGTTTAATTCCTGACCTGATATTTCTTTTGCATGCCAGGAAGAAAATCTACAGTCAGGTGAGACAGGAGGACTGGTCTTCACATTCCACATAAAAACATACCCCCAGAGATGGGCAACTCAAGACACTCCTTTGGAGAAATCAACCATCACATTCACATTATAAAAGTGAAGTACCTTGAAGATTCACAGGACAAACTCTGAGATTCCACAGGAATATACCTTTCACTACTTAGAATAATCCACTCCCAGGTCTGTGACACCAAGTTTGAGATGTCAGTACACCAATGGAGAACAACAAGTAGGCCAAGGTCAGCTGCTGTTATTTCACAGAAAAGGATCTAAAGCAAAGAGAAGTGACCAGCTATGTAAGCAGTCCCTGACAAACACAGCACTTGCCTCACTACCCCCACACTTGAATTGTTTTCCACTGCAGTTAGAAATGTAGATGTTTAAGAAAGTCAAGAGCAATTTGGAATACATTCAAGCCCCTGAGAGGATACACAAAACGATGATCACCCACTGCACAAGGACAGAGGAGATCTGCAGACCTGCTCAAGATACAGAGCTCAGAAAAGCTGGAGCGTACCCCAAGGGCAATAGTGTCTGGCCTGACTGGTGACAACAAAGGGCTGGAGCTTACTCAGATGTAGCAGCCTCAAAGCCTCATAGCATCACAAGAAGATGATTCTCGTGCCAGGTCAGGCAGTACAGCACCAAAAGCAGCATCGGCTTCCTCAGCAGCCAATTAGGGGCCTTACAGGCACTTGTGTGTAACTCCATTGCCCACAAGAATTTCCAGCTTTGCTGAAACTTTCCTTCTCCTTTTCAAATAAATCAGATCTCATTTTAATCTTGCCTTCAAAAGGAATTATTTTTAGAGCACTCAGGATATTTCAAGCCTTCCTACACCCTCAGGGTATATTACCTCTCTGCCTCCCAATGCAAATAGGGCTTGAAGACAGAGCTCAAACGAGGATTGCCGCACACAGCATCACCAGCGGAGAACTCATGACACTCAGCCTTCCACCTTCATCAGAAAGTGAAGGTCTCTGTCATTTTTAACACTCAGTTTGCATCTGTTAATCTAGCTCTGTTCAGTTTATATTTTTGCTGAAGATCTCTACCATAAAATAGGTAAGAACTGAAGAGCTGTACCCTTCGAATGACTAAGCTGCAGAGGGGAAGTCAGCTAATGAAAACACCTAGCATCAGGAAATCTCTCACCATATCTAACTCCAATGGCATTTCCTAGTAAGCCTACAGAGAGAACAAAGGTGGAAACACAGAACCTGAAAAGAGCCTTCTTGGACAAACCAGGTATGAAATTCCTGTTAGGACAGGCAGGCTAACTGTACGATCTCTCACTCTGAAGCTCACCAAATTTACCCTGAATTACTGCCATTTGAAAGCTGCTTTGGAACTTTTCTTTACTACAGTTAGCAGTTTCTCATATGCAATCTGCAGCACATCTGCAGATGGTTCACATCCACTTGTTCTTGTACCAACATTGTCTTTAAATGGTTGGGTTTTCCTCCGTATTTCTCACTTTCTGACAATGTCTGTGTCAGGCTGTGTGTAATGCAGTGATTAAAAGAATCCTCCAAAGACTCTGAACCAAGATAGCAAGCAAAAAGTTCTAGGCTGTCACTGTCAAAAGACTTTTTCACCCCTTGTTGGCCTTCTACCTGTGCCCATGTGGCTGTATTTTACAGATGTCAGTTCAGCAAACAGAACCCATGAACAAATCAGCTCAAAACCAGCCCACCAAAATAAAGTTTACTTTTTAGTCACCTCACTTCCCCATTTCAGCTTAGCACACAACCACCTCTGCTTTCTAGTGGCGAAGAGGCAGCAAAGTGGAGAATGTTCCCCTATTTGCAGAGGCAGCTTACAATCTTCATGTGAATACAGCCTCAAAATCCATTTTGCTAGTCTACCCAGCCAAGCTCTTCTACATCCTGCTCAAAACATGACTGCCCAAGGACTACCTCATCCAATTCTGCAAGTTACAGAGAGAATCCAAATCCTTTTTTCTGAAAGGTGGGTCAGAATGTTTCTACATCAACAAAACCATAATTACACTATAGGATAATTTGTTGCCATGCTCACCCTTAAATCACACCACTTTTGTGACCTACCCTTGACCACAGGCAGCTTCTTTTTGCTTCCAAAGGTTTCCACATGTCAGTTCCTGAGTCTATATTGTTAGTATTCATCCCTGTTGCATGACTTTGTAATGCACCCCATTTCTGTTATTCCAACTTTACTATCATCCAGCTCTTACACAACATTCCAATCATCCTTTTAACACCCAAGTTTTTACTTATTGTAGTTACATAAATGATGCCACCACCACCTATCTAGGCCCAATTACACCTTTCAGACCAGCAGGCCCTCTTCAGACACTTAATCTGTTGCTGCTTCCTCGCCTTCACACTGTTCTTTACCCTACTGACAGCTCTCCTACTAATGCTCCACTATCTCCACCTTAAAATAACAGCAGTCCACACCTAATTTTTTTTTTTTTTTTAGCACTGCTGTGATACCTGCTATCAAGTTCCAGGCAGATTTGAGCTACTGTGTTTCTTTTACAGAGACAGTAAATTTATCGTTTACTCTGACAAAAGAGGCAGGTGAGGCAGGCATGATCTATTTTTAGTGAATGCACATAGGACTCGGTCTACTTAGTTCCATCTTGTTAATTAATTCTTTCCTTCACAAACTCTCTAGAGCCACCCCTACTACTGATGTCAAAGTCATTAGCCTCTAACTGTGCATCTCCCTGCCTCCAGTTCTGTTTGGAAACATTTTCTGTAAGTCAGTAACAAATCTGCTAAGTCAAATGTAGGATGTATTTACAGTTAGATTTCTGGTTTGACTTCTCTTAGAAAGCCTGGCTGTTTGTGGTTCAATCAACTGTCATCCTGCAGTTCTTTTCCTTGCTACCCATTCCCTACCCACCTTCATCTCCAACTTCTGTTTATTTCTTGAGATAGAATTGTTTAGGTTGGAAGGGACCTTAAAGATCATCTAGTTCTAAGCCCCCTGCCATGGACAGCGACAGCTTCCAAAGAAGACTTTGGTTCAGATGTATTCTGACCCAGTTTTTGATAGCACTTGAAAATATACTTCTACAAATGTTTTACTGACTTGTCTTTTCCAAGAGGCCAAGAAGATGAAGACAAAAACACACTCTTCCTCCTACAACCACCAATTAACACTCATCTCCTAATGGCCTCTGACTAGAAAGTGACTAATAAATAGCACGAACTTTGCACCCTAGATGATCGAGTTCCTATGAACATGGGAAGAGCCCCAAGACACCCTGAGGATAAAGGATGATGCCGTACAAAACCATGCAGATCTTTCACAAAAAAGGGATGGAAGCACTTCTACAATGAGTTACTGCACTTCCACTTCAGCCTCTGTTGGTATGAGGAATTGTTTTAAATGTTACCATACTGTGCTTGCATTGTTTCCTGAAGAATTAACAAATATTAACTTAAGCCTCTGGTATCCTGTACGAAATGGATTCACATCAGCCTAATTCTTCTGTAGCCACAACCACGACATTCGTTATTGTTTGGGCATTTTTTGTAAAGACTAAAAACACTTCATGAAAAAAGACTTACTCCAAGTCCAACACTAGATCTATCTCATTACATCCTATCTGCTCTTGTCACTGCAGAATAACTGTGTGCAGCCCAGCTGGGCAGCAGCAACTCCTGTTTCAAGGGCTAAACAAAATAAAATCTAAAAAGTCAGAATGTAAAAGACCTATAAAATACACAACATAAAATTCTTCTACCTTAGAAGGCACAGGAAACAGTCGAGCATTTATGGAAGAAGGCAAGATCCATGCAAAGAAAAGTTAAATCAAAGGTGGACTTATAACCTAATGCCACCAGGCCGGTTGTGTACAAGTTGAATCTGTGGGAGTTGAACGCGGTGCTGCCCAGCTGGGCCAGCAGGAATAGAAACTAGATAAAAAACACCTTGCTTTTCTCTTCATTCTCTGTCTGAACACACTCGGCACGCACGACTCAGTAGATGCGGGGGCCACGACTCGAGATGCCTCCCAGAACAGGGCGATGCCGGGGGGACGGCCGGGAGCTCACCCCACCGGCCCTGGCTTCACCTCGGAGCTGGCCAGGGAGCGGTCACGTAGGCAGCTCAGCAAACACGAAGTGCCCACAGCGGGCTGAGTCACGGCCCCGACAGGCAGCCCCCGCCCCGCGGCTGAGCGAGCCCCCGGCCCCGTCCACTGGAGGCCTCAGCCAACCGGGGCCCTAACGCGCTGCGCCGCTTTCAAAGCGCCCGCTTCCTGCGGCTAAAGCAACGGCCCTCCGACCCCACCAGCCGCGCCTTCCCCGCGGGGCCGCAGCCGGGCCGCCTCGCCGCAGGCTGAGGGCAGCAGCCGGGCAGGCGCCAGCTCAGCGCGGGGGAAGGGACTTGGGGAAGGAAGGAAGGAGAGGGACGGGAGACGAGAAGAACCCGATGACGGGGGAGGAGGCGGGCGGCACCCGCGCCCCCTCACCTGGCAGCCCTTCTTGTGGTGGAAGCCCACCACCACGATGTGCAGCACCGGGCCCCGCTTCTCCATGGAGCCCCAGTGATGGCCGCTCTGGAGGATGCCGCCGTGCCCAGGCTGTCGCTCCGCCTCCTGCCGCCGAGGGTCCGACAGGGACTCAGCCCCGGCCGCCAGCGCTTCCGCAGCGCTGGGCCGGGGAGGGCGGGACGCTGCCGGCAGCACCTCCCTCTTCCAGCGCATCCCGCCCACGCCACCGCCTCCCGGGCGGGTCTTCGCTTCGCCTCGGCCCCTCGGCAGGTACCGTTGCAGGGAGCGCTCCGGGTAAGCTGCCTTTATGGAAAGGACACCACGGCAGAGCAGCTTCGTTTTATCCCAGGGAGACACATGGCGACCGGGCAGTGGAGCCTCCTGGACCGGGGCAGCCCTCCCGGCCTGGGCTGAGGCCTTCCCGCCAGTCCAGGTGGGCCGCGGCAGGGGCGACAGCGGTGCCGCTTTCTGTTCTTTCCTGAGAAATCTCCTCTCAAAGCCTCCCTGAAAGGCAGAAGACGGCACATCGTCGGTCTTGAAGTCGTGCAGATTAATGGCAGTGCAAAATGAAGTCTGGGATGGTTTCAGTCCAGGTGTGTCAGGTTGGTTGTTGAAGGTTAAAAATGAGAAAAATCAAATTAAGGCTTTTTCTGTTAGCACTCTTCTGCTGATCATACATGATGTATGATCCCTGCTCCTTGGACAAGATGACTTTTAAAGGTCCCCTCCAACAGAAACCATTCTGTGATTCTATTCTATCCTAGAAAGGCAGTTTAAAAACTTGTCCAAAAGCAAGGACATTTGGACTGTGCTCCCTCTTTAACCTATATTCTAATTTAATTCTGGGGCTTTAAATCAATATAATTTTGTTAGAGATTGTTCTCTTAAAATTCTCTGTGGAAATCAGAGGAAAAAATTCTTTTTGAAGGAGCGATTAAAACAAAAAAAAAACAATGCTTAAAGAAGATCTCGTTACTAAAACAGTACCCAGAGGCTGAATTATAACAATAAAGCATGGAATTACATATTGTTACTCATCTCCAACAGAAAAGCCATTATATATAAAAAAACCCTAGGGAACAGAGGATAAGCTACACAGAACAATCCAGCTCTGGCAGGTGAATGATTTCATATTAGTTTTAGTGTGTAGCTTACTATTTAGTATCATTTTGAAAAATAAAAAGGTATGGAATACTGGCCATTATCTTCTGCAGTGATGTGAGATCCCCAGAGAGATAGATAGGAGTGTTTGACACTCATACTAAGTTTGTCGTGGAAAGTGCAGTCTGGTATCACTCTTAACTGCTATGGATTTTGTGTTTTAGAGGCACCTCAGTGATACTGATGGATAATGATGGCTTATTGCTTCTCTGAATAGATTTTTAGACCCCTTTTTTCTGATTGGAATTTTCTTTTGCTCTAAGGCAATAAAAATATTGGACTAGTTCTAGAAAAATATAACTGGTTGACATAATCTCTGGAGTGTTTGTTGTGTTTTTTTTTTTTTTCCGCAGCTCACCCTCTGTGTATTTATAAGAAAGGAAGGTGAGACCTGCTAGGAAGTGGAAGCTGTTGGAAAAATCTCAGTGGGAAGTTGCTGTGGCTTGGACAGTGGCCAGTGAGGGCTTGTATGCCCATTTGCAGGTGGCCATTTTGCTTGCCAGAAAGAAAGGCTGCCCCGTGGGCACTGGGACTACCCTCCAGCTGCCCATATATGCCCTGGGGATCCAGCCCCCTCCTTGTGCTAGGCCTAGGAACAGTGGCCAAAGTGTCCCAGGAGGCTCCTGGAGTCTCCATTATCCTCCAACCGTTTGGCTCCCTGCAAATAGCATTGTTGCCACACAACAGCAGAGAGAAGCAAGGGTGAGAAGAGGGCCTGGCATCCTCCAGGCTGCTGCATAGGGCTGAGGGGAGAAGTCAATGGACTTGAGGCCTAAAGGTAGGGTTTTCAATCTGAAGATTTTGGGTCCATCAATGATTGCTGTCCCTGGCTAGTTCTTGCCTCAGGTACCAAACGGGTGGCTGGAGATGAAGCCGCCCTGGCATTGTAGGCATTGCACAAAACCTAGCAGTAAATAGTCATGACTCCAGGCAAGTACACAGGACTTGCTATGATCTTGGCTATGGGCTCTTCCTAGGGTGAAGAGTTGATTCCCATGTACTCCAAACAGTGTAAAACCCGCTGAGAGCACATACGGATTAAAAGGAGGTGCTTTCATTCCACCACAGTGACTCAGTTAAAGTCTGCAAACAAATCTTGCCAACTGTGGTTGAAAGAAGTAAAATTAGGCTGGCTGTGAAGGTGTTTCTGGTGATGGCTTGCTGTGAGGGCAGGAGGAGGCTGGCAGGCAGACAGGATGGACACTGATGTGAGAGCAGCCATGCCAAGGACTGGCTGTGTCAAGGGAAGGAAGAATGGATGATCACGCAAAGATCTTAAGAAACAATGAATGAATAATTGCTGAAAGACCAGAGGTCTAGAGAAAGGAGACAAGAAGAGCCTTGGAAGAGGATGAATATTTGTCACGCTAAACAGACCATAATAACAGGTTTAGTTGTTAGAGGCTAACTATGGATGAACTTTGTGAGAGTTGTGCACATTAGAATGCGATTAACGTCTGACTGACCTCCTAAGCTAGCCACCTCCTTGAGGAAGACAGCCCTTCAAGTGTGTGCCTTGAGTTTTTCGAATCCTCCATCTTTAAATCAAAGCAAGGAATGGACTAACCACTAAAGGAATAGAATATTAACGAATATGTATTAAACGGGAAGGATTTACTAACCCGAGGAATTTAAGTGACACAGTTGTGTGATCCGGTGCTGGCGTAGGTGAATCATCATCACCTTGTATGCCTGTACTTGCCAATAGGCAACAGAATCAGCCCTTCCCGTCTCTGTATGTTGGCGCCGCACACACCGGGCCAGAACACCACCTGAGGGACAGCAGTTGTGCCGGTGCTGGCGGCTCCCGCGCAGGGAGCGGGGCGGGCTTGAGGGAGCGGGGCGCGATTGGGCGAGGCGGAGCCTGCCCGGCGGGGCAGTCAGCTGACGCCGCCGTGCCGGGGGTCGGTGGGCCGTGCAGCGCTCGTTGCGCCGCCGCTTCCTGCCCGGCCGCTGCCGCCCGTCATGCTGCGGCTCCTGCTCCTGCTCCTGCTCGCTGGTTTGGCCTCGTTCCTCCGGGCAGCGGTGAGTTCCCTCGTCTCTCCCTCCCCCTAGGCGTCCCCATGGCTGTTGGTGGCGGCCCCGAGCTCTGAGAGGCGCGGGGTGTCGCCTGGTGGGCTTGGTTCCCCGCTGGTAGGGACTCTCCTCTAGCCCCCGGCGGAAAACGATGAACTTAGGTCTATTGCTAAGTCATTAGCGATCTGTAGTTCTGCTGCTCAGGGCCTGTGGCCACGCCGAGAGGGAGCTGTCGGAGCAGGTGCGGCCCGGGGAAGGCGGCTCCGTCTCCGGAGCAGGCCTGGGCTCTCGCCCGGCTTCGTCTGGGGGGAAGGCTGGCGGTGGCTGCCTTTGCACGCCGTGCGCCTTCCCGGGGATGAGCGCCGGGCTGGCGGTCTGCGGGACTTGCCGGGCCGGCCCTGCCGGCTGTGCTCCTTCGTAGCCCAGGTTCTGCTCCGAGGAACTCTGTATTGCAAAGCCTCTTTAAACAACCCGAGGCAAGGGGTGGTGGGAATCAAGCTGCAGTTACCTGATACCGACACTCCACTAGCAGATCCCACGGGAAAGCTTGTTCTTCCTGTGGTATGTGAGAGGAGGGATTGGAGTTTTCCTGTTTTCCCCGGTTTCAGCATCGACTCTTGTTGTTGCCTTGTCCAGTGGGACGCTAATTGCCTAACCAGGGGCTTGGGTAGATCTTTAGTCTTTACAGATGCTGTGGGATCCATGCCTTGTTGCTTATGCCTGGAGTTTGCAGCAGAGTGTCAGGATTGTTTTGCTAGTTGTTGCTAACTGAATGATGCACGGGTGGTTAAAGCTATGTGAAAAGCAGTATAGCCTTACAGGAAAACTTTGCCAGAGAACTGTGTGTCAGTAAGTGTGGTCTCTGAGGGACGGGTTTACAGCTGAAACAGTTCTGAAGCTGGTAGGTAAGAGAACCAATACTTGCCCAGTTGGGTACTATTAGAAGAGTGACATTTGGTGGATTTAGTAGATGAGTTGTAAACAAATAAAATACGTTAAAAATACTTAATGAATTCCAGGCATTTGCTGCTACAGGAAGTTGTAGAATTGGATAGCATTTAATTGATTCCAAAGAAAGGATTAGCCAAATTCAGATAAATCAACTTCGTAAAAAACATCAAAAAATGACTAGGCAAGGATTTGCCTCCTAACATCCCTAATGGAGCAGCTTTGTCAGATGGAGAGGTATGAGAGGTACAGTCAGGGTCATCTTATTTCTTTAAACAGCATTTCTTAACTCCTGTTGTCCAGACAGAATATAGTCCAGTGCCTAGAGGAACTGTGGACTCGAACCAGTAGGGCATTTCTTACTCTCTTGTCTTCCTTGTTTATTTTCTGTGCTTCAGAATAGTTTTGTAATAGCTGAGAGGGCTTGAGGAACTAAGGCTGGGAATCACAAGGTCTTTACAGCTTTCTGACCAAGCAGTGAGGGAAGGAGTCTTTTCAAAACTTGGTCTAGTTCTCAAAATATAAAAGAGTCATCGTATGTCATCACGAAGGTGCTAATGTTCTTTTAAATTAGCTGGAGAAAGTATATGCTGCAGATAAGCAACCTGGCAAACTCAGGTTTGTGGACTTGTGGGCTCAAGCTGACTGCAGAGGTGTACAAGGCAGCTTCTGTGCCCTAGTTCTGAGATATTTTTGGCTGTAATGATTGCTTTTTCTCTAGTCAAAGTATGGATGGAGAGACAGTAGGTTTGTTTTAAATGGAAATGTACTCACTGGACATTAGTAGAAACGCTGTGAACTCTGAGAAAAACACAGAGGAAAATGGAGTTCTGGTATGATTCACACATGACTGATGTTTGCTTGTTTATTGCTTATTCACTGGCCCTACTGATTTTGAGGGGTTTGGGGAAGTCTTATTCAGAGCTGGAGGAAAGGATCTCTGCTGATACATCATCTGCAAGTTCTGGAACCATGGCTGAATTTGGTAGCTCTTCCAGTGGGGCCTTCCCTGCCTCTGTATCATGTGCTTGTGTAGAACCTCTTGCATTTGGTAACAGTGGTACAGGATGATACCTGCTTTTGAGATTGAGCCAGCTGCTTAGGAAGAAAAGAAAATGTGTATGAAGTGCAGAAGCAGCTTAGTCCCAGAACGTGTGCAGGGTTTACAAATACTCTAATGATTGTTTGCAAATACTCTTAATATTTTTTTTCTGGGATTCATTGCATCACTGTTGTGATCTATTGCCATCTACTATAAGGAGGCCTTAATTAGGAAGGAGCATATAAAAAAAAGGGGGGGGAGGGGTAGCAATCATTGAGGGTTGCAGGGTGGGAGCTTAGAAGGCGACTGGCAGAATCCAGTGTTGTCAGTGTCTGATTTATTCCACATCAGGAAATCTCCTTCCTGTCTTTGTGATAGTGATTCTGCATGGCCCAGTGACTTGGGCAGGGTGTGCAAAGTACAAGTCCTCTGGGAAAAAGGGAATATGTCTAATATTGTAAAACAGCTGATACTGGTTCCTGGTTGCAGGCTTTGTTGACCCAAGGCATCCCTTCATAACCACATTATTGCCTACTGGAGACTTCTGCAGAGCAGCAGGGAACAGACAGGAAGCAAAGATGATCTCCTTCAAGCAACTGCCCCTTGAAGCAAAGGCCGCAGTGGCTGCAGGAGTGGTTTTCTTCTCCATGATGCTATCGCGGAGTTATCTGGCAGAAAAACTCGATCTCAGGATGCGGCGTTGGCTTGTAAGGCTGCAGACGGCATTATTTGTTAACGCTCTCATGTTGATAGGATCTCTTCATGTTTGGAGAAGTACAGTCACCACGTTCTCCAGGTCTTCAGCTGCCAGCTCCTTCTGCTTCATGCCATGGAAAATAGCTGTGTTCATGTTTCTAGCTTTGGCTCACTCAAGCTTCTTTACATTGTTATTTCTTGTTGCAGAAGAGCCATACTTCTTTTCCTTAGCTGCCTACACTTGCCTGGGGGCCTATATCATTCTTATCTTCTTCCTCTTCACTCTAGGCTCTGTAGAGCAGGCTTACAAGTTCTTCACTGGGCGAGGCATGAAGGTAGGCACTGGCAGCAAGAACAGAACAGTGATGAAACCAGTTTTAGCAGTCATGCTGACTCTTGTGCTGACTGTTGTTGGGCTGTTAAATGCTTCCCAGCCTCCCACTGTGAATTCAGTGGAGATTCCAGTTCACAAGCTGCCTTCTACAATGAATAATCTGAAAGTGGTGTTGCTTTCGGATATTCATCTGGGGCCTACAGTTGGGAAGACCAAGCTTGCCATGATTGTGAGAATGGTTAAGGCTTTAAAGCCAGATATCACTGTGATCGTTGGGGACCTGACTGACTCTGAGGCAGAGATTATACGACCTGCTGTTGAGCCTCTTGGAGAACTTAACTCCCCTATGGGAACTTACTTTGTCACGGGAAACCATGAGTACTACACCTCAGATGTTAGCAACTGGTTTGAGCTGTTGAAATCATTTAACATTCGGCCGCTCCACAATGAGAACGTGAAGATTGTCTCACCAGAGAGTGCTGCTGACTGGTTCTGCCTGGCTGGTGTCGATGATATTGAAGCAGATGTGTTGCGCTACTCAGGACATGGCATGGATTTAAAAAAAGCTCTCAGAGGTTGTAGTAGTGAGCATGCAACTGTGCTCTTAGCCCATCAGCCCACTGCTGCAAAGTGGGCCCTTCAGGAGAGACCAGACATAAATTTGATTCTCTCTGGCCATACTCATGGAGGGCAGATGTTCCCCTTAAATGCAGGCGCGTACTTTCTGAATCCCTTCTTTGTTGGCTTGTACAAAGTCGGGCAGAACACCTTTGTCTATGTCAGCCCAGGGACGATGTACTTTGGAATACCCATGAGGCTGGGCAGCAGAGCTGAGATAACGGAGATAATTCTGCGTGCTCCTTGAGGGGGTTTCCATGTCACAGACTTCTGCCATCCTTTTGCTCTGAATGCAAGTCATTTTTCAGGGAAGATGTATTGGGGTGGACTTGAGCAGGTTCTGTTAAATTTGAGCAGAAAGCACTAATTGTTATCTTGGGCTTCTGAAGCAAATTGGGGGCATGTTAAAATACTACAGAAATTAATTCACTGAGTTCATGATGATTGAGGTTCTGCTTTTAACAATAACGCTGATACCACAGAGGTAATGTGTGTCCTGTGCTTGTTCGTATTATCTCTGTCCTGCAGCTGCTTCATGCTCCACTGGTTGCTATCCCATCAGGCAGCTGCCTTATCAAGTCTCAGACAGGTGAAGTTCAGGTCTCTTGCAGTGACATTGCAGAAGGGATTGCAGATTGTGCACCAGATGTATGAACTCTGGAAGCCTTGTGCTAGAAACATTGCAGGAAGTGAATAGTTTGGGGTTTTCTTGTTATTGAGGCTGGATGTCTTTATCCTCCTGGACTGGAAGCCCTAGTGCAGACAGCTGTGCTGCTTACCAGGCAGCAAACTGCCAGGCATCAATTCTTGAAATGCAGTTTTTTCCAGTTAAAGGCTGGGAAGACTGATATGAAAGGGTGAAAGTAGGGAGACTGAATTGAAAGGGTGAAAATGGCTGTTTTTCTGCAGGAATTTTACCCCAAATAACTGGGCATCTAGTAATTACTTACTGAAGATAGCTCTAGTAAAAGTAAATGGGAAAAAAAATCATAATTTAACTTCTGTTGCTATCTGAGCATAAAGTACCTCTTGATGTCAAACACAAAATCCAGCACTGAAGTAGTCTCTTTTCGTTTTGTACCTTTTGTTTATGCTTAATTTCTCTTCTGTGATTTTTTTTTTCCCCTTACAAGAGTGAGGAGAATGCTGCTTGAAAACAATGCCAATAGTTTAATGCTTGAACTTGATTTATAGTGAAGTAAATTGTACTTTTTAGAACACTAAACTCCGTGGCAGGTGACTTTTAAGAAATATTTGTGTGTCAATGTCCTGGTTGTCTGATAGGCATGTAACAGAGTCAATGCTACAGGATAATGAGGGATGGAGAATTTCTTCCTGCCTTTCCAAGAAGGACTTAACACAAATTAATACTCTCTGGGAAATTGTAGAGATTAGAAAAGAGTAATAAAAACATTATTGCTTCCATATCTTTGTGTTCATGTAAGAAAGCCAGAATGCAATTTAAAGTGCATGGATTGTCCAGGCTGATAAAAGTTGACTTCTGTTTTACTCACTGTTGCTGTATGAAATGCCACAAACAATTCAATTCTGGAAATCCTGACTGAAGTCTGCAGCTGTAGCCACAGGCCTTCCCTAGCGCTGCCTTTCTGCTCACCAGCACCTGGGTTCCTCTGGGTTCCTCTCAAGCAGACTTCTGTAGCATGGGGCAAAAGAGATCAGTGCTTACACAGGAGAGTGGGGATGGCAAGAGCAGAACTGGGCTGTCCAGTCTTTTCCTGCCTTCTTGTCTGATCCTGAACTAGACACCCTTCTGCTTTATTCTTCAGCTTCTGTTCTTGTTTTGCAGACGTAGAGGTATTACAGAGCTACCATAGGCTTTGAAGTTAGGTTTTCCTGCAAATGAAATACTCAAGTCTGACTCCATTCCCTCCTTTCACCCCCTCAGCAGAGTTTCTGGCTGCTAAGGTGGCTTTGTATCCTGTTCCTCTGTACAAACCTCTTGCATTTTCAATCACTGGAATGTTGAGAAATACTGTTGATGTGTCATGTGCACTGGAAGGCTGATGGAACCCTTGCAGTCCTCTTTTAGTCTGAAAACTGAACACCTGACCAGCCAGGCCCTCTGCTTGCTGGACTACATAATTTCAATTTTACAGCAACTATAATTTTGTAATTTTTTTTTTAAATCCTTGTGCAGTATCTGCCTAAGTATCCTAAAGTTTCTTCTATGTGTGTTGAGCACCACCTGCATGGGGTCTGTCTGAGGTTCTTTGCGTCAGTGGTGTAGTGTCAAATGGTCTTCTGTAAAGAGAGTCTTGAACCCTCTGTTTACTCATCAACACACTCTCAGTTAAAAGCAGTGTTCTGTGTTTAGCAGTGCAGAGTATACCCTTTAGGCCACTGGTCCAGGAGAGCTTTTAATTTGTGCTGTGTTAAGAAAATGCAAAACTTGCTCACCAATTGGTTATCAGGAGGCTTTTGTGGGACTGGTTTTACGTGGTATTAGTTTCCCAGAGAGTAGCTAGCTCTAGTTAATTTTTATATTATTATTATTTTTCCCCCTACCCTCTTTTATTTCTTCATTCTGTCCAAATGTTTGCAAAAACCCACCTGAAGTGGTCCTTCTGTTGCAGGGGTGCATATATGACTTCTTTATTACTTTGTACCTGCCCTTCTAGGAAGATCTCTGTGTATCCTTTTAGGACCATGTACATACATATCCTTTTAGGAGTGGTCATATTATCATTTCATAAATGTATTGAATTCTCCCAATGCTATTTAGTTCTTGTTATTTTTTTTTTCTTTAAGCCTCTCTCTCTGAAAGCCTGTTTGCTTGATGATGAATTATCACTCAATGTTTTATTTCTGTGCCAAAACACTTCAAAGCCTTTTTCTATTTTGCTGTTTTGTTTTTTTTAAGTATGAATGGCAAGTATCCTAACTGAACTTTCTTTTTGATAATAAGAGCAGTTAACCTGTTCTAAAATCTTGGACAGCAATCCCTAATTATCCACTAAGGCTTTTTCTATACTTTTTTCCAACTTGACTTGAATGTGCATGATGTAGACCTATGTTCATTATTCCAGATGGGAAAAAAATGCTCTGCTGCTTATTTTGTAATTTCTAAAATACTTCTTTTGTAAAGTTATTATTTTTTTGTGTGTGTGTGGAATGTATTTGATCTGAAGAACTTAACAAATTTATGTTTCTTCTTTATAAAAGGCCAGTTCACTAGGGAAGGAGCTAATCACTGTCAGAATAATACCAGGATAGTATCATCACTTTGTGAGAGTTATATTTATTAAATTACATAACTGCTATGGAGTGGATCTGAAAATATGTAAATTGTGGTATAACAAATGCTTTAAATGTTGGGATTTAATAAAACTTTATTTGCTTTATCAAGAAAGATGCCTCTAACGACCTTTTATTTGGTACCAATATTTCTTGCAGCAGTTCCTGCTGAATAGTTTTAACACACCAATTCTAGTCACCAACAGAAAGCTACTGGCAATATAGCTGCCTTGTTTTTCAAAGTCTTATACCCATGCTGCTAAGTTGAGGCATGGTGAAAATTTGGAAAGATGAGGCCACTATTCTTAGAATTGTCAGGGTTGGAAGGGACCTCGAGGATCATCCAGTTCCAACCCCCTCTGCCACGGACAGGGACACCTCACACTAGATCAGGTTGCTCAGAGCCACATCCAGCCTGGCCTTAAAACCTCCAGGGATGAGGCTTCCACCACCTCCCTGGGCAACCTGTGCCAGTGTCTCACCACCCTCATGGTGAAGTTCTTCCTAATATCCAATCTGAATCCACCCACTTCTAATTTTGCTCCATTCCCCCTGGTTTTACCACTACCCAACATCCTGAAAAGGACAGTATCTGAAGGCCTCCTTCAGATACTGGAATTTGCCTGATGCCTGCTAGGGCGAATAAGAGCAGAGTGAAGAGATGAAGTGTGATGCAGAGTAAAAGACCACTGCAAGGGCAGAGAAAAGGTAGTAAGAGGATTTTTGTTTTGGAAGGAGCAGCAGAAAATGAGTGGTTTGTGGTTCTCAGCTTTGATACTTGATCTTTAGGGTAGAGATTAGAAATCTTCACAGGTGGAGGGGTTCATTGAGGATTTGTAGCCACATTGGTTTGCTTTCCGAGTCAGAAGAAAAACCCTGTTTTGTAAATTTGGAGAATGAGAGTGTCTAGCTATTTTTAAATAGCTTTGTATGCTGAAGCTCTGATTATTTTTTTCCCTGTGTTGAGAGGCATACACATTGCAAAATGTTGGAAGAGCTTTTATTTTCAGCTGGGCATTTATATGTGATCTGAATGAGCTGGCATCCTATAGTGTGCAGTTAGTTTTTGTCTGTTGGATCTTCTTACCAAGCTAGCAGACCCGCTACCCCATTTAGTAGATGGATGCCAGGAATTAATTACTGCTATATATTCATGACTGTGAGTGGATGATATTGACAGACCCAGACATAAATTCATTATCAGAATGGTTTTGTTGCAAGCTCTGTTCTGAAAACAGTCAACAGAGTCATGCACTGACAATAAAAGAATGTTGAGTAATTGGTCATGCAGGGAAGGAAGTTGCTTACAAAGGGCAGTGGATAACATGGGCTGGAGCAAGTGCTCTGGCAGCTTCCTCCCTCTCCTCACCCACATAATAATAACAGAATATCAGCAAGTGTATGTGTAGGGAAGGTGATTTCAGTTATGGTCACAGCTTTAAAATCCTCTCTGAGAGGGAAAGGGCAATTTATGTTGACACTTCTTTATTCACAGGGATAATCATCTTTCCATGCACTTTTTTTCTAATGCTTACTTTTAATAAAAAAAAAGAATGTTACAGAATTGTTGCAGCACACCTGGGTTCTGAGTTTCATTTAGTTATGATCATTTTGAAGCACTCAGCTCTGCATTAGTGCTGCAACTTGCCATAGTGCCCTAGAGTGAAAAACATCTGAAGGATGTGAAACATTTGCTGGGTGTTAGTAAGGTTGATTGGTGTCCTTTGGGGATACAAGCACAGTGCAATTCCATCCTAGTGCAGCATGCCCAGGAATCAAGATGCAGGTTATAAATTAAAGATCAGCAAAAAAAGAAGGCACAGATGTTTGAACTGAAAGGAAAGCAAGCAGATGGTACACACTTGTGCATCCTCTGCACAATTTACTTGAGGCTTAACAGCTTGAAGTTACTGCAACAAGGTAATTTTCCAGGAAGAATCACAACTTTTGGAGTTACTTGTGGAGTTGAATTTGTTCTGGAGTAGTTGGTTTGTATTTCTCAGCTCTGTAAGGTCCTGATTTTGTGGGGACCTGCCACATCCATACCCTTGAGTCAAGATTTATTTCAACTTTCGTGGAACACTTTTAAGTAATGTTAATAATGGCTCTGTGTTTGTGGGATCAGAGCATAAAAAGCTTCCACCATGCAATACTTGGCAGTCTCTTGGCAGTTCTTGTTTGCTTGCCAGCTCAGGGCTGTATCTTCTCATGTTGTTATGACCACCACATGGACAATTTCACTTGTTCACTGTTGGTAAAATGTTTTGGATTGCTATGTGCATGTAAGACATAACTTTATTTTAGGTTTTCTTTCAAGAAAGGTCTTTTGTCACAGTTGCAATGCACTGTAGGCTTCTTCTTCCTTGGAGTTTGTAGTTTTCAAGCCTTTGTGGTTATCTCATTCAGTTGCTCCATTTAATAACAGGTGCAAGCATGTTTACTCAGCAGTTTTGCCCTCCACTTTTTAGGAGGGCCTATTTTTCCATTGTGTGCTCTATTTAGCAGTTTGTTTTCTTGCTCTTTTGGCCCACGACACATTGCACTGGCTCATTTTTGCTCTTCTTTTGTACTAAGAATATGCTCTTGGTTGGCACTTGGGTCCAGGAGTTTCAGTACTTGGACCTTTATGGTTACACATGAACTTTTCCCATGGTTTTATTTTTTCTTGTAGTTGTGCACACTATTGCAACAAAATTGTTCACCAGTTAAGAAGAAGAAATGGTGTCTTGGGAGGGCTCTTCAAAACTGTGTGGTCTGTTGGGCCCTACCTAACTTACCCGTGTTGGGTGGTGGATGGCTCTCATGTAATGAGGCCATCATCTCTTGCCTTTCTGATTTCATCGCTTTGGTTTCACATAATCAATTTCCTAATTGCTGTGCCCCATTCTCAGTATGGGACAGAGCAAGCCTCAGCTTTTGAAGAACAAGGCCAGTGTCCTAATCAACAGCTTTTAATTTGGACTAGGATAACATCCAGTGAATCATGAGGCTTGTTTGCTTAACTCCTTATTTTCTGATGGATGTGTAGGGCACTAACTGATTGCTCTTACTGACTTATGACTTCACAAATCCCTCCTGATCTTTTACTTGAAGGCGTTTTAAAAAATGTGTTCAGTAGTGAGTCTGATAAAAAGCAAATGCGAAGTCACAGAACATAAGCAACCGACTGTTTAGTTATATGTGGAGGACTAAAGTAGTACTGCTGACAGGGAAGCCAAAGGATACATAACAGGTGTAAGATATGAGATGTTAACTTTTGGTTAAAAAAAAAAATTAAAAATACACAGGACTAGGCACTTAAGAAAAAGGTCTTTGGTTTTTCCTTGCTTTTAGCTAACAAAAGAAATGCTTCTGTTAGTCATAGTAGAATTATAGAATGGTTTGGGTTGGAAGGGACCTCCAAACACCATCTAGTCCAACCCCTCTGCAGTCAGCCAGATCATCCTCCAGTAGATGAGGTTGCTCAGAGCTTTGTCCAGCCTGACCTTGAATATCTCCAAGAATGGGGCCTCAGCTACCTCCCAGAGCAGCCTGTTCCAGTGTTCTATCACCCTCCTGCTAAAGAACCTGTTCCTAACATCCAATCTAAATCTGCTCTTCTCTCATTTCAAACCACTGCCCCTCATCCTATCCCTACAGGCCTTTGTGAACAGTCCCTCTGTAGCCTTCTTGTAGGCCCCCTTAGGTACTGGAAGGCTGCTGTGTAGCTCTGCCTGGAGCCTTCTCTTCTCCAGACTGATTAAATCTTAATAAGAATGCAGGCGTAATTCCATGCTCGTGAAGTTAAAGGCTTTTTCTTAGGGCTAGGAAGTGCAGATTGTTAATTCTTCAACTTCACTGCTTTGCATGTGTTTAGCTGGAGAACTACTGGAAGCAGGACTTTGTCCAAAAATGACTAATTTTTAGTGACTTATGTTAGTGTATGTGGTTCATAGTGATCTGTCAAACAGTTTTATTCTTACTGGAAACTAAGGTTTCAAACATCTGTGTATTGTTGCCCTGGAGCATTTCAAATGTGCGCGTTCCTCAAAAGCTCCCAGCTGGATTTTGCTTCTAGACTTGGGCATGACATGAAGTTGGAGTTAGGGTTGTGATTTTCATCAGTTTAGTTAAGCTGAAGCGTTGAGTGCAAAGTGTTAGCATTCACCCCATGTCTCTCAAATTAATTCCTCAACATTTGCACTGGTGTAAGGAACTGCAGAATGTATCCCTGTAGAAAGGTGGTGTTAGGAGTTTGTTAAGAGTGGAGAGTTCACATGGTACTGGGGTAGGAGTGCATCCTGCCACTGCTGAGAGGCTGGCAGATGGATTGTAGTCCTTGGGTGTGTTAAGCTAGTGGAGAGTCATTTACCATCAGTCATTTTAACACCACTGTACCTTACAGTCATAACACCATAGAGTAATTTTGGTTGGAAGAGACCTTTTAAGACCATCAAGTCCAATTGTTAACCCCTCACTGCCACTAACATCATGACCAACCCACAGCTGTTGCACAGATTGCTCTCTGTGTCTTCCAAGGCAACCAAAGATTTTATTGTGGGGTTTTTGTGTTGTGTTTTTCTTTGTCTGTGTTTTGGTTCATATCTTGTTGTGGTTTGTGTTTTTGTTTGTTTGTTTCTTTGGGTTTTGTTTGTTTGGTTTGTTTTTTTGTTTGTTTGGTTTGGTTTTTTCTGCATACAGAACATACCCAGGAGTTTTGGGATTGATTATGACTGCGGCTGCTTCGTCAAGGATGGGAGACCCTTCCGGTACATCTCGGGCAGCATTCACTACTCGCGGGTGCCCAGCTATTACTGGAAGGACCGCCTCCTGAAGATGAAGATGGCAGGGCTGGATGCCATTCAGACGTAAGTAGCTCTGGCCTTGCAAAGTGATTCGTAGTCAGAGAATCATAGAATGGCTCAGGTTGGAAGGGAGCTCAGAGACAATCTACTTGAAGCCCTCTGCCATGGGCAGGGACACCTCTCAACTAGACTCAGCTGCTCAAGGCCTCATCCAACCTGGCCTTCAACACCCCCAGGGAGGAGGCAGCCACAACCTCCCTGGGCAGCCTATTCCAGAGTCTCACCACTTTCCTGCTGAAGAACTTCTTCCTAAGATCTAGCCTAACCCTGCTCTTCTCAGTTTCAAACCATTCCCCCTTGTCCTGTCTCTAGACACCATTATGAAAAGTCCCTCTGCAGCCTTCCTGTAGGATCCTTTTGGGTATTGGAGTGCAGCTCTAAGGTTCCCCTGGAGTCTTCTCTTCTCTAGGCTGAACAACCCCAGTTCTCTCAGCCTATCCTCACAGCAGAGGTGCTCCAGTCCTTGGATCATCTTTGTGGCCTCCTCTGGACTTACTCCAACAGTTCTATGTCCTTCTTATGCTGGGGACACCAGAACTAGACACAGTATTTGAGGTGGGGTCTCAGCAGAACAAGAGTCAAGGGGAAAAATCCCCTCTCTTGCCCTGCTGGCCACACTGCTCTTGATGCAGACTGTGAATAGTTAAGTGGATCTTATGTCACTAGCATTGTTAACTTGGTTGATTAATTTTTAAGTAATAGGTGAGAAAGCTCCAGAGAAGTGAAGGGTAGTGCAGGGTGACCTCTAACAGCACAGACTGGGACAGTTGGGCACGTTACAGCTGAAAGTCCATTTCCCTGCTGATAGGCAACACCTCTTGCTTCACAACCCGGGGTGAAAACATGACCTGGAGTAAATTGTTGGACTGTGGGCATTGGTAACTGTAAAACAGTTGAATGTGCTCTGCCTCTGCCAAGGGCATTTCTGTTGTGCAAGAACAATGGGATTCAGTAACATGCTTGATCAGGTCAGAGTTGCTGGAATTGCCCATGTAATAATTTTTACTGCAGTAAAAGTAATCTCAAAAGGACCAGAAAATTGTAGCTTTTGATGTTTTATGAAGATCACCCTGGTTCCTGACAGGTGACTCCTATGATCCATAATGTCTCATATTTCCCTCATGTATTTTCTCCTCCCCGCGTTGTCTGTACATCTTCATTGCCCTCTGTTAATTTCCAGCTCTTTCAGTCAATCCCTTTTTTCTTTGGAATTCCCTGTTCATGGTTCTGCTGCATCCTGTCTTCTGAGACAGGAATTTTCCTTACCTATTTCCTCCATCACTGTTGATTAATGGCAAAGTTGCTGTTTTCTTTTTTCTTCCCTGTTGCTTCCTTCTTCCTTTGTAATCTCCTGTTAACAAAGTTAGGTTTGGTGTTTTGTTTTGTTTGTTTTTTTCCCCACTTGTTGATAACTCTTATTCTCTGCTTTTCTGTGTTGTACTGGTGTCTTTCCACTGTGCAGAAAGGAGTGAAGATAATTTGTAAGGTGGGAGCCTTCCTGGTTCTTATCAAGGTTCTGCTTCTTATCAAGGCTCTCCCAGTGAGGCTTACTGCTTCAAGGGAAACAGGATCCTTTTATTGCATGTGTCGGTGTGAGCTGAAATTCCCCCCCCACCGACAATAACCAGGCTAGCCCAGTCTGGAAGCAAATGAAAAGCTGTATTTACAAGCAGAGTCTAAAATCTACAATGAAATGCAATGAATATGTACAAATATACAAAATTCACAACATTCACAAATATATACAATCAACAGAAAAAGCACAACCGATCTCCCTTTGCTTCCCCCCAAGGGGACCCTCCCAAAGGGGCCTCCCTCTCCCAGGAGCTTCCCCCCCAGACCCCCCTGGACAGAGAAGCAGAGTTAGTTAAGCAGAAAGCTGTTAACTTAGCTGCCAAGGTCAGTGTGTTATCTTCAGCCAGAAGAGAAGAAGAAACAGCAGCCAGACAGCTCAGCAACTGCCCCCACTGCCGAACGCAGAATGTGCAGAATGCCTACTTTGTTTTGGGTAATAGTTCTTAAACATTTCTATCTGTCCAATGGAAGTGTTTAGAACAATCGTTATTTTGCTTTCTTACACCCAATAGTGACTTATTTACATTCTTTCACTTTCTCTGTTTTGAACTTTGCAAGGAAAAATTAAAAAGACAGTTTCAAACCACCACATTGCAGGATTGTCCTTGTAAATACCTTGTAGTGGAAGCAAGCCAGACCTGCTCTCCTTCCTGTTCTCTGCAGCCTCATTTCCAAAAGGCTTGCAATGCCTTGATGCATCATCCAGCTAATGATGGAGTGAACAGCTCCTCTGGGGCTCTTGCATGAGCAGAGGCAGTGTTACGTGTTTAACCATCTGCTGCTGGAAGCATCTTGAGGAATAACAACAGGATATTGGGAAAACAAGTGACAGGAAGTTTGATCCTCAACTAAAGCTTGAAACATCAAGGCCTAAACCTTCCAAGTAGCAGGCTGACTTTTGATACTGTGGTTGGTGTGACATCCCAGCAGGTGATGGAGGCATGCCTAGGAGCTCCAATCCCTGCCTCAGCAGGTAGCACACAGGAGCATCAGGTCTCACAAGGTTAACTGTCCATGTTTTGAGTTCCTGAACTGACAACTAGAAATGAATGTCATCAAAGACATCTGGAAAGGACTGAACCTTAATGGTTTGGGGTGTGGTTTTGGTATGAAGGAATTAAACGACCACCAGATGGGGCTAAATATTTACAGAATTTACAGATCAGTGGAGAAGCCTCCTGGAGGACTCAGCAGTTACCTTACAGGCTCATAGAAAGTTAAAGAGTGCTGAGCATTTTGTTTATTTTACTACCTGCAGAAAACTGTAAAGCTGTAGAAACTCCCTTTAGGAAAGAGCTGCTGTTTAGAATATCTATTAATTAAAAATAAGCATAGTTTCCATTTTCTAAAGACTCCTAGGTATATATAAAATGCGGCTCTATTATTTATGGAATCAGTACAAGCTGTTTAATTTTATGCTGTTAAAAACCACAGCCTGGTATTATAGTGAAAATTCTCCTGTAGATGAAGATAGTTTTAAGGTTCTAATTTTTGCATTTGAAGTTCATGTGCATGCATGTTTGAGTGTGGCCATTTCAGCGTTGTGCTCATGTAAGGGGTCCTGGAAGTTTTACATATTGAAAGCAATGTTTTTTTGCACTTACTTTCCCTTCTGTGTAGTTCTTACAAAATTGAAACATATAAACAAACTTAGACAGCAAGAAAAGTGTTGCCTGAGAGGATCTTTGCTTGACTAGGCACAGTTTGGGTTTTACAACAGTTCTTACACAGAGGGCACAGACCTATGAGCAGAAAAAGTAAATGCATGGAGAATGAGTTCTCTAGTTCTCTTGAGTCCTTCTTCAGGTGCACTAATCTTTAATCTTTAATGTCTGTCTGTTCTGTGGCTGCCATTAAATACTACCCCAGGCCCAAGCTCTCACGGTTGTAAAGCATACCAGCTGTAACACTGCACGATAGTTGATAGATGATGTGTTGCTTCGTTGCCTTGCAACCAAGTGTGTGTTTTGTTTTGTTTTGTTTTAATTCTTTGCTGTGGTTGTGGTTTCCTAAGTCCTGGAAGTAGGTAATAGGTATTCCCTCAAATGGTTATTTGCTGGTTTGGCAACTTTATTACTTGGTTGAAACAAAGTTTTCCTTTGTCCTGACTCTCAGGCACCTTAGCATTCTCCAAGCTGCCCATTCTTTCCATGCAGGTTTTCCAGAGCCTGCACTGTTCCTGGTCAATGGAAACTTTTGGAATATAGAGGCAGTATCATTTGAAGCTTAGATGTTTTGGAGTTCTTTGTACTGGCAGCAGCCACTACAAGGAAGCTGTCAGCCCCATGGCTGTTCCCTGTGCAAGCTGGGTGATCCATTCACAAAGGTCTTGTGCTGTTTGGGCAAGCTTGGTCTTAGAATCCTAGAATGACTCAGGTTGGAAGAGACCTCAGAGATCATCTGCTCCAATTTCCTCACCGTGGGCAGGGACACCTCAACTAGACTCAGCTACTCAAGGCCTCATCCAACCTGAACTTGAACACCTCTGGGGAGGAGGCATCCACAACCTCCCTGGGCAGCCTGTTCCAGAGTCTCACCACCCTCCTACTGAAGAACTTCCTGAGATCCAGTCTAACCCTGCTCTCCCTCAGCTTCAAACCATTCCCCATTTGACCGGTGTCTGGACACCCTTATGAAAAGTCCCTCTGCAGCCTTCCTGTAGGATCCCTTCAGCTGTTGGAAGCCAGCTCTAAGGTCCCCCTGGAGTCTTCTCTTTAAATTATGGGCACCAAGAAACGAGGGAAATCTGTGTGTGTAGTTTACATTATTCACCTCTTCACAAACCTTCCACCACCATGTAACTGATAGCTGACTTGCTAGCATCAAAACTGGTAACTCCTTAAGAGTTTGGGACAGACAGCATGGTTCATCATGGCACTATCAAAACCTGTTCTTGCATTACTGTGAGCTCCTGCAGACAGGATGCAAAAGCCTGATTTGAGCATTAACGCCTTTGACCTTATGAGTACCTCACAGAAGAAAAGCCTGAGAGTTATTCTTCTGTTTTACTGATCTGAAGACCAGTTCAGCATCACAGATACCTGGGACTTGTGCAAACTGTTGTTGTTCAGAGTTGTGGTTTAGTCTCAGTTCCATAATGGAAGGTCTTCTCTCTTCACAGGTACGTGCCATGGAACTACCATGAACCCCAGCCGGACGTGTATGATTTTTCTGGTGACAGGGATCTGGAGTATTTCCTGCAGCTTGCTAATGACACTGGTTTGCTGGTTATCCTCAGAGCTGGACCTTACATCTGTGCAGAGTGGGACATGGTACAGCCTTTTGTAACAGTTACCTCATTTCTAGGGTAACTGCAAAGCAAAATGTTTTTGTCTTGAAGTAGGCAAAAATACCTGATGTAACCTTGGAGTAGACTCTTGGTTTAGTGTATTAAAATCCATGCATCCTAAGTGGCTTCTTGCTATGCAAGGTTACTTTTGTATTTGTTTTTTTTCACTGGGAATTATTGCTTGCTTGTAGAAAATCAATCTTCAGGCTAAATTCTTCTTGCATTTCCTAAACATGGTCACTGAAGTGATCCCTTTCTTCTCCCAGGGAGGTCTTCCTGCATGGCTGCTGGAGAAGAAATCTATTGTTCTCAGGTCTTCTGATTCAGGTAGAGACATCAAAAAAGACTGGCAAAAATACACTTTAGGCCATTACTAGATAATTCATATTTCAGTTTCAGTTACCCTGTGATTAACATCTTCAGTGCTTTTGCTGTAGAAGTATGCATTCAAGAACTGTATAGAAAGAACAAAGCAAGGTAGAAAGTTTATGAGGTTTCATGAAGTTTCATGAAAAAGGCCAGGCTGGATGTGGCTCTGAGCAACCTGTGTGTGGTGTCCCTGCCCATGACAGGGGGGTTGGAACTGGATGAACCTCGAGGTCCCTTCCAACCCTAACAGTTCTATGAAAATTCATGTCAAGGGAGAAATCATTGTTGCCATTGAAGGAAAAAACAGGTGGCAAGTCAGCTTTCAGTTTTGCAGTAGCCAACTGGCCACTCATCATGGGTATCCTTCCTGGCTGGTCAGTATGTTTTTGTCATTTCAGAAATAGTTACAGCATTCTTAAATATCAGGGCCAATGGTATCCTGGGCTGCATCGAGGAAAGTGTGCCCAGCAGGTCTAGGGATGTTCTCTGCCCCCCCTACTCTGCCCTGGTGAGACCACACCTGGAATATTGTGTCCAGTTTTGGGCTCCCCAATTCAAGAGACAGGGATCTACTTGAGAGGGTCAAGGCAGAACTATGAGGATGATGAAGGGACTTGAACATCTCTCCTATGAAGAAAGACTGAAAGCCCTGGGGCTGTTTAGTCTAGAGAAGAGAAGGCTGAGAGGGGATTTGATCAATGTCTATCAATATCTGAGGGGTGGGTGTCAAGATGAAGGTGCCAGGCTTTTTTTGGTGGTTCCCAGTGATAGGACAAAGAACAAGATAAAATACAGAAGGTTCCACCTTAACACGAGGAGACACTTCTTTATGGTGAGGGTGATGGAGCCCTGAAACAGGCTGCCCAGAGAGGTTGTGGAGTCTCCTTCTCTGGAGACTTTCCAAACCTGCCTGGATGTGTTCCTGTGAGACCTGCTCTGGCTGATCCTGCTTTGGCAGGAGGATTGGACTCAATCTCTGGAGGTCCCTTTCAACCCTTAACATTCTATGATTCTTATGTGCTGCCTGATACTGGACCAGACATGGAGGGATGAGATGAGACAGGAGATCAACCTGATTACTGGAGTGTGTGTTAGGGGACAGACATGTATCCTGTCTGACTTCTTTCTTACTGTGGGACAAATTACCTGTTTGAAAAAGTAGTACATGTAGCAACATTTCAATTTGTTTTCCTGCTGAAATGTCTTAGAACAACTTGTGTGAGAGAGATTGAAGCCTCTCTAATGGTTTTCACAGTTTGTCAGTATTTAAATGTTTTACTTGATAGCAAACTCCTGGAAGCTGACATTTGGGGGACAATTTGTGAGAGCTCATCAGTTCATTAAATGCTGTTCTGTTATACTTTACATATTTAGGTAAAATCACAGAATCCACCAGGTTGGAAGAGACCTCAAAATCATCAAGTCCAACCACTCACCCAATCTATCCCTATGTAATTAAAAACAACATTAAGAGGCAAGGAAGTTGTGAAAGATTGATGTTTTGTGTATCACAGATTACCTGGCAGCAGTAGAAAAATGGATGGGTGTCCTTTTGCCAAAGATGAGGCCTCACCTCTATGAAAATGGAGGTCCAGTCATCATGGTGCAGGTAATTTCCTTCAAATCAAACAAACCCAAGCAGCACAGATGCTTACATTTTTCTTGCAGACACTCCATGGGTGTTGCACAGCTGTGTCAAAGATGTTCCTTAACAGTTTCAGGGAGCTGAAGGGTTTTGATGAAATCCCTTATCCCTTTGAACCTAATGCATTGTTTCCAAACCCGAGAGCACTCATCTATCAGACTTGTTCCCCTTGACTGTAGAATGCAATAGAGGAAAGTTGTGGAGCTTTTTAGAGCTGAGTTACATGCCAGTGTTCACATAAAGCCAAAATACATTACAGTTGCTCTGACAGACAATAGGGGAATAAAGATACCTGCAGATAAAGGCAAAACCTTTATGGGGTCAGCTTAAAACTTGTGACAAAAGCAGCCTCAAATGTAGGCTTTTTAGTTCTTGTCACCTAACTTAACTGTAACTGTTTCAGGACACAATGTTGTGCATTCATGGCTAGCAGCTTCTCTCTTAAACTCCTTCTAGATGCGTATTGCAAATTTGTTCCATATTCTTACTATTTGACCATAAGAGAAGCTGTGTTTTAATTTTTTTTAAAACTCCCTGATTGTCAAAGAATAGAGGAGACCTTTGCCCATGGCTACTGTTCTTGACCAATGTCTGTTGTCTATGGAGCAAAAGCATCAGGCCAAGTTATCCCTTGGCAAAAATAAGATGCTTACAGCAGGAATAACCTTCAGGTCTATGTGGCTTTGGATCTGAGGCTGGAAAGTCCATCCCTGTGGGAAAGGGGCAAGATTCATACCTCTCAGGTTGTCCTTCAGTCCTTTAAGTCCTTTGAGTACTTTGCTATTCATGTGAGCCCTTGTTTCTGAAAGTCTACCTTTGCTGCATGTTCTAGCCTGTTCTATGATTTTATTATTCTGCTTGAGAGGTGGGGTCAGCTCTGCATGTTTATTAGAGACTGTTTTGATGACTGTTGCTAAGTAGTAAGAGTAGAGAGTTTTATGTGGAGGATGATTTTGTAGGAGAATGACTTATCTCCCACAAGTGGGAGGAAGGAGTGCCTGGAAGTGTTGTCTTCTCTTACTCCTTGGGTCTGGAGTAAAACTGGCATTTCAGCATTACCATCAAAAGAAGAGGGGAGTTGGGTTTGAGCTTTACATTTCTGGTATCTGATATAGACTGAAATTGGTGACTGCTTTACTTCTGTGCAGGTAGAGAATGAGTATGGAAGCTACTTTGCTTGTGACTACGACTATCTGCGTTTCCTTCTGAAGCTCTTCCGCCAGCATCTTGGGGATGAGGTGGTGCTCTTCACAACTGATGGTGCAAGCCAGTTTCACTTGAGATGTGGTGCTCTTCAGGGTCTTTATGCAACAGTGGACTTTGCCCCAGGTTGGAGACTGCTGTTTGTTACCAAAAAAACCCAAAATTGGTTGTGTGTTTTTGTGGCAGGACATAGTGACTTGACTGCTTGACAAACCTGTCTGCTTTGTTTAAATAGCATTTAGCAGGCATTTGGTGAACTCTTGAATCTACTACAACTGCCCACAAGTACCCAGTTAGAAAGTCAAAATCACTTCCTTTGCATCATGAAATCAAGAATAAACAATTTATACTGCTCTTAGTACATACCTCCTAAATTTTAGCAGTAATAGTTGGCAGTGATTCCATTGATTTATTATTTTATATAAGTTTTTGGTTGTTTGATTCGACCTTTGTTGGTGTGGGTTTTGGTGGTTTGTTGGGGATTTTTTGTTTGTTTGGTTGGTTGGTTTCAGGGGTTTTTTTTTTGTTTGTTTGTTTCTTTCTTTCTTTTTTATTAATGTCCTCTGTCCCAGAATCAGCCTTCATGATCCATTTCTTTGTAAGCCAGTAGTGACTGGAAAAAAATATGGCTGCTGAAGGTCAGTATTAGAAATGTGCACACTGCCACAATTTGCTGTAATGCAGGCCTGCCATAGTGTGTTGAGAAAGTGCCCTTTTGATAGGAGAGTTAGTGATGTAAATGTTCATATGCTGCACAGGCTTGGCAAAATAGGCTTGAGCACAAGAAACAAACTCCAAGATCTTGCCATGGTTTTTCATGCGAGCTCTGTTGTACATTCTTCTCTCTACAATCAAGGATGTGTACTTAGCAAGAATCTGTTTTCTTGTAAGAAGATTGAAATTTTCAACTCCCTTATGTGTATATGGAGCAATTCTGATCCATCTCAGATTTTTTGGGTGCCAGGATGCAATTCCTGAGAAGAAAAAGAGTTTTCAGGAAAAGTATCTCAAGAGCAAGGACGTACATGCATGTATATCTATTTTAAGTAAGTTGTGCAACTTAAACACTGGAATCCAAAGTATTGATTCCTGTGTTTTCTGAAGTAACTTTCTTGCCTAGATTTTTGCCTGGTGTTGGAGAAGATCCCAGTAAAGTGAAGGACTGGAGAAGTCATGGATGTAGCAACTCAGTTGTTTTTTTTTGTCTGTGCTTATAGGTGGCAACGTCACAGCAGCATTCTTAGCTCAAAGGAGCAGTGAACCCACAGGGCCTTTGGTATGTCTTTTCACTTACATTTCTTGTGTTGGTCCTAATCTTGCAGTAGTTAATAAGAGAGGAGCTGACAACAGTGTTTGCAGGACCTGCTTACAAGGACATCGTTTCCAAGTCAGTCAGAAAAACTGAACTGAGAGAGGAGTGTGTGTTTGTCAAATCCACATCAACTGCTGCTCTGCAAATACTATTTTATTCTCAAAAGGCATCGATTTTACTTCAGTATTTTTTTCCTGGCTAAGGCAAATGTTTACAGAACAGCAGAAGCAGTGGCTATGATTAGATGAGTTGGTGAAGTATGTGTGTGGGTGGCAGTTAAAAGGAAAATTAAAAGGGCAGAAGTTGCTTCCTGTTTTCAGCTACCCTAGAGGTTTTACACAAGCTATAATGGGATGTGAGATCACTGGAAGCCATTTGACAAGAGAGAAGACCCACTGAGGGTACAGGGTTACACAATTTGAATATTGGAAAGACTTCTTTTTCATGACATATAATCTATGTATGCTATTGTGCAGAGAACTTATTGGTTCCAGCTTTTATGTGAATGCCAAGCATCTGAAACAGAATCACAGAACATTAGAGGTTGGAAGGGGCCTCCAGAGATTGAGTCCAAACCCCCTGCCAAAGCAGGATCACCCAGGGTAGTCAACATGTTCATGTGGGCAGGTTTCAGGGAAATCCATGCTCATTGGTACTTAAGCAGTTATTTTCTGATATGAAGATGCTTAGGGGACTTGAGCATCTCCCCTGTGAAGAGAGACTGAGAGCCCTGGGGGTGTTTAGTGTGGAGAAGGCTGAGAGGGATCTGATCAATGTCTATCAATAGCTGAGGGGTGGGTGTCAAGTGGAGGGGGCCAGGCTCTTTTTGGTGGTGTGCAGTAATAAGACAAGAAACAACAGGTTCAAGCTTGATTGTAGAAGATTTCACCTCACCATGAGGAGAAACTTCTTTCCAGTGAGGGTGACAGAGCCCTGGAACAGGCTGCCCAGGGGGGTTGTGGAGTCTCCTTCTCTGGAGACTTTCCAAACTCACCTGGATGCATTCTTGTGCAGACTGCCTTAAGTGATCCTGCTTTGGCAGGGGGGTTGGACCTGATGATCTCTTGAGGTCCCTTCCAACCTCTAAGGTACTGTGATACTGTGAAATTATCGAAACAGTCTTTTAATTTCTTTGACCAGTAATCTGCTGAAAAGTTCTGACTTGGTGTAGGCTTTGCTGTATTTATAGCAGCCTAGAAATGGCTCAAATGAGTCAAGGTATCTTTTTTTTCCTTCCCTCTTGTGGTTAGTAATCTTAAATCACATTGAATTCTGTTCTTGTTCCCTCTTTATGTTTTTCCTTCCTCTTTTGCACTTCCTGCTTTCAGGTTAACTCCGAGTTCTACACTGGGTGGTTGGATCACTGGGGGCACCGTCACTCTGTTGTGCCTACACAAACCATAGCTAAAACACTCAATGAGATCCTGGCACGTGGTGCTAATGTTAACCTGTAAGTATCTGTTCAGTAGGGGGTTATCTGGGAGGGGATTTTTATTTTGCCCAATTCGGCAAAACCTGATTTTTAAAATGGATTGGCTTTCTTTCCTTTTTAGGTACATGTTTATAGGTGGAACTAACTTTGCCTATTGGAATGGTAAGAAATTATTTAATTTAATTTGTATTGCTGATGTAGGGGAGCTGTTTGTGAATGTAGACAGCAATGTATTCTGTGAAAGAATGAAAGCTGTGCCTGAGAATCAGAGAGGGGTTTGAGTTGGAAAAGACCTACAAAGGTCATCTAGTCCAACCCCCCTGCAGTCAGCAGGGACATCCTTCACTTGATCAGGTTGCTCAGAGCCCTGTTGAGCCTGACTTTGAATATCTCCAGGGATGGGGCCTCAACCACCTCCCCGGGCAACCTGTTGCAGTGCTCCACCACCCTCATGGTGCAGACTTGTCCCTAACATCCAATCTCAATCTGCTCTTCTCTCATTTCTAACCATTGTCCCTCATCCTATCCCCGTAGGCCTCTGCAAACAGTCCCTCTGCAGCCTTCTTGTAGCCCCCTTCAGGTACTGGCAGGCTGCTATTAGGTCTCCCTGGAGCCTTTTCTTCTCCAGGCTGAACAACCCCAGCTCCCTCACCCTGTCCTTGTAGCAGGGGTGCTTCAGCCCCCTGATTGTTTCTGAGGCCCTTCTCTGGCCCTGCTCCACCAGGTCCATGTCCTTCCTGTGTTGAGGGCTCCAGAGCTGGATGCAGTATTCCAGCTGAGGTCTCACCTGAGCAGAGGGGCAGAATCCCCTCTCTCCATCTGCAGGCCACACTGGTTTGATGCAGACCAGGATGCCATTGGCCTTCTGATCTGCAGGCTCACGTTCAGCTTCTCTTCCACCAACACCCCGAAGTCCTTTCCTACAGATGGCTGCACTAGCAGTTCACTGTCTGCTGCCAGCATGTTGTAGCAAACACAGATGGTATTTATCTTTGCAAAAGCTACTTTTGCTTCACTGAGTCCTGTGAAACAGTTAAAACATGGATACATTTGGTTCTCCTCGGAATATTGCCGGAGGTGGTCTGACAGGGCAGTGTGAGCTCAGAAGGATGTTGTCCTCCACCGACAATATTTTTCTATTCCAAATCAAAACGCCTACACTGAATCTAGAAATGTAGTAGTCCTGGCTGTGGTTGGAGAGGATTCTGAAGTTGATAGCTTTGGAAGAGAGCCACCTGTTGCACTTTTTGCATTGCTGATGTTTTTGTTTTGCTCTTCTCTCCTCCTTCAGGTGCTAATATGCCCTACCTGCCACAGCCCACTAGCTATGACTATGATGCTCCTCTGAGCGAAGCAGGGGATCTAACAGAGAAGTACTTTGCCCTGAGGGAAGTCATTGGTATGGTGAGTGTCCCAGGGACAGAAACAGCCCTGCTGTGCTGCAAACTCTCTCACTCTTCTCTTGGTATAAGTTACTTCTGAATTTACTGTTTTCTGCAGGTAAGGGAAGTGAAGCAGGGCAAGGCTGTTAGGCCAAGCTAACTGCTTGCTGTTACAATGATGTTGCCCTTCTTGCCCCACGGCTCACTCCTTTCTTTCAAACACAGGCGTACAGGTGCAGGTCTGTGTCCCAAGCTTCATGCTTTGGTTTTGGGCCTTTCCAAATGAACACAACTTGGTTTTGTGATGCCACAAACTGTGGCTAGTGAAAATGCACAGTATCTCCACAGACTGGAAATTGAAGTGAAACATGGAACCTGTGTCTGAGTTTGGAATATTGGAGCATTGGAGACTGTTTGAATGAGGCTTGAAAACAGTTTCCATAGAGATCCCAAGGCTCAGGCTGGTACTTGCTGTCCTGTTCATGCCAGCCACGTTCCTGTTCACTAGAAGGTACATTTTTGATGAGAGTGGATCTCCCAAAAGTGCATTACACCTCATCTAGGGTTGAGTGAGGCTTTGTAGCCATACCTGTGAAAGTCCTGCTGTGGATCATTTTCTTCAATTTCTCCATTATCCTTAAGCTTTCCATTCATGGAATAATTTTGATAGCCTCTCAAGGAGAATATATTGCACCCATACAGCTTTTCTCACCAGAGAAATTCCCAAAATTGTTTTCTTCAAGGCAAGCTCCTTATCTGAATTATAAGGAGTGCTCTGATGCAGTAAGAGAGCCTTGATAAGATCTCAAGCGTTCAGTATGACCTAAGGTGTTTTGGGTCATGGTACTGCTGGGTTTGGTGTGGTTTGTTTGTCTCACCTCCTGTATCCGTAGGATCTCAGTGAAGTTTTCCTGTCTCTGCTATGGGTTCTAAACTGGTAACAGCTTTGTCTACTCAGTTGCAGTTTGAGGTGGAGCTGCTGAAAAAAGGTTACATTGCCTCTAGCTAATGACCACCTTCAAGGTGTTAGTTGTGCTGCAAGGCTGACACATTATAATATTCCTTTACTGTTACTTGCAGTAATAAATGTAATAAAGAAGAAGGGTTTCAGTCTACAGCTTCTTTCAATTGCTCACAGCATTCTCTGAATTTTACTATTTGGGCTGAAATCTTCTACTTTTGACTTCTTTCGTAGGGTGGATGCAGTTGTTTTTTTACTTCAATCCTACATACCTTATTATTTTCAAAGGCAGAGAGGAAAAAAATGAACTTGTTACTGGAAATATAAATCAGATTTTCCTCAGTCTGTAGTTGAAACTTAACAGGAGAACATTGGGATTTATGCTGATGTGGTCTGATGGAAAAAAAAAGTAAAATTGACAAACAAGACAAAAAGCAACCAACCAAAACCCCAAACAAAACAATAAAACCTTGTCTTGGTGCAGTTGTGAGATTTCAAGTATGAATTTTATGTGTAAGCCCAGCAAATCATGCCTTGTGCTGAAACTTTAAAGCTGAAATCAAAGTAAAATCTCTTCAGAAAAAAGACCTTTCAGACCCTCACTACGTTTGTTTCAAAAGAACCCCAGGAGCTACCCAAGTAAGCGCCCAGAAGTCACTGAATATGCAGATTAAGACTTCATGAAGGCAGTCATTTGTGTGTATTAAAATGTAGGCTTAGGTGTCTTCAGCACATCTGATCTGCAGAAGTGTTTGCTCTGTAATGTGCACACAGGGCTGTGTTCAGGAAATGAAAGAACAGATGGGAAGAGTGGACATTGCAGTAGATGAATAATGACAGGACAGGGAGAAGGAGATGATGGCCAGGAGAAAAGAAGGCTGTAGGCTCAGAATGGAGGGGGCTAGGGTGTGGGGCAGAAAGCCACTGCCTATGCTTGCCCCTCCTGAAATACATCCAAGAAGTGGTGGACATTTTTCACTCCTCTCTGCTGATCTCAGGTGGCTCTTCACAGAGATAGAAGGCAAGAAGTAAACAGAGATCTTCTGACAGAGTGCTTCCTTGTTGTGTATCCTTATGATTGGGCAGTTTGGAGCAGGACCAGTGGGAAGCTAATGATGGGAGCTCAGGAGTTCATGGAGCTGTGGAGGAGGTTGTGGTGTCAATGTCTGCTTCTCACCCAAACTAGCCCAGTGATGGTTAGCAGGTGATGGTGGAGCACAGTAACACTGAAAGGAAAGGCACGAGAGGCTAAAAGCAGCCTTCCAATATCTGAAGGGGGCTTGCAAGAAAGTTGGAGAAGAACTGTTTACAAAGGGCTGTAGGGATAGGACAAGAGGCAATGATTTGAAATTAGAAGAGTAGATTTAGATTTGATTTAGGAGCAAGTTCTGTACCACGAGGGTAGTGGAACACTGCAACAGGTTACCCAGAGAGGTAGTTGAAGCTCCGTCCCTGGATATATTCAAAGTGAGGCTCAACAGGGCTCTGGGCAACCTGATCTAGTGGAGGATGTCCCTGCTGATTGTAGGGAGTTTGGACTAGATGACCTTTGGAGGTCCTTTCCAACCCAAACCATTCTAATAATTCCCATAGGGAAGTACTGGTAAGGAAGAGTCAGGTAGAAATACTGCCCTACAGCCTTGGAAAGGTTAACTCAAGTTCTGTGAACTGGTGGTAACCAATGCAGAAGGGCTCTAGAAGACAGTAATGCAAACTCGTGCCACAGGAGGGCTCCAAGGACACTGTGAACCCTTGGCAGCTCATGTAGTCACTACACTGTCTGCCATAACCTCTAGCTGAGGAGTTATTTAAAGTTCTTCACCATATGTGATCAAGTCAGACTTTTCTGAAAGCCTCCTCCACCTCAGACTGGACACAGCTGCAATCCTTTAGCACAGGGAGATCATCTACTTTTAGCCATAGTTCCAAAGTAGAAAATGAGAATTCACTTAAAGCATGTTTGTGTTTAAGCTTCATAGGTTTGCTCTTTCCTTCTTTCCTGTCTAGTACAAGGAGTTACCAGAAGGCCTTATCCCTCCAACAACACCCAAGTTTGCATATGGGAAGCTTCGCTTGCAGAAGGTAAATGAACATGTGGAATATGCTGTGGATCTTTCTGAAATGCTGCAGGTTTGTTTCTGGATTAAAAAATATAATGCTTCTGAGGATGTCCTGGCAGTCTCTAGATTCCACACCAAATAAAGAGGAAACCATGGAAAGAAAATTTTCAGGTAGGAGTGAGCAGAGCTTGGGAGTTGGGAATGATCTCCAGAGGTCCCTTCCAACCCCTAACATCCTGTGATCCTGTGAATCATGCCCAACATGGAAAAGAGGAAAGTGTTATCTGGAGAGAAGAAGAATGTTTACAATATGGAGCATATGCCTGAAGTTTATCTAACCTGAAATGAATACATTATTAACACATCAGAAACGTAGTTGTGTAAGATAACTCAGGGAATTGTTTTGGTGGGAAAAAACATCTAAGATCATCAAGTCCAACCATCAACCTCGTGGTGATTCGTAGTCATAGAATGGTTCAGCTTGAAAGGGAGTTTGGAGATCATCTACTCCAAGTCCCCTGCCATGGGCAGAGACACCTCTCAACTAGACTCAGCTGCTCAAGGTCTCATCCGACCTGGCCTTTGACACCCCCATTGAGGAGGCAGCCACAACCTCCCTTGGCAGCCTGTTTCAGAGTCTCACTACCCTGGTACTCAGGAACATCTACCTAAGATCCAGTCTAACCCGACACTCCCTCAGCTTAAAACCATTCCCCTTTTTCCTGTCTCTAGACACCCTCATGAAAAGTCCCTGTCCAGCTCTCCTGCAGAATCCCTTCAGCTATTGGAAGGCAGCTCTATGGTCCCCCTGGAGTCTTCTCTTCTCCAGGCTGAACACCCCCAGCTCCCTCAGCCTCTCCTCATAGCAGAGGTGCTCCAGCCCTTGGCTCCATCTTTGTGGCCTCCCCTGGACTCACTCCAGCAGCTCTGTGTCCTTCTCGTGCTGGGGACACCAGAACTGGAGGCAGTATTGGAGGTGGGGTCTCAGTAGAGCAGAGTCAAGGGGCAGAATCCCCTCTCCTGCCCTGCTGGCCACACTCCTCTGGATGCAGCCCAGCACACAGCTGCCTTCTGGGCTGCATGAGGGCACTGCCAGCTCCTGGTGAGCTTCTCATCAATCAGTGCACCCAAGGCTCTATCTTCAGCTGTTTGGAGGTGGAGGATTACTGCTGTTGGTGTCCTGAGTGCTGTAACTCCTCCTGCTTTGATTTTGTGCTCTGAATGTGGCAGCTGCTGTTGCAATCAGCAGTGCATCTGATCTGTTATGCACTGCAGCTGAAGCAGTGCAGACTTTGCTAGAGATAAGGCTTTGTAGACTGTTTCAAGTCATCCCACTCAAGTGGTGGGTGGGCAGAAATACTTTTTTTGGAGGAAAGCAATTCACCAGCAAAGCTGAAACATATCTATGTCGTTTTCAATGTCCTTTGAGTATCTTCAGAGCTTTTAGTGCAGGGGCTGCCCTGTGAGGTTTCACTGAACTGGTTTTATTTGGTGGTTATTAATTACATATCCTTATCAGTACACCCACCACTCCTGCTAGCAGAGATTGCCAGCATTTGATAGCCTAGCAATCAGATTGTGACTCTCCCATCTTCTCGTGGTTCATGGCTCTCAGATAGGGCTGTCAAGTTTCACTACAACAATGAACTTTTGTGCCTTCAAGAAATGAATGCTGCAGGAGGCCAAAGTCAGACACCTGGCTTACAAAGGAGAAGCCAAATGACTCAAGTTGCTGAAATACTGCAGCTTTACCCCTGCCATCATACTGGGAGCCTTGTTCCTGCACCTTCTCACCTTCTACAATTCCTGCCTTTGTGGGGAGGAGGTATTTCACTCTCCACTCAGCAGTTTTAGGAATCCAGATGGCACGTTTCAGTTGCTAGGTGTGAGGTTGCTGTCATTGCCTGTACAGGCACTGCTGTCTGCACTGAAAGCCTCCAGGATTGTTTTCTGGGAAGAAGGCTGCTTTTTGCTCTGTGAACCCACTGATGAACCTTAAAGCAGCAGTTTATTACTCTGCAGGACAGGACAGGTCTCACATCACAGAGTTTGCACAGTCCCAGCCAAAGCCACCCTTCCAACTCCATGGGGCCTTCTAGCTCCTGCTGGGACCAGGTCCAGTGCACCTTGTGTGGTTTCTAAAATCATTTAAGACTAAATAGGGTGAATTCATCTTTGATAACTCATGATGGAACTAAATTCTATCCCTTTTTAGCCCAGAATGATTCCAAGGTAACTCAGTGGAAATCAGTGGCATTTTTCTCTAGATTGTAAGTAAAATTGAGCAAAACTGAGCTAACGTGTTTATAGAACTGAACTCTGGGTCAGTCCTCATTAAATAATAAAGGGGCACTTTTATTTGTATGAATGCATAACAAGTTTAGAAGATCTGGGTTTTTAATCATGGTTCCACATGGGCATGTTTCTTTCAGGGTTCATCAGTTCTCTGTACTGTATTCTAGTATTAATGTGCCTGTAAGGATAGTGTCAAGCCTATTTTATATATTTATTTATTTATTTATTTATTTATTTATTTATTTATTTCTGGACAGCTGGCTAAGTGGCCAGATATGCAAACTGTTATATTATGGGCTGAAATTTACTGACCTTCCTGTATCTGCTTTTTCTGTGCTGCAGGTAGGCACAATGGTGGAGGTTCTTCACCAGTTGTCACCTAGTGGACCAGTGAAAAGCACTTATCCATTAACCTTTGTTCAGCTAAAGCAGGTGAGGATGCCTTCAGTAGGCCTTTGCAGTAGTTTTGTGAAGTTTATTTGACCAGCCCTCTGTGATGTTATTCTTATATCCAGTGTTTTGCACCTTATCTGAGCACAGAAGAAATAGTATACAAAGGTGTCCAGGATTTTTGCATTGGAGACCTTCCTGTGTTCTGCAGTGCTCCTGTTTTGTGCCTGAGACTCTCCTCTTTCCATTTCTATGCTATCCAGGCTTACACCTTTATCTCTGTCTTCTCTGAAGTGTTGATTTTCAGGTTCTTCAGAGACTTTTAAATCTTTTTCTTTTCTATTAATTTTCCCTAATCTGTTTTTGCTTCTCCTCTCCCCGCCTCCTGTCAGAGTGAGCACAGTGGCTGAGGCGGTCCCATGCTCGCCAATATTCCCTCTTTGTCAGTCTCTGCATCACTTTGCCTGTCAGTTTTGGTGCCTTTCTGTGCCTTCCCTCAACAGTGAAAGATCTTTGATCACTTGCTGCTGAGGGACTCTGCCTTGATCAGTTCCATGTCGAATCCAGCAGAGACTGGAGCATGGGTGCTGCTTGCCTGCAGCTGAAATAAAGTGCTCAGAGAATGTGATGCTGATTGTAGCTGGGGGAGAGACAAGGAGAGGGCAGTTCCACAGATGCTTGGGATGTGGTATTAGTCAAGTAGGGGCTCAAAGCTCAAATTTTTCCTTTCTAAACCCGTAAGAGAGAAGCAGCAGGTAGTATGTTATGGCTGGAGGTAATTTTGTGGGGGATTTGTTTTCCTCATCCTTTGGCTTTTCTACCTTTAGCACCCTTGAGAGAAGGAGGCAGCCAGCAGAGCTTCTTGCAGGTTTCAATTGTTTTTCCCCATCCCTTGCCTTCCCCTTTTCTGGGCACCTTCTTGCAAATCTAAGAATGCCAGCACAATGGAAATGATTTGCTCTCCCTTCTTCCTGCCAGGGTTATGTTCTAATCCAAGAATAGAAGGTAAATGGGTTTGTGGCCACTGAGTGGAAGAGCTGCTGTATTTTTTGACTTGTACTGCGTTTGTGCCTCGCTTTGTGATGAGAACTAATGACTCTGACTTTTTTACCATTTGCTTTCCCCGTGGGAATGTTAGGGGGAAATAGTCTGAGATCTGCCTGATGTAAAGCAGGTAGTTTGACAACCAGCTAATATTCACTTGATGAATGTGTCCATTTACAGGCACTTGCAAGTTTATTACTGAAAGTCAGTTTAGAAAGGGGGTTTGCAGCTATCTTTAATGAGGAAATAATAGTGTAGGTTGTTAGCTGCTTGGGTTTTGTTGAGGAAATAGCTTCCTAGCCAAGACCCTTATCTTTGAAAGTTACGTAAATGTGCCCATGAAACACTGAAAAATGGAAACTCTGTGGAATTTATACCCCTTGCTTAAAGGTCAGAGCGAACTCTAATCTGAAGCTGCTATCTGTGGCAGATGCTATCTGCAGTGAATGAAAGTTTATGCTTCAGTCTGAGCATGTAGGCAGGAATGTGGGACCTGAACTGAAGCTACTGAATTATTGGACTCATTAACCTCTTTGGGATTGTTTTGTTGTTTTTTTTTTTTCTTTTTCTGTTCTTTTCCTAGTACTTTGGGTTTGTCCTGTACAGAACTGCACTTCCTAAGAACTGCACGGAGCCAACGCAGCTCTCCTCACAGTCAAATGGAGTTCATGACCGTGCCTACGTCTCCGTGGATGGGGTAATGGATGGATGTCTGCCATGAGTGACCTTCACATAAAGCATGCCTACAGGCTGCCTTCTTTGAATGCTTTCTCCACCTTACCAAAACAACTTTGTTAGATAATCTTATGTCATTAGAGAAGGCTCCAAGGGAGAAGTAATAACGACCTTCTAGTACCTGAAGGGGGCCTGCAAGAAGGATGGAGACTGTTTCCAAAGGCTTGCAGTGACAGGGTGAGGGGCAATGGCTTCAAACTAGAGAAGAGCAGCTTTAGATTGGATGTTAGGAGCAAGTTCTGCACCATGAGGTTGGTGAAACATTGTAACGGGTTCCCAGGGGGGTGGTTGAGGCCCCATCCTTGGAGATACTCAAGGTCAGGCTTGACAGGGCTCTGGGCAGCCTGATCTAGTGGAGGATGTCCCTGCTGACTGTAGGGGGGTTGGACTGGATGACCTCTGGAGGTCCCTTCCAACTCAAACCATTCTGTGAGTCTGTAAGTAAGGAAGCATACAGCTGATTTGTACTAAAGGCACATGTATTTCAGAAAACATGACTTAGCAGTTCCTTGTAAGGAAAATTTATTTCCCTTTTTGAGATATTTGGATGTTGATACAGATTCATGACTTCTGTGGAAAGCCTAGAAGTGTTTATTTTCAGGTTTATTCAATACATTAAAGATATATATGATTGGTGGTTTCCTACACTGTTTCCATAGATTTATTGCTTTACATTTTGATTATTCTTTTTTTCCCCCTATTTTGCTTATTGTACAGGATACAATTGTGACCCTTCTTCCTTTAACAGGCTTTTGTTCCTGTTTAATGAGAAGTAATACCAATTCACACACTTTGATAGCTGTTTTTTTTAGTTAATCTTTGGCCTGTGCTGACTCTCATCATCTTGGTGTCCATGTCAAACTGCTCTTTCCTTATGTTGTGAAAATGGGAATAAGTAAAACTAAATATTGATGTGACTTTAACTGGAAGAGGAAACAGCTTTTAATCACAGATAGTTACAGAATATTTTCAGTCCCTAGGCTAAATTTGAGGACTGGCTTTTCATCAACCAGGTGAATCACAGTGTGCTAGGATTCTAAGAGCTGAGTGAGTTGAACTCAGCTAAGGAAAGAGATGGTGTCAGACAGTTGCTGCCTAGGAGCACTTCTATCTGTTGTACTGAGATGTGAATATTGGGATGGCAGCTTTTTGTCTATGTGTTGGCTTGAATGCAAGAGCAGGAAAAGAAAATATCTGTCTGGGGTATTTTTATGCATTGTTCTGTCTTTTTTTCTTTCATGCAAGTTGAAGAGTGAATATCAGGGTTTTGTTAGTTTTCAATGGTTGTTCATAGAATGGTTTGGAGTTACTGTTTTCTTCCTCTTGGTGTAATTCATATAGGTTCCTCAAGGTGTTCTTGAAAGGGATAAATCACTTAGGATAAATATAACTGGGAAGGCTGGAGCAAATCTGGACATCCTGGTAGAGAATATGGGCCGAGTCAACTTTGGTAAATACAATAATGACTTCAAGGTAGGTAAAATCAGTTGAGTTACTGGATTGTGGTGGCTTTTCCTATTTTCCACACATTAAAAAGAAAGTAGTGGGTGGTAACGAGCAGAAAGATCAAGATTTACATAGCTGTGACTTTACCTCAAAATGTAACTGCTCACTAGTTTTCATTTGACTTTTTCCAGACACCAAAATCAATGTGGAATTAAAAACTGACAGACTTTGTTGTTGGCCTTGGGTTTGTTGGTTCACTTATGTTGTCATGCAGAAGACTGTCACCCACAAAATTTTCAGACTGAGTTGAACCTGTAGCTGATGTTTAAAAAGGTGCAAAGCTGTTGGGATAACATCAAAAAATGGGTTGGAAATTGGTCTAGATCTTGGCTGTACTTGAGGGCTGGTGAATGCTGGTGGTGTATTTGTGTGTGTATGTGTACATAGATACAGCTATGCCTTTTCTGTCTCCCTCCGTGCCCCATTATGTTAGTCAGCAGTGCACCCTTGCAGTATTTTCAGTGTAGCCATTGAAGGCTGTCTTGTGAGCACTTTACCATGCAAAATGGCCACTTCAGATTTGGACTAATCAGGTGTTGGAGATAATTATCAGAAAGCTTCTGAATGCTTTTGGGTCTATGCTACACTTTGGGATCATCAGCTCCCTGCATGAGTGTCTGTGGTGGGTTGACCTTTCTCCATCAACAGAAGAGGAGGAGAAAATAGAAGGAAGGGTTTGTAGGTCAAGATAAGGACAAGGAGATGACTCACCAATGACTGTCATGGCAAACTGTTCATGCTGCCTTTTCCAGGTACCTTGCCTTTATCTGAGTGTGAGAGGGCAGCTGGTTCCCCAGTGTTTTGCCTTCACCTTGAGGCAGCAAAAATGTTGCATTCTTTCTTTAATAACAAGCCAGGTGATAAGGAAACCTAGGTGCTTAGTGCTAAATTTAGGTAACTGGATAGAAGGGTAAAGATTGAATTAGGGAGGTGCTCAGTGTTGGCTGTGGTTGGGCTGAAATTCACACTTGCCAGGGTTGCAGCCTTTTAAGGGCTTAGTGAAAACAAGTTTGGTAGACAGATGCATTGTGAGAACCCTCTACAAGCAGGATCCTTCCAAATACAAAAGGCAGCCTCTCTCAGGTAGCTTTGGAAGATGTGTTCCTTCCTCCCAGACAATCTCTTCCTCACACTCTGCTTTGTGTTGGTTTTGAAGAGTAGGGATAATTATACCTTGGACTTCAGATATTTTGTACTTTAAAAAATAACTTCATGGGAAGGGGTTCCTGCCTTGTGCAGCCTCACATTTTGAAGCAAATAAGGATGTTATTCTAGGTTCTGTTTAGCTGGTGTTTTATTGTTTGTTTGTTTGTTTGTTTGGGTTTTTTTTGAGCTTGAAATGGAACTAAGCATCTAGCTTTTGAGAAGAAATCTTAACTGAATTTTGGATTTAAAACATCCTGCCAATCTAGGTTTTGTTGTTGAAGGATACAAGGAAGAGTATGATTTCTGTGTTGGTTTTTCTGTGTTTTTTCACATGCTGGTTGCCACCTCTACCCTTGTTTTAACCTGGAAAATGTGTATCTGTATCTGGACTATTGCATAGACTACTTCTGCAATCCAAATTAGTAGCCATTTAACCTCATTTTAAACAACCACACCATTCATGGTGTCTAAAGATGGCCTTAGGGAGACAGGTTAGAAAGTTTGGGCTCATGTTGTGTTCTGGGCAACTTCTTGGAAGTCAGCTTTCTAAAACAGGACTGGTAAATAGCTTTGCATTACTTCAACTGATTGCTAGAAAGAGTAAAGTCTGGGCTGTATAAAAGAAAGTTTTGCCACTTAACTGTGCAGGTATTTTATTTAGATGCAACAAGAAGAAGTTCCTATTCTATAAAGTGGGCATATAAGTAAGGGTAGAGAAAACCAATTAGTGCTCCTGCTGAGGCTTGTGAAGTCAGTGCAATGCTCCTTAGACAAGACAAACACCTGATGCACTATCAGCCCTCCAAGCTGGAGATGTGGTTTTGCTTGTTCCTGTTTGCCATGTGGTGTTTGCAAGAGAACTGAAGCTGCACTGAAAAGCAACTTCTGTGCAGGGTCTGTTCAAGCAGCTCTGTGGATGTAAGAGCAGTGGTTTGAAAGCCTGCAGCTGAAATAAAGTGCTCAGAGAATGTGATGCTGGCTGTAGCTGGGGGAGGGAGGTGAAGAGGGCAGTTCCACAGATGCTTGGGATGTGGTATTAGTCATGTAGGGGCTCAAAGCTCAAATTTTTCCTTTTTAAACCCTTAAGAGAGAAGCTGCAGGTACTGTGTTATGGCTGGAGGTAATTTTGTGGGGGATTTTCTTTCCTTATCCTTTGGCTTTTCCACCTTTAGCACCTGTGAGAGAAGGAGGCAGCCAGCAGAGCTTCTTAGAAGGTTTCAGTTGTTTTTCCCCATCCCTTGCCTTCCCCTTTTCTGGGCACCTTCTTGCAAATCTAATAATGCCAGCACAGTGAAAATGATTTGTGAGAAAATGGTTTGCTCTCCCTGCACTGCACTGAAACAACACTTCACAAACAATTAACTGTAACACAGTGAAGAGAGGAGTGCAGGGGTAACCTGATGTTCCTTTCATTCTTAAAATCATGACCTTACCTTGCTTTTGCATGCACTGTGTGAGTAGCCTGGTGTGCTGCACAGGAGGTTCTGTAGAAGTGAAACAAAGACTCCATGGGCTTGAAGCTGACTGTAAGCTTCAAGTGTTTCCCTGAACCGGGGTCATGGCACATGTGCCTTGGCTTTGTGATACTGTCTGTTATCTGCAGAAGGTTGATAGGAAGTGAATGCTGCTTTCTCTGCTATTGTGCAGGTTAATGCCTTGGGTCAGTGACTCAGTGGTACCAAACCTCAGAGTTAGGCTTTGTAATGTTTTTCCTGCTTTTTTTATTAGCGGACTCCTCGAGTCCATGGTAAAGCAAAAGAGGAATTGGCACAGTTATGAGGGAAAAGGTTAGGGAAACCCAACTGGGGCATCAGTGAAAGCTCATATCTTTGAAGAGGAACAGATCTTTCACAGACAATAAATGAAACCCTTTGTTCTCAAGCAAAGCTTACAGTTTGGTGGAGGGCAGGTGTTTTTTCATGCACAGATTGGCAGCTGTTGCAAGCACTTCAATTTGTTTTTTGTTCCTGGCTTTAGTTGCAGCCCAGTATCTTCAACAACATGACCATAATTGTGTTATTTTGGGTTTGTTTTTATGCTTCTCCTAGGGGCTAGTTTCCAATTTAACTCTTGATGAAGATGTACTTGTCGAATGGGAAATCTACCCTCTAGACATTGATGGAGCAGTAAAGCGTGACATGAATGGCAACCGTGATCAACTGAAGAGATCTGTTGACCAGCAACTGAGTTATGAAGCACCTACTTTTTATACTGGTACACTTGCAATTCCTGAAGGAATTCCAGACTTACCTCAAGACACCTATGTCAAGTTTCCTGGCTGGACAAAGGTAAAACTTTTTGCTGTAGAAATTTGAAGTCAACTCAAAGCTACTGAAAGGTCTCTGGAAGTTCATCTCGCTTGGATGGGTAGAAGTTAGTTGTAGCAGTGAGGTGCCTCTGTTTTCTCTTCCCCCTCTACTCTGCCCTAGTGAAGCCCCACATGGAATATTGCATCCAGGTCTGGGCTCCCCAGTTCAAGAGGGACAGGGATCTACTTGAGAGAGTTCAATAGAGGGCTACAAGGATGATGCAGGGACTGGAGCACTGCTTGTAAGAAGAGGCTGAGAGGCCTGGGGCTGTTTAGTCTGGAAGACTGAGAGGGGATCTGATCAATGTCTGTAAATATCTGAAGGCTGGGTGTCAGGAAGGAGGGGACAGCCCCTGCTCACTTGTCTCCTGTGATAGATCAAGGAGCAATGGATGTTAACTGAGGCAGAGGAGGTTCCACCTCAACATGAGGAGGATTTTTTTCACTGTGGGGGTTGCAGAACACTGGAACAGGCTCCCCAGAGAGGCTGTGGAGTCTCCTTCTCTGGAGACTTTCAAGACCCATCTGAGTGTGTTCCTGTGTGACCTGTGCTGGATTCTATGTCCCTGCTCTAGCAGCAGGGCTGGACCCAAAGGTTTCCAGAGGTCCCTTCCAACCCCTGACATCCTGTGATCCTGTAAACAACTAGGAAATGGATTCCTTGTTTTAAGTAAATCTGGAGATAAAGCATTGAGAAAAGAGAAACATATTCAAAAGATTCATGGTATTGGTGTAGAAGGCAGAGCATCACAAAAGCCCACAGTGAGACAGATCAGCTGTCAGGCTATTTAGAAATCTTGCATTTAGTTGTGGGCCAATGTGGGCACTGAAGTGTCACTGCTCTTGGAGGCCTAAGTATTTCAGTGCAGGCTTCAGGGAAGCTCTTGTGATAGTGTTAGGTAGCAAAATTATTCCTTTTTGAAATAATTAGTGCAGGAAAAAAATAGAGCAGGAAGAGGAGTTGCTGGTGATTTGTCCACAGTATTGTAGTGGCTAAAGCACTACCCCGTAGGCAGAAGACTGCAACTCGTTGCAGGCATTTGGTGTTGCTGGCACTGAGTTAGGCTGAGGAAGTCTGACTTGGTCCCTGATCCCTTGTCTGTGTGCATCTCATACACAGTCACTGAATAAAATCCAAAAATAGTTCTTGGCTTACCTGACTCAAGGAAGCACAATGTCCTTAAGTCTCTGTGCCCCTGAGTGTGTGCTTAGATTCAGCAGGCTTCAACAGAGGAGAGGATTTGGAGTCAGGACTGTTCTTGATTTCTGTGGAATCATGAGTTGCTGACCCTGCTGAAGGAAAACTTATTATTGAAGATAGAAATCCCTTCTCATTCATTATGTCTAGAGCATGTTTGTAGTGTGTGTAGTATCATGATTTACTACTTCAGAGCATACAAATTCCTCTTTAGAAACTGCAGTGTGAGTTAGGACAGTCTGCAATTGAGAAATGAAGTGCTTAGCTTTACTGGAAATTAAAAAAAAAAAAAGAGTGACAACCAGAGAGTGATTAAGATCAGAAAGAGGAGACTTGTCTGATCATACCTCCTGCACCAGGACTCGAATGCAGTTGATTCTTACAGTAAACTGCTTCCTACAGAGCTGCAGAGGTAGGCTGCAGTCTAGTGGGGAGCCTGATTCATCTGACGGCTGGGGAGGCTGCATTAGTGCCATGTTTTCTTCTAAAACTACTGTAGAACCCAAGGAGTGAGCTTCACTAACTAGCTCTTCCCTTGACTTTTATAAAACAGCAAAACCAAACCACAAAGCAAGATAAAGTTAATTGAATAAACTTTGAGGTCAAAGTGTATTTGCACCTTGTTGGAACGGTGCAAGATAGGATCTTAGAGCACGGAAATGAACACAGAGCTGAAATAACTCACCTGCCTTTGCAAATCTACCAACTCCTTCAAACATTTCCACTGCAGGCTTCAGACCATTTGTTTTCAGAAATACCTGGAAAAGAGAAAGACAGGAAAACACCTTTGAAACAGCTTGGGAAGCCATACTCAATATATTACAGCTGTGCTGCTGGAAATCCTTTAGAAGCGTTGTTCTGATTTCAGCAGTCCTAGACAAGTTTAGAAGTCACCAAGTGGAGTGAAGAGTCTCCTTTGCACTGATTCAGACTTTTTTCATCAATGCCATGAGTTATTTAGTTGTCCTCTATACTCTTTTCATCAGTGTGCATCAATGCCATGAGTTACTTAGTTGTCCTCCATGTTCAGGTTACCAAAGACCAAAGCGAGAGAGAAAACACAAATGCAGATACCTGTGACACGTTTGTGTCACTTTCTCTCTATTCTGTGGTGCATAAATGACTGTTTACAAGATTTTTCTTTGTCCCCTTGCCCAATTTTGGTTTATCTTTTGAGCTTAAGGTGTTTGTCATGTTAGCAGAGTGTGCTGAACTAGGAGTTCTAGCTACCTCCACTATGAAAAAGTAATTGAAAGAGTTTGTGTGCCCAGTTAATCACAAGGGTTTTAATGGTTGTAGGGAACTACAACAGGAGACAGCACTGTCTTGCAGTGTGAATTCACAAGTTCTTGTGTTACCACAAGTCCAACAGGCATCTGAATTCCAAATGTCTACACAAGCTGGGTCTTTTTCTCACAGTCATGCCATGGGGAGGGACTGCCAAGGTAGTGTAGTCTTGTATTTGTACAGAGAGCTACAACAGAGTTAGAAAATGCTTTTTGTGAGCTTTTTGGTGTTGTTTTTTTTCTTTTTTGCTTTTAACAATCAGCTTCAAGCAAATACAGTTCTCAGGTTTCATTTGGCCTTAAACTTGGTGCAAAATTCAGTTCCAGGAATCTGCAATGCTGTTTTCTTAACTGTTGTCATATTTGCAATTCCTGCAAGGGGGAATGGTTTGAAGCTGAGGGAGAGCAAGGTTAGACTGGATCTTAGGAAGAAGTTCTTCAGTAGGAGGGTGGTGAGACTCTGGAATAGGCTGCCCAGGGAGCTTGAAGTTGTGTTGAAGGCCAGGTTGGATGAGGCCTTGAGCAGCAGAGTCTGGTTGAGAGGTGTCCTTGCCCGTGGTGGGGAGGTTAGAGTAGATGATCTCTGAGGTCCCTTCCAACCTGAGCCATTCTATGATTTACCACTCTCTATTTAAATATTAATGATGTCTTGAATTCATCAGGGAATTTAGATTATTTTGCCTGACATTAGCATTTTCTTGAATATATTTTCTCGAACATATTTTCTATCTTTGTGTTGTATCAAACTGAAAGGTGGAAGCAATTTGGTTGTGATTTGAAGAGCATTATGCTTAAAGCTATTCCATCCCTTGGTGTCTGTCAAATGATTAAAAATGTTTTTTCTCTTACCAGGGGCAAATTTGGATCAATGGCTTCAATCTTGGTCGCTACTGGCCAGCTCGTGGCCCTCAGCTGACCCTTTTTGTTCCAGGGAATATCCTGGTTTCTTCCATGCCAAACAACGTAACAGTGTTGGAGCTGGAGCGTTCTCCTTGCAGCACCCAGGAGTGTGAGATAGAGTTTGTGGATGTGCCTAATATCAATGCAACCACACAGTATGGCAGCTGTGCCCCTCAGCCCTTTGTTAGAGACACGTGGCTGAATCCTTTATAATAACTGGAAGATTTCCTTGTCTTCTCCCCCATTTGATTCCCCTTCCCTCACCCCCCCACCCCCATTCTGAGGACTTCTTGTTAATCAGTAAGTTGCTTAAGTGAGGCAGCTTTTAAAATTCTTCAGAGACCTTTGTTTTTATTGTTGGTTTTTGTTTTGTGTTTTGTTTTTCTCATGTTCCAGAGTTAAATACTGAAATTCTCTAGAAAAATAAAAGCTGTAGCTTACAACTTGTCTTGGACTGTGGTATTGAACTCAACTGGAAGGTAGCTTTTCCATCAGTTTAGTAAAAACTGTCCTTGTAGGCTGCTGACATTACAGTAAGCACTTTTATTTACCATGTTTTCCAACTGGAGGGGAGCCTATAAAAGGGGTGCACAGTCCCACTTGCTTGTTGGGTTTACTTGTGTTGGACTGGCAGGTCAGAGCTATCAGTATCAATACCATTTTACTCTGAATGGGCTCAATGCCAGTGCTGAGCAAACCTCATTGGCTTTTCATGTCCATGCAAGTGACCTTGAAAATTAAATTGGTTTCTTATGGAAGCAGTGAGAAGAATTGTGTGAGAGGGTACTCAAGTGAAAGCTGATCTAAACAGCAGTTACATGGAGAAGGGGCCTTGTGGTCTGCCTCTGTTGCCTCTTGGAAAGCAAATTTACTGCTTCCCTTCTGCTATCTCTGAAAGCTTTAGGTAAATTGGGAAGTACAAGATAATATATAAAAGGTAGCCTGCTTTGGTTGGACCATAGCCTCTGATTAACCTGCCTGCAGAATGTAGACTTAAAATGAGCCATTTTTCCTCTAATGGATCCTTTTTGTTCTAATGGGCCTGGAGGTTTTCATAGGAAGTGGAATACTTTAGCTTAAAGAATTTTAATTCTCTTTTAGTCGTTAACTTGCATCTTTTGTTTTGTTGCAGTAAAATCCTGACCTTTTTAAGTGCCTGTTATTTGCAAAGCTGATTTTCTACAGCAGATAGAATCTTCTTTCTGATGCCTATGGTTTGGGTGTCAATCATGCAAACTTCTTGGTGAGATTTAAACAACAAAAGGTGGAGGTGATGGCATTAGGTATTTTCATCAGCTGTCATTTCTTCCTTTGGTTTTTGTCTGCCGCTGTTAAAACGGTTCTTTGAAGCTGCAATAGTTCTTGTGTGTATTTGAGGAAGAAAGGGGAAGAGGAAGAGTTATGAGCAGTTACAGCATTAAGGAAGAAATGAGGTTGTAAAGTCTCTACAGACAAGGAGTTATTCTTGTTGGTATCTTTGCACACATCTTCATTTGTTTTCTGTGTTATAAGTAAAGCAAAACAATTCAGCTGCAATGGGCTGTGTGACCCTGGATGTGCTACCCTTTCTGAGATGGCCAATGCAAAAACTTGACTCTTTCTTCTCATTTGATGAGGACTGATAATGTCATCAGAGGAGAGAGTGAGAAGGAGCAGCTACATCTCTACTATGTATTTGGCATGTTGGATGGGCTTTCAAACCAGACACGTGGTTCACCTGAGCCATATAAGTGCTACTTTTTTAGGGTGTCAGATAATGATAGGACTAGGGGAAATGGAACAAAAATAGAAATAGGTAGATTCAGGTTGGATATTAGGAAGAAATTCTTCACCATGAGGGTGGTGAGACACTGGCACAGGTTGCCCAGGGAGGTGGTGGAAGCCTCATGCCTGGAGGTTTTGAAGGCCAGGCTGGATGTGGCTGTGAGCAACCTGATCTGGTGTGAGGTGTCCCTGCCCATGGCAGGGGGGTTGGAAGTGGATGATCCTTGAGGTCCCTGAGGGCTGTGTGTTCAGTACCAGGCATGCTTCCTTTTTGGATTAAAGTGATCTGCTCTGACCCTAGATTTTGATTTGATTTAATTGAATTGGATTGGATTGAATTAGATTGGATTTGATTTGATTGGATTGGATTGGATTGAATTTGATTGGATTGAATTTGATTTTATTTTAATGAATTTTAATTTTTTAATTTTTTAAAAAATATTTTTATTTTTAACCTTTTAAATTTTTTTTCCCTTGGCACCATCCCTATGCAGAGCCCTGAACATGCTCTGCAAGCAGTTTATTATGAAGTATTAATTGCCTCCAAGCCAGGCTTTGAACATAAGGAATGGAACAGAATTGGTTTCACACCGGTTGTGGGTTCTGTGGCTTGAAGTGCGCAGAGTGACAATACTGGTTAGGTATTATTCCTACAGCACTTCAGTGCTTTAAAAGCCAGGAGTATTGCTCTTTTTCTTGCAGTTAGTGCTATGAGGGGAGTGGAACTCCTGGCTCTCATTCCAGCTTCAGTTTGGTTTATGTTGTCCTTGTGAAAACGTAGTGGAATCCGTGATCTGTGTGCTGGTACAAGCAGAAGGCTTTGCTTCAAGGATTCCAAACGTGCAGCTGGTTAGGTGTAAGAATAAGATTAACAGCATGGGAGAAGTGGGCTTCAGGTTATTCGTATAGGGTCTAGATGACTTTATTAACACACCTGCTTCTTTACTGCTTTAAGTGAAGTGATCTCTTGGCTACAGAAGGGTACTGAATGTTGGGCTCCTGATTCCTTATCCTGGTCTAACTACATGAAAACTGCCAGGCAGTGTGGTATCTGAGTATGCAGAAGGGAGCTATCTGCAACATGGGGCCTTCAGACTGCAGCACAGCCAAGAAGAACCCATTGCCACTTGCTCTACCCAAGGATGTGGCTGTAGGTGCTGTGGCAGAGTGTTTTACCTTGCCTGTGCCACACACTGGGTCACTGTGCCCACACCATTGCTGCTTCTACACAGCTGGGACTACTTAGAACACAAACCCTACAAGGAGAGGCTGAAGGAGCTGGGATTGTTTAGCCTGGAGAAGAGGAAGCTCAGGGATGCTTGGTGACATGGTTTAGTGGTCATGAGGTCTTGAGTGAGAGGTTGGACTTTGATGATCCTTAAGGTCTTTTCCAACCTTATTGATCCTGTGAATCAAGTTGTCTGTTTACAAATTATTTGATTTTATTTATTTTATCATTTACTGATTTTATTTCTGGATATTGCAACCAAGGCTTCCTGGAAGACTTCAGGCTCTGAGAGCTGGATTTGGGTACTATGCACACTCTGAATACCTTCTTTCAGGTTTTCTTTGTTATCCCCCCCCTCAGTTTTAGGATGTGGTTTGCACTAATCATGAACAGGTAGATCCGGTGTGCTGCAGAACCCAGGAACGTGGTACTGAACTCATGAGGGCTTAGCATGATTTCCTCCTGTGGCTTCTGCTGCCATGTCTTCCTCTATTGCTCTCTTAGTCCTTTGATCCAGAGCAGTATTTACTTCAAAAGCTGAAGTTAAACCAATGTGATTCTTTTGATTACAGCCAAACAAACATTTGCTAGCTGTGACTATTTAAAGAACTGAGTCCCTTTAGCTTGTGTTGAAATAGAAGAAAATTACTGCAGCTTGGTATGAGCTGCAGCAGCTCTTTTGGTTTTTTGTTTTGTTTTTTTACTTCCTCAAGTCTAACCTCTCAGGTCTGTTTGCTTTGACATAAAGGCTTCCAGAGGTGTTGATGAAAACCTAGAGCTTCTGCAGATGCTTTCTAATTTTTACTGCCAAGACAGTTCACAGTATCACAGTATATCAGAGATATATCAGAGTTGGTGTTTCAGTAGCAGCCAAAGCTTTCTGATTTTTACTGCCAAGACAGTTGGTGTTTTAGTAGTAGCAAATTTTGGACTCCTCCTAATGTCTTTTATTAGGAAAAAAAAAAAAAAAGGTGGACCCCACCCCTCCACCCCAATGTTAAGCTTGTTTGCTCATCCTGGAAGATAAAGAGAACTTGGAGAGAAGGTGCCAGTAATTCAGATGTAAGAATAGAAGCTAGATGTGCTGAAAATGTGACCTCAAAGTCTTGTTTGGTTCTGTTTTTTTAAATTCTGGAGAGCACAGTCTGTGCAAAGGGGCTGAAATGAGGTTACAGTAGTAGCACACTTGACTTCCATGGAATTTTTCTCCTATTCCTGTAGCTACAGTAAGAAGGCCTGAAATTGCGTGTTGAAACACTATGGAGATAGAAGCAAACAAGAATGTTCAGTGTTACAAAAGATGAGAAGGGAAGGCATTCAAATGTGTCAGGTAAATAGTGAGTTGTTTTGGGGGTTTGGTTTGGGTTTTTGGTGTTGGTTTGGTTTTGTTGTTTTTTGGGGGTTTGTTGTTTTTGGGGTGATTTTTTTTTTCCCCAGACCCAAGCAGATCTGACCTATGTGGTAGAGAGGAGAAAGAAAATAATTTCCCTTGTGGTGCCTCTAGCCATAGTCAACCAGCTACAGGCTGTGGCCTTGCATGTCTCTGAACTGGCAAAGGTGAATGATGCTGAGCTTTGGAGTTTTCAGGCTTTCACAGCTACAACTGGAATGTTGCACATGAAAGTAAGGAGGTGAACTGGGGTGCCAGGAATCAGTTTCCCTGATGAGTTGTGCAGGCTGGGGAAAACATATCCAAATCCTAATAAAAATCCACTTAATCTCAAGATTCTTAATAGCTGTAGTTCTACTGGTACTTGCTCCTCAGCTGCTTTGCTTTGCATTGCTTTGTCTTCCATTTTTGCCTTACAGTTCAAGGTACAAACTCTGTTTGTTTCTAGCAGTCTGTGATGTGCATCATGTATTTCCTGCTGCTCAAATCATAAGGCTAGATGATCATAGAATCATAAAATGGTGTGGGCTGGAAGGGACCTCCAAAGGTCATCTGGTCCAACCCCCTGCAGTCAGCAGGGACATCCTCCGCTAGATCAGGTTGCTCAGAGCATTGTTGAGCCTCACCTTGAATATCTCCAGGGATGGAGCCTCAACCACCTCCCTGGGCAACCTGTTCCAGTGTTCCACCACTGTCGTGGTAAAGAACGTCCTCCTTCTGTCCAGCCTAAATCTGTTGTTCTCTCATTTGAAACCATTGCCCCTCATCCTATCCCTACAACAGGCCTTTGTGAACAGTCTTTCTGTAGTCATGTAGCCCTCTTCAGGTACTGGCATGTTGCTATTAGGTCTGCCTGGAGCCTTCTCTTCTCCAGGCTGAACATCCCCAGCTCCCTCAGCCTTGTAGCAGAGGTGGTCCAGCTCCCTGATCATCTTTGTGGCCCTCATCTGGACCTGCTCCATCAGGTCCTGTCCTTCCTGTACATCCAGCTCCAGAGCTGGATGTAGCACTCCAGCTGAGGTCTCAGCAGAGCAGAGGGGCAGAATCTCCTCTCTCCATCTCTGGCCATGCTGCTTTTGATGCAGCCCAGGATGTCATTGGCCTTCTGTTGGCTCATGTCCAGCTTCTCATCCCCCAGCACTCCCAAGTCCTTTTCTGCAGGGCTGCTCTCAATGGTGGTTGAGGCCCCATCCCTGGAGGTGTTTAAGGCCAGGCTGGATGAGGCTCTGGCCAGCCTGATCTAGTGTGAGGTGTCCCTGCCCATGGCAGGGGGGTTGGAACTGGATGATCCTTGTGGTCCCTTCCAACCCTGACTGATTCTGTGATTCAATCTCACCACCCCCCAGCCTGGATTGATATCTAGGATTGCCCTGACCTAGATGCAGGACCTTACACTCTGCCTTATTGAACGTCATGAGATCCTCCTCAGCCCACCTCTGCAGCCTGTCCAGGTCCCTCTGGATGGCACCCATCCCATCCTTCAGACTTACCATCTTGGTGCCATCTGCAGACTTGTTGAGGGTGCCTCAGTCTCACTGTCAATATCAAGAACATTCAGGGACTGCCACCATTTATTCTCTGTGTAAATAAATTGGTCAAGGGTCTGCTCCACTGATGCTGCTCTTGTCTCAGAGGCTGAGTGCTTCAAGAGTATACAGAGCCAGCTCCCACTGTGTGTTGTCTTTGTTTCTCTTGTCTAATGAAAGGGTATTTTTTTTTTCAGGTAAGAGTAGTGGTGCTGAGTTTGACTAAGGTCCATCTAGCAGCTGTATCCTCTTTTGAAGGTGAGCATATTTGCTCCTCTCCAAGTTTCAGCACCTGAAACTTTCAGGTGAAGTGTCTTTTCCTAAGCTGAGCTGGAATTTCAGTGTTTTTAAACTCTTTCCAGTAGAAGAGCCTCAACTTTGACTGCTGATTCAGCACCTTGCTCACCATGAGCATTTAGGAACAAATTTTTTACCACGAGGTGAAGCCTCAGAACAGGTTGCCCAGGGAGGTTGTAGGGGCCCCATCCCTGGAGATATTCAAGGTCAGGCTGGACAAGGCTCTGAGCAACCTGATCTAGTGGAGGATGTCCCTGCTGACTGCAGGGGGGTTGGACTGAATGACCTTTGGAGGTCGCTTCCAGCCCATTCTATGATTCTGGGACTCAGTTTGCAGTAAACCACCCCTGAAGTCTAAAGCTCCCACTCTGCACTACAAACTGGTGTGCAGCAGCTGAGATTATTTCCAAGCATCAGCTCTCTTTTAACAGCCTTGGACTGTGCTCTGTGACGTATTTTGACCTGGGGGATTACTCACTTGTTATTGGGCTGCTTGATACAAAAATGTGAGGCTGCTTTACCTTGGAAAGAATGTTCCTGTTCTTATGAAGTGCTTCATTTTTTCCCTGATACCTGTTTTAGTGTGTTCATGCAAATTGGTGAAACCCCCTGCTGAAATGACAAATGTCAGAGGGTGAAGTAAACCAGGCAAGCAGGTCTAAAAGGAGTAAGGGTTTTGTCTGCAAACTTTCATGATTCAGGGTATAACAATTACCCATCATCTGAGAAACCAGCAGCAAGAAATTTCTCACAGACAAAGGCTCTTTGTAGACTGATGCATTAGGAAGTTGCTTTCATCTTCTGTGGAAGGAGCTGAAACTTCTTGGGTTGTAAGTAAAAGAGTGTGCATAGTTCTCAATGCCTTGAGACAAGGGATAAAAAAAAAAACCCTAACAATGACTACACAGCTTTTTGTCTGTTGTCATAGCTTTCATCTGCAAAATGCCGTGCTTTACAAAGGAGAGCAGAGTCTTGACTCCTATGCACCAGATGCAAGAGTTGATCTGACTGAGATCCCTGGTGAAGCTGAAAGCAGACCCTTGGAAACCACTTGCTTTTTTTTTTTTTTTTTTTTCTCCAGGGAAAAAAGAAGAAGATAAGGCTGCTATAGCCTCTTTGGGGCATATCATATCTGATCAGTGTCTAGTTGACAGCTACTTCTGCCTAGTTGAAGTTTGCAGCCCAATATGCTAAAGCCAGTGCAGCCAGAATGGGCCACCTGGAGAGGTGCAGGTAGTAAAATGTGAGGTTTTAATCTAAACACAACCATTGTCTGCAGGGACATTCTGCTTTGGTGCAAGGCCCTGCAGCTGCATGAGCTGCTCAGTGTTTGCTGGCACAAAGGATCTGTGAGGTCCCATGCCCTAGGTCCTCCACCAGGTCTTCCTCTTGTTGGAGTACACTCTTATAGCTTGTGCCCTTCAATGACCAGGCAGATGTGGCCTTTACTGTGAAGTATCTCCCTGGTTTTATTTTTCTTGTGTTTCATTTTTCTTTTGCTAAAGCAGCAACTTTGTGGGATCTTGTGGTCTCAGGCCTAGAAAACATGATGGGTTTTGTGTAACACCTCGTGCTAGGAGTTTCACTCTTCCAGAAAGCCCAAACAAAATTTGTGCTAGCAAGGGCAGACCTGTGCTCTGCAGCTTCTGATTGCTGGCTGTCTGCAGGGCCAGCCAGCAATGTTGTTAGAATCATAGTCAGTGTTGGAAGGGACCACAAGAATCATCTAGTTCCAACCCTCCTGCCATGGGCAGGGACACCTCACACTAGATCAGGGTGGCCAGAGCCTCATCCAGCCTGGCCTTAAACACCTCCAGGGATGGGGCCTCAACCACCTCCCTGGACAGCCCATTCCAGGCTCTCACCACTCTCAGGGGCAAGAACTTCGTCTTCACATCCAGTCTGAATCTCCCTACTTCCAGCTTTGTTCCATTCCCCCCAGTCCTATCACTACCTGATAGCCTAAAAAGTCCCTCCCCAGCTTTCTTGTAGCCCCCTTCAGATCCTGGAAGGCCACAACGAGGTCTCCTTGGAGCTTTCTCTTCTCCAGACTGAACAGCCCCAACTCTCTCAGTCTGTTTCCATAGGAGAGGTGCTCCAGCCCTCTGCTCATCCTGGTGGCCCTTCTCTGGACACCTTCCAGCATGTCCAGATCCCTCTTATAATAGGGGCTCCAGAACTGGACACAGTACTCCAGGTGGAATACTTGCAATCAACCTGTCTCATTTTCTTCCCATTACTGGTGCTTTAAAATGAGGAACAAGGGTATAAGCAACAGGGAAAAAACATCCTTCTCGTCTTGACAGGCTTTTTACACCTTTTCCACATACCTTGGTAGTGGAAAAAGTAAGTCAGTCTGTGGCTGTGGTCTTACATGTGGTCAAATTTCAGTTCACCAGTTAAGAGATGGTGCAGAGGCCTCTTGTGGCCTTTCTTTACTTGGATTAAGATACTTTTGTGTTGCTAGTAGCTGGTAGTAGTAGTGTGTGATGGCAACAGGTTAGAAGTCAGACCCTCTCTTCCATCTGCTTGTCGAAACCACAATACTTTTGTAGAGGTACTTGAAGGAGTGCAAAGCCCCTGTGCAAAATGGTTTTCATGCAGGGATGTGCACCCATAGTTCCAGGTACAAAAGTCTTCCTGATCATGACAGGTTGAGGCTTCTCAGAAAATGCTGATCAAATACCACTGGCCTCTTTGGAGCAGAAGAGTGTACCTGGTAATGTCAATCTTCAAGTCTTTGTTGTCTTACAGGTCTAGCAGCACTGAGAGTACCTTTTGTGAGGGTTTCCTATCTGTGGAAACAGATCGGATTCTTGCAGATCAAGTTTTTGATTCCTTGCTGCAGTTTTTAAAAGCAAACCCAAGGAAACAAACCTCTTCTTGGAATTTTAAAACACTCTTTAGCAAACAGCTGAGATCACAACAAGCTTGCAGAGTGCAGTGGCTGAGCTACGTATGCTGAATGCATGCTGCTGCTTTGAAACAAGAAACTAGAACCCAAAGAAACATCAACCCTTCCAAAATGACTTGAAATACATTTAAAAAAAAAACACAAAAAAAACCCAAAAACCAAAACACAACAAAAAAACACCCAAAAACCGAACCACACAGCACAAGAAGTAAAGGAGTGGGATACATTGATCAGTCCTGTATTTGAGCTGGCTTTACACAGAGGGTAGAATCACACAGAGTCACAGAATGTTAGGGGCTGGAAGGGTCTTCAGAAGATCATCCAGTCCAAGCTCCCCTGCCAGAGCAGGATAACCTAGAGCAGATCACCCTGGAACACATCCAGGCAGGTCTTGAATATCTCCATTGAGGCAGACTCCACAAATACTTGTTTCTGTTTTTGTTTCCTGCAAAGAGGAGTTCTTGCTGTCTACTGTTTTAGGACTGACAGCATCTTTGTGCCAGTAAACCCCTTCTTTCATTGGATGGTGGCATTTGCTGCCCATCCTCATCCACTTACCTCCAGGTGCCCTTCACATTAATCTATGGTTCTCCTTACAGAACCTGGATCCAGACAGAGACATTCCTGGCAATTCCTCACTGGCTCTCAGGCCAAGAGGAGCAGATTGGGAGGAGGCTGCCAACCATGATGCCTCTTCTGCACAACCAAACAGGATGAATCTGTCTTCCAGGGTAAAGGATAAGTGTGAAATTCAGCTTTATGTTTAGGGAGTGATGGTGGTGGCCTAAGGACTCTGAAAACAAACCAACCAACTTGGCTTTTCCCTTTTGATCATTATTTGTATTTAATATACTTAAATTCCCCTCACTTACCTTTCTACACAACTGAAGAGAGGATGCAAGCTGGCTTTCTGAGGAACTCTGATGTAAAAAGGCAGGTTTAAGAATGAGTCAACTTTGCTTCACTCAAATGTCTATTCATTCTCTTTCACCTTTCAGCAGCTCTCTATGCACCATCAGTCATTGCTTAGAAACTCTTACTCAGCTAAAACGACACCTTTGGTCAACTGACATTTTGACAATTGCAGCTTCTTTTGGGTCTATATTAATACTATAGTCTTGTCCTTTCCCATCAGCATGTTTCAAAGCCCTCTCTCAAAAAAGGAGTGATGTTACTCAGTGTAGCTTGGTGCATGGGGAAGGAGGGTTTGTTCCAGGTGACAGAGGAGGAAGCCACCCAGGTTTGATGAGCCCCAGTTCCAGGACCTGGATTCCTGAGCCCTTTGCTTAAAAGTGAGCTCTTCCTTGCACCTAATTCAGAAAAACTGCTCAGAGCACAGCTTTCAGCTGAGCTTCTCATCCAGCACACACACCAAGTAGCTTTGTTACTGGGAGGACTAGAAGAGGTAATTTGGGCAGAGAAATAAGGGCAGCATTCACCCAGAGGGAGCTCTGGCTGCACCAGGCACCCTGTGGACCAAAGGCACAAATGCACAGGCTGTGGGACACAAAGCTGAGCAGGGGCGTGAAGCACCTCTGAGGTTGTGTGCAAAAGGGGCTTTACATTGGCCCCATTCCTGGCAGCACTGCACAGCACCTTAAGGTGCAGCCCCTTAATCCCACACATGAGATTAGTTGGTTGTCTCCCACCATGGGGTGTGTGCTCAAGAGCCAGCCCATGAGCTGCTGACCAGCTCAGTGTCATTTCGCAACACCACTCTTAGCCCTGGACATAAAATCATAGAATCATAGAATCAAGCAGGTTGGAAGAGACCTCCAAGATCATCCACTCCAACCTAACACCCAGCCCTATCCAATCAACCAGACCATGGCACTAAGTGCCTCATCCAGGCTTCTCTGGAACACCTCCAGGGAGGGTGACTCCACCACCTCCCTGAGCAGCCCATTCCAATGGCCAACCACTCTCTCTGTGAAGAACTTCCTCCTAACACCCAGCCTAGACCTCCCCTGCACAGCTTGAGACACTGTCCTCTTGTTCTGCTGCTGGGTGCCTGGGAGAAGAGCCCAACCCCCACCTGGCTACAACCTCCCTTCAGGTAGTTGTAGACAGCAATGAGGTCTCCCCTGAGCCTCCTCTTCTCCAGGCTAAGCACCCCCAGCTCCCTCAGCCTCTCCTCACAGGACTTGTACTCGAGACCTCTTACCAGCCTTATCACCCTTCTCTGGACACGTTCCAGTACCTCAACATCTCTCTTGAATTGAGGGGCCCAGAACTGGACACAGCACTCAAGGTGTGGCCTGACCAGTGCTGAGTACAGGGGAAAGATAACCTTCCATGTCCTGCTGGCCACACTATTCCTGACCAGGCCAGGATGCCTGTGGCTCTCCCAGCCGCCTGGGCACACTGCTTTTATCTCACGGTCACTAAGAGCCTACAGCTTCCATTTTGCTTGCTGACTGTCGTTTTGGCCAGGCCAGCACAGGCAGACCTTCCTCTGGTCTGGAAAGCAAAGTGTCTCAAAAGGACTCATTTATTCTTGCTGGCTGGAAGGGTCAGAGAGTAGGGCCAAGAGAAAAATCACTGTGGTGTGCTGTTGGCTTCCAGGTTAGCCTGCTCCCTTGACTGATGACTAGCTCAACAGCCCATAGTGCCAGCGTCATCAGTATCACATCTGTGAGGACAATGTGCCATGCCAGAGTGGGAGTGACCTGCTGTTTGGTTTAGTGACATCTGTGAGGCCTTGAAGCACCTGACCCTTGCAACTTGTGTTGCTCTTCCTTTTCAGAATCACAGAATTATCGAGGCTGGAAAAGACCTCTGAGACCATCAAGTCCAGCCTAGGTAATGGATGTCTTAAGCCATCCCTTGCAGCAGTTGTTCCCAACTGATTTGCTCAGTAAGGTTTGTTTGGAGTAGGAAGAATTTCTGGTCTGTTTTCTTGGGAAGGAAGACACTTCCTTACTGCAGGGAATGTCTTCCACAGCTGCTCTCATGATGTTCTCTTCTACCTAGTGGATAGAATTGAATCCAGATACAATGTGTTTTCTACATAGTGAATAGAACTGAATCCAGATCGTTGCATCAGTGCATTCCCAAAACTAACTCTGGTGGATATTTGTGTGCAGGAGTATTTAAGTGTGCTGCTGCTGCTTATTTCCAGTCGTGTATCGTGAGACAGGTCGGATGGAGGTGAGCTTCCACTTGCATGTCTCTGTTTAGGGTGATGAGAGTAATGACACTAAAATACTTCCTCAGTTCTTCTCCAGCCCTTTCCTGCTGCATTTTAATGCCTTGCCTGCTCTTTAGAGCCCTGCCTGGATGCTGAGCAGGCACTTTGGTATTGGCAGCCTAAGGAAAATAAAAATCTTTCTGCTGAATGGTTGTCATCCAGCAAAAAGACACACCAGAAATATCTTCTAGTGCACATTTTCCAGCTCTTTCTTTGGCACTGATTTGTTTTTTTAGCTTTAAAAATGATTTTTGTGCCAAAATCTGAACATTGCTATGTGAGTTTCTTTCCTGTTCTGGATCTCTGATTAATATCATGCAGATCTCTGAGCAGCTATTGGAACATCACACTCTTGGTGTCTTGCTGTTATCAACTGCTTAGGTTTCTTTGTGTGGTTTCTAAGTTATGACAGATTCTTTCCACACCATCTCTGGTTTTACTTTCTTTGGTTTTGCCAGATATATCTCCAATGAATGAAAACTGAGTCTTGCCATTCAGTGCTTTGTGAACACAGATCATTCACTTCAAATACACTTTTAAACAAGATGCTTCAAATTTATTCACACATGCTGGAAAATTGGTTGTTGCCTTTCTTTTTTTTTTTTTTTAAACCCCACTTTTATTCAAAAATATTGTAAACATTTACATTTTCTCTATCAATGAAAATACAGAATTGCTCTCCTGAATTACACTGATAAAGTAATTCAGAATGCTTCTATCTATACACACCTGCACGCAGGCATAGGTGACAGCTTGGATACTGCAGAGAAAACATGTCTGGAACAGAATGTAATGCATCTGCTTTGTGTCTTTGTGCACACAAGAATAGATTTTGTGTCCTTTTTTCCTAGTGGCAGAGGATGTATCCTGGCCCTGAGATGAAACACTTGGCAGTAGCAGGTACTTTTAATAGCTTGCTAAGAGTCAGAACAAACAAATCCTACACAGATCAGCTGCAGAACAGAAAAACTCCACTAATAACTCTCCTTCTGGAATAAATGACCGTGTTTTCCAAATGCAGGTGCTGATGACAAGCATCTCTCTCTCCTCTGCCCCTCCATGCAGGCCAACCTCTGTCTCAGAATCTCAGAATCACAGAAACATTCAGGTTGGAAAAGACCCTCAGGATCACCAAGTCCAACCCAGAACCCTACTCTACAAAGTTCACCCCTTAAACCATATCCCCAAGCGCCACATCCAAACCACCTTTAAACACATCCAGAATTGGTGACTCAACCCCCTCCCTGGACAGCACATTCCAATGCCTGACCACTCTTGCTGGAGAAAAAATTCTTCTTAATGTCCAGTCTAAACCTGCCCAAGTCTCGACGCTGGTGAGAAGGAAGCAGCGCGGCACAGTGCTTTGTGGAGAGCTCCTGTTAGTTCTGAGCAGTGATTTGTAGCCTCAGCAGAAAAACTGCACGTCCACCTCTCACCTGTCACATCTAACACACCTTCTGTCCTGCTGTTCAGAGGTTGTAGAGGCAGAAATCAAAGCTGAAGTAATTATCTGGCAGTAGCTTATTGTTAAATGCATTTGCTTAGCTTTGCAAAGGTCCTGCTTTCGTCAGATTGCTTGCTGGTGAGTTCAGTGGCTGGGCTGAAATGTGTTACAGGGCATCTTGATCCCCCGTGGACTGTGTGTGGAATGAACTGGTAGATTCAGTGTGGTAAGTGATGTGAGCACCACACCACTTGCAAACTTCTCCAGGTAACCTCCAGTTCTTAAAAAGCATCTTCAGGTACTTCTTAAATTTTTCCCCCATGAGGAAGTAGATGACTGGGTTGAGGCAACAGTGAAAAAGGCCAAGGATTTCTGTTACCTGGAAAGCATAGTCCAGATTCCTGCTCACTTGACAGTCTCTGATGACTCCCATCATCTCCAGCAATTGTAAGAAAAGAACAATGTTGTAAGGAGTCCAAAAGAAGAAGAACACAACCATGACAGCAAAGATCATCCTCACAGCCTTGTTCTTTTTCTCATTTCGGCAGTGAACTAATGTCTTAATGATCATAGAGTAGCAAAATGTCATCACTATGGAAGGGATGAGGAGACCTAAAATGTTGATTTCCAAAGTGGAGAAGAGTTTCCATGCTGTGAAATTGCCTGGATATCTCTGCTTGCAAGTGGTATAATTGTGTTCATTAAAAGATTCTCTAAAGACAAGCTCTGGAGCTGAGGCTGAGAGAGCTACCAGCCATACCACAAGGCTGGTGATCAAGCCGTGGAAGGCAGTCCTTGCTTTCAAAGAAAACACTGCCCGAACAATTGCCAGGTATCTGTCTATGCTCATCAGCATGATAAAGAAGATACCACTGTAAAACCCAACCAGGTAGAGCCACGAAACGATTTTACACCAGGGAGTTCCAAAAACCCATTGGTCTATGGTGAAATAAGACCAGAAAGGCAAGGATAAAACAAAGAGCAAATCTGAGAGGGCGAGGTTCAGCAGGTAGACGTCGGTCATGCCCTTCAGCCGCTTGTATTTGAAGAGGACCACCATGACCAGAATGTTTCCCAAGAGCCCAACCAGGAATACCAGGGTGTAGAGAACAGGCAGGAAGGAGGCTGCAAACCTCTTGACGCTTTCCTTGCTGCATGGTTTTGGGGCATCGTTGTAGTTATCATAATAGTCATAGAAAGTGGAGGTTTCGACCTCAGGGGACTCTGTCATTGAAGAGCTCATGATTTTTTCCCCAGTTCCTGAGAAGGAAAGAATACAGAAAGGCTTTCAGTGAGTGAAGATGGTGTGGTTACTCTGCAAGCCAGGATCACTGGCACTGAGTGACTCCTGCACACTTCTCCAGCACATTTGCAAAATGTAGGATCCTTAGCATGCACATGCTTGGTCCTTTTGCAACCCTGCAGCTTGGATGTCAAGCACACAGAGAACAGTGTGTCAGGGAGGAAAGCAAATAGGAATGAAAAGAAATGGATCAAGATATCAAATCAGAGAGAGAAATCCTGTGTGAAATAATGGAAAAAGCAAAGCCACTATTCACAACAGGCAGGATTTCACCCACCCTTCCAATCAGACAAAGGTCACCAGGAGAAGATTATAATAATGCATCTGACTCTTCTTTCTGGTGAAATTACACTTTGTAAGAGCTGGCATGAGTTTTCAGTAAGTGCTGTCTTCAGTGGCTAAGTGACTAACAGGAATTTTTCCTGTTTAGTGTGTATGTTCTTGTCTAGTAGGCAGAGACAGAATTTGAAGTGATATTGCTTCAAGGTAAGAGGCACAGTGCAGATATCACTATGTCTTACCTTGTGTGTTATTCACATCGCAGCCAGTGTCTCTTTTTTTTTTTTAGCTTAACATACCAGAATTGTTCTAAGCTTGAGTTATATCCTCCCCCTTTGTCTTTATGAATGGAAAGCAGAAGGAAAGTGAGGATTTGAATCTGCATTGCAAGTCAAAGGAACAAAAGCATCTGACACCAGTGGTCTAGAGATGACCGCTTTGCAACAACTGCACCCAGACAAATCCAGTCTAGGTTCAGCATGTACTTAGATATTTAAAACTGAAAGCGTGTGCTCCTAGAACACACATGCACCCACTTCTGGTGATGCAGGGCTTCTTAAAACAGCTTCTAAAATTACCTGAGCAGCAAGAAAAGGTAGATGCAAAAGCCTTGCACTCACACACCTGAGGATTCACAACTGCCCCAGCAATTGCATTTTGAGTTTTACCTTTTCTCCTCCTTTCTTCTCAGATGATGTTGAAAGGCTCCTTTGCTCTGAGGGTACAGAATCACTTGCTGGTCTCCAGGTAGCTCTGCCAGGGAGGTGCTGCTTACACAGAGCTATCCAGCAGCTGCAAAAAGCAGATGTCACAGGGGGCTGTGGCTTGTACCGGAAACTTGGTACTTCCTTACTGATTTTATCACAAGTGCTTCTTCTCTCCTCGCTGTTCATCAGAGATGGTCCCTGAAACCCAGAAATAAAGTTAAACCTCTTACAGTGTGTGAGGAAATGCAAAGTTTCCACTGAGAGCCTGATAGCTCAGTTAAAGCAGCTTCATCTTACACAACAGTCATTAAAATAGATGTCACTAAGCAGCTGTCATTCAACTGAAACCTTGTTCTGTCTCATGGGTTGTAAAATGCATCTTGAGCTCAGAAAAAAAAAAAGTAATTTGAGATCATCTGTAGTGAGCAAAGAGGAGGAAGGCACTTGGTGGGTGTGTGGGAGATGTGTTTGTAGTCTCTGGCTGCGAGGTAACTGATTTTGAAAGTTACACTTGGTGATTGTACAGCTGTGCTTTTCTACAGATTTAGTGTGGGGAAGGCTCCTCTTATTCATAGTTGTTTGATCTTCCTACTTACCTTGCTCAGAAAAGAAATGAAGGCATGCTAACTCCTGCTACCTCTTTGCTTGTGGTCTCCTGTAGTGGGTTTTACATACAGCAAATCTACCTCCTACCACTGGCCTGGCACAAATGGTAATAGTGGTCAAAATACCAAATAAGAAGCAGGATGGGGGTGTGTGCGTGGTGTGAGGGCAGAGGGTGCTGAGGATTGCCGTGGTTCTTGTCACAGCAAGAAGCTTAGCAGCTCCTATGACTTTCTCCTGAGAGTGCAGTGGGCCCTATCTGTCTTTTGGGGGATCCTAGGAAAGGAGAAGAGAGCACAGAGGACATATGCTAGAGAAATAGGATGTGCTAGCAGCTGTGCTAGCAGCTGGCAAGTGCTGCTCTCCTCTATGTCCTGGAAAAGGCCAGCCAAGCAGAACTAAAAGCCAGTTCTCAACAGGGGAGGCTGCTTGCTTGTTAGCAGGAGAAATTGGTAGTAGGAAGAATCCTAGATCTCAGTCCAGGAGAGGTTAGCTGTTTTCTCATTCAACCTCTAGTGTTATTCCAGACACAAATGTTCATTGATGCTGTTTGCTGCTGTCCCATATGCCTCTGCCATTGTTACTCTGCTCAATGAGTTACAGGTGGCTGAAATGTTTCTTCCATAAAAGCTTGAGCTGAAGACAGCATGAGAATTGCCATCTACTGCTTTCATGTTTCGCCAGAGTATAACAATTGTATGTGAAGCAGCTTCTCAGTCACCTTTCACAAGCTGCCTCTTTGTAGGCTTTTTTTAATCACCATGTGTCTGCATGCTTTCCTTGTCCTGCTCCTTATTTTCTACTCCATCAAACTATCTCCTCCGAGCCTCATCACTGGTGGTTTTTCTTGATTTCCAGATGGAGTAATGAATAGAATAGTGAAGCCAGATACAGTTTCTGTTCTACCCAGTGAATAGAACTGAATCCAGATACAGTTTCTGTTCTACCCAGTGAATAGAACTGAAGCCAGATACAGTTTCTGTTCTACTCAGTGAATAGAACTGAAGTCAGATACAGTTTCTGTTCTACTCAGTGAATAGAACTGAAGTCAGATACAGTTTCTGTTCTACTCAGTGAATAGAACTGAAGCCAGATACAGTTTCTGTTCTACCCAGTGAATAGAACTGAAGTCAGATACAGTTTCTGTTCTACTCAGTGAATAGAACTGAAGCCAGATACAGTTTCTGTTCTACCCAGTGAATAGAACTGAAGCCAGATACAGTTTCTGTTCTACCCAGTGAATAGAACTGAAGCCAGATACAGTTTCTGTTCTACTCAGTGAACAGAACTGAATCCAGATACAGTCTCTCTTCTACCTAGCGGATAAAACTGAATCCAGATACAGTCTCTCTTCTACCCAGTGAATAGAACTGAATCCAGAAACAATCTCTCTTCTACCCTGTATGAACCCTTTTTGTCTAAGGGCTGATTTCACATATCAGCAGCCCTGTCAGGTCTGTTGGCCTGTCCTTAGCACACATGCCACACTTCAGATATGCTTCTAATCTTTCAATCATAATGTTAGCAGGGCCTGAGTCTGCAGCCTTATGGCTGCCAGTTTCATGTGGTGCTAGCCAAAGGAAGGACCATAGGAAAGACCTGTCTGGCACATTGCCTTTTGCCTAGTCTTTCCTTGGAAGACTTTCAAGTAGAAAATGCATCCTGAGCAGCCTTTTTATATCTGCTTGCTGCCTTGTTAAGCTGCTAACTGTTCCAGTCTTGGTGAAGATTCTTCAGAAGCAGTGCTGATCACATTATCATGCTGCTGAGATAAGGTAGTGGAAACAATAGCTGAGCCCAGCACAGCTAGCAACCTTCCCAGCCTAAAAGGGAATGTTGTCTATGATGAGGCTGTACCTGAGTCTGAATGGCAACTGTGTGAGAAATGGCAACCTGAAAATACCAAGGGAGAAATGCAAGATCCAAGAACAGTACAAAAACAGAAGGAAAAATTCTTCCAGTAGCAGAAGAGTGAGCTGGTTGCAGAATGGAGAAGTGGTTGAGGCAGTTATGTTGTTTGAAGTGGTTAGCATGCCAGGACAGCAAGACAGAAACGTGGCCCTTCTAGGTCTGATCGACTTCTTTATTCAGTGCTCAGGCTGTCAAGGCATGGTAACAGCAGAGGAGTTTCCAAGTTTGCAGTAGAAGGATGTCACACAAAAAATGACAGAGACCTCTGGTAAGGAAACCAGGCTGCAGTACAAGAAATGCGCAGATCCTTGGATCCTGATAGTTACTTGGCCAGGATAAGGACAATGAAGACTAGTTGCTGATCAGAGTAGGACCCTACTGGAAGAAGTTGAAGGCTAATTTCTGTGAATTTCTTGCAGTGCTTGTCCAGCAGTGCCAGTGCAGCATCTGTGTGGTAGCTGCTTGGTGGATGCTATCATCCTGCTGTGTACAGCCTTGGTGGACTCTGTGGTCAGGGCATTCAGACACACGAGCGCTTTGGCAGCAATGAACCCACTGACAGCAGTTACAAGTGTACCTCTGAACCCTGATGTCAGCAAGCACAGTGCTCAAAGATTACATAAGGTGGAGAAGAAGAGGATAAGTGGCAAGAAGACCAATTACAGGCTTGAGCAGCCAGAGGGAAAAAGGAAGCAGCACAAGCATAAGTGTCTAGAGGTATAGACCATGACGAACGCTATTTGCAAAGGGACATTTCTAAACCATTACCATGATGTGATCCCCAAGATCTGAGCAACTTGCCCTGAAGAAATGTGCAGCTGGATTTAAACACACCCAGATGCTTTTTCAAAAGTTACAGCTCCTTGCAGCATCCACCCAAGATATTTTATGACAAGCAAGCTGAAGTGTGGGGGAAGCATGTTCTGGGACTGCAAGGAATTTGGAGCAGAAAAGACCTTGTTTCCAGAATGGATTTTCTTTCCTAGCAGATTGAAGGATTGAATTGTGCCCATGCCTCTGGACAAGGATCATGAAGAAGCAGTTCAAACCACGAAGCTTTTGGTTCAGAGCTGTGAGGATGTATTGCCAGCTCAAGACTTTGAAACTTTATAGCAGTTTGTTCATACCACACCCTCTGCTTGTAGGAGCAGCTGGGGAATTCTGTACTAAAAGGCTGCATATTCATGAAGGAGATGAAGAACTTCAGCCCAAAGGAAGAGGGAAGTTTGGGGTGAGTACTGTCCAGTTGACAAGATCCATGTGTTTCTTCCTGCAGAGTAAGCTACACAAACATATTGCAGTACCTCATAGATAGCTTGTGGGGCTGGGCAGGCAAATTCCTGAAGGAATGGGAGTGCACAACCACTCTTCTATTAAAAAGTGCTGAAGGAGATGGAGGAGCACCAAGTGATGCCCATGACAGTGCTCTCATTGAGGTTATCCCCACAATGGTTAGAGAAGCAGCTGGAAATCATCCTCCACTGGGCAGAGATAAAGCAAAATAAATTCTGTCAGTGAAACAGAAGAAAATCCAATTGGAAGATTGCACCCAAACTACTGCACACTTCATTATGCTGCCTCCTCAGCTCTTCGGCAAAGTATTCAACAGATGCACAAAAAGCAGCAAGGCTTCTACAGGTTCCTCAGCATTGTGATTTAGATGTTTATGCTACAAGACATCTAGAGAAGCATTTGTATACTTTGCTGAGAGAGGGAAAAGACATTCTGACTGAACAGTCTAACTTCCTTCAGGACTTCCTATATCCATTACTATATGCAGTGAAGAAATTGCCATCTGCCAGGCAGATCATGCCTGAACTCAGCTGAGAGATGAGTTGCTGGGACAGCTTAACCAGAAACTAGATGGCTTCTGGCAAAAGGAAGAGGATTTTGTGTAGATACAGAAGGAATTTCCAGGATGCACTCTGAGTAGCAGCTTCTCATAATGCCCAGGATCTTACCAAGTGGAATCTGTATGATGAGATTTTTAGGGCTGTTGGTGTTGGAAATGGGATGCGGGAGTTTGCCTGTTCTAGTCATAGAATCATTGGATTTAGGTTGGAAGGGACCTCCAACGGTCATCCAGTCCAAGCCCCTCTGCAGTCAGCAGGGACATCCTCCACTAGATCAGGCTGCCCTGTCAAGCCTCACCTTGAATAGCTCCAGGGATGGGGTCCCAACCACCTTCCTGGGTAACCTGTTCCAGTGTTCCACTAATGATCCTGTCAGCTCCCCAGTGCATGTTTTTTGTTTCTCTTCTGTGGCAATTAGCTGTAGTTTGGGAAAATCCCCCAAGGGAGACTCTTTGCACTAAGAAGAGAGCTGAGATGTTTCAGTCAGCTTCCTCCACTGTAAGAAAAAAGATCCAAGAGAAAAGGCCTTCATGATCCTCTGGGACTGGCTGCTGGTTTTTGGAAAGCTCTGCTGCTACCAGTAGAGAAGTAGAGCAGCAAAGGCTCTTTGTCAGGGCATGTGTGTGCAGCTGGGATAGGGTGGAGAACCTCAGTGAATGAAGCTAAAAAAAAATCTAAAAAATCTGCCAATTCTTGGAAACATAGGACCCCCCCACACAAAAAAAAAAAAATCTCTGAACAAATGAGATGATGCAGAAAATGGGTGAAAGCTGCTGTTGTGAGTAAAGGTCCTGCGATGGCCTGGAGAGAAAGGAGAGTGAAAGGGACCAGCTATTACTGTAGTCGATAGTCGGGGAGCTTTGAGGTCTCCTCCTAACATGGCAGCTTGTGTTTTTTCAGCTCCTCCTTGGAGAATAACTTGGCAGAGACTAACAAAAGAGGGATGGTTGGAGACTGTGAGGTTAAGAGGAAAGGGGGAAGTGGTCTCAGTGAGATGTAGAGGATGTTTCTGTAACCTATTGGCTTGGCAGGGGAAGGGGAGAGGAAAGAAGTCATCTTACCTCTTTACTAGGTGCTATCAGATGTGTGGTACTGACCAAATCACAAGAGTGCAGAGAGGTGAACCAAACCTGATTAGCTTCACTGGGAGGAGATTAACCTTTTATCTGGGCTGGGGAGGAGGGGCACGTTGGCAGCCAGGAGAGCCAATGGTATCCTGGCCTGGATCAGGAATAGTGTGGCCAGCAGGACATGGCAGGTTATTCTTCCCCTGGACTCAGCACTGGTCATACCTTGAGTGCTGTGTTCAGTACTGGGCCCCTCAATTCAAGACAGATGTTGAGGTACTGGAAGGTGTTCAGAGAAGGGCAACAAAGCTGGGGAGGGGTCTGGAGCACAGCCCTGTGAGGAGAGGCTGAGGGAGCTGAGAGACTGGAGAAGAGGAGGCTCAGGGGTGACCTCATTGCTGTCTACAACTACCTGAAGGGAGGTTGTAGTCAGGTGGGGGTTGGTCTCTTCTCCCAGGCTACCAGCAACAGAACAAGAGGACACAGTCTCAAGCTGTGCAGGGGAGGTCTAGGATGGGTGTTAGGAGAAAGTTCTTCACAGAGAGAGAGATTTGCCATTGGGATGTGCTGCTCAGGGAGGTGGTGGAGTCACCCCCTCTCTGGAAGTGTTCAAGAGAAGCCTGGATGAGGCTCTTGGTGCCATGGTCTGGTTGATTGGATAGGGCTGGGTGATGGGTTGGAGTGGATGATCTTGGAGGTCTCTTCCAACCTGGTTGATTCCATGATTCTATGAGTTAAACCAACAGAAGGGATCTTAATAAAAGCAGAACAACCCAAGCAATGAAAACCTTGCTTCTCACAAAAAGATGATTTCAGCCACTCCTATTTTCACTTTCTGTGGAAACTCTTGTCGGTCACTTGGTCTTTAACAAGATGCCCAAAAGTCCCACCCAAGGAAGGACTGCAGGTAGACATTTAGCTAAGCCACTGATACCCCAGTGTATCATCTGTTCCCTCTGATATCAGTGTTGACCACGGATAAGTGATTTAGAAGTGTGTATTAGAGAAGTCCTTACACAGAAGAGACTGACACTGGAGAGAGGCAGATGATTTAGTGACATGGTCTAGTCAGTGTGGTGGTGTTAGGACATAGGGAACATGGACATAGGGAACAAGGACATAGGACATGATGATCTCAGAGGTCTATTCCAGCCTCAATAATTCTGTGATTCTGTGATGGTGACTAAAGATAGCTAATTGCTGCAAAAATCAATATATTGATTGATTGTGTGGATCAGAGCAAGATCCAGGCTGCCCAAGTCACAGCTGTACAAACAATTATCTTTCTCAGTTGTTCTCTCCATCACGTGGCCAGCTCCTCCTTTCGTGGTCAGCCCTTATGCAGTTCTTCTGCAGGTGAAAAGAATTTGAATTGCAGTTTGCACATTGTTCTCTCCTTGCTCATTAGCAAAGTGTTTGTGCCACCTTTCCACTGTGAAGTTCTTTTTCTCCTAATTTTCCGGATTTCCTGAGAACTAAATAAGGAAAGGGAATGAATTGCCTGCTTTTGGAGACAGTCACTGTCTGCACTGTTGTGATTGTTTTTTTCTTTTTTTCATGAATGTATTTTTCATGCTCTGTACTTGTTCCTCAGTGACTGGGGTGTCCGCCTCTACCATGAATGACTTCTGACAGTTTAATAATGCCACCCTCTGGTGCAAATGAAAGAAAGCATTGACATGAAAAAAGGGGAGAATAAGTGATGGAGAGAGCTCAGGGCAGAGGGTTTGGCACTAGCAAGAGTGATTACAGATAGTGAGATAGTGGTGACTTATCTGGATGTAACTTGATCTGCAAACTCTGGTTGGTGCATTCAGTGTTGTCTACTTGTGTTTTGTTCATCCCTGCGCTGTAGCTTCCTAAAACCTGAACTGCCAGGAGGGTCTGGAGAGCAGAGACCAGCAGCAGGACCAAGAAAAAGGAGCTAAGCAAGAGACCAGGTGATGGTAAGCTTTAATGGTTCAAATGAAGGCTCCCTTGGGAAATATCAGCTGACAGCTATGCAGGAATACCTATTTACTAAGATAGGACTCCATGGGGGAGAGGGACTCTGAAGTCACTCAGAGGTATGGACCTGGTCAAATTCCAGTCTGCTCTAATACTCCCACTTACTAAACAGGCAAAAGCAGCTTTGAGACGCCTCAGGGCAGAGTTCCAGGGCAGAGAAAATGTGTTGGTGAAGATCCTTCATGTGTACTGTAAGGTGTAGCAAAATGTCCCTGGGAGGTGCTAAAACCAGTGATTCCTGTGCTTGCTTGCTTGCACCATTCCCCAGCCCTGAGTGGTTTTAGGCACTATTTCCTGAGGCCCTTCCAGTGGGGAGTGCTCCTCACTGCTGTGTGCTCTTTGTATGGCCAGGCTGGCATCTATGTTTCTCAGCAACCGCCTGTGACTAAAGTTGGTGCAGCAGCCTGCTCCAGGTGCCCCTTAGACACACCACGGCCTTCGAGTTTGCTCCTACCTGGCTGGAGCCGGGAAAAAGAATTGAAGCTGCAGCTCAGAGGTTCAAGCAGTTCTTACAGGTAAGGAACTGTGCTGTTCTAGCAACGCCCAGAGAAGCAGCAGTGCGTGGGTGACGCTAGAGGGAACTCTTTGCCAGCAGATGTGTGGAGCACTGGAGCCCTCCACTCCTCTGCTTCCTCAGCTTCCTGGCTGCCCTCTAGAGAACCCTGCAAATCATGGCCATGGCAAACTGAGCTGCTGGGTTGCATTTTAACGTATAAAATGTTTATGAGTCAAATGCAAACTTCGTGTGGGAGAAAGGCAGCTTCTTTCAGTGGTCTGCATCATCCTGGAGTATAGACCTGCTGGGCTGCAGCTCAATGTGGAGCAGTGATAAATGCATGTACATTACAAGAGACCTAAAATCTTAGTGGGGTGGAAAACAGGCTATTGTTCCCCTTGCAGCTGCAGTTGGCAAGTGGATAATATCCTCTGTATAGTGAAAAGGCTGTGTCAGAGTCCTTGCTTACATAATCTTATTGAATATATCTCAATATATTGAAATATATCTCAATGTATCTCAGTATTTCCCAACATCTCACTAAATTCTCTATATTCACCAAATAAAGTCAGTGTGCTGCTTCCTGCTGATCTCAAAGGGTTTGGCAGTTTGGTAAAAGAAAACTGTTTCTCCACAAGCAAACTATTTCTTCCCATGTCTCCTGAGAGCTCCTTTACAGTACAATATGTTAGTCATTGCCATTTGTCTGTTGGATATCAGTGCAGCAAACAAAATCATGCAGGAGCAGTTGGTGGATGTTGTTTTTTTTTCCCATGCTGAAAATGATGTGTTAAGACTGACACTGCAAAACCCATCTCTTGGGGTTTGGGTTGTGTGTATGTTGAAATCCAAGCTCTCACAGTTGTTCCCAAGTGAATTAGGAAGTTGTTATTGACAAAAACAGCAGAATTATTACCAACTTCAGCAGAAACTCTCTGTATGTGACAAGAGCCAGAGGCCATCCATTAATGGTGATAAATTGTTCTCAGTTTTAGCTTTGCATGCTGGGTTTTGAATTTCAAAATGACAGCTCTGGAAGTCACAGGCTCTCATTAGAGTTCTGAGTGTCTAAGAGAGTAAAGAAACTGAAGGGCAAGCAGCAAAGCTTTGAGCAGGACTGGATAAGCCCAAATACAGATAATGTTTAACAAACTAGAAGGTGACCATTGTAGAAGTGGTGTGTAAATGTCCTTTGTCTTGGGCAGTAACTAGAGGAAAAGTGTCTGCAGCTAGGAGCTGCAAAAGCAGTATTGGGTAGAGATAGTGCAGCTTCTAGGATACAGATTTGGGAGGAATAAAGCTGCTAACTGAGCTTTCATCTTGAAAACTCTCCTTTGTTTTTGAGTGATAGCAGCACTTGGGATTTGCATGGATGAGATTTGTCCCCTCACTGGCAATGGAGTGTCCTGCTAGGACAGTGGTTTTGTACTACCTGCTACATAGAAGTGAGGCACCTCTCAAAGGTGAAAGAGACCAAAGGGAAATGACAGAACCTAACCCATAACTAATGCATTTGTAAATAGTTTCTCTGTGAAATACAGCTTAAAAACTTCAGACTGCCCTGGACCCAGGAATTCAGCTCCTCTCCCAGCAAGTTCTAAATCCAAAGGAAATGTGTGGGTGGCAACTCCTGGTGCTGGTGTTGAAAACGACAGCTCACTGTGGAGCGATCTCCTGGGTCAATGTCAAGCTCTCACTGATTGCATCTCCAAGGCTTTGGTACAAGTTCAGAACCCCAAGAGGTCAATGAAAAGAATTCAAATCAGCCATGATCAGCTTAAAAGTGAAGAAACATAAATCCTATGATTTGGGGGCTGGATGAGGCCTTGAGCAGCCAAGTCTTATTGAGAGGTGTCCATACCCATGGCAGGGAGGTTGGAGTAGGTGATCTCTGAGTTCTGTTCCAGCCTGAGCCTTTCTATGATGTGAACAAAAGGGATTTACAGTGGCACCTGAAAAAAAAAAGATACTGCTGTCTATGTATCTCACTGCAAGCAGTTTGGCTAAATATGTATCTTGTTCCTTCCATTTATAAGTAGAACATGAAGTGTAGTTGTGAACCTGCTTGAGAAAGTTGGGATTCGGGTTTTATTAGTTCCTCAAACAGTAACCCAGCTGGGGAGAGATTTATGCTAAGTGTCAGTGTGATTCTCAAACAGGAAAGGAGTTGATCACGATGGAAAAAATGAGATGCAAAGATAGCTCACCCCCCCCACAAGTCCCCAAAGCCCAATAACCCAATCCTCCAGGGGCAGAGATTTCCTGACCTCCTTTTTTTTTTTTTTGTACAGCCAAATACTCTTCAATGGATGGATATGACAAGTGTGTGTGTATGGGGGAGAGCATTTTCACATGGAAATGGTGACCTGCAAAGTAAACAACTGTCTGTTCTTAATTTGTGGCAGATGGAAAAGTTTTATCCCACACTGAGAGCATGGGTTGGGACTGGCTATCGGTAGTCCTTAGGGATGTGTTAAGGATAAACACAGTATTAGTGCTCTATGTGGACAAATTGTACATTGTAAACCAGCTGGGCAGTTAGAAAGCATCAGCTTCCTGCTGCAGGGCCTTTGAAAGAGAAGTAGTATCTTTAAATAAAGGCTACTTAAGGAGGCATCAGTGGGCTTTCAGTCAGACTTGAGTGGTGCAAAGACCACCTGGAGGAGTGCAATGTGTAAAACGAGCAGAAACCCAGGAAACTACACTATGTTAGCTGTCATAAATCTCTGTGGATGCTGGCATGGTGCAGTACAGCAAAGCCTGCCTCAGCTCAACCCAGCCCTGCTGGAGTCTCACTGGTTGCCATCAGAACCCTCGTATGTTTTGTGGAAGTTGCAGTTGGTTTTAGGGGACAGTTCCAGCAGAACTCTTCCTGCTAATGCAGTCAAAATGAAGCTGTTGAGTTTGGTCTCAGTGGATTTTCTAAGATTTACCATTTCTGCTATGAGGAGAGATCTCCACAAACTATTTGTCAAAGAGCTCAATGCCTAGAAACCTTCCCTGAAGCTTTTCATGTCATACAAATGCTTAAATATTGAGCAATAAACCTTGCACATAGAAAATTCTATGTAATGATTTCAAAATACCCAGCAGAAAAAGTGGGTAATATTATGCTGCCAATTCTTGGAAGACTTCTGTTGCAATGTGGCAAAGAAAAAAAGACAAGACAGAAGTGCAGGTTATTGGAGGGGCCCTTGGCTTGGAAGTGAAGGGTTTTTGCAGATGCAGTTTCACACATTGCAGTGTGCAGAGATCCCAGGCCTGTCTGCACTGCTAAAGGGAGGTGCTGGAGTGTGTCCAGAGAAGGGCCATAAGAATGAGCAGAGGGCTGCAACACCTCTCCTATGAGGACAGGCTGAGAGAGTTGGGGTTGTTCAGTCTGGAGAAGAGAAGGCTTTGAAGACGCCTTATTGTGGCCTTCCAGGATCTGCAGGGGGCTACAAGAAAGCTGGAGAGAGAGTTTTTAGAGTGTTGGGTAGTGGTAGGACTAGGGGGAGTGGAGCAAAACTAGAAGTGGGTAGATTCAGATTGGATGTTAGGAAGAAGTTTTTCCCCATGAGGGTGGTGAGACACTGGCACAGGTTGCCCAGGGAGGTGGTGGAAGCCTCATCCCTGGAGGTTTTTGCAGCCAGGCTGGATGTGGCTCCAAGAAACCTGATCTGGTTTGTGTGTGTGAGGTGTCCCTGCCCATGGCAGGGAGGTTGGAACCGGATGACCTTTGAGGTCCCTTCCAATCCTGACAATTCTATGATTCTATGTGTGTGCTAGGATGTGCTGTACTGGAGCTGGGTAGGCAGGAAAATGTTCTTCTTTTCTAGAGAGCTGACAGAAAGCTCTAGGCTTGCACCTTCCATTCTGGAGACAGCACATGGACCATATTGAAAGGTGCCTGTTACTTTTCCCACTCAGTAACTAGGGTAACTACACTGAGGGAGATTGCACTGCTCAGCCTGGCAATCCACCCTCTTCAGGCTGTTCTGCTGCATGACTTCTTGTTTAGTCTCAGAGTACCTTCCTCTTTCTTTCTGCACATCTTGGCATTTCGTAGAAAAAAAAACAACAAACCAACAAACCCAAACAAAACTATTGTAAAAATAACCACTTCTTAAAAATACCAGTGGGGGAAGTGGGGGGGTGGGATAGGGACTTGTTTTATCTCACTTGCTCAGGCAGGCTGAATTATGAGAAGTAGTTTAATTTCAAGTGACACTTATGCTACACCTGGTCTTTGGGAGTTTGGAGCCTGGAAGTCCACTTAGAGCTGAAATTTAACAAGTGGAGCATATAGAATATATTTACACCTTGTATTAAAGAGGCATTTTATGAAGGGGGACTGTAGAGTGTGCTGGATTTCAGTAGCAAAAAATGGAGTAATTTTTGAATTTAAATATTTTGAAAATAAATTGCTTGCTATTAATATTTTGAATAATATTAATATGTTTAAATGTTAACCATATCAATAAAATATTGAATTATTGCATGTGGAAAATTGCTCCATGGAGAGGTTCTTCTCCAAGCTTTCTTGCAAAGAAGGTGGTGCTAAGGTCCTCAAAGAAAGCACCTACTCCTCTCCCACCAACACTCTAGACTGTGTTGGTTGGAAAGTTTCCTCAGATTTGCCAGTTCCAGCATTGTATAGAGATGGAGTCCCACTGACATGGACTCATTTTGTAAGGCTGGTCCTTGATTTTTCCTTTTAAGATGATCTCAGCTTCATAGATGGCCACAGTCCTTTTTCTATCCATCTAACTGCAGTCCACAATGCCAACAAAAATCTTTACTTCTGCACTAGATGATGGCAGGAGCTTCCCAGGGAGGTCCCTGGGGAAGGACTCTCAGCTCTCTGACATTTTCCACCCTCAGTGCTTTGGCACAATGAGAGCAAAAAGGATATTTGGAGGCTGTGGAATGCACATGGCAAATGTGTCCTCTGGGACACATGAAACCTGGGTACACCTGGAGGTTACCTGGGGAAATCAGCTGAGGTGGGGGAGGCCACAACCTTTGAGGAAGGTTATGGTAAGCAGCACTGGCTAGTGGTTGTTTTGTCCCAGAAGCTGCTGTCTGTGATGGCACAGACACAGTTGGTGTTCACAGCGTGTGGCAAGTACAGCATGGGTGTGAAGTGCATCCTTACCATGCTCTGCAAACAAACCACAGCTAGCCTGTGCCATATGATTCATGGAATGCTTTGGGTTGGAAGAGACCTCAAGGATCATCTAGTTCCAACCCCCCTGCCATGGGCATGGACACCATGATCTTAAAGGAAGAGTCTCTGGTTCTATGATACCCTAACTCAAAACTCCATCTCCTGGTGTCCTTTGCTCAAGCTGGCAGCCCTTCACTCAGCAGAGCACTTGGGGATGTTTCACCAGCCTCTTGTTTTTGTGGCTCTTCCACAGCCATAGAAATCAGGAGGTGTGCCTGCTGGCTTGGATCAGCTCCAGGTCAGGTGCCAGATCCTCCCTCTGATTATTGTGTGCTCTAGACACTGTGTGCAGTGCTGGCTCTCGATGTGTATTCACAAGCAACTCTCTTCTTTTAACAGTAGGATTTTATTAGGTGTAGAAGCACAGGTAAAACATTTCATGCAAACCAGAGCCCTCCAGTCACCTCTATATGGATACAGAGCATCAAAAATATAGCCCTTTAATGTCAAAAATATTCCCCTTTGCTGCCAGCCAGCTGCCACTCCCTACAGAATGACTTTAGGTCTCTGTACATTTGTACCTCACGTGCACACACTGACCCATGCTTTGGTGATGGAACTCTTTAACAGCTTCCCTGGCCGTAAACTCTTCATCTGCTGTTCCAAGCACAGAGAGCTGCTTTGGCTTCAACCTTCCCTCCCCCTCTCTCTCCATTCAATTCCACATTCAACCTCAACTTACTGTACTGCTTTTGGTTTTGAAATCTTCACTGGTTTCGAATAGCTAATGCTTTAACAAGAGGCATGCCAGTGATACAGGGCAGCTGTTAAGTCTCTTTGTGTAGGTAATGTGTAGGCTTGTGCTCAAGGGGTCTGGAGCACAGCCCTATGAGGATAGGTTGAGGGACCTGGGGTTGTTTAGCCTGGAGAAGAGGAGGCTCAGGGGAGACCTTATTGCTCTCTACCTGAAAGGAGGTTGTAGACAGGTGGGGGTTGGTCTCTTCTCCCAGGCAACCAGCAACAAGAGGACACAGTCTCAAGCTGAGCCAGGGGCATGGCTTGAGGTGAGGAGAAAGTTCTTCACAGAAAGAGTAATTGGCCATTGGAATGTGCTGCCCAGGGAGGTGGTGGAGTCACTGTCCCTGGAGATCAAAACAAGACTGGATGTGGCATTTGGAGCCATGGTCAGGAAGTGTTAGATATCAGGTAATATGTTGGACTTGATGATCTCTGAGGTCCTTTCCAGCCTGATTGATTCTGTGATTCTGTAATGGCAATGTCTCATGGGTGGCTAGACCTGCAGAAGACATTTTCCCATCCATTTCTTCTTCACAGAGCCTTTTAGACGAAGACAGAGCCGTCCTGGTCACTGGTGTTCAGGGTGATGTTGCTGTTCACAATGCTTTCTGCGTAGCTGGATGAAGAGGTGACCTGGTAGCGGCTGCAGGGACCACAGAAGCACAGGCAGGGGCAGTACTTCAAGCAGACACGATAGAGGTATTTCCTGAACTTTTCCCCAGCAAAGGCATAGATCAGAGGGTTGAGACAGCAGTGACTGAATGCAATGGTCTCGGCCAGGTGCATGGCGTAGTCCAGCGATCTGATCTGGTTGCAGTTCGTGAAGAGCTCATAGTGGTTTAAAGTCTCTAGAAAAATCAGGATGTTGTAGGGGGACCAAAAGAGAAAAAACACGATGACCACAACCAGGGTCAGCTTTATGGCTCGTGTTTTTTTCTGGTTTTTGCAGGCCAGCAGGGTTTTGATGATCCCACAGTAGCAATAGCTTATGATACAGACTGGGATGAGAAAGCCGACGGTGTTCAGCTCCACGTTGCAAAACACCGGCCAGATGTTCTCCAGCTCCTGGGGGAATACAGGAATGCAGTCGTCATCTACCAGCTGGGAGAACACAAAATGTGGCACTGAAACTAAAAGTGCTGTTGCCCACACTCCACAGGTTATAAGGAAGCCATGTTTCACTGTTCGGGACCTCAGGGAATACGTTGCCCGGACGATGGCCAAGTGTCTGTCAATACTGATAACAGTGATAAAGAACATGCCCCCAAAGAAGCCAATGTAATACAGAGAGGAAACAGCTGTGCATGCAGTAGTCCCAAGGGTCCATCCACGCACCGTGTTGGAAGCCCAGAAGGGTAAGGAGATGACGAAGAGAAGGTCTGAGATTGCTAAATTCAGGAGATAGATGTCAGTGATACTTTTTTTACTGCCTTCTTTCACAATGGCCAAAATGACTAGGAGATTGCCTGTGAGGCCGAGAGCAAAGACTGCAATGTAAAAGATGGGCAGAAATATTTTGCCAAATCCCTGGATGTCAGTCTTATTGCAGGCCAAAGCGTGCTCGTCGTAGGTGTACTCGGCTGTCGTTTCTGTCAGGGCTTCTGTCATGCTGAATTCTCTGGCTAGAGGCACCATGGAAAGGAAAGAAAGTTAATCATGTCAGAGGGTGGAGATCCAGTACTGGGAGACCTCAGCACCTGCATGCTTTGGGATTTTGTGAGAGTTAGATTATGTGTGGAGGTGTGGTGGGTTGAAATTACACAGTGTGTGTCCCCCCCCCAACTAATTTGAGAGAATCACCCCCCAAAATAAAATTACCAGACCAGCTCAGGTGGAAGCAAATGAAGCTCTATTTACAAGTACTGCTACAATCTAGAAACATGAAATGCAATGAATAGGTACAAAACATACAATATTTATATATCTTGACAATCTATAAACAACACAAGAACCCCCTCTGGACAAAACCAGGGGGTTACCAATAGCTTCCCCCTCTCCACCCTCTTCCCCCTTGTACAAGGGAAAAGAGAAAGAGAAAAGCATAGAGCAGCTTGTTAGCACTTAGCCACAACAAAGACACAGCCAAGGTCAGCAACAGCCAAGCAAAAGCTACCAGCTAATATCTGCTAGAGGGAAGAGCCCAGAGAGAGGGAGAAATAGTTTATACAACTAACTTTATGTTACTTATCAGCCCGATGCCATTATTTATATCTTGTCATTATTTTCCCTTTTACATCCAATAGTAATTTATTTACATTCTACCACTTTCTACTCAAAGATCTGTGGAAAATTTCCTAGGCATCAGCCTAAAACTGCCACAGGAGGTGATGGTAGTTACTAACAAAAGCCCAGATGCTGCTGGTCCATGTGCTCCCCCGCAAGTTAGCTCTTGAGGACGAGAGGAAATAGCTGAGAATTTCAAAGGCTGTCCAGTAAGCCCTGCTAAGTGGAAAAGCAGCAGAAGCAAAGCAAGGTCTGACTGAGCTCTGCAGGCAGTACATTGCAGTGAGAGAAACACAGGGCCTCTCCTAGCCTGTTGGGCAGTGCTTGGCAGGAAATGATACCCCACACTAGCTGCTGATCAGCATTTGGTGCCTCTGAGCACACCTAGAGCCTAGTCTCACCCCACACATTAACCCCAGAGAGGAACTGTGGTAAGATAGGCAGATTGGCCAGGTCTGAGACAATGCTTGCTGATGCTGGGGGAGAAAAGTGTGCACTGGGACAACCTTTGGGAGCAAGCATATCTTTGATGGTAAAAATAACAATCACAATAATGATCACCATGATCAAAAGAAGAGAAACTTGCTTGACCCTGTTCCTTGAGCCCTGAAGCACCTCATGACTGCTCCTGCTTCGGCCATGAGGTAGCTAGAGGCTTGCTAGCTTGGAGACTGCACCCAAGAAGAGTTTTGAGGTGTAGGTGTGTGATCTCTGGGCTCACTGGATGGCACATCTGATAACTCAGGGCATTCATCAGTTCTTCTGCACTCCCTTGGGATGTGCTGGTCAAGTCTTTGCAGAGATTTCTGTTTGCAGGGAACCAAAATCCCGAGAGGTGTGCAGATGTTGTGGTGTTTGGTCTGCTCCCTGTGCGACAGCTCTTTAGTCTGAACCTGGGCTCTGCTTCTTGGGATAGAGAGCTTGTGAGGACCCATTACTTGCTCTCATGGTAGGAAATGAAGCAAATTTGAGTGTCATGTGCTGTGCAGAAGCCATGATGGCCAAACCAGCCTGTTAAAGCTGAGAAAGGAAAGGTCAATGACAACAAAACTACAACTAACAACCTCTTGGCCGCAGCACCACAATCTCTTACAGGACCTGCTGTTGGCTGGAAAGAAGGGACTCAGTTCAGTGAGCATGAGATGTCTCTAGCAGAGGTATTTACATCTGCTGTGAGAGGTGCTTACATCTCCTGTCAGTGGGAGATGTAGTCAACACAGCCAATGAAGTGCAGTGCATCTGATCCAACACAAGTCAGGCCAGATCTGCTTTGAGACAAGACAGACTGCTCCTCTCCACACTGCTGACTGCTCCTGACCATAAGAAGAGCATGGGCACGTTACTCAGGGCTGTATAACTGAGTGGTTGGAATCTAAGCCTACATGTCCCCATTTCACTCCTAGCAGTAGTTTTTGTAGCCTTTGTTTAAATTAAGCCTTGCAAGACTAAGCATGGAAGAAAGATGTCCCAAGGTATGGGACAGTCCTCGCCCAAGCCATGTCGTATGCCATGATGGTAACTACACCAGACTTCTCCACTGGTGGCTGCTGTGACCACATTGATGTTTTCTGCTAATGCCTCATTGCCAGATGGTCATTTGTGGTGTGGGCCATGAAGTTCTGGCCTCTTAGGCTGTAGTCATTTCTCAGACAGGTGTGTGTGTTTGTGTGCTAGTTTGAAATGCAGGCTCTCCATTTTAAAATACCTTTTTATTCTGAAAGTTCAAAGCCTACTTGTGCCTGAAACATTTAAATGAGAAGTGGTCACAGTCATTAGAAAACAAACTGTGTGGTTTTGCACAGGAACAGAGGGCTAGAATGAGGACTATCTTGGTGTGGGTAGTTTCAGAGCATGGGTATGGCATGGGGCAGGCTGTTTGCCCCTGGCAGGCACACCCATGGGCTGAATAGCTCTTGTAGTGACTTTCCACTTGAACTGAAAGCTGAGTCTGCCTGCAAAATCTGTCCAGCCCCTTGCTTGCAGCTGAGTTTAATTCTCCAGCCTCTGGAGATATGGTATCTGACACCAACAGAATTAAAGGTGACGAATAGAGGGTACCTAGGTGCTGGGGCAGAAGCTGACAGCAGTTGCAAACATGATGCTGATTTTCTGCTGGTGAAATGGCTGACTGGAGTTGCCTACAGAGAGATGTGACAGGTTCCTCATCCCTTCATGTGTCTATCCTGTCACATACTTTTTCTACCCTGTTGAGAGATACAGAAATGAGCAGGAGATATCGTGCATCATCCCAGCAGCCCATCGTGTTCTGCCTTCCCAACCTGATGTTTTCTTTCTTAGCTTCTGAGGCTAAAAATATGCAGCAGCTGGCTTTAAAATGAGGTGTTGGGATAGGTGAAGTTTCATGTGAGCTGCTACACCAGCCCACACAGTTCCTCACCACCGAGCTCATCTGCAGATCACCGGAGCCTCCGGTGGGCTGTGGGCTGCTGTGCTCCACAGCTGGTTCATAACGGATGCACTGGTGTGTGGTAGCTGAGGGCTACCAAGATGATTGGTATGGTGCATGAGAAGACAGAGAACTGGGTTTGATCTAGTGAGTGGGATCTAGTGAGAAGGTGTAAAGGTGAGGCAGACAGCTTTCCTCAGAGACATAAGGTGCAATGGCCATGGGAAATTATTACTTACTCCAGGGAATGTGATGGTGCTCAAAGAGTGGAGCAGGGAGGTTGTGGGATCTTTGTCACCTACTCAAAACTTGGCCAGCCCTGCTCTGAGCATGGATTTAGACACCTCTGGAAGTCCCATCCTAACTTCATGACTGCGACAAAGCCAGACAGAAGCCACAATGCCTCTGCAAAGTACCTCAGCTGCTTCTCTGCCATGTAAGCTCCTGTTTCAGACAGGTCTTTCCTGATGTGGCCAAGCAGAAATCTCATTATACACAGAAAGAAAAATTGATGTCTGCTTGTAGCCCATGGTCTCTTCCTTAATTTGTGTCTAGTAAGGCACCTTGTTCCTCTGGAGAGTTTCCATGTGTCTGTACAAGCTGCTGTCCTCTTGGGCACAGGAGGATTTCACATGTGGAAGGAAATGGAGCTCCCACCAGAGGGTAGCCCTCAGGTCTGTCAGACTTCAGCACAAGTTGAGCCCACTGGCATAGCCTGGAGAAAAAGCTGGGCACGGGAATGGCACAGGAGAACATCTGCACAGAGGTGCAAGATAAACTCCTGGCTTTACTGGAATAAAAAGGAGCATCCCTTGGGTTGGGATTTTCCCTGAGGTAACTTTTCAGTCAGGAAATCTTCTCTAGCTCACTGGTGGAAATTATTTACTTATACGCAGCAAATGATTTCCTGGCTGGGTGGTTGCAAAGCCTATGGTATCTATGCCAACAGGAAGGGCAAGATCCTGCCTAGCCCATCCAAGGGCAAGTGAGAACTGCACTTAGCAAAATGACTTTGCCATCCCAAACTGGTGGCACAGGCTGTGGCTTGTTCACTGCCTAGCTCCTGGATTTTGTGTGTGAGCAGCCACACACTCGTATCCTCCCCGTGCCACTCGTCCTGGACATGCAGTGCCACCAGTTCCTTTTGGATATTTACCTTCTCTGATACCACTTTGCTCAGCTTAAGCTGATGTTGCTCAACAAGTGGGCTGTAAGCTCCAGAGTGCTTCCAAAACCCAGCCCACAACATAATGTGATGAAACTTTATTGCACACTGAAGCGAGGAAACGTAGCTCTGCCCCCCCTCCATCCTTGCCTGCCGGGTACCCTCTGTCAGCCTCAGGAAGTCCACCACAGACCATGGTTGAATCTTCTCACTGGCAGCTCCAGCCCAATTCTCTCTCTTGTGCTTATGATAAACATTCACTGCAGGGACAACATGAACTGAAGAGTGAAGAGGACACTGAAGAAGGGCAGCAGGGCTGTAAGGTCCCTTCAGCAGACATTTTCCCTTGCTGAGCAAAGGAAATAGTAGATTCACTTCTGCTTCTCATGGAACTGCTCAACCCCTTTGCTCCCTGTCCAGATTTCCCCAGCAGTTTTTGCTCCCCACAAACACTTCTGCTTTTAATCACATTTATAACTCTCTCAAGTTAAGGGCAGTCTGCAGGCCCAAACCCACTGTTTCTCAACTCAACCATTCCCAATGACCATATGTGCTATATGTGATACACAGGGAAGTGAAATTATGAGAGGTGCACAAACTCCTCTAAGCAACAGAAGCTGCATTTCAGCCTTCAAACAGCACTGGCATCAGGCTGGGTGACACAAGAGCCAAGTGCATCCTTATGCATCTGGTCTCTCCAGTTGGCATTTCAGCCAAGTGCCATATTACAAGCTTTACTGCCAAGCAAAGGGCTCTGTGAGCACTGCCTCTCTATGGTGCCTCTGAGGTTACCAAATGAAAAGAAGTTAGGGGTTGGAGCACCTCTGCTACAAGCTGAGGGAGCTGGGGTTGTTCAGCCTGGAGAAGAGAAGGCTCCAAGGAGACCTAACAGCAGCCTGCCAGTACCTGAAGGGGGCTAAAAGAAGGATAGAGAGAGACTGTTTATGAAGGCCTGTAGGGATAGGATGAGGGACAATGGCTTCAAACTCGAGAGGAGTAGATTTAGATTGGATGTCAGGAACAAGTTCTGCACCATCAGGGTGGTGGAACACTGGAACAGGTTGCCCAGGGAGGGGCCCCTCCCTGGAGATATTCAAGATCAGGCTGGACAGGGCTCTGAGCAACCTATCTAGTGGAGAATGTCCCTGCTGACTGCTGGGGGTTTGGACTGGATGACCTTTGGAGGTCTCTTCTGAGCCAGCCCATTCTGTGAAAAGAACCAAACCCTCTGTCAGAGGGTCATGCTTCAGATTTGCACAGTACCCTGATAGAAGTCTTCAAGCCTCAGGAGATATTCACACCTGAGTCATCATTTCTGGGCAAGGCTGCCTCACACATTCTTCTCACATTTTCTGCCCATGCTGAGCAGGCCAGAGCTGCACGCTGGAGATTCAGCTGCCCAGGGAAGCTGCAGGGTTTGTGGGAACCCCTGTGAAAACCTACGGGCTCGGGAGTGCCTTCTCACCTACAGATCTCAGCTGCCACCACCCTGCCCAAATATAAACACTGCTGCTTTTTGCATTTGCAGCTACACCCATCTGCTTCTTGCTGACCCATGATTCTCAGCAGGATCATAGGCATGGCCTTGGGTACCTCCACTTGAAAGGTTGTAGCTGCTGCTGGCATTTCTGACACACAAAGAAAAAGAGAGATTTAGGGGAATTGGGTGAAAACTAGCAGGAGAGATGCAAGTCTCAATAGTGTTCTGGGTGAAACTCTTCACCAGCCTGGTGCCAGGCAGCTACCATGCAATCACCAGCCTGCTACAGACACCTCTAAACATGATTTGGATGATGCTCAAGACAAAACTTAGGCTTGCAGGCAATGCACTGACCAGAGATGGGGCCCAGTTTCTATTCCTACACCCAACTGGTGTGCACTTAGCTTATCTTTCAGAGCAGGTGGCTCCCTGGAGTTGCTTGGGACAGTGTTAGATAACTGAGGTCAAAAGCTAGCCCAGGCCAGCAGATGCAGTTGAAATGTTAGATATCAGTCATTTACTCAAGCCTGAAGTGAGGACATGCTCTCCCCAATCTGTCTCACAGCTGCTGAAAGCAGCTGGCACAGTGCCATCCTTGGAAAGCAGGAAGTAGGGTGAAAGAGCTGCTGTAAAAATGACCTTAAACTTAGGCAAAATAACCTTTAAACAGTAAAGGCTACTGCTTTAGAGGAGAGAAGCTTTAGTTTGGACATCTGATGCAATTGCAAGGCTGACAGAGGACACTGCACAGGAGAGCTGGAGTTTTGACTTGCACTGCCTGCGTATGTGACTGACACATCTCCAGCCCAAAGCAACAAAGCCCAGCAAAGCGTTACAGTGGGATTTGGGCCAGGTAGCTGTCAGGCCTCAAAAGCCAGCCAGCTGTGGAGGAAGCATCACCAAAGTAGGAATACTGCTTGTAAAAGGCCTGTGGGAATGCCAAGCTGAAAGCCAAAATCTCTTCAATGTTTTCATCACTGGTCTGCAAGCAATGTGGGAGTCAGAGCTGGCAAGGGGAAGTGATAAAGGACATTGATTCAGGTAGAGCTGAGTAATCTGGGGCTTCTTGGATGATTCATGATGGCTCTGATGTACCCAGAGTGACTGCTTGAGAGTTAAATAACACAGACCATGTCTCAAGAGTGAAGGCACATCTGCTGGGAAAGCTGGCTGCTGAAACAGGCAGAACGTGACACCCAGCTCCCAGCCAGACATCCCAGGAAGAAAATGCAGTCTCTGGGCACTTAGAGAGGTGCTCAGTGGGAAGGAACAAAGGAGGAGCTTGACAGTGGGGCTGTGGGCAAACTTGGAGAGACTTGATTGCACTCTTACTTGTGTTACTCATCTTCCTAATTCAGCCCCACCATAAACCAATGCATGGAAGTTCAAGCCAGAAACATGACATGACTGAAGGTCTCTCTGTCACATCTGAGAAACAGGTTTAGGCCAGAGCAGCTCAGTGGTGGAGCTCAGCAGGGGAGTAATGAGTGAAACTCTACAGTTCCTGATCAGCAGGGAGGCAGAGAAATTGGGGCACGCTCATCTTAACAACCATGACTCTGTTTTGGTAATAAACAACTGAAAAAGCCACACTGTCCTCTCCCTAGGTGCTTCTCCAGCACCAGCTAGCCCAAATCCCAGGAGGGAGTTGAAGGTGCAAAAGCATGATGCTGAGAATTAGGGCATTGAAGGCTCTCTAAATAAAGGACCCAGAAATGGAAGCTGATCAAACCACTGCTGAATGAGATAAATAAAAGCCTGAATATTGCAGAGGCCTGTGGTCCCTTTGCAAAGGCATTTTGCTCAAGGAGATTTTAAAAAATGCCTTTTCTCTGAACCAAACTTCACAAATTCAGCCAGAAACAGGCACTTAGAGGCTAAGTTAGAAGCTGGAGCTGAGCAGCATGTAAATCTGAAAACTTAAACCAATAGTTTGGGGTAAAAAAACCCCAAACATTTAAAAAGATCAGGCTTGGATCATGGAGGGCAAGAGGGGATAGTACAGAGGCCAAAGTGCCCAGGATCTCTCTCACCTTCACCTATAGTAGTGGAAAGTGCTTTCTCAAAAGTGCCCCATGCTCACCTGGAGAAAACTGCAGGGCAGTAAGTAACCAGGGCACAAGTTTCAGCCTAAACCATTGCATCAAAATTAGGTGTACTCTGATTTATAGAGAAAACACAAACCCATGGACTTCATTCTGGCTCTGCTGGTGGCCAGGGCTTCAGTGCCTGTGCTTCAGAGCGACCACAGAGGTGTTACTTCGAACAAGGTCTTGCTCTTGTTGGTGCATAGTGCATCTGGCTGAGCCAGTGGCCTCACTTAGGCTGGTGGTGCCACTCTTGCAGCAAAGTGGGCACAGGGGACTAAACCCTGATGTCCTGGGTGAATCCTGACCCTAGCCACATGCCTTTGTTGCTGGTTTTGTCACCTTGCCAGGAAGAGTTGCTGTGAGCTGTCCAGGAGGGACAGCAGCAGCGCAGCCATGTGTGGTTTGCTGGGGGCCCATGGCAAAGCCCTGGCAGCTCATCCCTGTGGTTGCTGTTGTGGTGGCTGGTTGTATTTATAGCAAAAGCTGTAAGATGAAGCTTTCAGTGGTTTCAGCTTCTTCCCTAGATGCTGGGGTGGACAAAGTCCCTCTGAGGCTGACACGGTGGCCATGCAAGAGAGTTGGTGGCCGCACACTGGGAGTCCCACCTGCTCCTTAGGGCAGCAGGGAACAGGCTCAGGTCTTGGGACACATGAAGACCCCAGAGCAAGTGCAAGGAGAGATGTCATGTCAAGCATTCCCCTTGATTCAAATCATTCTTCTGAATGGGAGCTAAGCACCAGGGGGGCTTCTGAAAAATCCCACAGGGCATTGGTCTGAACCTCTGGTAGTCAAAGTACCTTTAGAAATCTGGCCCTAAAGAGGTCAGAGCCTTAAATATCTGTGTCAGAAATGATGCATTTAGGAAATGGGACCTGACAATATGGTTCAGACTCCTGTGTCTCCCCTGAATCTTAAAACTGAGGTTCAAAACATCACTGAAATAGCTCTGAAATATTCACCTGCGACTCTCAGGGTCATGAGTTTGAGATCTTGATCCTATGACCAGATCCAAGAGTCCTCTGCAGAGCCTCTGCAAGCTGAGATGGTTTTCAAGCAGTGTCCTGCCCTCAGGGACAGGCCAGGGGATGGGAAAAGAGTCTGAGAGTCAAAGAGCAGTATTTATTTCTGTCTTTCCAGGTGCCCTCCCAAGAGCTCTCCACAGAGCACTGGTGTTTGGGGGTGTCACCTGGCTGGATGGTGACTGCTAGGATCAGGATTTTCTTGGAAATTTTGTTTCACAAGTATTTCCTTCAGCCTGGCAGTGCCCTTCTTTGTCTCTTCTGCTTGCACAGCTGCTCCTGACACTTGATCTTGTTTTAAATACACGGCTGAGCATTTTGTTAGTGTTTTCTCTTACCTGCTCCTCCTCAGTATTTCTTTATCCCAGACCTTTCCTTCTTGAGTGGCCTTCAAATGTCTTTGGTATTTTCTGCTGAAGGGACAGTGAAAACAGAGGATTGTTTGCCACTGGGTGCACTGTTTGTGCTTGCTTATGCACATCCTCTCCCCACCTCTATTGTGGTGCCTCTTTACTTCCTGCCCTGATTTGTGTTATTAAGAAGCTCACATTGCTGAGGCATCCTTAAGAAATCTGAGGAGGCTCTCTGGACATGGGAGATCTGTTAATGGGAGGTTGTCATCTCCATCATTTCAGAGAGCAGCACACATTAGCCCTTCTTGACTGCACCCAGATGAGATTTAAGTTCTGGGGCTGCCAGCCCTTTCCTGGGAAGATCACATTTACTATGTGGTTTTCTCTTTATTTACTATGTGATTTTATTTCCCATGTGATTTTCTCTTTATTTCCCATGTGATTTTCTCTTTGTTGACTATGTGTTCTCCCTTGCCTTCAACCTCTCCCTTTGGACTCGTCCTGTGCTGCCCAAACCCTCATAATTCATTGCAGTTGCTGTCTTTTAGCCTGTCCCCTGGCTCACTGCCTCCACGCAGGGTTTGCCCCCAGCAGAAGCAGGATTTTGGAAGCACTGTTTCTGGATCTGTGTTTGTATCCCACAAGTACTTAATGTGGTTGCTGCCACTGCGTTACCCAAATGTCTCACCCAAAGCAGCAGACGTCTTTGTGCAACATCCTAGCTCTGGAAGGATGAGTCACGGAGAGATGCAGTAATGTGTTCAGCCAGAATGTTGAGTTTTCAAGTGTTTTGAATTTCTGCCATTCTCTTGCTGGTGTGTCCCCATCAGCTACTTTCGCAGATCGTCTGTATTGGGCTGTCTAGTAATGTCAGTGATGCCTGAGGTGTTGGCTCACTGACCAAAACTAACAACAAGCAATGCTGGTGAACTGTGAAGTCCCTGCAGATATCTATCAAAAAAACTCCAACCATCTAATGAGGTAGAAGGGCTGCCTGATTCTTGACCTCAGCTTTTGGGCTAGTGCTGCACACTAGTCAGCAATCTGCATTTGGCTTTAACCTTGAGGACTTCTATCCAGGGTGAATATTTCTCTTACCACAACGTGCCACAAATAATTGGCCACCAAGTGAAATTTCTCTGCCCTTGGTCCACTTTGCTTAATAAAAGCATTCCCCTTTCTACTTTCACAGCTTGTAAACACTACCCATCTCATCCCTATCCAAATCAAATGCAATTTAGATTCCAAGCACTAAGCAGTGAAGAGTTTCCTTAAGTTCCTGAGTCACCATTTCTGGTCATCTCGCTCTGTCAAATCATAGGTATAATAAAACTGTCTCTTACCTTAATTCATAGCTGCCTTGAAACCCAATGTTTTCTTCAAGCAGAGCCTGTTTAGATTTCAATGTATATTTCCTCTTCTCTAATGCTCATGCCTGCCCAAGGAAATGTGAACTATGGCAGGGCAGCTTCCTGGGCTGAGCTTCAAGGCTCAGCTGAGAAAGTATTAATGTGCTCTGCTCTGGTCCTGCTGGTGCCTTGTGAAACTCGAAGGCAGTCACTCAGAGGGGCAGAAGTGCTTACAGAGGACAGGACTTGCACACGAGGCAGAAGTGCCTGAGAAGCCTCACACTCAGTGTGTAAAAGCTCTCACTCCCTTGGCTCTCCCTAGCCTGTGCAGAAGGAGACCTTTTTGAGTGGAACACAGTGATGCAGTGGATAGAAATACAAGCCTGGGGCCCTGGATGGTGGGGATGCAGGATGAAGCACAGAGGTGATCTTAGAAGCACAGGCTTGATCTTGGAAAGAAGTTCTTCACAGCAAGAGAGATTGCCCATTGGAATGGGCTGCCCAGGGAGGGGGTGGGGTTGCTATTCTGGAGCTGTTTAAGAAAAGCCTGGATGAGGCACTTAGTGGCATGGTCTGGTTGGTTAGATAGGGTTGGACTTGATGATCTTGGAGGTCTCTTCCAACCTGGTTGGTTCTGTGGTGTAGAGGTACATGATGGGAAAAGATGGAGTACAGGCTGGAACTGGGAACCTCCCCCCCTCTAGGTTGATGGTCAGTGAAAAAAAAATGCAGACTGGAGATGGCAAAACTGAGCTTAGTGGTAACAGACAGAACCAAAGTAGTATCTAACACACATCAGGGGCACTGCATATAGGAAATTGGGTGCAGCATGAGGTTGTTGACCAGCAAAAATACAGAAGCATGTTAGGAAACATAAAACCAACCCCCAAAGCAGATCCCAGAAGGTTAGCTAGCACCAAGGCTGCTGGCAGCTGTGAAATGCCCAGGCATTTCCCAGTGGAGCAGGGTGGGAGGCTCAGAAGCCACCCCACATGGTAGGTGGGACTGAGAGTGACACCTGGGATGCTCACACCACAGACATCCTGCTTGTGGGGACGAGCTTGAGCTGCCTGTGGCGTTGCTGCAGAGCCTATGGCTGGTGCCTGTACTGCCTGGTGCTGACACAGCAGCAAAAAGCACCCTTGGAGTCCCCTGGACCTATGGCACAGGTGGCTTCACCCCCTTCCTGGGGCTGGGCTTTGTTCCCAGCTGGGGATGCCAAAGGACATCTCTGCCTGCAGCTCACTGAGCTGCACTCCAGGCTCCTCCTATGGGGGAAGCACTGTCCAGAAGAGCTGAGACATCAATGGACATCAGTGGCACAGGCCACTGACACCTCCTGCACTGGGGAGTGACAAAGCCAAACACTCCTTTCAGGGTGATCATGGCCGTGCCCTGCATGGCATTGGGAAACCCTGTCTGAGGGCAGCACAGGAATAAAGCAGACTGGCCACCAGCCCTGGTGGGAGGAGGCAGGAAAAGGAGGAGGCAGGTGCCCAGAGGCTGCAGAGAGAGCTGCAGCTGGAGCTGGGGAGCCAGTCTGCAGGCAGGACAGTGCCTGGGCTTTGGTGCTCCTCCTGCTGGCAGCATGGCCCAGGCCTGGGAGATGCCCCATTCTCACCTGCCCACTCCTTGGCCTCACAGGGGCACTTATAGTGTTACAGTGGAGGGAAAATGTGAGATAAACGTTTGTAAACTCTTTCTTCTGGACAGAACCCCACCAGAAAACATTCTGCAGGCACTGCAGAGACAGCAGGGTCCTGGTCTGCAGCAGGGCAGCAGGCATCATCCTGGGAATCCTTTTGGCTTAGGTCTAGAGCTGGAAAATACTTTTCTTAGCCAGAAATTTCACACTTTGAGCACCTGAGGTGTACTTGGCTGCAGTAGTGGAGAGAGAGGGGTAGTGCTGGGTGTGAAGGCACCCACAGCTCCAGCTCTGCCTCCCAGGGCTCACCAGCAGCACCTTTCTGCAGCAGTTGCAAGGGCATCAGCTAATCTGCCTAACACATCAGGACATTGCCTTGTTCCTGTGCTCTGGTGTGCCCACACCACTGTGCACCATGAGCCACATCCTGTTCCATCACTTGCTGGTGGGGCTGGTCGCTGCTGCTGGGCAGCCATGGTGACCTGTGGATCCCTGTCAAGCCCTGTGGGATCCTCCTGTGGCACAATGCATGCCCTGGTCACAGGCAGATCAGCTGGGATGTTGTTACTCTGAGGTGATGCTCCTCAGACTGCTGTTCAGACCTGCTGTGGAGAGGTGTGCACTATTGGCTCTGGCATGGGGGTGGGCTTGCTGACCAGTGCTGTCACTGGGAAGGATCCAGGGTGGAGGGTTCCCACCAGCACTCCAGTGTCTCAGAACAGCGTTTGGCTCTGCAGAGACACTCGTGTCTTCCAGCAGAGTGAGTACCACCTTGCCTTTCACTTTCTTGTCTCGCAGCAACTGGGAAACCTGGGACCATGATAAGACCCCAGCATGAGGCACAGGAGCAGAAAGAACCATGGGTCACCCACAGAATCATTCTACACTTACAGCCAGCAGTGCCTGGGCACCCCAGCTGCAACCAGACCTGAGCAGGGACTAGTCTACACCTGGACTGTGCAGGTAATTTTAGCCTCCCCACCTTTTTAATGAAGAATAACCAGCACCAGCCTCTGGTTGCTAGAAAGCCATCAGAGATGGGTTGTCTCCTTCAGTCTCTCTGTGACAGTGACATGAAGGGATGAGGCTCCCTCTGCTGGGTCTTCCCACGGAGTGAGACTTGGAAATCATCCCTGCAGAAACGTGTGTGGTTAGTGGTGCTGCTTCACCTCCTCATTCATCTTCAGGCTTATTTTAAGCAAGCAAAACTCCTCCAAGTCCACAGCAAGACAAGAACCTGGAGACTGCTGCTCCTGCCAAGGTGTCATGCTGGAGGAGGTCTTTGGCCACTATTGTTGTAGTTCTCACTTTGCTTGGGAAAAAAAAAAAGTGTCCATTGTAGCTCCATGGAGAGAGAGGGTCCAGCTGCACCACCCTGAGCTCCATAAGAAAGCTCAGCTCTGTGCAGAAACATTTCAGGCACATCCCTTGTGTTTGTCAGCCCTGTTAAGAGTTATTAGGCTCACTGCTGTGAACAATCATTTAAACATGTTTTTACGGTCTTCAAAGCAAAGCAAGATGCAAATTGCCATGGTAAACGTCAGAATTAGTTCTGGCAATAAAACATAGAATCATAGAATTATTAGGGTTAGAAGAGACCTCAAGGATCACCCAGTTCCAATCCCCCTGCCATGGGCAGGAACACCTCACACTAGAGCAGGTTGCTCACAGCCACATCCAGCCTGGCCTTAAAAACCTCCAGGGATGAGGCTTCCACCACCTCCCTGGGCAACCTGTGCCAGTGTCTCCCCACCCTCCTGGGGAAGAATTTCTTCCTAACATCCAATCTGAATCTACCCATTTCTAGTTTTGCTCCATCCCCCCTAGTCCTATCACTACCTGATACCCTAAAAAGTCCCTCCCCAGCTTTCTTATAGCCCCCTTCAGATATTGGAAGGCCACAATAAGGTCTTGTCGGAGCCTTCTCTTCGAGGAGACTTTGACATCCCCATAGGTGCTTGGGTACCTACCTGGTGCCACCCAGCACAGCAGAAACATGCCAAGGGAAACCAGCTGAAGGAGCTTTTCTAAAAGGACATTTGTCTCTCAGCCAGCTTCTTTTTATGATCCGTGATGATGTGTTTGGTTTATATGGAAAGGTTTTGGTAGTGGGGTGGTTTCTGTGAGAAGATGCAAGTAGCTTCCCACATGTTGGAAGCAGCTAGTTCCAGCAAGCACCAAGATGGACCCACTGCTGGTCAAAGCTGTGATAACATTATCAGAGAGTGTCAGAGAGATAACAAACACAGTGCAACAGCAGACAGGAGAGAGGAGTAAGAATATGTGAGAGAACCGACTCTACAGAAACCAAGGTCAGAGAAGCAGGAGAGGGAGGAGATGCTCTGCGTGTCAAAGCAGAGGTTCCCCTGCAGCTCGTGGTGAAGACCATGATGAGGCAGTTGTCCCACATGGAGGTCCACAGTAGAGCAAGAGGTGTACTAGGCAATGAGGCACCAGGATCCCTTTCCCCATGAGTTAGCAGGCAGAGTAAGTGAAGGAAACGTAAGACAGTCAAGGAGGGAACTGCATAACGAGAAAGGAGCCTCCAAAAGAGAAGAGAGAGTCCCTAATGGAGAACCTCTGCCAGCCTGTGTCACATTTTCTCAGAGAAGTGCATCCCCTGTTTCTGAAGGGACTGCCATGTGGCAATGCATGCAAACAATAGCAAGTGGCTCGTGCATGTGGCTACTGCTGCGCCCAGGATTGTGTTTCTAGGAATTGAGCTAGACTGTGATGTGTCTGGATGTGCCACCCCTTTCTTGGCCAGGCCATGGCAAGCTGGCAGGCAAAGATTCTCAGAAAAGCGGCTTGTAGAAGCCTCTGGGTGCTCCTCCCAGCCTCCTCATGCTTCACTGATAAGAAATGGCTGGCTCTGCAGATGCAGCACAGGCAGGCTCAGGGCTGATGTGGGTCAAAACCAGAAGCAGCTCCTTTCAGCACCTCGCTCCTCCAATGTTTTGGAAGCTCAGCCTTCCTCTGCTTCAGGCCCAGGATGCAGAAGACCAAGTGGAAGCATCAATGGTAAGAAAGCATCAGGGAGAAGGTTGTGGTTTTGAACACCATGGTCTCCACAAGATGATTGGTGGTGGGGTTGTGGGAAGATGTGAAGACAGCTGTCCTGGTTTGAGCTAGAGCAGAACCAATTCTCTGCTCAGGGATTTTACTTAAGTCTGTTCTGTGTGATGGCACTTTCTGAAGCTAGTGACAGTTTTTCAGACAGTATCTGTTTCTTGAAGTGATGTTTATAGTTACTATCAAGGATCAGTATGCAGAAAGGCTCTTCCTCTTATGGAGACCAAGGTAAATTGTGTGAACCATACTGGAATGCACCAAGTCGAAGGGGTCTAAGGTCAGTAAAAGGTGGAACTTGCAGGAAGGAAAAGACAGGACAGGTGACCCAATCATATGCAGTATAAAGCTGAGGGATCATCAGGGTCGAGATCTTCTTCAGTGCCTGGTATCTGAGGAGGATTCTGTTCTGCCTTTGGTCCTGAGCAATGCATTCCAGAATCCAGCTTCTGAATCTATTTCCTGTCTTCTGCTAAGACCAGTCTGGGACTACCCCAGTGCCCTATCTATCAGTCCATCTGTCCACCCATCCACCCACCCATCCATCCATCCACCTACCTATGTATATATTTATTTATTGTTACCCATAAGTTTCTCTCTTGTTTCTCTTCCCCTTTGGGAAGGAAGAGGAGTTAACAGACACTTTTTGTCATTCCTTTAGTGGCGAGCCCAACCTCAGCCCCTGACAGCCCCCATTATGAACCTCCCCCTCCGCGCCGCCCGTACCCGGGTACGCCGCAGCCGACGGATGCGGCACGCAGAGGGTTACGGGCGGGCGCATGCGCCGGGCGCGAGCGCGGCTGGGCCGCTCGGATTGGGCAGCGCCGCGGGCGTCAGTCGAGACTGCCGCGCTGAGTGGCTACGGCGGGGCGCTGGGATGCCCGGCAGAGAGGCTGAGGTACTGCCTCGTAGCGGGGCTGTGGGGGGCCGCGGGATTACGGGCCCTCCTCGCTCGCTCTGCTGGCGGCAGCCAGAGGACAGCGCCCAGCGGGGAGGGCTCGCTGCTCTCACCTTTCCTTCCTTCGTCGTGTCCCGCGGTCCTCGGAGCAGCCCTAAGGGCGGGTCCGGGCCTTGGCGGGCGGCCGTTACCCTGGCCTTGCGGCGGGGCTGGAGGGTCGTGACGGGGTTTTTAGAGGGGTCGGCGGTGGAAGGCAGCCCTGCGCAGCTCAGCGCGAAAGACACGTTGGTGGATTAGGAGGTGCCCCTCTGGAAACCACCAGGGTGCAATAAAAAGCTGCTTCAACGTGATTCTGTGACAGGTGGCAGAGCAACTCGTTCTCCATGAACAAACCTGCTGTATGTGTTGAATAAAAATCTCCACCGTGCTGTGCGGGTTGTGTCGCCAGCCTTATCACCCTGGAGGTGGCAGCCGGTGTGGGCAGGACTTGATCTGGGAGGTCTCTTCCAGCTTGCTTGACTCTGTGAAAGCCAGAGCTTGGCTGAGCAGGTCGTGCTGTGCTTTGGGTGCCTTTGAGCCGGGTTTGGGTGGTCAGCACTTTTAAGGCCAAAGCCCTACTAGTGCCTGTAGCGCTGGAGGACCTTGCTGTGCGATGGGGAGGAAGGGCTGCAGGCACTGCCAGCAGGCTGCTGAGAGAGGTGGGTGAATTTAGGACTAAGGATGTGGTAAAGGGGCACCCAAAACCAAAAAGTAAAATTACTAAATAATAAGACCAGTAAAAAGACCAAAAAAACAGAAATAAAGATTGATCATGCTCTGAAAAAGCTTCCTGTGGCCTGAGAAGCAGCCCTTAATGCCTGGAGTCAACTCATCTTCCTATCCTGCAACACACAATATACCAGCTGCTGTATTTCCTCTTCAGCCATTCTTAATTAAACGACCATTTGAAGTTCTCTTCTTTCTCCTCTAGATGCATCCAGTCCTAAAGGCCTTTGTGTGTGGCTCCATCAGTGGGACTTGCTCCACGCTCCTCTTCCAACCCCTTGACCTGCTGAAAACCCGCCTGCAAACGCTGCAGCCTTCTGTGAATGGGTGAGAGAGCTGGGGACATGGGGGTGCTCTGCTATAGGCTTCTGCCTGATTTGCTGGCTGGGACTTGGAGTTCAGGGTTGTAATTTGGATGCTGAGAACCTTTCTGATGTAGGAGATGTGTTTTTATAGCATGGGGAAGGATTGATATCTCACTGCAGAAGAGAGAGAGAATGGCTGCTCTTGTGAACGCTACTCTAATGTAGCCTTAGCATTTGTAATTGTCTCAGAAACTGATGTTTGCTGGAATGACTGCCATGTCCTCTGCCTGAAAAATTCTGTGCAGCTGTCACAACTTTCTATGTGTGCAGCTTCTCCAGCTAGCTCAGTGTAGTCAAACGTGACTAGGCCTCCAGCTATAAAACGCTAATGAGAGAGGCCTTTAATGTGTGTTACAAATGGTGGGAAAGCAGAAAGTGAAGGGAAAGCCCTGGAAAGAGTGACCGAGTTGAGAAAGAGCCTCTTGGAGGCTCTGTGTAATGCACAGAGACATGAGTGAACGGAGTACAGAGCAGAAGCAGGTCACCTCTGCAGTTGCTGTCTTGTCTGCCATTCAGGTCCGGTCGTGCTGGGATGGTAACGCTGCTCTTCAGGGTTGTTCGTACTGAGAGTCTTCTGGGGCTCTGGAAAGGTGTCTCTCCAGTAAGTGGCTCTTTTAACCCTGACTTCTAGAGATCAGTGGATAAATAAACCTACTGTTTACTGCTAGCTCTGTCTGTCTGAGTGTAAATAGCCAGTTCTTGTACAATTACGAGTGAAGCTGTGTGATTTAGATTTCAGTTCTATTCTGAGGAGTTAATGTGGTGAATTCTGCTCATTTGGTCATAGCCATCCCTGGGGTTTTGCAACCCTGAGCAGCTGAACTCTTGAATACTTTGCAAATGTGGGGTGGCAACTGCACCAACTGTGTTTTGTCTTGGGGTATCTTAGTGTAGAAAACTGCCTTTGAGGAACATGTTAAATCCTGGCATAGTTTGAACCAATTGGCTCCCAATGCTGTAAATGATTTTTACCCTGTTTTCTCTCCTCAGCATGTTAACATTAGTGATTTTATTGTTGTTTTCCACAAAGCTTCCTGTCAAGTTTAACAGTCTCTGAGATTTTCTATAGTACTTTTTGTTTGATGTGTGCTCTTTCTTCTTCATCTGCTTCTGTTTCTTCTGAAGTCCTTTGCAAGATGTATTCCTGGGGTTGGGATTTACTTCAGCACTTTGTACATGATGAAACAAAAGCTTCTGGTGGACCGTTCACCCACAGCCCTGGAGTCTGTCTTCCTGGGTGCCACTGCACGTGCAGTTTCTGGGATCTGCATGCTGCCGGTGACTGTAGTGAAGACCCGGTACGAGGTGAGTGTGACTTTGTAGGGAGTTCTCTCTTAGTGCTGTTCCACACCTTCCTTCTGATGGGAAAGGCATTCCAGCCAGAGGAGGCTGTGACTGCTTGACTAGAGCCAGGAATGTAGTCTTGATTTCATCCTGGTTCATACATAGTGCAGGAAATACATTCCTGATGTTCAGGCAAGAAGTGCGAGATGAAACAGAATTCACCCTGATGCTTTAACATTTCAGTTGTATCAATGTTTGTGTAACACCTTCCATGTTTTACCTTCCTGAAAGACTGTTTTAAAGGCTCAGGTAGGGGAAACCCTTTCCTGTGACCTCAGGGTGTGTGTAGGGCTCCTTGACTTGTGCCTAACATGTGGATGTCTAACTGTCGTCTGCCCTTGCAGAGTGGCAGATTTGGCTATGGGAGCGTATATGGAGCGCTGAAGAATATCTATCAGACAGAGGGGGCTCGTGGCATGTTCAGTGGGCTCACTGCCACGCTGCTGCGGGATGCACCCTTCTCTGGCATCTACCTGATGTTCTACACACAGACCAAAAAGCTCACACCTCAGGGTAAGGCTGAACATTGGGGGCTGTAAGGGAAAACGTTTCTTTTCTGGCACCTTTCTCTGCAGCTGACTGCCTGCATGCCCTGCTTAGTGCCCTCTGCCTCGGTAGGTAAATGAGTCTCTTGTATGGCTTTAGGTGGGACATTCATATTGTCCTGTGAAGAACTGGAGACCTATAGCTCAGGTCAGTGTCAGAAACTGGCCCCAAATTGATTGATTGCCTTTATGAAGATGGATGCACAAGGTGGGTTAGTTGAAAGAGTAGGTAGGTGTTTCTGGCAGTGCTTTCTGCTGCTGGTTGTCTGATCAGTGCCCACTAAACTGGGACTTCTCTAAAGTTAGAAGTGGCTGGGCCAACACTTGCACAGACTTTCATTTTTTGAGTTCAAATTCTGTTCCCCAGCCAATGAGGCTCTTTGATAGTGCTAACTGTGGACTAGTAACCACTTTTCCCCTTGAATGCTTTCTCTGCCTTGCATGGATTTTAACTTCTCTCAGACTGATGCTGATTTAATCTTTCAGTAGCTTTATGCTTTGTTCCTGGCCTGTTTTGTGCGCGAGTTCATTCCCTTTGCTCTGTTGCAGACCAGCTGGATCCGGTGCTCATGCCCTTGATGAATTTTGGCAGTGGGATCTTTGCAGGAATCTTGGCCTCCCTGGCAACGCAGCCTGCTGATGTCATCAAAACACACATGCAGCTGTCCCCCAACAAGTACCACAGGACAAGCCAAGCTGCTGCCTTCATCTACAAGGTGAGCTGAAGCCCTCTTGATATGCACAATTACAGCCTCACTTGTGCTCTCCCTGCCTGCAGCACAGCTATGCTGTGTGTTTGCCTTTTAAAGGAAGTGAAAAAAAGTGTGACTGCTTTGTAGGCTCTTGCAGCCAGCCAGTCAGTGTCAGCATTTTCAGAAGCTGAAGTGGGTCATGCTGTGGAAGAGTGAGGCTGAATCTCTTGTCACTGGTTTGTGTGCACTAACGACTGGACAGTGCTCTGGTTGTCTGATAGCAGCTGGGAGCTTCAGCCCGTTCCTTGCTTTTTGTTATCATTAGAAGGGCTGTTGCCACTGCTTAGCCATTTCTTGCCCCTCTTGAATGGATTACAAGGCAGTGACCTTGCTCCCTGATGATTCTTGCCATTCATCAGTCCTCCATCTGTCTTCACAAAATGACAGCTGATGGGGAGTTGGAGAGCAGGCTCAGAGTGCTGGAGCACAAGGGTGGGCATATTCCAGCAAGCATCTCTGTACACAGACCTGCTTCATGTTGCAGGCTGGTTTCACTTCAGTTGTCTGTTATGTATTGCTTCTTACACGGGGAGTGAGGGAAAGGGCTTAGTTTACTTCATCTTAACTTAATTTCTGCTTAGGTTAGTATTTAAGCTTGGAGGAGCTGTAGTACAGCTGCTGCCACCTTTTGCTTTATTGATGTAGGACATCTGTGATTACAGCACTGGGGTAGAGGGTTTCTTTAGTGTGCAGCATGAAATGCTAGTTTCAGATAAAATCAAGCTATAAAAGAATTCTTTGCCCTTTGGGCACTAAAAGAGAAATAATTGCCCCAGTCTGTAAACCAGGGGTGGGATGGAGATGAACTCAAAGCTCACCTTTCCCTTCCTGCCTTCAGAAGGGTGGATCTTGGCAGGTTTGCTGTGTTTCCATATTGAACTCTATTCTTAAACAGGAATATGTTTATTTATGCATGGATTTGTTGTGCATGGTGCAATTTTCTCCTATCAGAAGGTTGTTTCTCACTTCAGTATTTACAAATGTCAGGTTTTACAGAATAGTTAAGTGACTGCTTTAAATATGAAGCTCTAAAACAAGACAGGTAATTTTCCTGGAATGTCTTGATGTTTTTACACCCTCACCTTCTCTTTATTGGGCTTTGGTGTGGCTTTCCCCATTGTTCCCATCCTGGCATTCCCTTGTCCATTCATTGCTCTTCCTGCTTTCCTGGGTACCCCTGCAGTAGCACAGTGCTATAAGTTCTTCCTTAGCAGTAAATGCCATTTAAACCTGGCTCTGAGAAACTGATCTGGGTCTGAGCTGAAACACATCCTGTGCTGCTCCATGTAGGAAATGATGACGAGAAATTAAAGCACTGGAGGCAGATTGTGATGGATTGCTCATTTTTTATCTCCTGTGGCAGGACTTTGGGTTGGTCGGCTTCTTCCGAGGGGGCGTGCCCCGTGCCCTCAGGCGGACTCTGATGGCAGCAATGGCATGGACGGTGTATGAGCAGATGATGGAAAAAATGGGCTTGAAATCTTGACTGAGTTGCACAAGAAATGTCCAGCTTCACTCCTTCTCCTGCTTGCTGTGATCAACTGGCACTAGGAAGTTCCCAGTTCCACAGAGGAAAAAGCCTTGCTCGGCCAGGAGGCAGAAAGATCGTCTGAAATGGCAGCTTAGGCCTTTGGGCAAATAGGGGAAAGAAGGATCATTTGTTCAGTGCATTCAAGAACCGTGCTTGCAGATTGCCGCAGCAAGTGGCAGGCTTGCCATGGACTGGTAACTGTGCTGAGAGAAAAGCCCTTTTAAAAATAGCTCTGTGCTCACCACTTTAGGTAATGAGACACTGATGAACAAAAGTGTTTGAGAAAACAGTGATTACTGAACCTTGGCTGTTCCTTGCTGATCTATGCAATGCCCCACTGTGATGTAGATCCTCCTTCCTTGTGTTTTGTTCTCACAGGGCAATGTTGCAGACTGTGGTGGGAGGCTGGATGTGTCTCCCAATGCAGGAGTGGGCAGAAGAGAAACGAAGTGCTGAAGGGAAGTTAGGAACACCGTGTCTGTCATCACATTTGTACTGGGCATGTTAGCAGAGAAGGTAACTGGAACCTCCTTGCTGTATCCTGTTACTATGTAATTGAGCATCTTCACACTCTTGACATGTACTTCTGCCTCTACAGCAGCATTTGCACAGGAATTAAGTTTAAGGCACTTTAGAGTTGATTGCTACCAAAGTTCTACCTGTTTCCTGAAAAATGTTTTTCCTGCTGGCCTATTATCAGGAACACTCAAGTATTATTATTAGTATTAATCCTGTTGTACTGGAGACTTATTTGCTTCCTGTTACTCACTTGTCAGTTCCTGATCAACACCTGCAGTGCAAGTTAGTCCTTAGATGTACCTGTTAGTGTCATAGCTCACATTGCATAAATATATAATGGAAGCAGATAGAGATGCACTTCAGATTTCCCATAAAAGCTGCTGCTGCTGCTTGTATGTGGAGACTCTTGGGGTTTGGAGAGAAAAGGCTGCTCTTTTCTGTAAGCATCTTTCAAAGTTGGAGACCTGTGAGTGTTTGGTAAGGAGCTTTAATTCTCTTCGGGCTCTGCACAGGCCCCTCGCAGTTTCCCAGCTGATCATTTTCTCTTACCACATTTCAGTATTCCTGGGTTTAGACTTAAGAGTTAAATACTGTTTTCATCCTCTGTGCCTTCTTCCTCATTCCCAGTTACACAGACCTCATAGTGTGTGCTGTCCTAACCTGAGTATAGCCTGCTCCCTTCTTCACTTGTGCCTCTGTCCAAGCTGGCTGGGTTAGGACTCTTGTGGCTCTGCTGGCATTGCCACAAAGCTTGAAGTGTGTATCCTGTTCTGCAATGTGCCTTGCAGAAAAGATCCTTTGGCTTTTGTTTCTGAAATGTGGAGGGATCTTACAGTTCACTTCAGAAACAGCAGATGCCTGTAAATGCAGAGACATGATGCCGTAGTGGTACGAGCAACCACCACTATCTACCTGCTCATGACATTTAGAGTGGAGTTGGTACAGTCACTGCCTGCCATGGCAACCTTCTGAGCACAAGAGGAGAGGGGATGTGGGTTGTAAAAGATGTTCTTTACATCTTCAGTTCCAAGAAAGTTTGATGACTGACAGGAAAGTCTGAGTAAAATGTAAGGGGATGAGCTAGAGGCTTGCAAGGGTGCTGCCTGTGGTTAGCCTCAGCCCATCTGTGGTGGGTGACTGGTGCTGCACAGTGCTGGCGTCTGCAAGAACGGTGGTGGAGGGTCCTGTGTGCATGTATCAGTGTGTTGGTAATAGAGCACTGGATCAAATCATTTCATGTTGTGTCTGACAAGCTGTCAGATCCCCTGTGCTGCCTCTCAGTGTCAGGCATGTGGGCACGTCATTTGCTAAGCAAATACTAAACATGAAAAACTTTTGTTGACCCTTCAACCTTCATGGGTTGAACTCATGAAAGCACAGGAACCAGTGCTGACTGCACTCCCTGCTGTTCCCCTGAGCACTACTGGCACAGAGAGCTGGGTAAACAAGTCTAAGCTTGCTGACCTGTCACAGTAAGGTGGCAGAGACATCAGTTACCTCTTTTGTCTTTTATTCCCTTGTGCAGGGCATCAAACCAACATATTGTATTGTTTATTTGGGACTTTCTTCATGTGGTGTGTGAGTTGGATCTGTTGATCATCCTAGGCTGTGGCAGTGAAGGGCTGTGTGTAGTGTCACCTGCAAGATACTTTGAATATTTTACTTCTTGAAGTAGCAGTGACAAAGCAGCATGCAGCTTGTGCAGAAAAAACTTGGGATATTAAGAATGAGGGAGCAAAGAACGCCAGGTGATAAATCCCAAATCAAATAATGTCCTGATTAGACACCTGAAAACGCAGGAACAGTTCAGTGGCTTTTATGCCCTATACTCCTGCCTGGTCAAGTAACAAAGGAAGAATGAGAGAATATATTCCAGTACTTTAAAGTCTACCATTTAATTTTAAATTTACTTACTTTAAAAATTCTGGATTCTGACCCATAGCAGTGTTGGCTTTTCCTTTGGGAGGGTTCTTCTATTCCCCTTACTTGTGGAGAGTGAGGAGGCTCTTTGTTGTTGCAGCACAGTGAAAAAGTATATGCTTTTGAGTTGTGAATTCTGAACTACACTGTGATCCATCAGCCCTAGGTGCTGCAGATGCAAAAACTCTACATGTGAGCTGGGGAGAGTGAGTTTTGCAGTGCGAGTTTGTTGTTTGCTTTTCTTATTATATCTTTTGTCTGCCTCTCATTTGAGGGAAGGCTGAAGTTCTGTCTTCTGAAGGCTGTATCACATAGGTAGGCACAAGGCCATCTCTCAGCTCTCATCCTTAAGCATGCTTCACCCTTTACCCCTGTTCCAAAACATTCTGTTTCTAAAGTGATTGATTGAAATTTCCTCTCGATAGCTATGGCAAGTCAAGAAAAACAAGTGTGTGGACTTGGAAGTTGAGATGCATTGCCCTTGAGGTTATATTGCTTCTAATTAACAACAATGGTCACTTTACAACCTAAATGCAAAGCAATCAAATGAAAGACCAAATAATCACCTACCTGGATCATGCCAGCAATTCAACACTTTTCTTGGACTCCAGAGAAGGTGGTGTGATCCCTTTACATGGCAGGGTTATGGTTAGGTCACTCTCAGGATGATTTCAATTGCTGGCAATGCCCTACTAGTGAAGATGCTTTATCTGCTTGCCCTGCAGCTCAGGTGTAAGAGCACAACTGGTTAACATGTTGAGGCAGTTGGTATTTAAGGGAGTTGTAAGGACAGAAGAGAATTTATGATGAAATACACAAGAGAATTTATGATTAAATATGATTATTTATTTTTTAGAAATGTCACATTTCCGTTCTTCCTGTGCCCATAATTTTTCCTTGTTTGTTTCTTGTGCTGTTTAAGCAGAACTGGTGCTTTGGAATATTGCAAGTTTGAGTACTTTGAGTGTTTATGTGACTATATGTAGTATTTATTGAGAAAATGTATTTTGTGTTTCCATTAAAAACTGGTTGCCAAAGTGAACCACGTTTTCTTTAGTGTTTCTTTATAAAAAAGGAAACCCCAAACCAATCAAACCCACAAGGGATGGGATGGGAAAGGCTTAAGAAAGCAAAAAGAAGTTTCCCAAGAGAGGAGGACTACTGGCTGAGCTCTGATCCTGTACAAAGCAATGTATGTTCCCTATTCCATGGGGTATGATATACACAGGCTATGCTGGTACAACCTCATCTGCTTTACTTCAGTGGTGAAACCACACAGCAATAGGGAATCTGGTGTTTTTCATGGCTTCCTCTGCCTGCCTGCTGTGTGTAAAGACTGGTGGAAATGAAATCTCCACAGTGGCTGGTGAAAGACTGTCTTTAGGACAGTAGGGCTTTGAGCACTCTGGGGAGAAACTGTTTTTCATCTGCCCATCAAGTCTTTGCTGCTCGGGCAGTCTGATCTCTGCAAAGCACCAGACATTGTGCCTGGGCCATAATCCTCTCTTGGTACAAGGTCACAATGGATTGCTGGAGTCTCCTCTTGCTTGCCACAGCATGGTCTTAGGATTCCGTAGCAGGCAGATTGTGCAATCAAAACATTGATGTTGATACTGAGATGTGCATCTTCTACAGATCCCAAACCTCACCTCTTTTCAGATGTTGCCTGGATGACACCTTACACAGAACAATTTTCATGGAGTTATCCATAACAGTCCTGGTGTGCAGCCTTGTGCCAGCTGCCCCTGAAGCTTGGGCCTTTTGCAGGTACCTGATACCAAGTCAGGCTGGTGACAGCACTCTTGCAGGGCTCCCCAGAGCTCTCCTGCTGCTCTGAGAACCACCTCTGGTGTACAAAGTGTTTCTGCTTGAGCTGCAGACAGCTGGCCCACCTGTGCAAAGAGATAGCAGACAAGCTCCCTAAGCCTCCTGAGTAGTGCAGGGTGGGAAAGGTAAACAATTTAAAGGCACTGTCCTTATAATAAATATGATAAATATTTTCACCTGAAAACCAGGCAAGCACTTCACTTTTTTTTTTTACTTACAATTTTTAATAGATTATGTGCCATGCAGGATCACTGATACCAGAACTGAACAGGAAGTATTCCTCATCTCAGACAGACATGTAGGTGAAAATTTACAAACTCCATGTGGAGCTCTTGAATAGGAATCCCTTATGGCATTGCTTCTGCTTTCCCAGTCTCCACCTGATTTTCCACACTGTACTGTTCTTCAATTTCTGATTTTATCGCTATAAAATGCTTTGAGAGATTTTAATCGAAATAAAAAAAAACAACGGTCAAAACCCCCAAACCAGTAAGAGTTTAGTTAAAATAAAATGCCCACGACTCTTGTAACAGATGTTGAGCGATTCTATCTTTGTAGAACTAGAAAGGAGGGGATAGATTCTGCTGAGCATGCTTTCAAAAACCATAGAAATAACGACAAACCTTTGAAACACAAGCCAAGATGGAACGGTACAAGCAAGCAGGGTATCGTGCAGCTGCACCTGAGGTTGACCGATCCCCTCTTCTCTTTCTGGAGGGCCCAGCTCTAGCGGTGCCCCAGCATCTCTTGGATGACACCCAGTGGCGCATTAGGTGGGGACGATACCGCCCAAACATTCAAGCGCTCATCACCGGACCGGTCCTGGCAGCAGAAGACACCTCCAGCTATCGGAAGGTACTTCCACCTAAGAAAATTCTTTCGGAACCCTGCAGAGCAGAGGGGTGGGGCAGAGGCGGAACCCCGTGTGGGGATCCCCGGGCCGCCCCGCTCTGACGCGGCCCCGGCGCACACGGCGCTTCCGGCCCGGCCCCGGCGGCCAGGGGCCTCCTTCCGTCGCAAGCGGCGGAGCGCCGCTCCCCATTGGCTGGCGGTGCGCTATATAGGCGTCACGCGGCAACCGCCCTCCCTTTCGTTCCGCGCCCGCCCGAACCTCCACACGGCGTTGTCAGCGTGAGTCCGGGCCCGGGCCGCCGCCGTGTGTGCGCCTGCGGGGGTGACGGCGGCGCCCCTGCCTACCCCCTCGCCGCGGTGCTTCTCGCCGGGCAGAGCCGAACTTAGCCGAGCCGCGGGGAGGGCTAAGGCTTGAGGGATGAGGGGGGAGTGAGGCGGCCGGTGCGGCCAAGATGGCGGCCGGGGCTGCCGGCCCTGGCCCTGGCTCTCGTGGGGCGAGGGGAGGTGGGAGTCCGCCTGGCTGAGCACCGTGCTCGTACCTGCAGGTTCCCTGTCGTCGCTTCCAAAGGGAACCCCTACAATGTCCGGAGGTCTCGATGTCCTGCAGATGAAGGAGGAGGATGTCCTCAAATTCCTTGCTGCCGGGACCCACCTGGGAGGCACCAACCTTGACTTCCAGATGGAACAGTATATATACAAAAGGAAGAGCGATGGTAAACCCCTGGGGCGGGTGGCTCGGGTTGGGCAGTGGGGATTTTGTGCGCACAGCAGAGAAAGGGCAGGGAAGTGCTAATGCTTGAGCTCTCTAGTAGTTTATTCATGGCGAGTGCAAGTACCTTTACGAATTGTGTCTTGTTACGGCATAAATGAAATTAGGGGGAAAAAATGGAAGCTGCTTATTTTATCACTTCCGATCGACAGTACTAGGCTTTGCACTTTGTTCATTTCACTGTCAAGATGAAAGTCAGACTAAGTGCAGATGTGTTTTTCTCACGTTTCTGATGGCTTTAAATTTACTGTATTCCCACACACTTCTAATTTTTATTTCCTGTACAAGCCACAAATTTGCGCCTGTCTGGAATTGCCATATAATGAGATCTGGATTTCAGAAGTCAGTAAATCACAGTTGGATTTGGACACTTGTGCTGGTGCTTCACTACAGTAACAAAATGGGTTTTAATGTCTCAGTAGTGATTTCTGCTGCTTGCGTTGCTCGTAAATCTGTGCTGCAACCTATGGAAAGAATCCCATAGCAAGCCCTGCTTCATGGAAGTGTGCTACAGGAAGACCATATGGGGGGGATTTTCCTTGGAATAGCTTTCCACTAACCAGAATTTTGCAGTAAGCATAGCCATGTGACAAATGTAATGATTGTAGATCAGTGTCCTGGTTTAGGGTCTTGTATTTGCTGTTTGCTCTAAAGCCTTTTGTGACCAACAGGTATTTACATCATCAACCTGAAGAGGACCTGGGAAAAGCTGCTGCTGGCAGCCCGTGCCATCGTTGCCATTGAGAACCCAGCTGATGTGAGCGTCATTTCCTCTAGAAACACTGGGCAGGTATGAAAGTTTGTTGGTCATGAGGCCTGCAGCCTTGGGCTCTCTTGCCTGCCAATGGCAGCTTGAGTAACACAAATTTTGGCTCTAGGAACACTTTTCTTTGGATGGATGTTTTTTGAATTGTTACTCTTGCAGTGTAGAACAGCTCAGTTGAAACCCAGTTCCCATTTCTGCAGTTTCAAGGCATTTGATGACTTCTTGTTCTTCTTTCATACCCTTTGGATTTGGATTTCAAATCCTGTTGGTTTTCTGGCATGTTGGTGGTCAGTCCCCTGGTGCCCTCTCTAGTAATTCTGTGAGTCATTTGCTCTGTTTTTGGGTGCCTGATAAAAAAGTTTCCGTTTGCTCCGTTACTGAGCAAAGTATAACTAGCATATTTTAAGCTTTGCCTCGAAATTTCTGGCCAAAAAAAAAAAAGATCTCACAGAAGGGGACACAAACATTAAAACCCAACTAGCCACTGAAATTTATCTGTGTTGTTCTTTTCTTTGAACTAATGAGGTGATGACACAAGCATTCAGGGAGCTTGTGAGCGACACACAGGGTGGATCTGTGAAGGAAAAGCTTGGGATTTAGGCTTTGGGAAAAGGGTGGATTTACAAAGTGAAAGTTCCTGTAGACTTGACCTCTGCACACTATTAAAGCTTGATGCTGAGGCCAGTTCCTGGCCGATGAGCTCTCAAGTGTCGGAAGTGTGCTACAGCAACCAGGGCAGGGTTTTCGCTAACACCAGGAGAGGAGCTCCCTCTATGACTGGAGTTTGATAGTAGGCCCCGCCACATGCCCCAGCAGCTGAAAGCTGTTGCAGGTGGCTTAGACCTGTCAGCTGTAACCTGAACAGACACAGTTTGTGTGTGTTAACTGTTGAGCTGCTCCTGATGTTACACTGCTGGATAAGGAAATGATGTAGAAATGGTGGAAGAAAGTTTGCTTTGCTTTTTTCATAAGCTGTTTGATTTATGCCCCTCTCGCAATTTGATTATGAGACTATAGAGCTTGCAAACAATTACAGGGTTAAAAAAAAAGTGGATTGTTTTTTCCTCATATCCTGACTTCCTGCTTTGCTGGTGGGTATCATGTTTTTAACTCCTGATGCTGATGTAGCTATTTCCAGAAACATTTTTGTTTCATCTCATTCTGAGTGCAGAGCTGCTGGTGAGCCCTAATTTCACAGGAATTGAAACAAAAAGTCCGGTTAAGTTTTGTCGGGTGTTCCCTGGGTGACTTGGCTGGAATGCTGTTTTCCTGCCTCACCTTTGCTGTTCTGCACTTCGCAGCGTGCTGTCCTGAAGTTTGCTGCTGCCACTGGGGCCACTCCTATTGCCGGGCGTTTCACCCCTGGTACCTTCACAAACCAGATCCAAGCAGCTTTCCGTGAGCCGCGGCTCCTGGTCGTCACGGACCCCCGGGCTGACCACCAGCCCCTGACCGAGGCATCCTACGTCAACATCCCCACCATCGCCCTGTGCAACACCGACTCCCCGCTGCGCTACGTGGACATTGCCATTCCCTGCAACAACAAGGTAAGGGCCCTGCTCTGGCACTCCCTGCTGCTGCTCCCACAGCATGCCCCAGCTTGCAAGGTGGATGTGTTCTGCAGGGCAGGCTTGGCTTCTATCTTGCACATCTCCCAAGGTGACAAACCAATTTAAAGGCTTCTTGCAAGCAAGCAGGTGGTGGGGAGGGAGGAGATGATCTGCACACAGTTGGAGCTTGGAGCTGAGGCCAGGTTCTGGCCGAGGAACTCTCAAGTGTAGGACGTGTGCTATAGTAACCTGGCAGAATCTTTTGTTGACACCATGAGGGTCTTTGTGGCCCAGGGAGTGGAGTTTCATAATTGTTCTTGCCACAGTTTGAGTATAAATGAAAGATAAAGTGAGCTGATGAAGAAACTGCTCTGAAATGTTACCTTGCCAGAAATAATCTCTAAGGTAAAGTTTAGGGAGATAGGAAGCTATCTCTGATTTCTAGATGTCATTCACTGAAACTAATGTAAGCAAAGTCGCAGTGTGTGTGTGTGTGTCAGATTTGTTCATTTGCTCAAGTTTTCTATTTCTTCATTCTAGCCTGAGCAGAATGCTTCTCTTTGGATAAGATTCACATGGGGTAGTGAGTAGTATGAAACCCCATAGCAGGAGAATTGCTTCAGGTTCTGCTGAATAAAGAAAATTCAGATGCTGGTGACTGAAATGCACTGAGTGATTTCTGCAGAGCCCTGAAAAAGTTACTGGGAACTTGAAAAGTTTCCCTTTCTTGAGTACAAGTACTTAAGCCTGGGGTTGAGCAAGTGATGTCTTGCCACGCAGGAACCTGGGGTTGGGTGGAAATCAGTTGTTTGCTCTTTGAAAGGCAGAGATGTGTTCAAAGGGGCAGCCTTTGCAGCCAGTCTTCCTTACCTTTCTGTCTTGCAGGGAGCCCACTCAGTGGGGCTGATGTGGTGGATGCTGGCTCGGGAGGTCCTGCGTATGCGTGGCACCATCTCCCGGGAGCACCCGTGGGAAGTCATGCCTGACCTGTACTTCTACAGGGATCCTGAGGAGGTAGAGCTGGGGCAGCCAGGGTATCTCCATGAGATGTCTTGCTTGTGCTCCTGCCCTGTGGTCCTGTGTGCCTGCTGGTCAGGTCAGGACTTGTCAACATAGAATCATGGAATGGTCTGGGTTGGAGGGGACCTCCAAAGCTCATCTAGTCCAACCCCCATATGGTTACATTTCATGCCTAGCAGGGGTGGTTGGTTAATTGGATTGTCTGGTACACAACAGTGAAGGTGGGGAGGCATTTCTGGGAGGCTTAGGCTGTGCTCTTCCATTGCAGATTGAGAAGGAGGAGCAGGCTGCTGCGGAGAAGGCAGTTACGAAGGAGGAGTTCCAGGCCGAATGGACGGCCCCAGCCCCGGAGTTCACTGCTCCTCCTCAGCCTGAGGTTGCAGATTGGTCTGAGGGAGTGCAGGTCCCATCTGTGCCCATCCAGCAGTTCCCCACAGGTCAGTTTGGGGGGGGGGATATCTGTGGGAAGTTGGGGCTGTGGTGGTAGTGAGTGGGAAGAGCTGGGCTGCACTCAGGGTTCTTGTGTTTGTGATTGCAGAGGACTGGAGTGCCCAGCCTGCCACCGAGGACTGGTCAGCGGCTCCCACGGCCCAGGCCACCGAGTGGGTTGGTACTGCCACAGAGTGGTCTTAACTTCAGTCCCAGTGTACTGTGAGAGAAATAAAGACTGGTTTAATACACACTCTGCTTGGTGCTGCTCTTTAAACTTGGTGGTGGATGAAACATGTCAGTGGCATGAGGCAGTCAGTCTTTGGCCCCTAGGGTGGGAGGCTTTATAAACTGCTGTTTCATCCAGTTTGGAACTGGGGGGCTGTGGGCTCTGGCCCTGCCAGCAGCAGCCCCTCAGATGGGTGAAGTTGGCCTTGCTTGGGACTTACTGCATGCCCCTGCCTCATAAGTTAGGTTGTGACCTGCCTGCATGGTGTGGGGATGAGAGCCTTTGAGTGGAAGCTGCTTCCCTTGTGGAACATCAGTCTGAGCATCTGTGCTACTGATTCCTTCCTCACTTAGGCAGTCCTCATTAAAAATGCCAGTATCCTGGTGCAGATAGAGTAAAGCATGTGGTAAATCTGCAGTTGCCGTGAATTTTGACACTCCAGAGTGAGTGTGGTGAGCCAGCTCAGCACAGAGGAATGCTGTCATCCTGAATACAAGAGCAGATGAAGGTTTTCCTACAGATCTGCCTCATTTTTGCTGCTGGACCAAGAAGCTGCTAAGTAATTTCTAAAACTGCCCTGCAGCTTCCAGAGAGACTGACCAGCTTTTCAGATGTCTTACCTCTGGCCTCAGGAGTTTGAGAACCTCACCTGCCTTGAGTCTGAGTGACAGGTAGAGGTGGAACAGTGTTACAGGTATTTGCATCAATGACAATGAAGAATATCCTTGGTTATCTCTGATTTTTCTACTGTCCACCTTCCAAAGCCTGTCATTTGTACCTATTCCTTTATACATTCAGTAGGCACTGATGAGTAAAACCACACAATGAAGATTTGCTGTTTTGGTTACCTCTAGTTGAAAGCTTAAAACCTCAGTTTATAAAGAGCTCCTGAAGCCTGAGATTTAACTAGTGTGGCTCATGTGACACAGTCCTCAGTCTTTGTTTGGTTCACTGCCTGCTAATTTGTTTTTAGTAGGACTGTTCAAGTATGAATAAAACGTCCTCTAAAGGACATGGGATGCATCCTTTGAAGGCATGGCTCCCTAACTCTCCTTTGAAGGTCAGAGAAACCTGTCTTGGTCAAGATCTTTGTGTTCGTTTCAAATGCTGTTGCACTAAACCCCAGAAGGGTTCCTTGTGTGGAGTCCTGCAGCTAACTCATTTTTGTACACACTTGTGTAGGTGACTCTGAGGTGGAACAAGGAGTACCACAGCACCCATGAGCAGCATTGCATGCCTGCCACCCTTAGTGTGGGGGCTTGAATTTTAGCAGCAGGCAGCTTGGGAGAGAAAGGCCATGTATGAGCCAGAGATGGATCAGAGAATCTTTTGAGGTGGAAATGGCCTTGAAAGGCTTTCTAGTCCAGCTGCCCTGCAGTGTGCAGGGACATCTTCAGCTACATCAGGTGGTTCAGAGCCCTGTCTGACCTCACCTGGAGCATCTACAACCTCTCTGGCAACCTGGCCTAGGATTTCACCACCCTAAGTGTGAAAAAAATTCTTACTTTTACTTTGTCTGAATCACTCTTTAGTTTCAAACCATGACCCCTTGTCCTGTCACCACAGGCCCAGCTGAAAAGACTGTCCCCATCTTTCTTGCATGCTGCTTTGAAGTACTGCAAGGCTACCATAAGGTCTCCTGGAGCCTTCTCTTCTCCAGGCTGAACAACCCCAACTCTCTCAGCCTGTCCTCACAGCAGAGGTGTTCCAGCCTTGTGATCATTTTTGTGGCCTCCTGGACCTGCCCGAGCAGGTCCATGTCCTTGTGCTGGGGTGTCCAGAGCTGGAGACAGCACTGTAGGTGGTATCTCACCAGAGCAGGGGGAGAAAATGGACTGAAGCAGGGCCTGTGCATGCCGGTTAGGGTTAGATTTGGGGTTGTGCAAAGCTGGGAGCTCAGTGTGAGAAGAAGCTAGGTCAGCACAACCAGACCAGCCTTTGGCACTCTCAGAAGGAAACATGTCAACAAAAGTAGCTTTCTGGGGCACGGGAACAGCCCTGAGCATTGCTGCTGCCTGGCAGCTGACCAGAGGTTGATGGTGCTGGTCACAGCTGCAAAATGTCAAAGTCCAGATCATTTAAACTGAGGGAGAGCAGGGTTAGACTGGATCTTGGGAAGAAGTTCTTCAGTACAAGGGTGAGGAGACTCTGGAATAGGCTGCCCAGGGAGGCTGTGGCTGCCTTCTCCCTGGGGGTGTTGAAGGCCAGGTTGGATGAAGCTTTGAGTGGCTGAGTCTAGTTGAGAGGTGTCCCTGCCCATGGTGGGGAGGTTGGAGCAGATGATCTCAGGTCCCTTCCAACCTGAGCCATTCTGTGATTTCCAGGATCCCAGTAGATGGGGCTGTTACTCCTGGTTTGTCCTTCTTTTGCCTGCTGCTCCAGTGTGGCCAGGAAATGGGACAGGGCAGGCACTGGGCAAGGGCAGGATGGTCAAAAGCTGCTTTGTAAGCACACCTGGGCCTTTCAGGGTGACTCCCTGTGGTGAAAGATCTTCTGCTCCTCCTAAATACCCCTTCTGCTGTACAGTGGTGTAGGAGAGGAGAGACAAAATCATTGCAAATCCCCTGGGTATAGGGGCTAGAGAGGACAAGAGGGAATGTCTTCAGGCTGCTCTAGGAGAGGTTTAGGTTGAACATCAGGAAAACTTTTTTCACTGAAAAGGTTGTCAAGCCCTGGAACAGGTTGCCCAGGGAGGGAGAGGGATAAGGGACATGGGTTAGTGCTGGATCTTTTCCAGTTTAAGTGATTCTGTAACTAGTGGAGATGTCTTCAGTGCCAGCCTCCATCTCTTGCAGTCAGAGCAGAGCCTGCCCTGCCTCTTGCCTTGGGTTTTTGACTTCCCTGTAGCCAGATGATGCCCTCTCACAGGGCTCAGAAAACTCTTCTTGTGTCTGATGGCTATAAACTTTTTGCCTCCATGTTCAGTTGCAAACCTTGAACTTGTTTTGGGTTTCCCTAAGGTAGCAAGTGTGGGATGCTGCTAGCTTCCAGTGCAGAGAAACATAGCACTCATAGCTGAAGGTGGCTTGAACACTTCCTAGCTCATCTGTCCTGCTTGCCTTGTTGGTTCCAGCATTACTAGAGTCTTTTGCCTGCCACTGCCATAGCTCACAATTCACTGCACCTGTTGGCTTTGCTTAAACAGGGCAAAATAAGCAGCACAGGTGGAGGGGGGATCAGAGCCTGTGCCATTTTCCCTCACTTGGAGCTCAATTCACTGCACCTGTTGGCTTTGCTTAAACAGGGCAAAATAAGCAGCACATGTGGAGGGGGGATCAGAGCCTGTGCCATTTTCCCTCACTTGTAATTTTGCTGTTGAAAGCTCTAATTCAAGAGGCCAACAAAACAAAAAACCCAAGCCCACCTCCCCCCAAAAAAAACCCAACCAACACCCCAAAATCCCCCAAGCCAGCAGAAAGCCACCACCACCTCTCCACAGGATTTTTAGATGGAGGCTCCTTCAAGCCTGCTGCCAGCTGGGTAAGTTTTGAGGAGCCCCAGGTGCCAGGAGTTGGAGCAGCTCCTCCCCTTTGCTCACAAGGACTGGTCTGGAGTGGGAGTGGTCGTGCTGTTGGCTTTTCTTCTTGTTTGAACTCTGCGAGCAGCCAGTAGCTCTCTGTCAGCTCCTACAGCAGCCCAGACATGGCTAGCTACTGTTTTTTCTGATTTCAAGGGTTCAACCCTTTGAAAAGTTTTGAGATGAGTTTGAAGTCTTAATTTTGTTTGCCTAAGTATGGCTTAGATTCCTCCTTGACTTCTAGGCAGTTCCTGCTTTTTTCTTTTTTTTAGATTTAATTTTCCTTCTGTGCAGGTGCAGGTTTGTGCTTTTGTTTCCCAGTGAGCGCTGGGATTTCTTGAATCACACCTTGCATATAGAAGCAGGAACCTCATTAGAATTTCAAATTTGAGCCTTGAGATAAGAAATTCTGCAAGTTGTCAACACTGCACAGTGCCCAGGTGGGATGAGTGCTGTGGAGCCATTCTTTGTGGTGAAGTTGGTCTGTGCTGGCTCAGTCCCTATGGGATCCAGGAGGTGGAGGTTGCTCCATTGAGGTAAGCGTCAAACCTCTGCATTTATTTAATTCTGATTTTAAACCTTGAGAAGCCTTCTCCCACTGCAAGAACAGTGGATTGTGTCTGTTTGGTAGGCACTTGTGTTAGAGCAGCCCTCAGGTGGCAGCAGCCTGGGAAAGGCTTGGCATGCACAGGTACCTCCTGGGACGTGAGGGCTGCTGTAAGGCTCTGCTCTCTTCTGGGACTGTGACTTTGTGATTAACATCTTGGGGCTCTTATTAGCAAAAGAGGATTGCAGTATAAACCAGGGAGGTAAATATGAGTGCCTGCCATGGGGCAATGTAAGCCAGAGTGGACCAGCTCAGGGACCAGCTGCCTCCTTCCTTGCAGGGGCTGAGGTGAGCTTAGCAGTTGTGGTAGCTGCCTGAGCAGCATGTTGCTGGTCCCATAGGGACCCCAAGGCAAGTGTGTGGCTGGTGCATCTTCCTGCTTAGGTGAGGCTTACTGGAGGCTGGCTAAGGTGTGTCTTGGTGCTGCCCTGTCTACTAGCAGGGTGTGATTCCCAGGGGTGGGTTTGGGACAAGTGGTTACATTTCTCCACTACTTTTCTCTAGTTCTAGGATTGTGGCATTGTTCAGGTTGGAAGAGGCTTTTAAGATCATTGAGTCCAACCATTAACCCAGCACTGCCAAGCAGTCTCCCACTAAACCATGGCTGGAAGCATCACATCTGTGGGCTAGCTGATTAGTTGGGGTTGGGTGATTGGTTGGACTTGATGATCTTGGAGGTCTCTTCCAGCCTGGGTGATTCTGTGATCTACACATCTTCTAAATACCTCCAAAAGGAGGAAGAGGCTTGAGCTGTACCCATGATGTCTTACTGCATTTCTTGTTGGAGCGGCAACAAAGAGATGCAAACTTTAAGTGCTGTCCAGTCCAAAGCCCAGCCTTAACTCCCCTATTCCACCTCTGTGCACCCCCTCCTTACATTTTTAGGTGGATATTTGTTTTTAATCCTGGACTTTGTGTTGGAGGAGTGCTGTGAGCAGCATGTGTCTGGGTCATGCCCTCTGAGGAAGTGGTGGTTTTGGCTCTTTGGTGGATAAGCAGCTCAGATATGCTGCTTAGCCCTGGCTTTGGTGGCACCATGGTAGCATTGCATACATAGCTGGTGACTTGTTCCAGAACAAAAAGACTAGCTCTTCAGAGCCAGCGAAAGGTCTTCAAAGCTATTTACCCTCTGTGCTAGTGGTGGGGGGTGTCAGAAGTGGCTGAAAGGGCATGTGCCTGGCCTTGGGCTGTCCCTGGAGGTGGATTACAGCAAATTCCTGTGACTTCTGCATGAGGCAGCTCTGTCTATCAGTTGGTGCTTGGGGCAGTGCAAAGGTGGAGGTTTCTCCACTCCTCTCCACCTGGTTTAAATAAATCTGATAGTAACCTTCATAATTTGGAGATCCCAAACACCTGCTTAGGCACTGAATTATTTGCTGCTGCTACCCACAAACCACTGGCAGTCCAACATGGGTGAAATGTTGCTTAATTAGAGGATGGTTTGGAGCTGCAGATTTTTGCTGAAGCAGCCTTGGTTCCCCTGGACAGCTTTGCTTTGAGGGAAGAACAATGGAGAAAGAGAAAGGACACAGCTGCAGTGGGGTTACTCACTCCCTGCAATGGGGTTGCACACTCAGTTTTAGGAAGGTTCCACCTCATGCTAACTTGATCTGCACACCTGATCACTGATGGTTTGCCCAGGAAAGACATGGACCTGTTGGAGCAGGTCCAGAGAAGGCTCCGTACTGGAACACCTCTGCTGAGAGGACAGAGTGAGAATTGGGGTTGTTCAGCCTGGAGAGGAGAAGGCTCCAGGGAGACCTTCTTGCAGCCTTTCAGTACTTGAAGGGGGTCTATAACAAAGCTAAGGACAGTCTTTGTAGCAGGCCTGTTGTGACAGGACAAGGGGTGATGGTGTTAAGGTGGCAGAGGGGAGATGCAGACTGGATAGAAGAAGGACATTTCTTAGACTGAGGGTGGTGAAACCCTGTCCCAGGTTGCTCAGGGAGGTGGTAGATGCCCCATGCCTGGAACCATGCTGGATCAAGTTGGATGGGGCTCTGAGCAAGCTGATCTAGTGAAGCATCTCACTGCAGTGGGGGTAGTCTAGATGACCTATTAAGGTCCTTTCCAAACTGTTCTATGAAGAGCTGCAGGAGAGATGAAGCCTGCCCATGCTGGCTCGCTGCAGCAGTCCATTGAAAACAGGAGGCTGAGTTCTGATTCAGCAGTGCTGACAATGTTGTGTGAGCAATGGGCTGGCACCTAGAAATCCACAGTTTCCAGAGTTGCTCTTTTCCCCCAGGGAAAAACTGTGCCTGAGCATTTGCAAGTGATAAAGCCTTGGCTGCAGATGAAACTGGGCTGCCACCTGCCAAAGGACAAGCTGCTGCCTTAGGGCTTAGGCAAGTGGCAGGACAAGTGTGATGGAGAGAAAAATCCAGGCTGTCAGGCTGGAGAGCTGGTGACATTGCATGCAGCATGGATCCAAGTGGAGGGATCACTCTTTGAAGCCTTTGGGTGAGCACTTCCTTTGGGTGAGCAGCATTGCTGCTGTGAAGAGAACTTGGCTTACAGGTGCAGTGGCCTCAGACTTCAAAGGTGCCCAGGTGACCTGCTGCAGTGGCAGAAAAAGCCCCTGGTGCCCCCCCATATGCTCATGGAGATGGGTCTGAGCATGCTGGGATGCAAGAGGCCTTCCAGGGGCCAAGTCAGAGGCCCATGGGATATTAGGTTGAGTCTTAGTGCATCTCCACCAGCGTGGAAGCCACTGTGGTGCTCCTGGCACTGGCAGAGCCCCTGCCCAGCTGGGCATGCTGAGCAGCACACCTCATGGGGTGGGATCAGCTGCAAAAATATCAGTCTCCATCACCAGGGATTTTCTCTGGCCATGGGGAAGTGGCCTTTGATTGTCTTCCTTGTGCTCATTTGCTGGTGAAGGTTTCTCAGGGCAGTTCTTGGCAGGTGCAGCTTGTGGCCCCTGTCCATGGCTCTTGCCCTCAGTCGTGCTGGGCAGTGTTACTGAGTTAGGAGCTGCATCCAGGGGTTGAAATAATGATGGATCTCCAGTCAACAGACAGAGCTAAGAGGAGCAGAGTGAGAATCCAGAGAAGGGGGAGACACACAGAGTGGAGCTGAAACAAAAAGGTGATGGTTTGGAGCAGGCAGACTGGAGGAAAGCTGTCACATGCAGCTGACAAAACCTCTTCTTTGCTGCTCTAGTAGGAGTCTTCTGCTCCTTAACAGCAACTGCCATGGAGCTGGACAGAGTCAGTCACTTATTTTAAAGATTACTTTAATTCCTCAGGCAGAGGCACAGCTGGAATGAGAGGTAAGCTCACACTGCTGTTATTAGCTGAAGGAGCCTTTGAAAGGACTGAGAAGCACTCACACCACAGAGAGCTCACCAGGCTGCTGCCTGTGGCCACAGGGCTGCAGCCTGTATGGAGCAGCTCAGCAGTGCCAAGGCTGATTTTCATCCTGACTGCCTTCCCTTTCCTTCAAGAGAAAAATCAGCACAGCCACTGGGGCTTACAGCCCCAAAGCACCACTGAGCTTCTGCACAAAGCTGCTCTAGACAGTATGGGATAGATACAGATCACCAGGAGGGGGTAACCAACAGAGGGTATTTGTTTGGTACTCAAGCCACAGTAGCTCATGCAGCACCTCTAGCTCCCTATCAACAGGAAGATCATCGTGGGGCATATGGAGCAGGCTGTGAGTACCATGGCTGCCCTCTGCCCCTTCCAGGGACTGCTCCCAGCGGCTGCCCCCAGGGCCTCGGCTGGCCCAGGTAGGGTGCCCGGACCCCCAGCATGGGTGGCTGTGTCACAAATATCTGTGGTGGTGGGGACAGTGCTGTTCCTCTCCCACCAGTCCTGGGGCTGCCTTCCAGGGCTGCTGGTTTGCCTTGTTTCCCACCAGGGCTGGCTCTACCAGGAGGCTCCGTGTTCTTGTCTAGGATAAAGATCAGGAATGTTATTTTCTGGAGAGCAGGTACTGTCTGCCTCTCCCCAGTGGCTGCTCTTCCTTCTACATCCAATAATCCAAGTAGCTGAGGGTTTATGCTTGAACATCTGGGTGAAGAAACTGCAAACAAGATGATTAGCACCTGGCCAGCAGCTAAGATGTGTGTCTGCTGGCCAAGTCCTCTTTGCAGGTCCTTCCTGATGCCTTTATCAGATGTGGTAGCCCTACCAGCTATGCCAAGTGGTGGTTGTGGGTAATGGCTGATTTGAGCCTTTGTTTTCAATGCTGCCAGCACAATTTCTGTATGAATGAATGCCCTGGGTCTGCTCTGGGGGCAATCTGTGCTGAGTTGGTCTGAACTTTCCAGCTCCCCTCAGCCACTCCAAGAAACAGCCCATCTAAATACCAGAGGTCAGGAAATGGCTGGATCAGACCAAGCCTGGAGGATCTGTCTGCCTTGAGAGTGCCTGGATGTGCTGGTGCCAATCATAGCATCATTTAGGCTGGAAAAGGCCTTTAAGATCATTGAGTCCAACTGTGAGTGCCCCTTCACCATCTTTCTGGCCAGCCACGGACCCCCTTAGCACAGCTTGCAGCATGCATTAGCCCTAAGACCAACTCAACTCTGTAAAAAGCTGCTGTCTGGCTTGGAACAAAAAAGGGGGAATTTAGACTCCATCTAAGGAAGGCTTTTTACATTGAGAGTGGTGTATCACTGAAATAAGTTGCTTGGAGAGATGGCAGATGTCCCATGCCTGGGATATGACCAACCAAGGCCAGGTAGGATGGGCCCAGAGCAACCTGGTGCAGGCAAAGCTGTCCCTGCTAGATCAGTTGGGGAGGATTGGACTACATGACCTTTGGAGGTCCCTTCCAACCCAGTCCTGTCCATGATTTCCATGATCTTGATGGCAAAAGGAGCCTTTGCAGGAGGATTGAGGGGAGGCTGTTTAGTTTTTTACCTTCTGCTTGTTTGGGGTGAATTTCCCTCTTTGGATTTGATGTAAGCAAATCCTCCATATCCTGCAGCACAGGGTTAGTGCTGGCTTTGTTATTTCTCTTGTTTTTCTCCTCTTCACGTTGCTGCAATAAGCCATCAGGGTTAGTTTGGAGCTGCAGATAGGACCCATGAAGTTGTTGGCCTGGCTTAAGTGTTTCTTGGTGTGAATGCAACCTCTTTGCTGAGTTCAAGGTGCTGAACCCTTGGAGACCATGGGTTTTAGACAAAGACAGACATCCCAGGCAGGGTCCAGAGCCTGGGAAGAAACAGCTCTGCTCCTGTTAGGGCAAAGCACTCACTGCTAATGTGGTCTAGGGTACTCCAGGCTGCCTAATTCATATTAGTTCAGGGGTCTCTGCATTAGGGTCCTCTACATGTTGCAGCCTCTCCTATTTCTGCATATCATGAGGCCCAAATCCTAGCATGCTAATTCAGATCATTGCATCTGCCTTTGCCCAGCTGCATGGCAGAGGCAGACAGCAGCCTCCTTTGCAAAGAGCTTGGAGGAGCACTGCTAAGAGTTGTTGTTGCCATGTTGTTATTTGTGGCTCTTCAACTTGTACAAGATCTGCCTATCCTTTTGATAGGCTTATCATTGTCCCTGGGAAATCTCAGGCTCCAAGACACCACTTGAACTTTGAAGTAACTTCCTTGTTGTAGGAGGGAAGCACAGTTTTGGGGAAAACTGAGTGCAGTTTGGATGCATGAAATAGCAACTGGCTATGGGATGTGACTGCGCTTTGCAGTTAGCCATTAAATGCCATCAGAGAGGACTCAACAGGCACAGAATGCATCTTCCCCTTGTGCCACTGCCACCACTGCAGTTTAAAAGCCTGGGCTGCACAACAAACTCCAAGTGGAAGGGGTTTCAAAGGTGGCCTTGCCAGGCCAGTTCTTACCATCTGCATCTTCTTCTTCAGCTCGGTGTTGGCGCGCTGGTAGGCTTCGGCCACAGCGTTTAGGTAGTAGATGGCAAGGCTGCAACAGCAAACATGGTTGGTTTTGTCTCTCTCTTAGGGCAGAGAGAAAGTCTCCCTAGGAGGGAACGTTTAACACCTGTTTTTCCCACCAGTTGTTTCAAACCTCCTTTAGAGGCTCAAGGTTCAGTTCAAACTCAGGCTGCCTTGTGGCATGGTCAGTGAAGATGGGTTGGGCTGGTCCAGTAGCTCAGCTCTGCTCAACACTTTTTCAGGGCTGTGACTCTCTGGAGAGCTGACTGACTGGAAATCACACGTGCCTGATAGCCTCTGCAGGCCACACAAGCAGTGTGATGCTGGGATGTTGGGGGTAATGTGCAGGTAGGGTATCTCTCAGTTTGCCAAGGTGATTGGGGCAGAGACAAAATGATGTCTCGAGGAGAGGTGGGAGGGATGTGGTATGGGAGTAGCTCAGGCTGGGAAGGGGATGACAAAATGTCTCATCACCAGATACACTGTGCTGTTCCCTTTCCTGGCTGTCAGTGGAGAAAAGAGCAGGAGACTGTTACCGGGGGGGAAAAAATTCAGAGGTCTACTGCTCTCCTACCACCTTTCTGGGGGATTGCACCAAAGCCCCAGAAGCTTGACCTGCAGCCCTTTTGTAAAGGTCATTCATTTAGGGTGGGTTAGTTCTGCAGTCTCCTCTTGTGTTGGTGGTAGCATCTGCTAATGCTGCTGTGAAGCCCACAGGAACAGAGCTAAAAACTCAGTGATATGCTTGGCCATAGTAGGGATGCAGTGTGGGACTTCTTGTCTCCTGCCTGTCTCTGATCTGCTGCTTCTATAGATATAGAATCTGTCTGCACAAGTCACAGCCTCTCATCATCCTTATTTAGGTTAAAATGAGTAGTATGAGGCAGGTAGAGGGCTGGCAGGTGGTGTGCTGTTGGATTGGGATGTTGCTCAAGGTGTTTCTAAGAGAAGCTTTCTAACATGGGAGCTTGTGTTTGATTTTTAATTTAAGGGCATTCTCTTCAGTGTAACCCATTCAGAGTGATGGAGCACAGTGCCCTAGAGCCCCCATCTGCAATCTGTCTGCATGCCCAAACAAGAGTCAGAGCAGGCAAGCATATGGAACACACTTCCCAACCTGACTCCCACTCTTTAGTCTGGGGAGCTCAGAACCACCTGTAAAACTTGGCCACAGCTCTCCCACTCGTTTTTGTTAGCTGTGGAAACCTTGATAACAATGCCAAAAATATCTCTTTATAAAAGGGAAATTAAAAGAAAGGGGGGAAAAAAAGGGAACTGTCCTGGTCCCAGTGCTGGTGAAGGGATTTAAGTGTTGTTTCAGAGCTGAAGTGATCAGACAGAGATGAAATGATCAGACAGAGCTGAAGTGATCAGACAGTGCTGAAACAAATCCCAGAGGTATTATCTGGAAAAAGAAAACAAGAAAAAACCCCCAAACAAACAACCCCCCCTAACAAACAAAACCAAACTAAAACCCAGTCCAAACCAAACAAATAAAAAACCCCCAAACAAAACAAGAAAACCCAAACCAAACACCCTCAGCCAACCCAACCAAACCAACCCCCAACAACTCAACCCTCTTCCCTACTTCTGGAATGTGTGATTCTGGAATGCCCTGGCTTGGCAGTGCTGTCACCACCACCATCTGTGACACAAATTGTTTTCTGCAAAAGGCACCAGGCTGAGATTGTCCATTTATTTCCTGCTGGCTCCTGAAAATTTTCCATATGGAAGCTGTGAGAGTGTTGATTTCTATGAGGTTTTGGCCAGCAAAGCTTCATCTATGAGGTTGGGTTTAATTGGGTCAGGTAATTAAGTCTCAGGAAGTTGTGTTGGGCAAAGGAGAGAGGGCTAGGGAGTAGGTGCTTGCCCTAATCCAGGCTATTAGTGCAGCAGAAGCTGCATGAAGCCTTTGCTAACTTCCCACAGGCTTTGGGTTTGGTTTCTTGTTTCCCCAATCCAGGCTGTCACTGCAGCAGAAGCTGCAAGAAGCCCTTGCTAACTTCCCAAAGGCTTTGTTGTTGTTGTTTTGTTTTGGGTTTTTTTTTCCCCAGCCTCCCCCCCAATCCAGACATGGAATTTTGCAAGGAGCACTTACACCATGAGCAGAATTGCAGGTATGATCAGCCCTGGGTTTGCCACGTAGCTGAAGATCTTGGCAACAAAGAGTGGGAAATCCAGCTCGATGGTCTCTTGTATGACTTCATACATCCTTTTCTTCCCACTGGGGAGATGAGCAGCTGGTTAAGGTGTGTGGGCACTTGCTGGAGGACAATAGAGCTCCTAACCTGGAGCACTGGATGCTCCATGTCAACATATGGAAAAACTTCCCTGTGAGGGTGACAGAGCCCTGAAGCAGGCTGCCCAGGGAAGTTGTGGAGTCTCCTTCTTTGGAGACTTTCCAAACCCACCTGGATGTGTTCCTGTGTGCCCTGCCCTGGATGACCCTGCTTTAGCATCACCTGGATGATCTTTTGAGGTTGCTTCCAACCCCTACCATGCTGTGACTCTGTAACCTGAAGGTTCTAGGTAGCACATTTCTTTCAGTGAGCAGCAGCTTGCTGTTGGCCACCAAAACACCTTCATTTTAAAGGTGCCTATTGGTCCATCCATTGGTGCTAAGAATAATCTTTGCTAGGCCTGCTTGCTCCTGGACTTGATAGATTTATTTCCACATGTGAGTCCTGTTTGCCCTTCTGAAATGTCTAAACCCTCAGAGGCTACAATAACCCCAGGTTTCCAATCAAGATCTTGTTAAAGATGGTCTTTTTCTGGTCAAGATGACTTCCCACATGCAAATTGTGGCTTTCTGAGATAATCAGCCAGTTTGAAGAGCTGCTTAGTAATGACAAAAATAGCAAGCTGTGATTATTGCCTAATAGGAAACTCAGTGAAAGAGTCATTTCAAACCTAACTGATAGAGCAGATGAGAGCGTTCTGTATGAAAGGAGAACAAATCTGGACCAGGCTGGGTTATGCAACTGACCTTCCTCACTCCCCAGCAGCTCTGGGGCTGTGAGTTCAACCCTTCCTCAACTTTAGACTTGTTGCTTCCTAGGATCTTGCAAGATTCTGCTCAGAATTCCTCACTAGGACTCTATGCTGCTGAGAGTCGATAAAGACACTTAGCTAAAGGGTATCCCAACTTCATCAACTCCTTCAAGCCCAGGAGAGGTGAGCTTTCAGTTTGTGCCAAGGGTCTGAATCAGGCTGAGTGGCTTTGAAAGGGTTGATTGGGAACTGAGGTGGCTCTTTCAATTTGCAGGTTACTCACCTCCAAATGACAGTGTAAGTGCAACAAGTTTCCTGTCACATCTCCTGACATTGCTCATTGACACCTCTCCTTGGTATAGAACTGAGGGAGTTTTGATCTCCTGAGTGTTTAAGCTTTCTGTTGTTCTCCATTAGTAAGACTAAACCACTGCATCTGCAAGAACAATTTGTTCCAAGCTGACTCCTTGCTGAGTCACCCACAGCAGGCCCAGGAAATGGCTTGACTCAATCAAATCTGACTTTATTGGCACCTTAATCTGATCCACTGGATGCTCTGTGCAGGGTTGAGTCTGTTCCAATTAAAAAAAATCCCAAAAAGATGTTTTAAAATAAAAACAAAACAAAAGCTGCAACTCCTCAGGCTGAGACCTATCTAGTTCCTGCTATTTTCCAACAAAATTCCACATATAGATGTGTTTTGTGCTGTGGGAGTTCTTTGCTCTATGGATAGATCTTAGAATGAGACTTTGGACCCATTTTTCACTCAGTGTTCCAGGGAGCTTTAGGGATGCTCCCACTGCTTGCTGCTTTTCTTTTCACAAGGTGCTGCCCCCTTCCTGCTGCCCCCCAGTGCTTTCATGAGTGTGTGCTGGGAAAACACCAGAAATCATGCAGCGGAGGAGGCAAACCAGCTGAGTTTGCAGAGCCTGCTGGACAATGGCAGGCAGCCTCAAGCTGTGCAGGGGGAACTTTCGGCTTGGTCTTAGAAGTTCTTCCCTGCAAGAGAGATTGGCCATTGGAATGTGCTGCCCAGGGAGGGGGTGGGGTCAGCATCCCTGGAGGTGTTTAAGGAAAGCCTGGATGAGGCACTTAGTGCCATGGTCTGGTTGATGAGATAGGGTTGGGTGATCAGTTGGACTTGATGATCTTGGAGGTCTCTTCCAACCTGGCTGATTCTGTATTCCAGTTCTCCCAGTCTGTACCCCACAGCTGGGCATGGCCCATTGCCTCACATGGCTAAGGATTTACCCAGGTGGAGGATGGAGGCATTTTGCCATCTTTGCCTTCTGACTTCATGAAAGCAATCCCATGTGTCAGAGAAGAAAAAAGGCTTCTTTGGTGGTTCACAGAATGGTCTGGGTTGGAAGGGACCTCCCAAGGTCAACTAATCCAACCCCCTGCAGTCAGCAGGGACATCCTCCACTAGATCAGGTTGCTCAGAGCCCTGTCAAGCTTCACCTTGAATATCTCCACAGATGGGACCTCAACCACCTCCCTGGGCAACTTATTGCAGTGTTTCACCAGCCTCATGGTGAAGAGCTTGTTCCTTACATCCAATCTAAATCTGCCCTTCTCTAGTTTGAAGCCATTGTCCCTCATCCTGTCCCTGCAGGCTCTTGCAAACAGTCTTTCTCCATCCTTCCTGTACCCCCCCCTTCAGGTACTGGCAGGCTGCTCTTAGGTCTCCCCAGAGTCTTCAGGCTGAACACCCCCAGCTCCCTCAGCCTGTAGCAGAGGTGTTCCAGCTCCCTGATAATTTTCATGGCCCTCCTCTGGACCTGCTCCATCAGGTCCATGTCTTTGTTGTGTTGAGGGCTCCAGAGCTGTACACAGCACTCCAGGTGAGGTCTCACCAGAGCAGAGCAGGGGGGCAGGTTTCAGTAGTACCTGAAGGGTCCGCAGTCAAAGGAGGGAGGCAAGGACATGATGGTGTAAGCCACAGGCAGGAGGCTGAGGAAGAGGATCAACAGCAAGAGCCCCATGTAGAAATTATTCGATTTGGAGGCTTTGAAGACTCGTTCATGAGGAACATTGCTGCTCATCACAGCCCAGCACTGGAAGTACATGGAGGTCAGCAAGCGCAGCACGTTGATGCCCACGAGGCCTGGGGCATAGAAGGAGCCCATCCTGGAAAGCAAAGGAGAAGGACAACTGCTGGGTTGTGGGGGTTTTTTGGTCACATTGGAAGGCTTTTTATTTTCAGAAGAAAGAAAGAGGGATTCATATGGTGGCAAGCTTGTACAGGAGCACCAGGTAATGACCTTATGACAAGAGTGTTAGTCTGTAATCATAGAATGAAGGATCAGCCAGTTCCAACCCCCCTGCCATGGGCAGGGACACCTCACACTAGATCAGGCTGGCCAGAGCCTCATCCAGCCTGGCCTTAAACACCTCCAGGGATGGAGCCTCAACCACCTCCCTGGACAACCCATTCCAGGCTCTCACCACTCTCATGGGGAAGAACTTCTTCCTCACATCCAGTCTGAGTCTTCCCACTTCCAGCTTTATTCCATTCCCCCCAGTCCTATCACTACCTGAGAGCCTAAAAAGTCCCTCCCCAGCTTTCTTGTAGCCCCCTTCAGATCCTGGAAGGCCACAAGAAGGTCACCTCAGGGCCTTCTCTTCTCCAGACTGAACAGCCCCAACTCTTTCAGTCTGTCCTCATAGGAGAGGTGCTCCAGCCCTCTGCTCATCCTGGTGGCCCTTCTCTGGACACCTTCCAGCATGTCCAGATCCCTCTTGTAACAGAGGCTCCAGACCTGGATGCAGTACTCCAGGTGGGGTCTCACCAGAGCTGAGCAGAGGGGGAGAATCACCTCCCTTGCCCTGCTGGCCACACTTCTCCTGATGCAGCCCAGGCTCTGCTTGGCTTTCTGGGCTGCAAGTGCACACTGACATCTCTTGTTGAGGTTCTCATCCACCAGCACCCCCAAGTCCCTCTCCTCAGGGCTGCTCTCCAGCCAGTCCCTGCCCAGCCTGGATTTGTGCTTGGGATTGCCCTGACCCAGCTGCAGGACCCTGCCCTTGGTCTTGTTGAACCTCCTGAGGTTGGCTTGTGCTCACCTCTGCAGCCTGTCCAGGTCCCTCTGGATGGATCCCTTCCCTCCAGTCTGTCTGCTGCACCACACAGCTTGGTGTCATCAGCAAACTTGCTGAGGCTGCACTAGGGTAATCAATAATAAAAAGCAGAAAAGCACATGGCCCTACAGATGATAGAAAGCTCCACATTTGAACTCTTCTACTTGTTGTTTGTTGTTGTAATTTTGTTTGTTTTTTTTTTTAAATCAATGACACCCCAAACCACCACAGAAACCTGCCAAGCAAAATAAACCCAAGGAAATTTACAACACAACCACCAGCTGCAGAAAAGATAACGTTCAAAAGTTTTCTCTGTGCTTGGAGGATGTTAACTTTAGCAGTAAAAGCCAATTTAAGCCCTGAATTTCTCCTGTGGGTCTTGATCATGCCAAGTTATAGGGGACCAATGGTTATCCTGGGATGCATCAGCAAAAGTGTGTCCAGAGGGCTGGGGAGGTTCTCCTCCCCCTCTATTCTGCCCTGCTGAGACCACAGCTGCAATCCTGTGTCCAGTTTGGGGCTCCCCAGTTCAAGAGAGACAGAGACCTGCTGGAGAGAATCCAACAGAGAGCCATGAGGATGCTTAGGGGACTTGAGCATCTCCCCTGTGAAGAGAGACTGAGAGCCCTGGGGCTGTTTAGTCTGGAGAAGAGAAGGCTGAGAGGGGATCTGATCAATGTCTATCAACAGCTGAGGGGTGGGTGTCAAGTGGAGGGGGCCAGGCTCTTTTTGGTGGTTCACAGTGATAAGCCAAGGAACAATGGGTTCAAACTTGAACAGAGAAGATTTGAGCTCAACATGAGGAGAAACTTCTTTCCAGTGAGGGTGACAGAGCCCTGGAGCAGGCTGCCCAGGGGGGTTGTGGAGTCTCCTTCTCTGGAGACTTTCCAACCCCACCTGGATGCATTCCTGTGCAGACTGCCCTAAGTGATCCTGCTCTGGCAGGGGGGTTGGACCTGATGGTCTCTGGAGGTCCCTTCCAACCTCTCATGTTCTGTGATACTGTGCTGCCCCTGTGCTCCCAGAGGAGAAGCAGGCTGCATCCATGGTAGGCTATGGTAACCATGCACTGAGGATGAGGGAGATCTGAGACCTCTCAGTGGTTGCAAGGAGAGATTTTTTTTTTTTTTTCAGTTTGTGGCAAAAATCATTTGGTGACAGCTTGGAAAATGTTGAATACTCTGTCCAGCTTTGGTCCTCTCACTTCAACAAAGTCATTGAGTGTGTACAAACAAAAGCAAGAAAGTCTGGGGAAGAGCCTGGAGAACAGATCTGCTGAGGAGGGGCTGAGGGAACTGGAGTTGTTTAGCCTGGAGAAGAGGAGGTTCAGGGGAGACCTTCTCACTCTTTACAACTACCCAAAAGGAGGTTGGAGTGAGGTGGAGGTTGTTGGTCTCTTCTCCCAAGCAATAGGACAAGAGGAAATGGCCTCAAGTTGTGCAAGGGGAGGTTTGGGTTGGACATTAGGAAAAATTTCATGAGCAAAAGGGTTGTCAAGCCCTCGAAGAGGCTGCCCAGGGAAGTGGTGGAATTGCCATCTCTGGAGGGATTCCAAAGGCATCAATGTAGTGCTGAGAGACAGGGTTCAGTGGTGGGTTTGGCAGTGCTGGGTTAATGGTTGGACTTGATCATCTGAGAAGTCTTTTCCAGTCTAAATGACTCTGTGATTCTATGAATGTAGCCAGCAGGGAGAGACTCCCTTAAACCTGCAGAGCTCTTGTTGTAGGGCAGAGATTAGCAATTAGAGACAAAAGCAGCTTTGCTCCCTGAGGAGCTGAGGGTGCTTTGTGGTGGTGTCTATTGCCTCTGGTGCTGCCTCAACAGACCAGAGCAGCCCCTGTTTGCTCTCTCTTGGGGTACTTTTGGGACATGCCCTTCCTGCCCAGCCTCCTCTAGCTGGCTCTCTGCCCACCCTAGCCTCACTTGTGTCAGTCCACTGTGGGCTGGAAGGGACCTTAAAGATCATATAGGTCCATCCCCCTGCCATCAGCAGGGCTCCTTCCTTTCCACTATGGAAAGGTGCCCTCAGAACCCTTTCTCTCTCATCCCCCAGCACATGGACCATCTTAATGCACTGGAAAAAGCAGTAGTGGGGCAGGATTTGGCCACTTGATCTCTTTCAGGAGTGCCACTTCTGCATCTTTGGGATAAGTAAGGCAGCATTTTTAAATTCCCACTTTCCTAGGGGAGCACAGAAAATCAAACAATCAGAGAAACCAAAATGTTACTCTGGCTGGCTTGCAAACTTTCCAGCTCCTCTGGCAAGTTTTCTAAATAATGCAGAAAGCAACTAAACCACAACAACGTCTTACCAAATCATCCCTTGGTTGAAGACCAAACCCAAAACATTGCCACTGATGTCAAACTCTGCATAGGATGGCTGCATGAGGAAAGAAAGCAGAAGGTGGTGTTGGGAGAGGTACCTGCTGTGGGTTGCCACTGGGTATAAGGATAAATCTGATGGGGGAATGGGGGTTGGTTGTTTAGCCTGCGGAAAGGGAGGCTCAGGGGATTCCGTCTCATTCTCTACAGCTACCTGGAAGAAGGTTGTAGCATGGTGGGGGTTGGTCTCTTGTCCCAAGTAACCAACGACAGGACAAGAAGAAACAGCCTCAAGTTACCCCAGGGGAGGTTTAGGTTGGAAACATTTCCAAATTGTTTTCCCCAGAGGGTTATCAAGCCCTGGGACAGGCTGGCCAGGGAAACGTTGGAGCACCTAGCCCTGGTGCTCTATAAGGATGGGTAGCTGTGGTGCTGAGGGACATGGATTAGCAGTGACCTGGCAGCACTGTGTTAACTGTTGGGCACTGTTGCCTCTTCCAATCAAAATGTCTCTATGATTCTGCAAGGATGCTTAGCCAAAGCTGGCATCAGGAGATTTCTGCAGCAGCAGAGGGGTGAAAGGAAAACTGGAGCTACCCTTCTGTGGGCTGCTGCTTCTCTTTTGGCTTGCTGAAAACTGGAAAGACCTGTGCAGGTGCTTCTAGTTGCTCCACATTTCTCTCTCCTTGCTAATATAAAGCCAGCTGTGAGCAAAGGAGCTCTGTGGTACAGAGCACAGGTTTTACAATCCGGCTGGTGTCTGGCTGTGGACTTGCAGCTCCACTCAGGTAAAATGCTGACTGTTTAAACTGTGATAATCACAGAATTATTGAGGCTGGAAAAGACCTCTGAGATCATCAGGTCCAGCCTATGACCTAACGCCATGACATAATGATGAGCTGGAGAGCAAATGCTGCACCAGATATATCCAAACCTCCAGACCTTGCAGCAGCAGGCTGCTGAAGAACAGAAACAGAGGGCAAAGGGAGAGAAATATGAGGCAGTATAGGAGCTGATGGGTATCTGGTGGCATTTTGCTCTGTGTTAGCCATTAGTTTAAGTTACTGCTCATATGGAGCAACTTGTCTGGTGTGGGTGCTAGTGGTGGCAAGTCCAGAAGAGGCAGGTCTAGTCTAGTGGCTAGACAGTGTAGATTTGCCTCTGCTGAAGCTTCTCTTTCTTCTACATATACCTACACCTGTGCACACAAAACTTTCTGGGATGTTAGATCCAGAGAAGCGATGCAGAAGATACCTACACCAATTAAAACAAGACCATAGGACCACTGAAGTGTTCAGACCCAATCTGTTTCTGTAGTATTTGACCCAATGGCTCTAAATTGCTTCTACCTTCTCTTACACTGACTTACAAATCCAGCCTCTAGGTCCCAGCACCAACAATAATTCACGAATCTGACGAAGCAAGCTCGGATGAAGTCTCCAACCAGGATGGTTATGTAGGTCACCAGGATGTCAGACACTGTCAGCCTTACAAACTCCTGCAGTTTAAAACAAGGAACAAACACTCAGCTCCAATTTCAGTGGTGCATTTATAATTTCAGTAGTGCATTCAGACCTGCTGGACACACTCCTCTTAATGCACCCCAGGATCCCATTGGGCCTCTTGGCCACAAGGGCACTCTGCTGGCCCATGCAGAACTTGTCCACCAGCACTCCCAGGTCCCTTTCCACAAGGCTGCTCTCCAGCAGATCACCTCCTAACCTGTCCTGCTGCAGTTTATTCTTCCTTCCCAGATGCAGGACTCTGCACTTATCCTTGTTGAACCTCATTAGGTTCCTCTTTGCCCAGCTCTCCTGCCTGGCTTGCTGAATGGCCTCACAGCCTTCAGGTGTCTCAGCCAAGCCTCCCTATGCCTCCATGAGGAAACTGCTGAAATGAGCTGTGAGAAAGTGTAGAGAAGGGGAGATGTGCAAGACAAGAAAGGAAAGACTTGTAGGATGGAGGTAGTTGGTGTTTCAAGGATCAAAAAGGAAGAACAAAGGTTTAAAAGTCTGAAGGGGGGGATCTGGAGGATGACAGCTTGGCTGCACTGAGGATCAGCCCCTTCCAAGGAGTGATAGCTGGTGGTGGTTCCCCACTGGGCTAAAAAACCACTTGGCTAGTGCAGACCCAGTGGGTGCACACAGCAGTGCATGGCCTTGTAGTTTGGTAAGGCCCAGCTGTCTGTATCAGCCAACAAATAATTGCTGTTGCTTGTGAAGCTGTGTGTGGTTGGGCTGCAGAACTTCTTGGTGCAAGGTGAAGGTTGCAGGTCAAAGTTCATAGGGTGAAATGTGGAAGACTTGAAGGCCATCCTGCTTGTATTTCAGGGGTATTTTGCCTAATTCTGCCCATGGCCTCATGATGTGTGAGAGGTTGGGGTGTGTCGGGAGATCAGCTTCCAATTGGGGATGTCACTATCATGGCTGGAGAACTGTGGCCAAGGACTTGCTTTGCTGTGGTGCTGCTATGTGAGAGCTGGGGAAGGAGATGTCATTTGCAAGGAAAATGTCAAGCCTGGAAAGGCTAAAACCACCAACCAACATCCCTCCCCCTACCCAATGCCCTGCAAACCATCCCAGAGACTTAATGCACAACAGATTTCTCACAATGCCAACAGTTGTCTCCCAGCAGGGTCCCCTGGGCACATCTGCAGGATCAAGGGGAGGTGGGGTGGCAGTGCTGCCATTCCTCAGGGACGAGTTGTGGTGGCCAAGCAGTGTCCAATATGTGATGTTCTTCACCACATCCTCTTCAGCTAGCTGCAATGAAGAGACCCCCAGCCTCCAGCCAAAATTAGCAGGAAGCAGAGGTTCCACAGGCCGTGTCTGGAGAGGCCCAAGGCATTGTGTTCACCCCTCCTCCCTACCACCCTTCTACCAAGCATCTGCTTACACCTGCAGTGCTGGCAGTTGCCAAGGCCAGGGGAGCAGCAACCCTTGCAGACTGAAAGCAGATTGGGGCACTGTGAGTTTTGGGGAGCTGGCAGCCTGCTTGTGGGGGAGCCAGACCTTCTTCATGTCTACTGTGTGCAGAGGAAGCCTCCACCCAGTCCTCTTTCCTCACTTGCTCCATAATTTTTCAAGGCAGTGCAAAGTGCCCTGATTCCTCCAGTCCTCAGCTAAAAACAGTCGTCTTTTTTTTTTTTCCTGTGGCTAATTTAGACATTGATCCTTTCCTGCAGTTATCTGTCTGCAGCATGCTACCAGGATAATGCGAAAGAGGGGAAGAGGATTATCAACTCCATCCTCAGGGTCTGCAGTAATAGAAATAGCAAATGGTGTCAGATGGGGGGGTGTGAAGTCAAATTAACATGTCATGATTAGAGGAGATAATAACCACTCTTTTCGGGGCTGTAAGGAGAAGAAGGAGACTCTTTGGAAACTCCTCTGCTCGGTGAGCCTCCCTGCAGTGCTGTGAACAATGCTCAAGAGGGTTGGCTATAGGGGGAAGATGCAAAGGGAATGATCATGCCCTCTGGCTGCGGGGGATGGGCTGTGCCTCACCCCCTGCTCTGGAAGCTGCTAGTGAAGGTGGCTTTTTTGGGCTCAGCTCTTACTTTCTCGTTGACATCATCCATCAAGGCCAAGAGGAACGTGTAGAGGTTCCCAAGGAAGAGAGCAAAGATGCGCCCCAGCTGCCACTTCAGCCCGATGCGGGGATGGTAATTTTCGAGCGCAGCTATGGTCTCGAACAGCGGAGGGCAGAACATGCCCAGCAAGGACATCACGATCTCAACCTGCCACACGAGCAAAACGAGGTTACCACGAGCAGTAGCAGTGTCTTACCGGGAGCAGGGTGGGGGCTGCCTGCAAGTGGTTGGAGATCTCTGAAGGATTTTTAAAGGAGAAGAAGTCAAAGCGAGCTCAGCATCTGGCTTTGCTTAGCGTGCAGGCAGCACAAGATCAGACTTCAGGGCTGGGCTGCACGGCTTGCTCTTGCAGGAGCACTTTTGCTGTTATCTCAAAGGGACGAGCTCCAAAGAATTTGTTCCCTCTCAGTCCAGGCTCATGAATATTTACACTGCTCCAGTCCCTGGCAGTACTGCTTGCCTCAGCTCCCAGGCTCTTATTTTAGTTTCAGAGGAAGCGCAAGGCTTGGCTTGTGTGCATGGAGATAATTAGCTGCTGCTAATGCTTCTTTTCCGCGTTCAGCACCTTTGCTTTTGCAATGGGTGATTACAGGCTTGAATGGCAGCACATCAAGGGCTTGGGTTTGCAGCTTAAGAAAACAGAGAGTCATAGAATTTTGTTGGAAGAGACCTTAAGGATCATCAAGTCCAACAGTTGTTTGGCTTTTTAAAGGCTGCCTTTAAATTATTATCTCTCTTAGCATGTCCTAGGGGTGGTTTTGTTCCTCTGCATGGTGGAAGATGCTAAGTTGTGCTGTGGTCTGTGAGGTCATTGGCCACTCAGTGTCATCTCAGCTCTAACTTGAAGCCTCTCTCTTTTTTTACAGCCTCACAGTGGCCATCAGGCTGCAGAGAGCTGTGTCTGTACAGCTGGTGGCAGGCTCTGACTCACAAAGGCTCCTTTTAGTGCTCTGCTTTTCCAGAAGAGGGAACACTACCGACAGCTGGATATAGACAGCCTTCAATTTCACAGAATCCCAGAATGTTAGGGGCTGGAAAAGCTCAAAAGCTCATCCAGTCCAACCCCCCTGCCAGAACAGGATCACCCAGAGCAGATCAGACAGGAACACATCCAGGCAGGTCTTGAATATCTCCAGAGAGGGAGACTCCACAACATCTCTGGGCAGCTTGTTCCAGTGTGGTGGAGTTTACCATCAGGAAAGTCTCAGGCATAATTATTGGGTTTTTTTAAATTTTAATAACATTTTTTTCTCTTTGGGAAAAGTTCAGTGAATGAAACCAAAGCACTTGTGTGAGAAAGTGCTGTCTTGCCAGTGTTTCCTGAGGGACTTGTCAAAATGCATGGCTTCAGATTTCATTTGGCTTTGATAGATAAACACAGAAGTTCTTCCCCATGAGAGTGGTGAGAGCCTGGAATGGGTTGTCCAGGGAGGTGGTTGAGGCTCCATCCCTGGAGGTGTTTGCAGCCAGGCTGGATGAGGCTCTGGCCAGCCTGATCTAGTGTGAGGTGTCCCTGCCCATGGCAGGGGGGTTGAAACTGGCTGATCCTTGTGGTCCCTTCCAACCCTGACTGATTCTGTGATTCTATGGTAAGAGAATAATAATAGAATCATTTTGTCTGAAAGAGACCTTCAAGATCATCAAATGAAACCTTTGCACAGGCTGAAACAATTCTTTTTGTGTGAGTGTGTGTGAAGAGCTTAAGGGTTTGAATTCTCCATTCCAAAAGTGCAGACAAGGAAAAATGTTGATAACTGAAATTTTTCTGGAAGTGCTAAAATCTGTTTCCCATAATTCAAGAGGGATGAAGAAGATTTGATTTTAGCTTTGTTGTCTGATCATGGTCAATCTCCAAAACCCTGAGAGCTTCCTGCTACAGCAGCATTTGTAATAATGAATAAGTAAAGTGAGGTAGATGCTTTAGAACTGACTCTTAGAGCTGCCTTTTATTGTGACTTACTGCAAGACTTACTTCAAGAGAAGCTTGGATGAGGCACTTAGTGCCATGGTCTGGTTGATTGCTTAGGGCTGGGTGATTGGTTGGACTGGATGATCTTGGAGGTCTCTTCCAACCTGGCTGATTCAATGATTCTATGATTCTAAGAGTGTTTTCCCCTCTCTGCAGCAGTTGTTAATCTGCCCTGGAAACCCTGAGTGAGACCAATGTGCTTCCTGGCTAAAACAAGTACAGAGGTACTGAAGGGGGCTTCTGGGCCCTGACAGGGGAAACTCACTGCTCTGGGCACTGTCCTCAAGCTGTGTGATGAATTCTGCTGAGGTGCAGGGCAAGTTATCAGAGCAGAAAAATGGAAGCCAAGTTCCCTTACCTCATTTCTTTCATACCACCCAACGTTTTGCATTTTGGAAAAGGTCTGGGAGCGTTTGACCACGAAATAGATGAGGTAGCCACTGCCACACAAGCAGCATATGATGAGGACATTGGCCAGAACCCGTAGGAACCTCCTCAGGTGGATGTTCTCATCCTTGTTGCTTTCTTGCTCATCCACAATAGACTCCTGAAAAAACCAAGGGTGCTCACAGAATTCAAGCACATGTCAGACAGCACCCAGTCTCAGGCACCAGCAGGAGGTTTTCCTCAGCAATCCTGTGCTGTTCTTGCTGAACTGAACTTGTGCTAAGGTCAGACTAAGCTTCATGCAGGCATCCCTGTTTGACTGAAAGACATCAAGTGCCAAAGAGCCTGTCCTGTCCCAGAGGAATGTGGTGGGGGAATTGTACTCTGAAGTAAAACAGATTATTTTTTTCTCTTTCAATCCTAAAAATGGGGCTAGGATGAGTGAGAGCACAGAAGCTGGAGCTACTGTGGTTCAGTACCATGCCCTGTGCCTGTGGACAGGAGCTGTACAAGGTGCACAGATCGCCCCTCAAATCTCTGCTGTGGTAGATCACAGCTCACAGGATGTCAGGGGTTGGAAGGGACTGCCAAAATTCATCCAGTCCAACCCCCCTGCAGAGCCGGACCAGAGAATCCAGCACAGGGCACACAGGAACACATCCAGATGGGTCTGGAAAGTCTCCAGAGAAGGAGACTCCACAACCTCTCTGGGCAGCCTGTTCCAGTGCTCTGGGAGCCTCACAGTGAAGAAGTTCCTCCTCATGTTGAGGTGGAACCTCCTGTGCTGGAGTTTCTATCCATTACCCCTTGTCCTATCACAGGGTGCAGCTGAGCAGAGCCTGTCCCCTCCCTCCTGACCCCCAGCCCTCAGATATTTATAGACATTGATCAGATCCCTTCTCAGTCTTCTTTTCCCCAGACTAACCAGCCCCAAGGCTCTCAGCCTCTCCTCCTAAGGCAGTTCTCCAGTCCCTTCATCATTCTGGCCTCTCTCCAGCAGATCCTTGTACCTCTTGAACTGGGGAGCCCAGAACTGGAGACAATATTCCAAGTGAGATCTAAATGCTGAAGCAGACAGAGATGTGCCAGTTGGGGTTACCTTGAAGCTGGTGGTGATGGATGCAAATTTATTGTCTGCTGTCTCTGGGTTGCCAATGAGGTAGTCCCAGCTGGTGAACATCTTCCAGCTGAAGATGAAGTTGTCGTCGTCGCCGTCGGCGGTGCTCTCGTTGGCGTTGCGTGCCATGCTGCAGGAGAGAGTGCAGTGACGAGCTCAGAGGGGCTCCCACAGGGCCACCACCTCTCCTCCAGCTCTGCAAGCAGTGCTGGGGCTTGCCATTGCTGCTAGGGGAGGAAGGAGCAGGGTGACTCTTCCTGGGGTTTAGGTGTGGCTGTCTGAACGTGGGCCGTCGAACGCTGGGTTTGAGGAGGAGTGAACCATCGAATGAGGTCATGTACTGCAAACAGCAATGGGGGGGAAAAGCTGCCAGGCTAAGGAGTGCTTCCCTCAGCTACTGCAAGAGGAAGGGATGTTGGTTGTGCTTCTGGGCTCTAGGGTACCTGTGCTGGTGGCTACCTTTAGTTAGTTAAATCTCCACAACCCCTCCTGGTGTGGCCCAATGCAGCCATTGCAGTGCAAAGTTTTAATGAGCCCTCAGCAGCTGCACAGTGCTGCAGCCAAAGAGCTTGCACCAAGGCATGCAGGGAGGGAGAGAGGATTATTCTTGTTAATCACCATAGCAGCAGCCACAGCCTCTGCTCTTCCCTCTCTATTATGTGATCCCTGAAATCCTTCTGTAGCTCTCTTTGGAGTTCCTAACACCAAGTCCCTCAAGGAAGGCAAGAAAATAGATGCTGCAGTTTCATAGCCAGTGTACAGCAAATCCCCATGTCCCACTCCAGCCAAAGGCTCAAGAGGTTCTTTCTGCTCTGCATCAACAGGGCCTTGGCTTTCAGGCATTGGATGTGAGGTAGAAGTTCTTCCCCATGAGAGTGGTGAGAGCCTGGAATGGGTTGTCCAGGGAGGTGGTTGAGGCTCCATCCCTGGAGGTGTTTAAGGCCAGGCTGGATGAGGCTCTGGCCAGCCTGATCTAGTGTGAGGTGTCCCTGCCCATGGCAGGGGGGTTGGAACTAGATGATCCTTGAGGATCCCTGACTGACTCTATGATGATTTATTTTAGCAATGAAAGGATGGGAAAAGAAGCCTTTGACATTTACTGTAAGCAAAATCCTCCTCCATGCACAAAGTCCACCTGTCTGATGGCCTTGTAGCAGTGGTGGAGGGCTGAGGAAAGGTTGAAGTGATGCAGAGAGGAGGAGGGCTGGAGAAGGAGGTGTGAGGAGGAGCCCATGGAGGGGACACACCTGGGTGGCTTTGGGGAGAGGGCAGCAGCAGCCATACTCACGATCTGATCACAACCATCAGGCTGTAGCCAAATACACTGATCCCAACCATGAAGTAGGCCATTGGTAGCCTGTATTTTAACCAGCCAATTGTCCTCTGGTTGTTGTAGTAGCCATAAAAGAGTGCTGAGTATTTGATGTAGCCCTGCAGGAAAAGAAAAGCAAACCTCTGTGTGAGCTGTGCAGCTTTTCTAGGGCAGGAACAATGTTTCTGGTGCAAACTGAAGATTTAAACCAAGGGAAATCAATGTGGAAACATTTTTACCCTCTCAGTCTCCTCTGTTTGTTGCCCTGTCATGTTTAAGAGCCGTTCTCCTGAGAGCTTAAACTCTTAAGAGAGGGAAGAAGAGGGAGGGCATGTGAGAAGATGCTGGCTAAAAACTAAAGGGTGGAGGATTTTTGTCCCTCACTGTTTCAACCCTCCCAGAAAAACCTCCTTTCTGCTCCTTGTGGCTGTAGTCCACCTGCTCCTCTAAGCCAGTATTAAACACTCAGACCCTGGAGGAATGCTGTAGCAAAGTGTTCTCCCACTGTGATGGGAGTCTTTGCCTTTCAACTCAGAGGCAGCTGATGCATGGTCCCCTGCAGATTTAGTTCCTTTTACTGGCTGCCACCTGCAGAGCAAATATAACTAAAGCCTAAAATCAAAGCATTACTTTCCTGGGGAAAGCAGAGCTCAGGCACAACACCAACAACTTCAGGTAGATGTTTCTCTTGCTGTACAAACTGTTGGGAATGCAGTGAGTGTGCAGATCTTCCCAGCTGTCATACCTCACCCAGGTTTGTGTGTATGGTTGCATGTTGCACTTTCTTTGCTTGCTCTCTTTCAACTCATAAGTTGAGTGTTAAAAGGAGCCTGGCCCCATCCTCTTGACCCTTTAGATATTGATAAGATCCCCTTCCACTCTTTCAGCCTCAAATCCTTCTTGGTCTTTCTTCATAATGCTCCTGTCCCCTCATCTTCATAGCCTCTACTGAGTGCTCTCCAGTAGTTCCTTGTCTCTCTTGAACTTGGGAATTCAGAAGTGGATGAAAAGAATAGAATGAAACCAAATGCAAGCAGCATGTCCAGCTGAGGTTTGAAAATCTCTAAGCCACAACCTTTCTGGGCCTCTCTTCTAATGTTTAATCAGTTAGCTAAGCTCACAAAAAGTCTTCAGATTTTCTTTCCTAACCTAGTATAAAGCTTTGCTTTCCACCCATGAGCTGCAGGTTTGCCCTGCACGCATCACAGTGCCACAGGTACAGGACACCTCTGCCTGTCAGCAGGCTGAGCAGCCTGGCACAATGCAGCAAGCTGGTGCCTGGCACACCACAGCCTGGCTGCTTCAGGCTTGTAGCACAATGTGTGCTGGAGAGGTGTCATGGACAAAAAGCCTCATCAAATATAAAGTTCCTCCAAAATGCTGGTGAAGTTTTTTCTCTTCTCAGGCTGTAATCCCAAACCTTTGTCTTTTTGATTCATCAAATGGTGGGAACTGAAAAATGAGTTTTTCTGCTCACATCATCCAGTATGTTCTTTAAACTCGATATGAGAGACATGGTGTCTGGTGTCCAAGTGAGATTTATTCCTTTCTGCTCCTCTAGAAATCCATGATGTGACCTCCTTGCTGCCAGAGCAGATGTTTCTCTGACTCCTCTCTCTTGAAATGCATTTTTCAGGATCACAGTGTTGACTCTTCACTTTATGCCTGCTCTGAGATATGTTTCCCCCTTGCACATCTCCTGTGGAGCATGTTGCAATAAGCAGCTATTCATTTTCTAAAGGGCAAGCCTCTGTGAAGGGCTTAATTTAACTTCTGCTGCAGTGGGCATAGTGTACATCCTTGCCCTATAGCTGGGGATTGTTCCTTGGTGTGAAGCAGCAGAGGGGTGGGTTTGGGATGGGGACCCACATGGTAGAGGGATTGAGAGGATCAAGCCCTCAGTGACAGCAAGGATATGTAGATCTGTGTACCAAGCCACTGGCAGTTCATGGTAGTCACAGAATGTTAGAGGTTGGAAGGCACCTCCAGAGATCATTGAATCCAACCCCCCTGCCAGAGCAGGTCACTCAGGAACACATTCAGGCAGGTTTTGGAAGTCTCCAGAGAAGGAGACTCCACAACCTCTCTGGGCAGCCTGCTCCAGGGCTCTGTCACCCTCACCATACAGAAGTGTCTCCTCATACCGAGTTGGAACCTTCTGTGTTCCAGCTTGTAGCTGTTGTTCCTTGTCCTGTCACTGGGCACCACCAAACAGAGCCTGGCACCTTCATCCTGACACCCACCCCTCAGCTATTGATAGACATTGATCAGATCCCTTCTCAGCCTTCTTTTCTCCAGACTAAGCAGCCCCTCAGCCCTTCCTCATAGGAGAGATGTTCAAGCTCTGCAATCTTCCTCACAGCCTTTCATGCCAAGGTATAGCCCCACCCAAGAGCCTCACTGACTAGTGCATAGCTTATGGTCTCCCAAACAAAACCAACTGATGTTTTTTTTATTGAGAGCTTTTAGGATGTATTCAACTGATCTCTTATGATTAGCATTCCTGTGCTTACCTCAAAGTCCCAAAGAACTGAAAAATCCATAGCTGTTGCTTGCTCAGCCCGGGGTACAGTTTTCCTTGGCATACTCCCATATGGCATTCCCATCAGGACCTGGGGAATGTTCAGAACAGTGATGCATGTGTAGCAGAACACACTCTGCAGGGGGAGTTGGATTCAGATTTTTCTTAATGAGACCCTTTTGGTTGGTTTTCCTTTCTGTTGATTTTAATACAGATTTTATGTCTCAGCAGTTTTAAAGACTTAGACTTAATTTCCCCCAAATAACCAGAGGACTTCCCTTGCTCTGGTAGCATCCATGGGACAGGAGGTATTTTGCCAGGGAGCTGTATCCCTCAATGAACAGCTCTGGTTTAAATGTCCTTAGTTTAGGAAGAAGTTCCTTGCTTGAACTTCATGGGTCTAAGGCACTAAAGGGATTAGCTTTATCTGTTTATGCAGGCCTCCTCCTTTGAGACAAGTCAAGAGCAGTGGGTTGAGCTTGTAGTCTATTTTGTATTACAAAACTGAAAAATGATCTCAATGTGAGGTGAAGGGCAGTTAGGTTTCACCAAGCCCCCTGTGAGAGAATGAGGAAAAGAACAGTTTTCATGGCAGAGCCTCTCCTGATGACACCACACTAAGGAAGACTTGCAGCAAGTCCAGCAGCTGCTGAAGTCCAAGCAGAGAGCATCAAGGCCAGTGGACAGCTAATGATCACAGGCTCACAGGATGTTAGGGATTGGAAGGGACTGCCAAACATCACCCAGTCCAACCCCCCTGCCAGAGCAGGACCAGAGATTCCAGCACAGGGCACACAGGAATGCGTCCAGATGGGTCTGGAAAGTCTCCAGAGAAGGAGACTCCACAACCTCTCTGGGTAGCCTGTTCCAGTGCTCTGGGAGCCTCACAGTGAGGAAGTTCCTCCTCATGTTGAGGTGGGACCTCCTGTGCTGGAGTTTCTATCCATTGCCCCTTGTCCTATCCCAGGGTGCAAGTGAGCAGAGCCTGTCCCCTCCCTCTTGACCCCCAGCCCTCAGATATTTATAGACATTTATTAGATCTCCTCTCAGCCTTCTCCTCTCCAGACTGAACAGCCCCAGGGCTCTCAGCCTCTCCCCATAGGGCAGTGCTCCAGTCCTCAGCATCCTGGTAGCCCTCCCTTGGACTCTGTCCAGCAGATCCCTGTCCCTCTTGAACTGGGGAGCCCAGAGCTGGATGCAATATTCCAGGTGAGGTCTCACCAGGGCAGAGTGGAGGGGGAGGAGAACCTCCCTGGATCTGCTGGCCACACTCCTCTTAATGCAGCCCAGGCCAAAGGAGAGTTAATGCTTTATTTACAAGCAGACCCCGGTGCCTGTACCAAAATATCTCCTTAGCATTCATAGCCTCCAAAGGCCCTGGCCTCTAATGGATCACTAATTTTGTAGGGCTAATTAATTTAAAAAGAATTTATGATGGAATGCTTATTGCCCAGCTACTCTCCACATCGTAACAGCTCAGTAGGCAGCAAGTACACATCTTTTAAAGACAAAGCTGCTCCCTCCTCTGCCATATGCATAGTTTCTGCCACAAACCATTTGTATTGTTCAGTGCTAATGGGTTAATGTTGTCTCCTCCTGGGAGGAAACAGAGCTTTTGCTTTTGAGATCAACCACGTTATGGAGAGTGAAAAAAAAAAAATGCTGGTGCTCAGGAGAGGCTCTGTGCTGCATTTTTACCCCATAAAAATCTTCATTGAACAGAACAGATGCCAGTGTCTACAGCTTGCACAGCCTGTAAAGACTACGCTGAGCAATTTAGCAGGAGCTCTAATGGCCATGTGGAAAACATTTTCAATAAAGGATCAGAGAAAGTTGGTGATGAGAGAGTTTTTTCCTTCTCCAAGAGCAGCAAGAAATAGAAAAACTAAAAATAAAACTCTGCCTTGTGAATCATCTCAATTAGAAGCACAGAGAAAGGATATTTCCTGAAGAAATGTTAGTGGGAAATTCTTTGTGCTTTTCCTTCAGGACAATTCCTGTGGGGCTGTGCCCCTGGGAGGGTCCCAAGTCAGAGTTTCTTAGTCACTTTTGGAGCATAGTCCTTTTCTTATGGCTCTTATGGACCTGAGCTTGTACCTAGCACTCACAGGTCACAATTTTCACCCTTAAATCACAGAATTAACCAGGTTTGAAAAGACCTCCAGGATCATCAAGTCCAACCTATCACCCAGCACCATCTCATCAACTAAACCATTGCACTAAGTGCCTCATCCAGGCTTATTTTAAACACCTCCAGGGATGGTGACTCCACCACCCCCCTGGGCAGCACATTCCAATGGTCAATGTCTCTTTCTGGGAAGAATTTCTTCCTAACATCCAGCCTAAACTTCCCCTGGCACAGCTTGAGACTGTGTCCTCTTGTTCTGCTGCTGGGTGCCTGGGAGAAGAGCCCAACCCCCACCTGACTACAACCTCCCTTCAGGTAGTTGTAGACAGCAATGAGGTCTGCCCTGAGCCTCCTCTTCTCCAGGCTAAACACCCCCAGCTCCCTCAGCCTCTCCTCACAGGGCTGTGCTCCAGACCCCTCCCCAGCTTTGTTGCCCTTCTCTAGACATGTTCCAGCAGCTCAACATCTTTCTTAAACTGAGGGGCCCAGAACTTGGGTTTGAGGTCCAGTTTGAGTTTCTGGGTGGCCAGGATCCTTGATAGCATTTTAGATCTCCTGGTTCCATTCCTGTGCCACTAACAGCCTTGTGAGCTGTCCTTTGTAAACAGTTGTCCTTATACCTTTCTGTGCTCTACAGCCCTGCCTGTTTGTGCTGGCAGTTTCATGTTCAGGTTAAGCAGTGGGTGAGAGATGACTGGAAGGAGGATGAAACACTTACCTCTGGGATTATAACCAGCCCAAAGATCAGCCCAAACAGGACCAGGTTTACTCCGTACATCCACCGCAGGAATATGAAATAGGAAGCGACTGAGGAGCCAAAGTGGCCTTAAAGCAGAAGACACTTCATGGTTAGGAGTGTAGGAGGCTTAAACTGTCCTTAGCAAGACCTGCACCCATTTCACAGAATCATAGAATTGTTAGGATTGGGAGGGACCTCAAGGATCATCTAGTTCCAACCCCCCAGGTTTCCCCAGGTGCCGCCCAAGACCCTCCCAACAGTCCCCACTGCTGATGGAGACAGCAAAGCCTGAGGGGTGTGCTCCTTGTTTGCCACTGGTCTTCAGGGCAGGTGTAGGGACCCAGGGGGACAAGGGAGCTGAAGCATTGTTTGGATGAAGGCAAAGCTGTCTTGTAAAGCATCTCATTGCTACTGCATGGCGGCTTCCACTTACTCTCCACTTCTTTTATCTTCATCTCCCAGGGTATGCACTGGGTTTTAAAATTGTCAAAGTCCCTCTTAAATTTCACCCATTTCTGAAACAAAACAACAAGGTGGTGAGCAGAGAAGTGCAAAGAGGGAGGCTGCTTCCTCTGCAGGGCCTTCTGAAGTCAAGGGTTGGTAGCATCACTAGGAGTGAGTGTAAAGAACAAAGCCAAACTCTGGTCTGGGTCTGATCTTCTTGGCTACCTCAGAAACTACCTTCAGTCCCAAAGCCTCCAGCCCCAGAGAGTTCATATTTGTTACCTGACTTTTAACCTTCCCAGGCCTTTGGAAAGCTGCAGCTGTGATGTCAGTTTGCCAGGGGTGAAAATTTCAGACCTAGCTCTGGATTGGAAGGATTGATGCAGAACCAGCTCTATCTAAACCAAAAATTAATTAGCTTGAATCCTTCTTCATCAGACCAGCTTCTGAACTCCCCTTGAGTTCAGCATCTCAGGCTTGCCTCCCTTTTTCCCTTCTCAGTATAATCTCCATGACAACATGCAACTTGGCTCCCAACTTAACAGGGAGAGTGCTGGCTGTGTTTCATCTACTCATTATTGGGGAACATGGAATTTTGCAGGAGTCCACGAGGCAGTGCCAGATTTCTGGCATGGCCTCTCTCCCTTCTAGGGGTACCTTGTCTCTTAGATCAAAGTTTTGGTGACTGCAAGCAGAAAGCTGTGGTGTTCCTTGCTCCTGCAACCACTCCTGTGCTTCAGGAAAGGTTGCAATGCAAGCCCAGGCATAGACTTGTAGAATAGTTCTGGCTGGAAGAGACTTTTCAGACCATCAAGTCCAGCTGTTAACCCAGCACTAAGCACCACATCTGCACAGCTTTTAAATCCCTCTGGGGATGGTGACTCCACTGCTCCCCTGGGCAGCCTGTTCCAGGGCTTCACAACCCTTTTGCTGAGGAATTTTTTTCCTAATATCCAATCTAAACCTCTCCTGGCGTGACTTGAGGCAGTTTCCCTCTTGTCCTGTTGCTTGTTACTTGGAAAAAGAAACCAAGCCCCACCTCCTACAACCTGGTAGCTGTAGAGAGTGCTAAGGTCTCCCCTGCCCTCCTCTTCTCAGGGCAGATGTCCTCCTGCTCTTTCTGTGAGGGCTGTAGATTTGAAACTGGTTGGTATGTTTTAAAATATGGGCAGGAAGTTTTATCCTCATTTTCTGCTGTCTTCTTTTTATTTATTTATTTGTTTGTTTGTTTATTTATTTATGTATGTATTTATTTATCCATTTCTCCAAATACAGGTTACTAAACTCCCCCAAAGAGGTGCTGAGTGCATGGCCAGGCACCCAAGCCTCTGCCTGCTGTCACTGTCACACTTACCTTTGCCATCATCATCTTATAGGCGTACAACTTTTTGCCCTTCCCTTTTCCCAGAGCTCCTTCAAACTTCTCTACAAAAGCTTGAGCCTCCCTGATTGGGAAATAAACAAGCAGGTTATTGGAACAGCAAAGGGGTCTTTAGCTTTCCCTGTTGCCTGCACTGGTGGGAAAGCAGCCCTGCTCATGGCAAGGTGAGGGTTTGGGCTCTCTCCACATCTGGGGTTCTGGCTGCTGCCTGTTGAAGGTGGTGCTGTGCCCCACAGAGCTTGAGCACCCACCTTGGGCTGGCTAACAGGTCCCCAGAACACTCCTGTTCAGGCAGAGATGTGCCCTACTTGGCTGCAGGCCAAAAGTCAGCCTGTTCATAGAATAAAAAAATCATTTAGGTTAGAAAAGACTTTTAAGACCCTGAAGTCCAACAGTTAACCCAGCACTGCCAAATCTACCACTTAGCCACAGCCCTCAGCACCACATCTACACAGCTTTTAAATCCCTCCAGGGGTGGTGACTCCACCACCACTTCCCTAGGCAGCCTGTGCCAGGGCTTGACAACCCTTTCAGTGAAAGAATTTCTCCTAATATCCAACCTAAACCTCCCCTGGTGCAACATGAGGCTGTTTTCTCTTGTCCTATTGCTTGTTACCTGGGAGAAGAGACCAACCCCCACCTCAGTACAACCTCCTTTCAGGTGGCTGCAGAGAGCAATAAAGCTCTCCCCTGAGCCTCCTTTGCTTCTAGATCAATAACTCCAGTTCCTTCCTCTGTGTCTCATAAGAGTTGTTGCTCTTGACCTTGTGCTCTAGGTTCTTCTTGCTACAGAGCCCTCTCACCCTGGCAGGACTGCTGTAACTTCCTCTCCTGGTGCATTGATCAAGAAAAAAAAAATAACATTGTCTGGTGAAACAAACCTTTATGAAGACCACCCTGCACAAGTATCAGAGACAGATAATCTCAGTGTCAGAGAAGTTTGCTCTAATCAGGAGCAAAATCAAGCTGCAAGTTAAAATCAGTTTTAGCTTTCTAAAGGAAATAGAGAGGAAAGAGCTGGGATAGATGCTGTTGGATGATCTTGAGTTTGTGGGGGATAAAGATGTAGCCAACAGCTTTGTTTGGGCTTGTTAGCAGGTGGGAATGATTGCCATGGTTCAGGGATGAGAGGAAAGGATGGAGGTCTGTTAGCAAACATGATCCTAGGCAGAATTTCAGCCAGGATCCTGCAGCAAAGGGAAAAATCTATCCAAAGTAACAGTGCTTGATGGTTGTTTTTTTCTCTTTTCTTGCAGGACTTTGGGCTTTTAGGGTCATAAGATTTTATTTGTAATGAGCTCAGGCTTGTAGCATGCCTGTGAGATAGCAAAGCTGCTTTCATGCAGCTGCCCTGTACAGATCTATGCCGAGGTCTCAGAAAATAATTGGCAGTGTTCAAGGCTCCTGATTTGAATGGAAGATGGAGCAGGTCTTGGCCTTTGGGAGGGGGAAAGGAAGAAATGCAGACACATGGTGAGTGCCAACCTTCACAGCCTAGTCACCTCTGAGCAACCTCCTGGCAAACCCCTGTTGACTGGTGGGCTTTTATTCCCCTGCCCTGCACTGAGGCTTCTCTGCAGCCACCTGAGTTGTTTCCCCATTCAGTGTGGGCTGGGTGTAAGATTATCCTTGCTCAGTAAACCCCTGCAAATAATGCAGGTTTTTTTTTTTTTCTTTCATGGAGCTCTGTCTCAGGAGTGTGAATCAACAGGGCACTTTGCTGCTCTGATTTCTGTCTGACAATGGGCACCAATAAAGCAAACCAGGGCAGAGAGTTTGCTTTAACAAGCAACCCGACAGCAGCGAGTCATTTGGTTTTAAACACAAGGCTAGAATGACCTGGCCCTTGGGTATCAGCTGAACAGATTTGCACCTCCTCTGGGTTTTGGTTACACAGCCTGAAACTCAAATTCCACGTTTTTTAACTCTGATCATTTCAATCCAGACTGGCTGGTCAGGCTCTGCCCATCACCTGTGCTGAGCCTGGAGTGTCACAGTAGAGCAGCAAAGATGCAGTTTCTAGGAAGCATCTGACAGTCAGGCAATCCCCCAGGATGATGGGTACCTGAGGACTGAAAGCTTCTTCACCATCCTCCAGGGCTTGTTCCTCATGGTGGAAATGAGTTTTTTCTTTTGCTCCACTTGCTCCATCAGCATTGCAAGCTCTTCCTCTGACAGTGACTCCTCGCTGGAGGAGTCAGAAGAAGTACTGGGAGGGACACAAAACAAAGGGCACAAAAGAGAAAAACTTGCAGGAGTTAGAGGGAAGGTCTTGCTTGGGGTGGGCACAGTGCCTCACAGCCCCCCACCTAAGAGTGATTCCAGCGTGTGCATAGCAAAGAGATGGCTGCACCCCACTGTAACTCACCCAGCACTGTGCTTTGGCTACAGAAGCATTGCCTGGAGCAATCCAGCAATCCAGCTGGCTCTGGAGAAATGGGTTTTACACCTTCAGAAGGAAATGGGAGATATGGGAAGAAGCAAAGGGTTGGGACAAGCAAGATTTGGAAGAGGAAGGGACTTGAAAATGTGACAGATGCATTTTAACCTGACTGTCTCCATAGATCAAGCAAAAAGCATGCCCAGAGCTGAGCCACCGAAGCTCTCCTCTTGAAGGCAACTTTGCTACCCCCAGCTGTAGGCACTAGGACCTCACTACATGCACAGATCTGATCCTGGCTGAGCAATGACAAGGGCAGAAGGCCTTGGCAGCAGTGTGGCTGTGTGGCAGCTCATCCTGTCACTCTCCACCTTTGGATCTCTTCTGGTGGAGCACTCACTCCGTCACAGCCTCTTGGTTTTGCAGGTCTGACCCAGGCACCCCTGGCACGTCGTCACTGCTGCCAGGCTGACACAAGGCATCACACTCAGGGACAGTTTCATTACCTGTTTTTCCTGTCTGTCTTCTCTTCGTTTTCCCCTTCCTTTCCTTTCTTGTTTGTTTTCTTTTCTTTGTTTTCTGACTCTTTTTGATCTTTGGTCGGAGCTTTGTCTCCTCTCTGTCGGCTTCCTCCTCCTCCTGCCTTTTTTCCATCTCTGTTTTCTCTCTGGTAGTTTTTTCTCCTAGAAACTTCATTTTGTTGGCTACAGCTGTCTTCCTCTTTGCTCTCTTCTTCTTCTTCTTTGTATTTGTCTTGTTTTTTCCTTTCAATCCTGCTTGTTCTCCTGGATTCCCTAGGGGGCCGTTTCTTAGGTGTCTTATTCACTTCATCTTCTGCAAGGGATAAAACCCAACTGCTTTGTGAAACCCATGCTGGCAAAACAAGGACTCATGAGAGAAGGGCAGGCAGCCAGGACACCTGATGCAAACTCTAGCCAAATCAATGAGCAGATGCTTGTTGACCTCAGTGGGCTTTGCTTTATGCCCACTTCCAACTCTTTGGTTACACAACTCCCATTTAAGACACCCTGACTTGTTTTAGCACATCAATGACTTACATGTGGCCGTAAGAAAACTGGAAATTAGTTACAAGTGCAGAAAGCCACAGACAAGGATCTTCTCAACCTGGAAACACACCAGAGCAGTGAAAAGAGGAACTGCAGGCAGTAGTGCAGTCTATAGTTTGCTTGTTGCTGTGCTGACCTTGAAATGAATTTCTTTTTCAAGGCTGGAGATGAAGGGCTTCTGTTTACATAGAGAAAAGGTACAGCTGAGGCAACAAAGAGTTTTGTTTCCCTGAGTTTTCTTTTATATAGAAAGGTCTACATCCAGAGAAGAAAAAAGAAAAACACCCAGTCTCTGATGTATGTTTCACAAACTCCTTTGTCCAGAAGTCAGGGGTACTTCTAGTTGGAAGGACTGGAATGGAGCTTGATTTAATTGCAGAATATTATGGAAATAGGGGGAAAAAAATCATAAGCCCCCTCCCCCGCCCCCCCCATCACTTTTACCACCAAATAGATTAAAATGAGTAGTAAGTTTTCCAGAGTTGTTTTGGGTTGGTTTTTGTTTTGTTTTGTTTTGTTTGGCTTGTTTGTTTGTTTAGTGGTTGTTTTTTTTTTTTTTTTTGGCTTCAGACTTTCCAAAATTTCTGGCAGCTGAAAAGAAAGTGTTCAGACAAACAAACAAACAAACAAACCAGCTTGTCATTTTGCTACCATCTCGGAGGAAAATGGGAAGTGAAAATCGTGCTGGAACTGGATCTAGAGTGGAAAATGAGCAGCCTAAAAAGGCCAGGAAAATGGAACCCAAAAGAATTAGGATATTTGGATTTTTTGCTTTGATGAGAAGTTAGAAATTAATGACAAATAGGTTTGGTAAGAGATTAGTAGGATTGGGAACAAGAAGGAGCTATGGACTCATTTCTCAGGAGCAATGCACTGGGTAGGTTTCAGTCAGTATCTAATGGTCCATCTCAGCTGAATTTCAGTTTGTGATCTAGGACCACCTACCCTCTTTGGCAATATGTTCATTCTGAGCAGAAAGCTCTTCTGGTTTTCACTTGCAGCCTACCAAGCATTAAGTTAAATGTGGAACATTAATTTGTTACCCTTAGTGCCTTGTTTGCCTGTATGGAAAAGGTGGTTATGATTAAAACCCCTCCCATCCCAGTCATTTGCTAATTAATTTCTCATATTTTATGGGTTGCACAGACACAGTTGTGAATCATTTTTGCAGTAGTGTCTGCATTCACATCACCTATCCAGTGACATTGTGATCTTACCTCTTAGCTCTCTGTATCTCTCTTTCTTTAGTCTCACAACCCTACCACTCAGCTGTTTCTGTGCCATGCACACAGGGTTAACTCTGGGTTTAATCCTGTCATTGGCTCTCCCTGGTTTTCCTCACAGCTATCCATTTTTAGTCTTATCTTCTTGTGGCTGTGATTAATGAAGATACCAGTGTGTTATGGTCTGAGCAAGCATTACAGGGAGGGCAAGTGAGGACTTGGTGTGGTACAAAGCAGTCCCAGCCCTGCACAGAATTGTGTTTTACTGCAGTGCCTGGTTTTCTAGGGATGGCTGCCAAGGGATGTGGGCTCTGACAGCCTTCTGCTTTAGGAGCCTGGATGGAAGGGGACAGGCTGCTTAGGCATGGTGGTTTACATATTGCCATTATAAGTCAAACCTCAAGGGAGAAATCAGGTTGCTTACAAGTAGGTCATGAAATGAGGAAGTCACAAACCAGAGAGAAAAAAGAGAAAAGGCATCACCTCTTTCATTTCAAACAAGACTGCATATTTTAATCTCCACATTACCTTCACTCTCTGCGTCACTTTCCACTTGTCCATCAATCTCTATTCCAGCTGCAAGACAACGAACAAAGAGTATTTGTTGCTGGCATTTACACACAGGATGCTTTACACAGCTAGCCCTTACATGCCACCTAAGCCTGGCAGAACATCCCTTGTGGATTATACATCTTATCCTGGTCCTACAGTGATGCTCTTAGTAGTTACATGCTTGGAAAGCCCTGAGACAGCATTGGGTAACCCCCAAACTGAAATGATACCAACCATCTTCCATGATGACCTGCAAAGCACATTTCTTCTTCTTCCCCATGGCAGCCTCCTGTCTTGCCCAGACACTGTAGCTGCTCTGCTGTGTGTGCACACCCGAATCATGCACAGGTCACTCTCTCTGCCAGTGCCCATCCACTTGTCTCCTTGGCATCGTAGTCAGGCAGGCACGTCCAGCCGGCACTGACCTCTTGCTTGTGAGCCATGTGGGCAGGAAGGGGTGGGAGAGGCAGAGGAGACCCAGGCTCTGCCTCAGCCCACCCAAAGGCTTTGCCTCCTGTTTCCTTCTCCCTGTGAAAAAGGCAACTGCTGGCATTACCTTACCTTTCATTACTTAACCATGAAGGAAAGCCCTTGGGTGGATGCTTGGTGATATCGTATGAAGCAGACATAAGTCACAGCTGGTTCTGACATGGGCAGACGGCCCCAGGCCTGGGCAGGATCAATTTTCTTAATGCCATTTTCTTCCCTGACCTGTGTCAATCTGGGTAACCCTGTTAGTTATTCTCCTGCACCTTTATTAAACCTGACAGCCCCTGCCCCTTGGTGGTGGTGGGGTCACCTTCTCCCCTCCATCCATGTCCTTTGGAAGGGACTCGTGAGTTAATAGATGCAGCAAGGAGTCAGGAGTCAGGACACAGAGATCTCTCTTTCCTTTGTTCCTCTGTGCTGGGTGATCTCCACATGCTCATTGCACTTGCTGGTAAAATAGGATAGATTTTCCTTCTAGGTGCTCTGAGGCTTAATTAATTAATGTGAGACCCTCATTCAGAAGGTCTTTTAGTCCTGCAAAGTATTGGGTTGCATGCTGCAGCCTGCAGCTTTTTGATGGGCCAAGGAGAGGTTTGTCTGAGCAACCTCCAGGCTAAACCCCACAGCTTCTGCCCTAGCTGTAGCTTTCTCAGAGAGCTGGTGTGTCCCTAGTGCAGGGTTCCTCCTGCAGGCATTCTGGGTTGAATGGTCTCCCAAGAGGAAACCTTCTCTGAAGCTTCACCCTGCCTCTGAAATCTGGGAGAGTCTTAATTCCCCTCCTTCCCTTCCAAAAAAACCCCAAAAAAGAGGGATGTTGTGGAGATCAGCTCGAGGCTGCTGCCACCTGTGATTCTTGCACCAAAGTAGGTGCCAGCCTGAATGGGAGACTCTCTGATGCTTTTTTGCTTGCTGAATTTTGGTCCTGGCACATTGAGTCCAAGCAAAACGATTCTATGATTCTGTCTGCTGCTCCTTCTTAGAGCCTCAAGAAAAAGGAAGAATCCCAGGTGATGCTGTCTCTTCCTCCAGAGGTAAATGGTCCACCTGCAGCTGGCATGCAGCCTCAGAACCACTGTGGGAAACCTTGCTGTCTTTGTGCCTTGTGGCACGTGTCCGTGGGGGAGAGAGGCACAGCCACCAACGCTGTTGAGGTGGACAGGCAGTGCCAGAGGGTATGATGCAGAAGGCAAGTTGGGCAGGTGAGCCTGGGGAGTGGGGTTCAGTGCAAAAAAAGGGTGTTGTGTAAGCTGAGACCAAGAAAATGTGCCGGGTTGGATGAGGCCTTGAGCAGCTGAGTCTAGTTGAGAGGTGTCCCTGCTCTTGGTGGGGAGATAGGAGTGGATGATCTCTGAGGTCCCTTCCAACCTGAGCCATTCTATGATTCTATGATCTCTGTGCTGGCTTTGCCTGTGTGATACTGTGCTTGGAGTCCATGGATATTGAAGAGTGTTGGTCCAAAAAAAACAAAAAAAGGAAGTTTGAAGAAAAAAGGTTGTAGTTGTTTATATGCAACATTGGAAAGATACAGCTTGAGGTAGGATGTTCTGCAAAAGGCTGTATCTGAAGTAAGAAAAATGTCCTTCTGACAGCCATCTGTCTGGCAGTAGAGTCACAGAATCACTTGGTTTGGAAAAGTCAAGTTAAGATCATCAAGTCCAGCTGCGGACATCGCACTGCCAAGCTGCTTCTTGAGGGGAAACACAGACACCAAAGAAGGGAAGCACAGATGCCAAAGCATTGCTGCAGGCTCCAAGGCTGCCAGGCCTGGGTGCAGCCATGAGACATCTTGTGTGCTGTGGGACAGGTCACGCTGGGTGGCTCTCCGTGCCTCTGTGTGTGTGCATCGAGGAGGTGTGAGCTGCCAGAACAGCTCCTTTTGGGGCTGCCCGGCAAGCAGCTGCGTGGTCCTGCAGCGGGGAGATGCTGCTGTCCTTCAGCACCAAGCACCCCAGCTCCTCAGCCTCCTTCTCCTAAGAGGATAAAGTGTCTTGCAGGGCTTATGATTTCTTAGGAATATGGATCTTGGGGGGGATTAGTCTTTTCCCTCTGAGTTATGCCACGCAAGGTATGAATAAGTAATGCACAGCCAGTAATCCATCTATTGCCTAGGTAAATGCCAGGCTTTGTACACAGAGCATGAACACTCCATGGGGTTTCAGCTCTCATTCTTCTCTCCTGCACTGTTTAGTTTATTTCTCCTCCTGTTGGTGCCCAGCACTGTCTCCTTTGGCAGTTTTGGGTTTGACCATAGGAGGATGTTGGACATCTCACACACCTCCAAGTGTTAAATAAAAAGCAGTTGTGTTGTGGAGAGAGGGGTAACTGAATCCTGGAATCACATACAACATGCTTCTAAATGCTTAATGAGCTAATGTTTCTCCCTTTCTTGCTTTCTGATTAACATAGGGCTTTAGCTAATTAGCCCATGGATTACATTTGTTCAATATTCATCTCATCTATAAGTAATCTCTACTTGAGAAGGTTTTTCACTAATAACACTAATACCTGACCTGCCTGTGGATATTTTGGTGGGGGTGTGAAACTTGTGCATTGCCAGAACAGACTTTAGTGCTGTGTCTGACACAGGCATTACAAATGTGAGATCCCTTCCCAGCAGACTCACTTCTGTTGGGCTGTCTGGTACAGAAAACTACAGGGTTTTAAAACAGCAGAAGCACGTTTTCCAGGCTCTCTCAGGATCTTTCATAAAATTGGACTCAGCTGAGCTGGGTTCCAGCCTGGCTTTTGACCAAAATCTCAGTTTACCTTTGCAAAAGAACTGTTTCTGACTAAGCCATGGAAATCCAGCATGGGCTACACATTAACCTGGGCATCTGTGTCCACAGAGTTCTTCCTCCCCCTCATGCAATCTTCTGCAATGCTGTGATGTTTGTCTGTACAAGGGTGTGGAGTGGCCTCTGTCAGAGAAGCATGGAAATGATCAGAAGGCCTGGACTCAGCAGCATTCCCTAATCATAGAATGATCATAAAATGCACTGGGTTGGAAGCGACCTCTAGACTCCATCCAGCCCAACCCTGCTCCACTAAGCAGGACATCCCCAACTAGATCAGCTTGCTCAGAGCCCCATCGAGCCTGACCTTGAAGTTCTCCAGGGATGGGGCCTCAGCTTGGCAACCTGTTGCAATGTTTGTTCCATCACCCTCATAGGGAAGAACTTCTTCCTAATATCCAATCTCAATCTACCCTTCTCTAGTTTCAAACCACTGCCCCTTGTCCCTAGGGCTGCATACTTTTGTGAATTGTCCCTCCTCAGCTTTCTTGTAGGTCCTCTCCAGGTACTGGAAGGCTGCTCTGAGGTGCTTTCTTCTCTCCAGGCTGAATACCCCCAACTCTATCAGCCTAGCTTCACAGGAGAGGTGCTTCAGCCCTCTGATCATTTTTGTGGCCCTCCTCTGGACCCACTCCACCAGGTCCATGTCCTTCCTGCTGTGTTGAAGGCTCCAGAGGTAGATGCAGTACTCCAGGTGTGGTCTCTTCTCCCAAGTAACAAGTGGTAAGAAAAGAAGAAACAGCTTCAGGTTACACCAAGGAAGGTTTAGGCTGGACATTAGGGAAAATTTCTTCACCCAAAAGGTTGTGAAGTCCTGGGACAGGCAGACCAGGGAAGTGGTGGAGTCACCAGTTCTGGAGGTGCTTAAAAGCTGTGGAGATGTGGTGCTGAGGCACACGGCTTAGTGCTGGACTTGGCAGTGCTGGCTTAATGGTTGGACTTGAGGATCTTAAAGTTCTCTTGCAACCAGCGTGGTTCTATGATTCCATGAGCTCCTGGGAGGCAGAGATATTGCTTTTTTCATTCCTTCCCTGTTGTTATTTCACACTGCTCTCTCTCTGGCTTTCACTCACCTCATGCCTCAAGGCACAGCTGGGAATCTCCCAGGAAGGAGTGCAAGGAGCTCTGTACATGCTGTTAGCCTATGTTTGAGCTGCAGAACAATTACAGCCAGAGGGCTGCTAATTTGGGTGGCCTGTCAGGAAGAATTAAACCCAAACCAGGCAAGGATGTGCACTGGCAGCCCCTGGAGCTGTGTCAGCTTGGAGGAATAGCTCTGGACGTCAGATCAGTCACAGAACACAGCCCATCAGTCTTCACTGCTTCTTAGCATGTGGAAGGCAGTATTAGCACAGTATCACAGCACACAGAACATGAGAGGTTGGAAGGGACCTCCAGAGATCATCAGGTCCAACCCCCCTGCCAGAGCAGCATCACTTGGGGCAGTCTGCACAGGAATGCATCCAGGTGGGGTTGGAAAGTCTCCAGAGAAGGAGACTCCACAACCCCCCTGGGGAGCCTGTTCCAGGGCTCTGTCACCCTCACTGGAAAGAAGTTTCTCCTCATGTTGAGCTCAAATCTTCTGTGTTCCAGTCTGTATCCATTGTTCCTTGGCTTATCACTGTGAACCACCCAAAAGAGCCTGGCCCCCTCACTTGACCCCCACCCCTCAGCTATTGATAGACATTGATCAGATCCCTCTCAGCCTTCTCTTCTCCAGACTAAACAGCCCCAGAGCTCTCAGTCTCTCTTCACAGGGGATTAATTTTTTTAAGATGATGCTTCTATTGCCCAGCTGTATGAGGAAAGAGCTCTCCTTGAGCAGCAGCCTTCAGGGAACCACTGCAGTTATCAAGACCCCAAGCCTAGGACAAAGCACAAGCCCACATCTGCCAGCTCACTGCCATCTTCACCAACTCCACATCTCAGGCTAAGCACACGGTTAGAGCCACCCTGCATCCACCTGAGCCTGTCAGTGCTCTCCAAGCATGGCATGGAGGGGTTTTGTGATGATGCCAGTCAGATGGTGGCTGTTGCTCCTGTGTCTTCCCTCCTCATCATTGCCCTTGACAGGCTTTGAGGGCAGCAGGCTCTTGATCATCCACTGTGGCCCTGGCACCCTTTGTGTAGTTAAGTGATGTTGGGAAAACCATTTAGATTTCTAACATCAGACAGAAGCTTCTCTGCATCTTCCACACTCTTTGTAGTGAATGGACACTGCATAACATTTTTTTTTCCAACCAATTACTCCCTCTCTGAAGAGTTAATGGAGTCCACAAATGAAGGCTGTGAAGTTTCCAAGGACAAGAAGAGAAAATAGAGGAGAATGTGTGTGGAAAACCAAGAGGAGAGCAGGTTTGTTTTGTTTTGTTTTGGTTTGGTTTTTTTTTTTCACAAATTCTGGAGTAGGAGAGGAACATTTTCTTAGGGAGGAATATTTTGGTGGGCTCCATTCCTGCCCTACACACCTGCTTAGATCTGGGTTGGAGGAGAAATTCCAGCACGGTCCCCTCAGCTTTGGAGGGGATGCCTGAAAGGCCAGGAATGGAAGGCACAGTATGGGAAGATCAGGAGAAGGATGTCCTTCTCTGGAGATGAGTTCTTTTTGCTGCCTCATGTTCAGCCCCTCCAGAAGCAGACAGGATGCTGCTGCTGAATTTTCCTCTCTTTTGTTCTTTTTCTGAGAGGACTTTTGTGGGGGGAAAAATATTTTAAAGAATTCAGCTCTAGGATCTATTTTTCTGAATCCCAAGATTTTTCTAATATGGATAGGCAGAGATAAAGTTACCTGACAATCCAGTGATGGCAGGAGGGTCTTGCATGCTTTTAACCTCTTCCCAAAATGTGCAAAGCTCCCAGAGGAGCTCTGCCTGCAGCTGTTTGAGCCAGACCCTCAGCTGCTACAAGCCCCTTGAGCTTTAGTGAATTCCACAAGGCTCTGACAAGTTAAGCCAGTCACAGGTTTGTGCCAAACAGCCCTAAAGCTTCTGCTGGATCACAGGTTCATAGATGGCTTCAGGCTGGACAGGGCTTTGAGCAACCTGTTCCAGTTGAAGATGTCCCTGATGACTGCAGGAGGTTTGGAGTAGATGACCTTGAAAGGTTCCTTCCAACCTGAAACCTTCTATGATTCCACGCACAGGACTTTGAGGCATCTCCCCATACAGCACTTGCAGAGTCAGAAGGTGCCTGTGCAGGTCCCTCCCTGTGTCAGAAGAGGTGAGAGGAAGACTGGAAGTCAGAACTAGAATCTGTTTAAAACTATCTCCAGGCCCTATACACAGTGGATTTAAATTGGGGGAAAAAAACCAAACCCAAATGGTCATTGTTGGAAATGTAAAGCCATGATAAGGAAATGCTTGGAATGTTTTTTTTTTTGGGTAGGTTTAAACCCAGCATCATGGGTTTAAACTCACAAAGGATGAGAGTGAGCTGAGGCAGAACAGAACCAATTTGTCTGAGGGGCATCATATCATGCCACAGGAACTGCTTCCTCTTTTACTCCTTCTGTCCTCCTAGATAGCTGAGATCTGGCTGAGGTCAGAGGTAAAAATGTCTTTTACCCTGTGAGAAAAGCATTTCGGGGGGATGGCATCCTTCATGTTCAAGCCGGGCTTGAGAACCAAGAGGGGAAGAGTGAGTGAGGGATGGCTGGCAGGCTCTCACGGTAAGGGTAAGGAAGGGATGCTGATGGTCCATGCGGCTGAGGGGAGCAAGCCCAGCTGCGGTGCAATGGGACCTCCCTCTTGTGGCAGCCTCCTCGCACAGCGAGCATCTCCCTTTCAGCAGATTTACCACCCCCAGAGGGTGCTGTGCACGTGTAGACGTGGTGCTGAGGGATGTGGGTTAGTGGTGGACTTAGGTTAATGTTTGGGCTTGGTAGTCTTCAAGGTCTTTTCCAACCAAAAACGGTTCTAAGATTTCTTGTCCACCTGTGTTGTTCCAAACCTGAAATCTTTCATATTCTGCCCTCTCAGGTAGAATTGGAGCTACAGCCTCAAAAAGCAGAACACAAGTGAAAAGAAGGGTCTGTAGGCTTAAATATTCATCATCTCCTGGGAGATTTGTTTTTTGAGTTGGATAACCCCAGTGTTACAAACAGAACCGAGCTACTATTGATGAGCTTTTCAGTATCACAATGACACTGGATTTATTTATTATGGGGTGAAACTTTCAAATAAAAACTGAAAGCAGGTGTGTCCAAGCAGCCTTTTCCATCCTCTTGGACTGAGATACCACCTGGGATAAATCAGGATCTTCCAATAGAAGAAGCAGGCTGGGGTTAGGTTGGCCTGAGGTTAGGTGTTCCTGGGGTTAGGTGTTCCTGACTAACACCTAAGCAGCATAGTGAGGTTCGGTGAGCAGATTAAGCCCTGGTGTTATTGCCGAGCCCCTGCTGTTAAACTTGACTCATGTGATGGTGTAACAGGGTGAAACTGAGCCTGATTTATCCAGTGTCATCAAGTACGCAAGCACGGGCCCGGTTCCATGGGTGCTGCTTTGATTGGAAACTTTTATTCCAGGAGCTGAATCTGTTAAACCACTATCAAGTGTGTTTGAGATCAGGTAAAGTGAGGTCAGCACAGTGAGAGCTTCATCATGTGATGAAGATCCAAATGCAAAAGATGGAAAAGTTATTTCAGGAAGACAAGGTAGTGTTGATTAAAATATTCACCTTCTGTGTGGAATGCAGGCTGGATTTGGGGTTGGGTTGTTGCTTTTTCCTCTAACTGCATCAACAAGGCAACCAGCAACAGAACAAGAGGACACAGTCTCAAGCTGTGCAGGGGGAAGTTTAGGCTTGAGCTTAGAAATTCTTCACAGCAAGAGAGACTAGCCCTTGGAATGTGCTGCCCAGGGAGGGGGTGGGGTCAGCATCCCTGGAGGTGTTTAAGAAAAGCCTGGATGAGGCACTTAGTGCCATGGTCTGGTTGATGAGATAGGGTTGGGTGATCAGTTGGACTTGATGATCTTGGAGGTCTCTTCCAAGCTGGCTGATTCTGTGATTCTGTGACCTGTTCCTGCTGCAATTTGTTAGCAAGTGCTCATTGATGGTGTCACTACACAGTCACACTTCTGGCTTAATAAGCTTCCTTTCTGGTCTGTAGTTGTTGCTGTCACTGCAGGACTCTCTTCTAAACCAACAGTAACATCCTTTCACAATTGCAAGGAGAGAAAGAGGATCCTGCTTCTATTTATTAAGACCAAGTGGACAAAATCCCACCCAATCTAATCCAAACTTGGCTTGGACCTTGTTTTGAGCAGGGCATGGGCTAGAGATATCCTGAGGTGTCCCTTCACCTAAACAATCTGATGATTACTGAGAAACACCATGTGCTTGTGAGCTAATGGGGACTGTTCTGCAGGGCCTTGAGGGGTCTATTTAATCTAAACTAAGTCTGAGTCTTTAGTTTGGGCTGGAGTTCTGTATCTCTCCTTCTCTTTGCCAAAAGGATCATAGAATCATAGAATGGTTTGGGTTGGAAGGAGCCATTAAAGGTCTTCTAGACTAACCCCCTGCAGTGAGCAGGGACATCTTCTACTAGGTCAGGTTGCTCAGAGCCCAGTCCAGTCTGACCTGAAATGTTTCCAGGGATGGGACATCTACCAACCTCCTGGGAAACCTGGGCCAGGGTTTCACCCTCTACAGTATAAAAATTTCTTTCATCTACCCTGAATCTCCCCTTTTTTAATTTTAAAAATTAAAATCCCTCCTCCTGTTGCAGCAGGCCATGCTAAAAGTCTGTCCCCATCTCTCTTACAGCTCCTTTAAGTCCTGGAAGGCTGCAATAAGGTCTCCCTAGATCCTTCTCTTCTCCAGGCTGAAAAGCCCATTCTCTCTCAGCCTGTCCTCACAGCAGAGGTGTTCCAGTCCTCTGATCATTTTTGTGGCCTCCTCTGGATCCACTCCAACAGGTCCATGTCTTCCTTGTGCTGAAATTCCCTCTGGGTCACCGCTGTCACCTCTGATGTGGCCTGTGTCTGACTCCTGTCTTCTTTTGAGATGGTTAGCAGAAATGCAGAGCCTTTTCTCTCTGGCTGCACTTTTTCTGGCTGAGGTGTTGAATTTTAAACAAGCTCTCTGGCTCTTTCTCCAGTGTACCATGGAGGGAGTGTTTGCTGCTTGACTATTGATGTGGTGTTCTTGGAAGGGAATAGAAATAATGACAATATCCCATATTTCAAAATATATGCTGTCTAGCACACACCTGCTGAGGCATTTCCTTATTCTCAGTAGACAGGTACTGAACCTCTGATGTGGTTAAGACTTGTGCTCCAGACCCTTCACCAGTTTCAGTGACCTGCTTTGGACAATGTCCTTCTTGCAGTGAGGGTCCCAAACCTGAACACAGTATTTGAGGTGCAGCCTCAGCAGTGGCAGGTGCAGGGCGAGCATCATTTCTTGGATACCTCTTCTGGTTCAAGCAGATGAGATGCAGAATTATTCTTTTACTTTTTAGGGTGTCAGGTAATGATGAGACTAGGGGGAATGGAACAAAACTAGAAATGGGTAGATTCAGATTAGATGTTTGGAAGAAATTCTTCCCCATGAGGGTGGTGAGACACTGGCACAGGTTGCCCAGGGAGGTGGTGGAAGCCTCATGCCTGAAGGTTCTGAAGGCCAGGCTGGATGTGGCTGTGAGCAACCTGCTCTAGTGTGAGGTGTCCCTGGCCATGGCAGGGGGGTTAGAACTGGTTGATCCTTGAGGTCCCTTCCAACCCTGACAATTCTATGATTCCATTCTCTTGCTTAATGCCTAAATCCTCATGGAGCGGCAGTGTCCCCTTGTATCATCTGTGCCTGCCACTGGCCAGCTGAGTGGAAAATAAGGAACATCTGAAACTGAGGAGGAAGGGAGGAGGGTAAGAAAGGAAAAAAAAGCTGTAAACTCCTAGAAACACTTTAGAGAAGCACTGGTGTGCTTGATGCTACGCAGCAGCATGTGGTGGCCACATCAGCGCTGTGTGTACAGCACTTGCCTCTGATAGCCAAGCTTTCATGGGGCTTTTCATAGGCCCACTAAAGGATAGAGGCTTCTTGTTAGCTGACAAAGCATGCTGTGTCATTTAATTAGCTGCCTGGGGTGGGCAGATCCCCAGGGCTTTCAATGATAAGAAAACTCATGGGGTTAAACAAGTTCTGCAAACACGAAGCACTTCTTTTGGCTGCTCTCCCAACTTCCAGTTGGACAGAATCGTTTTGGTCTCTCCTACCAGCACTCTGTGCTGCCTCCTTCTGTGTCATGGTGTGGAGGGAGTGATGGTTTTACCTGCAGTGGGTTCTTTTGTTGTTGTTTGGGTTTGGTTTGTTTTCTTTCTTTTGTTCTGCAGTTAGCAGAAGCCTCCACCTCTCTGCCCCACTGCTTTCAATTTCTGTGTCTCAGGAGGAGGCTGCTGACTCTAGCATGCCACACTCCCAGCTATGAGCTGATCCTCCTCCATGGGAATGCTTCCATGAGAATCCCACTCAATTCTTGAACATCTGGCATCAGGTGATGGTTAGCTGCCTTTTCCCAGCAGTTAAGTCCAAAGTTTCCAGCCCCAGGAGACTCAGGAAAAAAAAGCAAGGAGGGCATCTATTAATTTGTCTGGGGACACATTGTGGCACCTTTATGGCAATCTGTTTCTTAATTATGAAATGCAATATCAAATATCCCTGCAGACAGTGGATCAGAGAATGGTTTGGGTTGGAGGGAGTTTGATCAGCTGAGGCTGAGTTCCCTGGCAATTGGTCATGGTTGCCCAGCTCAGCCTGAGTTTTCCTGCCCCTTCCTGCTAGAAATACTGGAGACTGTGATCTTTGCTTTTTTGGGGGCAGTGCTGATGACAGCAGACAAAAATAGATGTGTAGTATGTAGACCAAAGAGAGCAAGAAAAGAAGAGGGCATTGCTGGAATTGGTTAGGTACCTGCAGGTGAGGTCAGAGATGGAGTGGCAGAAGTGGGGGTGAACTGAAATGGTTGTGGTCAGGCTGGAGGTTGGGGAAATGCCCTGGTTAGGGAGATGCCCTGGCTGGGGAGATGCCCTGTAGTGCCATTGAACTGCCAACTCCAACACAAATACAGCTAGCCCCCTTGGGAGTCTGAGACTGAGTATGTGTGTGGAGGGTCTCCCTCACTGGGGGAGACAGGGTGAAGTTGCCAAGGGTGAGGCCCAGGAGTATTGGGGTCCTGGTGTGTTTCTGACATGCACCCTGACTCGCTGAGCCCTGTGCTGGGCTGGAGGGCTGCACCCTTTGGAAAGGGGAGGGGGTCTGGTGCTCATCCCCACTTTGGGTTTGGACCACTTGTGTAACATCCCCACAAGATAGTAACGTTTTGGGCCAAATTCTACTGTTTAATAGTGGATTCATCCCAGGGAATCACAGACCCACAGAATTTTAGGGGGTGGAAGGGACCTCCAGAGACCATTGGGTCCAACCCCCATGTCAAAGCAGAATCAGCTAGGGCAGGTCACACAGGAACACATCCAGGTTGGCTTTGGAGGAGATCAAAACACTGAAATTTCATACCCCTGCTGTCATGATACCCTCTCTTTCTTATTTTCTGTATAAGGAGATACATATATGAAGGAAACAGTGTTTACACAGTGTGTGATATATAATCATACTGTATATGTGATATATAACCATACTGTACATATTCTACAGGAGACATATACAGGAGTTCTTTTTAAGCCTGGCCTATAGAAAAGGTGCTGAAGCTTTCTTTACCTATAGATTGATCAATGGGTCAGAGATTGGATCCATGGCCAACATTAACAGGAGGAGCTTCAACAAGGCCAAGCACCAGGTCCTGCACTTGGGTCACAACAACCCCAAGCAACGCTACAGGCTTGGGGCAGTGTGGCTGGAAAGCTGTCTGGTAGAAAGGGACCTGGGGGTGCTGATGGACAAGCAGCTGAATAGGAGCCAGCAGTGTGCCCAGGTGGCCAAGAAAGCCAAAGGCATCCTGGCTGGGATCAGAAATGCTGTGTCCAGCAGGAGCAGGGAGGGGATTGTCCCCTTGTGAGCTCTGGGGAGGCCACACCTGGAGTGTTGTGTCCAGTTTTGGGCACCTCAGTCCAAGAGAGATGTGGAGGTGCTGGAGCCAGGGCAGAGGAGGGCAAGGAAGCTGGGAAGGGCCTGGAGAAGAAATCTGATGAAGAGCAACTGAAGGAGCTGGGGAGGGTTAGTTTGGAGAAGAGGAGGCTGGAGGGTGACCTCATGGCTGTCTACAACTACCTGAAAGGAGATTGTAGAGAGGCTGCTGCTGGTCTCTTCCCCCAGGTAATTAGTGACAGAACAAGAGGGAATGGCCTCAAGCTGTGACTGGGTAGGTTTAGGCTGGATAGTAGGAAACATATTTTTCCTTGCAAGAGTGGTCAGGGATTGGAATGAGCTGCCCAGGGAGGTGGTGGAGTCCCCAGGCCTGGATGTATTTAAAGGTGGTTTGGATGTGGTGCTTGGGGCTGTGGTTTAGGGTTGCCCCTTGTAGAGTAGGGTTCTGGGTTGGACTTGGTGATCCTGAGGGTCTGTTCCAACCAGAATATTTCTGTGATTCTATGATACCTGTGACATGCAAAAAGAGCTCCTGGGTCTTGCAAGAGGAAGAGGCCAGCACTGCTTTCACACCCCTCTGCTCTCACGCCCTCAGTACCGCTGCAACGTGGCAAACTCACTCCTTTAATCTAGGGCTAAGTGGTAAATGGATGCAGAAAGGCCATGAAGCAAACTCACAAATTAGTCTGCTTAAAAGGCTGTGCTTTACATATTTGAAGATAATTGGCCCATCATGACTAATTCATAGAGTAGTAAAATGTCTGCAGGAAAAGAGCCATCCATCCCCACCCTCTAGCCTTAGACTAAATAGCTGCAAAGTCTATGTTTTGGATTTTTTTTTCCTCCTTTTATCTTAATGGATGTGATCATGAAATATGGATTTTTTTTTAAACTTTTTGTTTTAATAACATAAAAGAAACTTTCTTGGTTCTGCAAAGATAAGGCAATGGACATCAGGAAGAGGCCTTACTGTTGTTTTCTGTGGCCTGGTACGAAATTCCAAGGGCATTATTGCTATTGCATCCCAACCTGCTTCAGCAGTGAAGTGAAAAGCAGAATTCATGCCACAGCTTTTTCTGCTGTGGACAGTGCAGCAATCAGATTTGCAGGGAGAAGCCTTCTGTTATTTGTGCATTGGCTGCACCAAATTGATGACAACACTCTTGCAAATGGGTTTCTGTCTTGCACAGCTGTTTCCATGACAGTAGTCAGCAGATGACTGTGCTCTGATGGGGATTGAGAAGGTAACCTTTCCATATGGAGCACCTTGGTGCCTAGAGTTATTCCCAGAGAATTTATTAGCCCTTCTGTGCAGATCTAGAAATGAATACTGGGAAAAAAATAATTAAAAAGTAAATGATTATTCCTATGAAAGCATCTGGCTGTTAGAACCAGAACATCATTTTCTCCTGCCTTTTTAATGCCTTTTCTGGGCTGACCCTGAGATAGGATACAAAGCCTTCAGTACCATGAAAATCAGTGGAAAATTGGAAAGAGGAGAGAAAGCAAAATAGCAAGAACCTGAAGTTTCTATACTTTGGGGACAAAGAAGCAGTTTTGCTAGCAGGTAGGAAATAAGCAGTGCATGATGGAAGACATAATGTACAAGAGATTAAGTCACTATCACAGTATCTTTCCCATCTTACTTCTGATCATTCTCTCATGTCCTAGAAGGACTGCCAAGGGAAATGAGCTGACTGAAGTGCAAGCCAACAGCAGCAAACAAGTTTTGCCTTCATTTGCTGACCTAGTGAGCTGATTGGTATGCTCCAGGGGCTACCCTCTGCCATCCCTCGGTTTGCTTCACACTTGCTAACACTTGTACCAACTGTCTCTGTGAAATAGATGTTCCCTGGTATTGAGTGGGAATTCACAGACCTGGGCAGCAGCATGGAAAAAACAAACAAAAAACTCCTCCTGTAGGTTATGGTTTTTTGAAAGTCAAGCTTTCTTCTATTTCCCTCCTGTCTTGTTTTTAAATCCAGGCAGCAACAACCCCATACAAGAACAGTAGGCAGTAAGAGACATCCAAAGTCTGGCTTTCCAGCTGGAAAACTGCACCAGAACAGGTTAGGAAGTGGTCTGCTAGAGAGCAGCCCTGTGGAGAAGGACCTGGGAGTCCTGGTGGACACCAGGTTCTTCATGGGACAGCAATGTGCCCTGGTGGCCACAAGGCCAATGGGATCCTGGGTGCATTAAGAGGAGTGTGGCCAGCAGATCCAGGGAGGTTCTCCTCCCCCTCTACTCTGCCCTGGTGAGTCCTCACCTGGAATATTGCATCCAGTTCTGGGCTCCCCAGTTCAAGAGGGACAGGGATCTGCTGGAGAGAGTCCAAGGGAGGGCTATCAGGATGAGCAAGGGACTGGAGGAGGAACTTCTTCACTGTGAGGGTCACAGAGCACTGGAACAGGCTGCCCAGAGAGGTTGTGCAGTCTCCTTCTCTGGAGACTTTCAAGCCCCATCTGGCTGTGTTCCTGTGTGACCTGTGCTGGATTTTCTGGTCCTGCTGTGGCAGGGGGGTTGGACTTGCTGATCTTCGAAGGTCCCTTCCAACCCCTAACATCCTCTGAGCCTGTGAACCTAAAGATGAGCAGCAAGAGATGAGCTGAAGAAAACCCTTGCTTGGAAGCATCTAAAATGAGTTTTGAACATACTCAGGCAACATGGTGTTACAAACTGAACCCTCCAGCTTTCACCTGAGCTGTGGTGTCTCAGCAGATCCATGCTGAGGAAGTGGAGAGAAGCTTCTGTTTGCCTCTCTTCCCGTGTTTCCACATGTATGGTGTTCTGCCTCACCTCTCTGCATGTACAAGCAGACTGGCCAGCCACACACAGCTCCTGCACACAACGAACAGCTACAGACCTGCGTAGTAACTCTGGATGGGCTGCCAGGGTTGGATTTGCTTGGGCTCGCTGTGTTCCCTAAAGCTACACCATGCTAAGCTTCAGGGGCTCCCCAACACTGACTTCTCCTCTCCCCCTAGTGTGGGACAGCATAAATTAGGGCTGGTTGAGACCCCTTGCTGTGGGCACTGCCAGCCTGTTAGACCCAGCAAAGCAGCCTACTCCTGCCACAGCTTTGCCTTAGCTCACCTTACACCCTTGCCCTGCTCCTGGCTCTCCTCCCCTTGCCTCCCAGACCTGGAACAGATTTGACTTCTCACATCTTCTTTCCTACATCCAGCATCTCTCAGAGACTTCTATTTTTGAAATTTAAGGAAAAAAAATAATCTCTTAATATCTCCTCAATCTTTGTTGCATCTCTGCAGGCTCTGTGCTGTAATGTCTCTGATGTGCTCACAGCTTTTCAGTTCCAGCTATTCCAATTGATCTGTTTCCTCCTGCTGTTGCTTTCAATATTTATTCTTCCCCTCAGCCTAGCTGATGCTTTTTCAGCTTTAACACCTTCTCCCAAGCCAAGGCTTGTCTCATTTCCTTTGCTGTAACTCTCTCCATGATTTCCCCTATCATCTTCCAAAAAAATACCCAAAAAAGTATCTTCACCTCCTTCTTCTTTTTGAGGAACAATTTGAGGATCCTCTGGTTCAAGATCCCCCTGCCCAGGCTCTTGTCACTTCTTGCAGTGCTACCTCACTTCCCATAGCATGGATGGATGGTTGGGGTTCTGCACACCATGCTTCTCTCAGATCTCCAAAGCCATGGAGAGGTCTGCCTTGCAAATCTCATGGAAATTCTCCTGGAAATATGGGCTGGATCCTGCATGCTGCTCACACAGGCAGCCCAAGACTATAAAGGTCAATTAGTCCAACATTCTCAGCAGCATCTTCAGCCAGATCAGGTTGCTCAGAGCCCCATCCAACCTGATCTGGAATGTTTCCAGGCATGGGGCATCCACCACCTCTCTGGGAAACCTGGGCCAGTATTTCACCACCCTCAGTATGAAAAATTTCTTCCATTCTATCTATTCTGAATCTCCCCTCTTTTACTTTAAAACCATCACCCCTTGTCCTGTCACCACAGGCCCTGCTAAACAGATTGTCCCCACCTTTCCTAGAGACCCCCTTTAAGTCCTGAAAGGCTGCAAGAAGGTCTCCCTGGAGTCTTCTCTTCTCCAGGCTGAACGACCCCAGCTCCCTCAGCCTGTCCTCATAGCAGAGGGGTTCCAGCCCCCTGATCATTTCTGTGGCCTCCCCTGGACCTGCTCCAACAGGTCCATGTTCTTCTTGTGCTGAAAGCTGCTGAGCTGGACACAGCACTGCAGGTGTGGGGCTCACTAGAGCACAGTAGAGGGGAAAATCACCTCCCACATTTGCATTAGACAGAGAGGAGGAAGTGCTGTGAATGCTGAAGGTAAATTTGCTTCCCACCAATGCCAGGTTTAATGTGGCACAATTAAGGCAAACCAAGGCTCACAGGCTCACAGGATGTCAGGGGTTGGAAGGGAGCTCCAGAGATCATCCAGTCCAACCCCCCTGCCACAGCAGGACCATAGAATCCAGCACAGGTCACACAGGAACACATCCAGATGGGTCTGGAAAGTCTCCAGAGAAGGAGACTCCACAACCTCTCTGGGCAGCCTGCTCCAGTGCTCTGGGAGCCTCACAGTGAGGAAGTTCCTCCTCATGTTGAGGTGGAACCTCCTGTGCTGGAGTTTCTATCCATTGACCCTTTTCCTATCCCAGGGTGCAAGTGAGCAGAGTCTGTCCCCTCCCTCTTGACCCCCAGCCCTCAGATATTTATAAACATTTATTAAATCCCCTCTCAGTCTTTTCTTCTCCAGACTAACCAGCCCCAGGGCTCTCAGCCTTTCCTCATCAGGCTGTGCTCCAGTCCCTTCAGCATCCTGGCAGCCCTGGATTGGAAGGCAGTTCTCCAGTCCCTTCACTGTCCTCATAGCCCTGTGTTGGACTCTTTCCAGCAGACCCCTGTCCCTCTTGAACTGGGGAGCTCAGAACTGGATGCAATATTCCAGGTGAGGTCTCAGCAGGGCAGAGCAGAGGGGGAGGAGAACCTCCCTGGATCTGCTGGCCACACTCCTCTGAATGCACCCCAGGATCCCATTGGCCTTGTGGCCACCAGGGTACATTGCTGTCCCATGCAGAATTTGTCCACCAGGACTCCCAGGTCCTTCTCCACAGGGTTGCTCTCCAGCAGATCACCTCCTGACCTGTTCTGGTGCAGTTTGTTATTCCTTCCCAGATGCAGGACTCTGCACTTCTCCTTAACCTGGGAAAGAACAACAAACTGAGGTACAGCTCTGTCCTCGGGTTGTGGTGATGCAAAAGGAGTGAGGTTTTCAGTGGGAAGCCAGGCAACAGCACAGCAGGGTGCTTCCTTGAGGGGTTTGTGTGGAACAGGTTTATTGCTTTCACTGGAGAGCCTGTGTGAGGAGAGCAAGTGATGCCACAGGTAGGGAGTGATGGGCTCGTTGCCATGGGAACCACGTTTGACTGGAATGGCAAAATCCATCCTTGTCTAAAACCTCTGCTGTGTGTTTGGAGCTTGAGCCCTTCCCATCATGTGTGAGGGGATATGATGGATTCTGCAAGGAAACAAAATCTCTCTGCATGCCCTGCACTGTTGGCTGCCTGGCTTGGGCTCTGTGGGATGATTAATTAATGCCATAGCTTACTTTAAATAGATGGAGGCTTTGTCCTGCCATGCTGAAGACCCAGTCCTGTAACTACTGTCTTTATTTCAGGGGAGCAAAGCTCCTGCTCCCAGGAATGGTAACCAAAAGAGCAGCAAGACTGTGAGCACTGATCATAATCACTGATCATAATCACTGATCATAATCAGGGCTCTGGAGGCTGATCACAATGTGAGGAGCATAGGGGCTGCTGAGTTTGACCCAGGGGGTCATGGTAACTACCTCTAATTTTGAATCCCTCCCTGTGGAGCAATTTCTTTAGGAACTGGTGAGCCAGGCTCTTCCTGGGCACAGCTCCCTTGTGTCCTGGGGACTGCCTTTGCATCATCAGTTCAAGAGAGATGCTGAGTTGCTGGAATGTGTCCAGAGAAGGGCAACAAAGCTGGTGAGGGGTCTGGAGCACAGCCCTGTGAGGAGAGGCTGAGGGAGCTGGGGGTGTTCAGCCTGGAGAAGAGGAGGCTCAGGGCAGACCTCATTGCTGTCTACAACTACCTGAAGGGAGGTTGTAGCCAGGTGGGGGTTGGGCTCTTCTCCCAGGAAACCAGCACCAGAACAAGAGGACACAGTCTCAAGCTGTGCAGAGGGAAGTTTAGTCTTGATCTTAGAAAGAAGTTCTTCACAGCAAGAGATATTTGCCATTGGAATGTGCTGCCCAGGGAGGTGGTGGGGTCAGCATCCCTGGAGGTGTTTAAGGAAAGCCTGGATGAGGCACTTAGTGCCATGGTCTGGTTGATGAGATAGGGTTGGGTGATCAGTTGGACTTGATGATCTTGGAGGTGTCTTCCAAGCTTGATTTTGTGATTGGTTGATTTTGTGATTCTGTGATTCTGTGATCACTGTGGTGCCAAAACAGTGCTCCAAGCATGTTGTGCATTTTCCTTTCTTTCTTCCCCCCATCCTGTACTGTGGTCAGCAGGGAAGCAGTTCACACTGTTCCCAGGTCAGAGGCTCATGACTGGCAATGAAGCTAACAGCCCATTGGGAAGAGCAGAGGTGATTCTTGCTGCTTCAAACTGCTGGGCTTGCTTGTTTGCAAACTCAAGCTGCTGGTGTGACTCCTCAGTTACATCCCAGGTTATCATTTTCTCATCAATTACCTTTATTATTATTTTTTTTTTTTGGATGGGGAGGAAGCCTTTAATTGATTCATTTATTTTCTGCATCTGTTTTGTGTATTTGAAGAGATAACTACACTGATCTGTTCATAAATATTTGTGTCTAGCAATGGGATTTGTTTAATGATGACAGGATACAGCTTGTGAACATTCCCTCCTTCAGCTACTTTCAGTAATGCTGATCTTTCACACCTGGGAGTCCCAGAGATCTTTCTCATCTCTGCAGTTTACAAAATATATCAACAGCCTGAGAATAAACAAGAAAACAGATTCCTCTGCCTTCCCACCATGACCAACTTGATTCTGCTGTTGTTGTAGGGGTTTGCCAGCTTGCAGTATCTCATACAAGGGCCATTTGCACTCTCAAATTGTAGATTTTATTTATTTTTTCCAAAGGGGAACAATTTCCTTGTTTATACATTACCAGCACACAGCCTGAAGAAGGTCTGAAGTCCCATTAGAGCCAGGAGACACAAAGTGATCCCTGCAGATTGATGAATCTGAAGAAGGTCTGAAGAAGGTCTGAAGTCCCATTAGAGCCAGGAGACACAAAGTGATCCCTGCAGATTGATGAATCTGAAGAAGGTCTGAAGAAGGTCTGAAGTCCCATTAGAGCCAGGAGACACAATCTGATCCCTGCACCAGTGCAGACTGATGAATCAGGGACCCACAGAATGATTTGGGTTGGAAGAGGAGTTTCAAGGGCACCTAGGGCCACCTGCCCTGCAGTAAACATCTTCAACTAGGGCCACAGAAATGACCAGGGGGCTGGAGCACCTCTGCTATGACGACAGGCTGAGGGAGCTGGGGGTGTTCAGCCTGGAGAAGAGAAGGCTCCAAGGAGACCTAATAGCAGCCTGCCAGTACCTGAAGGAGGCTACAAGAAGGCTGCAGAGGGACTGTTTGCAAAGGCCTGCAGGGACAGGACGAGGGACAATGGCTTGAAATGAGAGAAGAGCAGATTGAGATTGGATGTGAGGAACAAGTTCTGTACCATGAGGGTGGTGGAACACTGAAACAGGTAGTGGAGGCCCCATCCCTGGAGATATTCAAGGTCAGGCTGGACAAGGCTCTGAGCAACCTTATCTAGTGGAGGATGTCCCTGCTGACTGCAGGGGGGTTGAACCAGATGAGCTCTGGAGGTCCCTTCCAGCCCACACCATTCTATGATTCCTTTGCATTTAACCCCTTCAGGGTATTAGGGTCCCTCAGCACCATGAGGAGAGATGTCTCCTGCGTGCAGAAAGGAGGAAAGGCAGGGTGGAGAGAGTTAAAAATCCCTCCCTCCCCCTCTTTTGAAAGACATGGTGAGGACTGCAGGCTTTACAAGGGCTTGTTGTGATAGGACAAGGGGCAATGGCTTGAGGCTTGAGGAGGGTGGATTTAGAGTACATATTAGGAAGAAATTATTTACAGTGAAGGAGGTGAGCCACTGGAATAGGTTGCCTAGGGAAGTTGAGGGTGCCCCCTCCCAGGAGGGGCTCAAGGCCAGGTTGGATGAGACCTTGAGCAACCTGGGCTAGTGGAAGGTGTCCCTGTCTGTGGCAGGGGAGTTGGAACTGGATGATCTTCAGGGTCCCTTCCAGTCTGAACCATTCTATTCTAGGGATTCTATGAGTATGCCTTTTCTGATTTCTTTACTTTCCCAGCAAGAAGAGATTTTGGGGTTTGGCTCCCTCCAGAGGTGTGCTTGCTTCCAGCTCTCTGGGAGCCTCCTCAGGGGAGGTGCTGACCTCAGCCTCGGTCTTGGGGGCACGTTTCCTGCCCCCCCCCCCCCCCCCCCCCCCCCCTTTTTCAGCAGTTCCAGAAGCTGTCACCTCTGCCAGAGAAACAGAACTTTGTGACACAGAGAGAGAGGTGTGACACAGAGCAAGCAGTGAGCCCACCTGGCACTTACACCATACCCACCCTGGATAACAGGGAGTCATTGGAGCTGTGATGGATGAACCCTGTGGCTCCAGCCACTCGCTGCTGAACCTCTCTGCCTGCTTGAAATTCATAGAAATTCCTCTTACTGAGCCTGTTTACTGTGTGGATGATGAATATGGGCCTGAAACACTCTTGCAGTTTCCCTGGTGCTTTATTTGACTGCAGATCTCCCCTTGCCTTTCTTTTGTTGGCTGGCAAGGAGCCACTTGCAGGAGCAGGCTTCCTTTTCTGGGGACCATCAGCTGTGATTTTTCCTCTGATGCCTGCACACTGGAAAGCTGCATTATAGGCTCTAAATCAAGATGATTAGTATCCCTGCTACTGAGAGGAGTCACTATCAAGCTTGCCAGCACTTTGTTGTAAATTAGAGAATTCCCCATCTACGTTTCTGCAGGGAGCAGAGTTAATGAGAGAGCAGGGCAGGGCAGTGAAGGAAACTAAGGGTGTGCTGGTCTGGGAAGTCAGCAGTTTGAATAATTCCCTTTATTACAGAAGAGCTCTGACAGATGATATCAATACCTGGTAGATCAATGGCATATTTCTTGGATAGGCTTCAGATTTGCATATTGCAGCATTTACCAGCCAAGAAATGGAATGATGCATTTGAGGAAGACTCTGCAGTGGTTTGCTCCACTGCAGTCTTAACAGAAGCAGAGTCAGTGCTGCTGAGAGCTGATGACTTCATCTGCCTGTGTGAGATCTTAATGCATGACCAGATGACTTTGCTGGTGTTTGGGGGTTTGGCCCTGGGGGGATGCCAGGTGCCCACCAAAGATGCTCTATCACTCCCCTCCTCAGGACAAGGGGCAATGGATGGAAACTCCAGCACAGGAGGTTCCACCTCAACATGAGGAGGAACTTCTTCACTGTGAGGCTCCCAGAGCACTGGAACAGGCTGCCCAGAGAGGTTGTGGAGTCTCCTTCTCTGGAGACTTTCAAGCCCCATCTGGCTGTGTTCCTGTGTGCCCTGTGCTGGATTCTCTGGTCCTGCTCTGGCAGGGGGGGTTGGACTTGCTGATCTTCGAAGGTCCCTTCCAACCCCTAACATCCTCTGATCCTATGAACTGGACAGAGGAGAGAAAATACAACAAAAAGCTTGTCAAGATAAGGACAGGTCAGGATGAGCCAGCTGGCATTGGCTCTGTTGGACATAGTGGAAGCTTCTGTCAGCTTCTCACAAAAGCCACCTGTATCCCCCTGCTACCAAAACCTTGCCACACAACCCCAGCACAGCTCTATCTTTAGGACTGTCTAAACTCTGACCTGCTTTGGCATGTAGAGTAAAATCAGGGTGCAGGCAGGGTTGATAGCATGCAGTGAGGAAGGTCACCTTGTTCATACAACACAGAGGGGGTCTGGTGACCACATCCCATGCAGTAGCACAGGTCAAGGGCAGGTTCCCTGATTACTACTACAGGCATCTGTGAGAAAAAGCTTTGGGGACAGGAGAAATAAATGATGTGGGAAGTCACAGTGCCCTGTGACTCCAAGATGCATTTATTGTAACACAAAGAGTGTGCTCAAAGGGATTTTTCAGCCTGCCTGATAGACAAGGCAGGGCAGGATACTATCACCCTCTATGAAGTGATAGTCATAGCATCATAGGAAGGTCTGGCCTGGGAGGGACCTCCAAGGCCATCTAGTTCCAACCCTCACACCATGGGTCAGCCAGAACAGGTTGCTCAAGCCCACATCCAAACTGAACTTGAACACTTTCAGGGAGGGTACATCCACAGCCTCTATTGAGGAACCTCTTCCAGTGCCTCATCATCCTCATCTTTCACCTCTTATATAGACTGCCTCAGTCCCTGCTCCCTGGGAAAGTGTGTAAGCATTAGTGTGAAAGCATTTCCATGAACTGGCCCTCTTCTTGCACTCTGTCTAGGGCACTATTTGGAGCAGGCACACTTTGGAGCTGGGTCACCTTTGATCCCACACACAGTGCAGGCATTCCTACGTCCTCCCTGACCTAGGGCTGTGGGGACAACTGCTAACAGGTTTAGCCAGCCTGTAAACCAGGACCTTCTACAGCTGCAGGCTTAAGCCTCAAGCGTTGCAAGCCACCACACTGAGTAATTCCCACCCTCAGAGAATCTAGATCCTCATTAGAGTGTGCTCTGCAGGCCGTTTGGGGACACAGTGCTTCTAGAGGAAGACATCAACTACTTGGAGGCAGAGGGGAAGTCTGCTGGAGACATCTCTGGTGAGCTGTGTATGGTTGCAACCCTCCCCACTGCTGATTCACAGAACATTTATAGATCATATAAAGGAATTTGAAAATGGGATAGTTCAAATTATTTGGCCTCTCTCATTTCTTTTGGTTGCTACCTCCAAACCTGAGTGCTCTCATTCCCCATCTATATTTACCCCTGGCCATTTTGTACTGGAGTCCATCCAAAGAAGAGCACCAAGGGTGGTGCAGGGTCTAGAGCACAAGTCCTGTGAGGAGAGGCTGAGGGAACTGAGCTTGTTTAATCAGGAGAAAATGAGGCTTTAGGGATACCTTGGTGCTCTCTAGAACTACCTGAAAGGAGCTTGTAGTGAGGTGGGGGTTGCTGTCTTCTCTCAAGCAACAGGTCAAGAGGAAATGGCCTTGTGCCAGAGGAGGTTTAGGTTAGATGCTATGAGAAACTTCTTCACTTGGAACAGCACTGGAAGAGGCTTCCCAGGCAAGTGGGGGAGGCACCATTCCTGGAGGGATATGAAAGATGCATAAGTGTGGTGCTGAGGGCCACGGTTCGGTGCTGACCTGGCAGTGCTGGGTTAATGGCTGCACTTGATGATTTTAAAGGTCTCTTCCAACCTACATGATTGTCTGATTCTCTTCTATGATTCTGCTCCTGAGTTCTTCTATAAAGGGCAGCTCTGTCCTTCTGGCCCATTGGTTATTGCCCTTCTCTTTGCAGGGAGTGTGTCCACTCAGCCCTGCCTGGCAGCTGGAACAAACAAAGCTCTTAGTTAGCAATTCTACAGCAGCTCCTTCTTCCCTACTTGTCCTGGGATCCAGCTGAGAAGTAGCTGATTCTCTACAACATTGAAGTGTAAGATCTGCCACATTTTCTCATTAAATTCCCCTTGTTCCTCTCTTCAGAGCTGTCTGGTCATTTTCTTAGACTTGTTTTCTTCATGTCCTCTTTGCTACCGAGGAGTTCCCACGTTGAAACCTTGCTAGAGGGTGTGCTGATAGCACAACGTAATGAATGAGCACAAACATTGAAAACATTGATCTGTAATGAACCCTGCTGAGAATTTTCCTCTGGCCTGGTGAAACTTTTCTTCAGCCCAGCTGGTTGCAGTCACTTTAAGCACTTGACAATCCCTGTATTATTTCTCCCTTCATCTAATAACCCTCCATGGTAGTTGAAGGAAGTTCCAACAGATGCAGTGTACCACGTTTCCCTTTGTCTGGCAAGTGAAGTTATTCATCAAAGAAAGATAAATTCCAGTCTGACATAACTGTCATTGGGCAAACATATGCTAAATGTTGTTCCCTTTTATCTCCTTAATGACTCTCTTCTTCCCAGCTTCATTTAATGCTTGCATGCTGGTGAGGCCAGGCTGTTAGATCACAAGATTGTTCTCAGAGCTCTTTTCCTCTCTTTCTTAAACGAGTAACTGTTTGCTCCTCTTCCATGGGGTGCTGCACAGCCCTCCATGATGGAGGTCAGCTGTGCTGCCTTTGCCTCCTTAACATGATCTCAACCATCTCTCTAATCATCTCAACTTGCATTTTGGATGGCATCCAAATTTCCCTTCACCTTTTCAGCTTCTAAACCTCATCCTTGCTTTTATCAGGCCAAATGCTCTGTTCTCCTTCCCTCTGGGAGCCCTTTCCTACAGGCTTCTCCCCTGAGTTGAGGTGGAAGCTCCAAAGAGGACTTCTTTTTCTCTTAGACATATGGAAATACCAAGTCTTTTGCATTTCAAAGACCCAGCTTTTCAGTCCAGCAGAGTTGTGTTTCCAGAAGTTTTCCTTATTTCTCCATCTGTGCCTTTCTTTGTGAGACTCCCATTTATCTCTTCGGTTCTTTGAAAAGAATCAGCTCAGGATTTTTCCAGCCCAGATTATTTTCTTTTATCCTCCCTTCATTATGTGCCAAAGCCAACCTTAAAATAGCATCAGCTCTTCTTGGCTCAGTAACTTCTGCTCCCTGTCAGCTCTCACATCCAAATGCTCATCTATGAGATGAAGCATGCACAGAACAAACTCCATTATGTCCAGCCCAGCAGCCAGGCTTGATCACAGAAGGATAGAACTGTCTGGGTTGGAGGGGACCTTTAAAGGTCATCTAGTCCAACCACCCTGCATAAACAGGGACATCTTCAACTAGATCAGGTTGCTCTGAGCTCCATCCAACCTGACCTGGAATGTTTCCATTGATAAAGCTTTTACCACCTCTCTGGGCAACCTGTTGCAGATCTTTGCAGGCACTCTGGCTCCTTGGCAGGAGTGTGTCACTCTGGTGAGCTGGCAATTATGTCAGCTTAAATTATTGTGAGGCACTGCCTGGAGCTGATTGTTTTCCATAGCAAGCATCAGAGGGTACCTTCCAGGGCCAAGCCTCTCAGGTTAAGGACAGGAAATAAGAGCAAATCAGTGCTGGCATCAATCATGTCAGGAGTGATGAGTCACCAAAATGTCACAGCATCTTGGCAGTGCTCCTGGAGCTAAGTAACACCAGTGGCTGAACTAACCTGAGGCTGCTGGATTTGTGAAATAACACAATGCTGATTCTGGAGAGGCAATAACTTTAACTGGAGGCTGGGATGACTTGTTGGATGACTCAGATTAGGGCAATTTGCTGCTGTGATTGTATTTTGATTCATTAGAATCTTGGCCTGGAAGGTTAATTTTGTGCATTTATTTAATTCTGGGTTGCAGCTGAACCTCTCCTCTTGCCCAGATGACCTGACCTAGATTTGTGGTAGGCCTTTGGAAGAAAGCAGCTGTGATTTTCACACCTGACTTGGAAATTTAGATGTGGTGACTGCAGTGTGCAAAGTGCTGCCACCATCAAAGACAAAAAGTCCCACCTGCAGGGTTTCTAATGGGGCAGCTGATTGCTACAAATGCCTGAAAAAAATGCTCTGTGCTGCTCTCAGTGATGTTAATACCTCTGAAATGCCTGGCCTTCTGCTCAGCTCCACAAGCTTGGCACCCTCTGCATGGGACCACAAGGCAAAACTTCTTTCCTGTGAGGATGACAGAGCACTGGAACAGGCTGCCCAGAGAGGTTGTGGAGTCTCCTTCTTTGGAGATATTCAAAACTCAGCTGGACATGGTCCTGTGCAGCTTGCTCTGGGTGAACTTGCTTTAGTAGCAGGGTTGGGTTTGATGAGATCCCCTCAAATCCCTACCATTCTCTGATTCTGTGTGTACTGCTAGAATTTAGCTTATGCTAACCCTGCCTTCCTAAACCTGTGCATAAAGCACTGATGGGACTCTGATCCTCCTGGGCTGCAGAGCCTAGATCACTGGGGTCTGGATGAGACACAGAAGCACAGAATGTTAGGGGCTGGAAGGGACCTCCAGAGATCATCTAGTCCAAGCCCCCTGCCAGAGCAGGATCACCTAGGTCAGATCACACAGGGATGCATCCAGGCAGGTCTTGAATAATGCCAGAGGGGGACACGTGGGCCACATCTAGAGGCTGGCTCCTGCCCTGTTTCCCATTCTCATTTCAGTTCAGGCAGCATTACTTTGGGGTTACTCTTGACAATCAGCATCTTTGGTGCCATGTGCATTCCGAGTACCTTATGCCACACAGAGATGATCTGCTTCAGTCCAGTGTAAGTGCCCTTATCACAGTCTCACAGTGTATCAGAGGTTGAAGGCACCTCCAGAGATCATCAGATCCAACCCCCCTGCCAGAGCAGGATCAGCCTGGCAGAGCTGGATGTGAGGAAGAAGTTCTTCCCATGAGAGTGGTGAGAGCCTGGAATGGGTTGTCCAGGGAGGTGGTTGAGGCTCCATCCCTGGAGGTGTTTAAGGCCAGCCTCATCTAGTGTGGGGTGTCCCTGCTCACGGCAGGGGGATTGGAACTGGATGATCCTTGTGGTCCCTTCCAACCCTGACTGATTCTATGATTCTATGAATTAGGGTAGTCTACACAGGAATGCATCCAGGTGGGGTTGGAAAGTCTCCAGAGCAGGAGACTCCACAACCCCCCTGGGCAGCCTGCTCCAGGGCTCTGTCACCCTCACTGGAAAGAAGTTTCTCCTCATGTTGAGGAGCTTCTAGTTTGAACCTGTTATCTCTGATCAGCTCTAGCTCTGGGAGGGAAGGACAGGCTGGAGCCTTTATGTCCCCTCTTGAAGTCACTGTGGGGGAAATGCAATGCATAGAGTGGATGAGGAGAAATGCATTTATTTTTTTTTCCCCTCTAGACTCTTCTGAAATAAAAGCTGCTGTCCCTTGGCTGGAAATGGCTTGCAGGGTGCTGTAAAGCTTGAAGCATCATGTTCCCTTGAAAGGAAATCTTGCACAAAGGCAGCTTGCATTGCATCTCTGCCTGGATGCTTTTTAGAAGCAGTTCAGAAAACTTCAGTAGCTGCTGTAACTCTGCTTTCCCACTATTCCAGCTCTAATCTTTGCTGCCAGCTCAAAGCTGCCTGTGGGCTTCAGCCAAAAGCTCCATTATTTTGGCACCTGGTGGTCTGTAAAAATCTGTGAGTTGGGATCAGGGAACCCTCACTTCCAGCAGTGAGGGAAGAGTTTGTCAGCAGTTTAGTCATGGGAAAACCTTCTCCATGTTTGCTGCAGCTGCATGCAAGCAGGGTTACAGCCCTAGGACCAGTCCCTCTGTCTGCAAAGGCTCTTGGGTACCATGCAGAGCGTAAAGCAAAAAGTTACTTTTGCTCTTGGGGGGGGTCTGCTTGGGCTGAAACTGCAGATTCAGAGAGCTGCTAATTGAGATCTTTTGACCATTCTTCAGAGAGACATTTTAAAATTGGGGTTTTTAAAGGACTTTAGATGATTTTTCAATTCTTACTTTCAAAACCTGTGAAGAAATCTGATTCCTAAAAAGGATATACTGAAATCTGGCTTTCAAAAAATCATTCAGTTACCTTTCAGGGTGTTTCAGACTTTGGGACCTGAAAATTTGAGGCATGCAGAATCACTGATTACTTCTGGTATTTGGTTCCATATCCACTTTGCCTTTCTTCAGAGGATGAAATTTGCTGCACATGACTTTAGGGAAAAAAAAAAAAAAAGAAAATTTGATAATGGACAATTAGAGTCATAGAATTGTTAGGGTTGGAAGGGATCTCAAAGATCATCTAGTTCCAAACCACTGCCATGGGCTGGGACACCTCACACTGCATCAGGTTGCTCACAGCTACATCCAGCCTGGCCTTAAAAAGTTCGAGGGATGAGGCTTCCACCACCTCCCTGGGCAATTAAAATCAGGTGAAGTGAAAATTGCACTGAACAGTTCAGATCTAACTGAGGCCTCTGGGTTGCAAATTCTCTTAGGAGTATTTTTACTCTGGCACAAAAAAAACCCGTTGTTTTTATAAATCAGACAACATAGAAGTTTCTGGAAAGGGAGATCAAGTAACCCTAAATCCTAATTTTGGGTCTGCATCTGATGTCTGCCACATGTAGCCCACACCTGTGACAGATTTGCTGCACAACCTTGGCAGAGGTGAGGCTGATGCCTGCCTGGCTGTGTGCTCCCTGCCTGGCTGTGTCCCCCCTGCCTGCCTGTGTGCTCCCTGCCTGGCTGTGTCCCCCCTGCCTGGCTGTGTGCTCCCTGCCTGGCTGTGTGCTCCCTGCCTGCCTGTGTGCTCCCTGCCTGCCTGTGTGCTCCCTGCCTGCCTGTGTGCTCCCTGCCTGGCTGTGTGCCCTCTGCCTGCCTGTGTCCCCCCTGCCTGGCTGTGTGCTCCCTGCCTGCCTGTGTCCCCCCTGCCTGCCTGTGTCCCCCTGCCTGCCTGTGTCCCCCCTGCCTGTCTGTGTGCTCCCTGCCTGCCTGTGTGCTCCCTGCCTGCCTGTGTGCTCCCTGCCTGCCTGTGTCCCCCCTGCCTGCCTGTGTGCTCCCTGCCTGGCTGTGTGCTCCCTGCCTGCCTGTGTCCCCCCTGCCTGCCTGTGTGCTCCCTGCCTGGCTGTGTCCCCCCTGCCTGGCTGTGTGCTCCCTGCCTGGCTGTGTCCCCCCTGCCTGGCTGTGTGCTCCCTGCCTGGCTGTGTGCTCCCTGCTTGGCTGTGTGCTCCCTGCTTGGCTGTGTGCTCCCTGCCTGGCTGTGTGCTCCCTGCCTGGCTGTGTCCCCCCTGCCTGCCTGTGTGCTCCCTGCCTGGCTGTGTCCCCCCTGCCTGGCTGTGTGCTCCCTGCCTGGCTGTGTCCCCCCTGCCTGGCTGTGTGCTCCCTGCCTGGCTGTGTGCTCCCTGCTTGGCTGTGTGCTCCCTGCCTGCCTGTGTGCTCCCTGCCTGGCTGTGTCCCCCCTGCCTGCCTGTGTGCTCCCTGCCTGGCTGTGTCCCCCCTGCCTGGCTGTGTGCTCCCTGCCTGGCTGTGTGCTCCCTGCCTGGCTGTGTCCCCCTGCCTGCCTGTGTGCTCCCTGCCTGCCTGTGTCCCCCTGCCTGGCTGTGTGCTCCCTGCCTGCCTGTGTGCTCCCTGCCTGCCTGTGTCCCCCTGCCTGGCTGTGTGCTCCCTGCCTGCCTGTGTGCTCCCTGCCTGGCTGTGTGCTCCCTGCCTGGCTGTGTGCTCCCTGCCTGCCTGTGTCCCCCCTGCCTGGCTGTGTGCTCCCTGCCTGCCTGTGTGCTCCCTGCCTGGCTGTGTGCTCCCTGCCTGGCTGTGTCCCCCCTGCCTGGCTGTGTGCTCCCTGCCTGGCTGTGTGCTCCCTGCCTGCCTGTGTCCCCCCTGCCTGGCTGTGTGCTCCCTGCCTGGCTGTGTGCTCCCTGCCTGGCTGTGTGCTCCCTGCCTGGCTGTGTGCTCCCTGCCTGGCTGTGTCCCCCTGCCTGCCTGTGTCCCCCTGCCTGGCTGTGTGCTCCCTGCCTGGCTGTGTGCTCCCTGCCTGGCTGTGTGCTCCCTACTTGCCTGTGTGCTCCCTGCCTGCCTGTGTGCTCCCTGCCTGGCTGTGTGCTCCCTGCCTGCCTGTGTGCTCCCTGCCTGCCTGTGTGCTCCCTGCTGGCTGTGTCCCCCTGCCTGGCTGTGTGCTCCCTGCCTGCCTGTGTGCTCCCTGCTGGCTGTGTCCCCCTGCCTGGCTGTGTCCCCCTGCCTGGCTGTGTGCTCCCTGCCTGGCTGTGTGCTCCCTGCCTGCCTGTGTGCTCCCTGCCTGGCTGTGTGCTCCCTGCCTGCCTGTGTGCTCCCTGCCTGCCTGTGTGCTCCCTGCCTGCCTGTGTGCTCCCTGCCTGCCTGTGTGCTCCCTGCTTGGCTGTGTCCCCCCTGCCTGGCTGTGTGCTCCCTGCCTGTCTGTGTGCTCCCTGCCTGCCTGTGTGCTCCCTGCCTGGCTGTGTCCCCCCTGCCTGGCTGTGTGCTCCCTGCCTGCCTGTGTGCTCCCTGCTTGGCTGTGTCCCCCCTGCCTGGCTGTGTCCCCCCTGCCTGGCTGTGTGCTCCCTGCCTGGCTGTGTGCTCCCTGCCTGCCTGTGTGCTCCCTGCTTGGCTGTGTGCTCCCTGCTTGCCTGTGTGCTCCCTGCCTGCCTGTGTGCTCCCTGCCTGCCTGTGTGCTCCCTGCCTGCCTGTGTCCTCCCTGCCTGGCTGTGTGCTCCCTGCCTGGCTGTGTGCTCCCTGCCTGGCTGTGTGCTCCCTGCCTGCCTGTGTGCTCCCTGCTTGGCTGTGTCCCCCCTGCCTGGCTGTGTGCTCCCTGCCTGCCTGTGTGCTCCCTGCTTGGCTGTGTCCCCCCTGCCTGGCTGTGTCCCCCCTGCCTGGCTGTGTGCTCCCTGCCTGGCTGTGTGCTCCCTGCCTGCCTGTGTGCTCCCTGCCTGGCTGTGTGCTCCCTGCCTGCCTGTGTGCTCCCTGCCTGCCTGTGTGCTCCCTGCCTGCCTGTGTGCTCCCTGCCTGCCTGTGTCCTCCCTGCCTGGCTGTGTCCCCCTGCCTGTGTGCTCCCTGCCTGGCTGTGTGCTCCCTGCCTGGCTGTGTGCTCCCTGCTTGGCTGTGTCCCCCCTGCCTGGCTGTGTGCTCCCTGCCTAGCTGTGTGCTCCCTGCCTGGCTGTGTGCTCCCTGCCTGCCTGTGTGCTCCCTGCTTGGCTGTGTGCTCCCTGCCTGGCTGTGTGCTCCCTGCCTGCCTGTGTGCTCCCTGCCTGGCTGTGTGCTCCCTGCCTGGCTGTGTCCCCCCTGCCTGCCTGTGTGCTCCCTGCCTGGCTGTGTGCTCCCTGCCTGGCTGTGTCCCCCCTGCCTGGCTGTGTGCTCCCTGCCTGGCTGTGTCCCCCCTGCCTGCCTGTGTGCTCCCTGCCTGGCTGTGTGCTCCCTGCCTGGCTGTGTCCCCCCTGCCTGGCTGTGTGCTCCCTGCCTGCCTGTGTGCTCCCTGCCTGCCTGTGTGCTCCCTGCCTGGCTGTGTCCCCCCTGCCTGGCTGTGTGCTCCCTGCTTGCCTGTGTGCTCCCTGCCTGCCTGTGTGCTCCCTGCTTGGCTGTGTGCTCCCTGCCTGCCTGTGTCCCCCCTGCCTGGCTGTGTGCTCCCTGCTTGGCTGTGTGCTCCCTGCCTGCCTGTGTGCTCCCTGCCTGGCTGTGTCCCCCCTGCCTGGCTGTGTGCTCCCTGCCTGCCTGTGTCCCCCCTGCCTGGCTGTGTGCTCCCTGCTTGGCTGTGTGCTCCCTGCCTGCCTGTGTGCTCCCTGCCTGCCTGTGTCCTCCCTGCCTGGCTGTGTCCCCCCTGCCTGCCTGTGTGCTCCCTGCTTGGCTGTGTGCTCCCTGCCTGCCTGTGTCCCCCCTGCCTGGCTGTGTCCCCGCTGCCTGGCTGTGTGCTCCCTGCCTGGCTGTGTGCTCCCTGCCTGCCTGTGTCCTCCCTGCCTGGCTGTGTCCCCCCTGCCTGCCTGTGTGCTCCCTGCTTGGCTGTGTGCTCCCTGCCTGCCTGTGTCCTCCCTGCCTGGCTGTGTCCCCCCTGCCTGCCTGTGTCCTCCCTGCCTGGCTGTGTCCCCCCTGCCTGCCTGTGTGCTCCCTGCTTGGCTGTGTGCTCCCTGCCTGCCTGTGTGCTCCCTGCCTGGCTGTGTCCCCCCTGCCTGCCTGTGTGCTCCCTGCCTGGCTGTGTGCTCCCTGCCTGGCTGTGTGCTCCCTGCCTGCTGTGTCCCCTGCCTGTGTGCTCCCTGCCTGGCTGTGTGCTCCCTGCCTGGCTGTGTCCTCCCTGCCTGGCTGTGTGCTCCCTGCCTGGCTGTGTGCTCCCTGCCTGGCTGTGTCCCCCCTGCCTGGCTGTGTGCTCCCTGCCTGGCTGTGTGCTCCCTGCCTGGCTGTGTCCCCCCTGCCTGGCTGTGTGCTCCCTGCCTGGCTGTGTGCTCCCTACTTGCCTGTGTGCTCCCTGCCTGCCTGTGTGCTCCCTGCTTGGCTGTGTGCTCCCTGCCTGCCTGTGTGCTCCCTGCCTGGCTGTGTCCCCCCTGCCTGCCTGTGTGCTCCCTGCCTGCCTGTGTGCTCCCTGCCTGCCTGTGTCCCCCCTGCCTGGCTGTGTGCTCCCTGCCTGCCTGTGTCCCCGCTGCCTGGCTCTGTGCTCCCTGCCTGCCTGTGTCCACCCTGCCTGGCTGTGTGCTCCCTGCCTGGCTGTGTGCTCCCTACTTGCCTGTGTGCTCCCTGCCTGCCTGTGTCCCCCCTGCCTGCCTGTGTCCCCCCTGCCTGGCTGTGTGCTCCCTACTTGCCTGTGTGCTCCCTGCCTGCCTGTGTGCTCCCTGCCTGGCTGTGTCCCCCCTGCCTGCCTGTGTGCTCCCTGCCTGCCTGTGTCCCCCCTGTCTGCCTGTGTCCCCCCTGCCTGCCTGTGTGCTCCCTGCCTGCCTGTGTGCTCCCTGCTTGGCTGTGTGCTCCCTGCCTGCCTGTGTGCTCCCTGCCTGGCTGTGTCCCCCCTGCCTGGCTGTGTGCTCCCTGCTTGGCTGTGTGCTCCCTGCCTGGCTGTGTGCTCCCTGCCTGCCTGTGTCCCAGCAGGAGGCACAGCTCTTGATTGAAATGCCATCTCCTCTTGTGCTCCTGCTTGGTCGAGCACTGACAATCTCAGCAGAGGTTACTCTTCCTCCCAGAGAGCAGCTCTTGTCTGGAGTGTGGATGAGGCAGTGATGATGGGAATCCACAGGTGAGCAGGGGTGGGCCTTCCACTGGGCAATTACTGCCAGTGCTTGGCTGGGGTTGCAGGAGGTGACTTCAGCTCCAGCATTCCTCCAGCATTCCTCCAGCATTCCCATGGTCCCCTTCCCAGGAATGGGGGAGGTAGATGGCTGCACTTGACTCGAGAGCATCTGCTCCTCTCTTCTGGTATGGCTGTGACCAGTGTTTGCCCTTGACTTGCTGCAGAGCCTTTGTTTTATCCAGCTGAACTTCTGTGACCATTAGAGAAGTAAAACTCTTTTCATAGCATCACAGAATGGTTTGGGGTAGAAGGGACTTCTAAGAGCATCTTTTCCATCCCTCCTGCAGTGAGCAGGGACATCAACTAGATCAGATTGCTCAGAGCCCTGTGCAACCTGCCCTTGGATGTTTCCAGGGATGGGGCACCTACCACTTCTCTGGGCAACCTGAGGCAGTGTTTTGCTGCTCTCAGTGTGAAAAATGTCTTTCTTGCCTCTATGAATCTCCCCTCTTTTAGTTTAAAACCATCACCCCTTGTCCTAGTGCAACAGGGTCTGTCCCCATCTTTCTTCCAGGCCCCCTTGAAGCACTGAAAGGCTGCAATAAGGTCTTCTTCCAGAAGGAGTCACTAAGAGCCAGCTGCTTACTGTCTTCGGATGGGTGTTTGTCTGTCTTAACAAGTGGAAGGGTGTCAGGCTCACCTCAATGCATCTGCAGATGTCTGCTACCCATCAAGGAAACCTCTCACCAGCTCTTGGTTGTGCTTGGCTGTGCAGTCCTATCAGCCTTACTTTGCACTTCTTACTTCTCCTCACAGGTTGCTGTTTTTTCCCTCCCAGGTTCCTAAAGACTCTTTCCATGTTAACAGATTTAATTTTGGTTTGGTTGTTTCTCCTGCCATCATGCCTTAGGAGAGCAAACAAGCATTTGGGATGTTGTTCAGGGTCACCTTTTGATGTATCTCCGAGCTAGTCTCGGAGAGTCACTCTTTATCTGCGTTGCAGTTTTTCATCATGAGTTTATTAGCTCCAAATTACCTTCCTCCTTGCTTTCCAGTGCCTTCATTTTTGCCTGCAGACACAAGGCTTTATTGAACCTGTAAGCTCTGGCTTCTCAATTTTCCCCCCACTTGCTAAACTGATGCCTTGAAATCTCAGCTTCTCGAGAGCCTTCTGTACCTGTGGATTTTGTTCAGCTCTGTGACCTTCACTGACAAAGAGCTCAGAAAAAGTAGCTACCTTTCCAATGCCAACATTCTCTAATTGATGAGGCAAACATTCTTCATATGGCACTGAAGTTGTGCTTTTTTCCCCCCTACTGCTCTAAACCAACCTCTGCATGCTAGGAATTAGTTAACTCACCCCTCTGGTGAGACAATTTGATTCAGCAGGTGACTAGTGTCATGAAGGCAGTTGCAGGACATTATGGATAGTTTACCTCCTCTGAGTTTAGCTACCCATGCTGGATTAGTTGTCTTTGTCTCCATTTCTAGTTACAGAATCACAGAATTAACCAGGTTGGAAAAGACCTTCAAGATCATCAAGTCCAACATATCACCCAACACCATCTCATCAACTAAAGTATGGCACTAAGTGCCTCATCCAGGCTTACTTTAAACACCTCCATGGACAGTGACTCCGCCACCTCCCTGGGCAGCACATCCCAATGGCCAATCTCTCTTTCTGGGAAGAATTTCTTTCTAACATCCAGCCTAAACCTCCCCTGCCACAGCTTGAGACTGTGTCCTCTTGTTCTGCTGCTGGGTGCCTGGGAGAAGAGCCCAACCCCCACCTGGCTACAACCTCCCTTCAGGTAGTTGTAGAGAACAATAAGGTTTCTCCTGAGCCTCCTCTTCTCCAGGCTAAACACCCCCAGCTCCCTCAGCCTCTCCTCACAGGGCTGTGCTCCAGACCTCTCCCCAGCTTTGTTGCCCTTCTCTGGACATGTTCAAGCAGTGGAGAGAGATAGGTACCTCAGAGGACTCAAGCTCTCCACCAGACAGGCATCTTGGCTGTACCAGAGGTTAGGAGTTGGAGTCTCTTGCTTTCATTGCTGAGCAGAAAGCATATCCTTAGATGCATATATGGAGATATTCAAGGTGAGGCCCTGGGCAACCTAATTTGATTAGGGATGTCCCTGCTGACTGCAGGGAAGTCAGACTGGATGAGCTTTGGAGGTCTCTTCCCACCTGGACCATTCCATGATTCTCTGATTGCTTAGGTGTAGACATCCACCAAATGCAAGTGTAAACTATAGAGACCAATGCTGCCCTGAATGTTATCTGTAAAACAGCATTTGAAGCCTAAACTTCCATGAAACCTCTCCCAGGCAGCATCATGGTCTCCACCATCAGTAGGTTAATGCAGGGCTGTTCATCACAGAGTCCTCCCAAGCTGACACATGATGCTTATTGACTTGGCAGCATCTCTGCAGGCACAGGAAGACTTCAGCTGCTCCTCACACAGTTAGTGTGGGATTACCTACAAAAGGTTAATTCAGCCTCTCTGGGCTTTGATAGAGTCCAGACAGTAGAGGAGGATTCTTCAGAGGGCAAGTCAATGTATTTTAGGGCAGCCTTTAGCCCTTCCACACAGCAGCAGAGTTCAGCTCCAGTTTCAAGGGAGGTATTTATCAGAGTCTTAGAGATGGACCTCCAGACCCCATTGCCTTGACATTAGAGAGCCAAACCAAGGTCATGGGGAAAATTTTACAGCAACAAGACAGAAGCACCAGATTGAGGCAGAGTATGGGCAGCTGAATGAGAGTGATTGCCAGCAACCAAGACAGAGATGTGTTTGCTTTCTGTGTGCTGGGATGGCACAGCTAAGAGCAGAACAGCCCCACTCCAGGTGAAGCTGCTCTCTTTCTGCATTGCTTCTCTTCTGCAGGCAACCCCAGGTCTCCACAGAGAGTTTACTGGGACTGACTTCTGAGCTCATTGCATTTAATCTCTCTTTCATTATTGATGTAACTCCTCGTGCATTGCAGATGCTGCATTTACTGCTTATTGACACATGATGAAGTGTGGTGGAGATTTTGTATCAAGTGTAGTCCTTGTTTGCCTTTTTTCTTTGGTAAGGTTGTGAAAAGGTGTTTGGGTTTTTTTAACTGCTGGAAAGGGTGTGCCTTGAAAATCTCTGGAAACCATGGCCAGCAGAAGGCACTCACCTCATTTTGCCATGACATGGTCCATAAAGAAATCCTCTTCCTTCACTGACTGATAGGGAGGGAGCCTGAGGTTATTCTTAGCCTTTCCAATCTTTCTGAATATTCCCAGGCAGATGGAACACCTTGTGATTTGGCTAACCATGATATTTGTGGTTTAGCTAAGCCAGGCATAGAATCCCAGCATCATTTAGGTTGGAAAAGTCCTGTAAGATCATGATAGAGTCCAACTGTTAACCTACCTCTGTCATAGGATCACAGGCTCACGGGGTGTGAGGGGTTGGAAGGGACCTTTGAAGACCATCGAGTCCAAGCCCCCTGCCAGAGCAGGACCATGGAATCCAGCACAGGTCACACAGGAACACAGCCAGATGGGGCTTGAAAGTCTCCAGAGGAGGAGATTCTGCTGGTCAAGCCCAAGTAGCTAGGCAGCAGGTTGTCTGCTGGTTGTGTGTGCTGGGCATGGGAGCCTGGGTGAGAGGGGACAGTCCCTTCTCAAGCAGCAGTGATGCTTCCTCATCACTTCCCCATGTCCTTGTAGGTGGCTTCTGAGGGCAGGCAGCTGGCAGGTGCCAGCTGTGGTAAAGAAGAGCTGATGCTGGCACCTGCTGGGGTTGAGCTGGGATGCTGGCTGTGCTCTGCTAGCTCTCCATGGCATGGGGTGGGACCTCCTCAGTGGCTGGGGCTCTGTAGAGATGTCTCACCTCTACCACTCACAGTCTTCACACATCTGTCAGTGCTGTCCCAAGCCAGGGCACAGCTCTAGGACATGTACTGCCTCAATCTACTTAGCATTAAGGACTAGACTTTATTAATGATTCCACAACACCTGGCAAGAAAATGTGCTTCAGCAGCAGCTTTTCTTTCCCATCTGACAGACTAGCAAGTGCCTTCAGGGGCACATCATAGAATTGTTTTGGCTGGAAAAGACCTCAAAGACCATCAAGTCCAACCATTGACATAATTTTTTTTTAGCTTGGCCAATCAGTATCAGCTTCTGTCTGTCAACTCTGTGCATAAGGGGGAGCAAGCTTCTGTTTGTCCTGTTAACACTGCATAAGGGGAGCAAGAAAAGGAAAATGCTTTGTACACACTGTCTCTTCTTTCATACTTGGAGCCTGAAAAGGCTGCAATTTATTTCACTAAGACCAAAGGTTTTGGCTCTCCTCTCTCTCTACTCTGCCCTGCTGAGGCCACATCTGGAACGTTGTGTCTGGTTCTGAGCCCCTCAGTTCAAGGAGGACCTCAGGGAACTGCTTGAAAGAGTCCAGCACAGAGCCACAAAGATGATTAAGGGAGTGGAACATCTTCCCTGTGAGGAGAGCCTGAGGGAGCTGGGGATCTTGAGCTTGGAGAAGAGGAGACTGAGAGGTGACCTCATTCCTGTTTATAGAGATGTGCAGGGTGAGTGCCCAGAGGCTGGAGCCAGGCTCTGCTGGGTGATGCCCAGTGCCAGCACAAGGGGCAGTGGTGGAAGCTGAGGCACAGGGAGTTCCACGGAACCAGGAGGGTTGTGGAGTCTCCCTCTCTGAAGATACTCAAAACCTGCCTGGTTGAGCTCCTGTGTGATCTACTCTAGGTGATCCTGCTCTGACAGAGGGCTTGGACTGGATGATTTCTCAAGGTCCCTTCCAGCCCCTAACATCCTGTGATTTTCTGGGAAGCCTGAAAAGGCTACAATTTATTTCACTAAGACCAAAGGTTTTGGGCAAGATCCAGAATTGAAACAGCTGATTTCACTTCTTGCTTCAAAGTGCAGCCACCAAGCTGCCTGCTCCTCACTGCTTGGTTCCACAGCCATGCACATATGCTTCAATCCTTCCAGAACAATCATGTTTGCTGCAAACAAGTCAAACATTCACCAGTAACATGTAAATAAGAGCAGGAGCAGCAGATGTCCAAACAAAACCAGCACTATGCTATCCAAGTTTCAACTTGGCTCCCATCACAGACAAGCTCTTCCCAGGGGAAGGGGATTGCAGCTACAAAAGCTATGTTAAGGCAATGAAATAAATCTGGCCAGCTTGGATTTTGCCACCTTGGATGTTGCTGTTCTAACTTGGTGCTAATTCTTCTGAAGTTTATCATCCTTAAGGGTAGTTTTCCAGTAGTCACAAGCTTAACTTGCTTATAGGTTGGACTTGATGATCTCGGAGGTCTTTTCCAACTTGGTTGATTCTGTGGTCAATTCTGTGGTTAATTTTTAACATGATCTTTCTCATCAGTGGGATCCTGGGATGCATCAAGAAAGGTGAATCCAGCAGGGCTAGGGAATTCCTTCTACCTCTCTACTCTGCCCTGCTGAGACCACACCTGCAATACTGTGTCCAGTTTTGGGCTCCCCAGTTCAAGAGAGACAGAGACCTGCTGGGGAGAGTCCAACAGAGAGCCAGGAGGATGCTTAGGGGACTTGAGCATCTCCCCTGTGGAGAGAGACTGAGAGCCCTGGGGCTGTTTAGTCTGGAGCAGAGAAGGCTGAGAGGGGATCTGATCAATGTCTATCAATAGCTGAGGGGTGGGTGTCAAGTGGAGGGGGCCAGGCTCTTTTTGGTGGTTCACAGTGATAAGACAAGGAACAATGGGTTCAAACTTGAACAGAGAAGATTTGAGCTCAACATGAGGAGAAACTTCTTTCCAGTGAGGGTGACAGAGCCCTGGAACAGGCTGCCCAGGGGGGTTGTGGAGTCTCCTTCTCTGGAGACTTTCCAACCCCACCTGGATGCATTCCTGTGCAGAGTACCCTAAGTGATCCTGCTGTGGCAGGGGGGTTGGACCTGATGATCTCTGGAGGTCCCTTCCAACCTCTGATATACTGTGAGACTGTAATCTAACTAATTTGGTTGCTCAGCTCTTTCCCCCTGACTCTATCAGTTAGTGTCCCCCAGTATGTCTTATTGAAGCAGATTCCAGCTGAAGGATTCCCTTCTGGGTTTCCAAATCATACTGAATGAAGAGAGCTTTGAAAAAGCTTCAAGATAAGAACAGTGAAAAAAATGCAACCTCTTCTGAGAAAGTGTTTGATGTGCAAGTAAAAGAAATGTCTGGACTTGCCTGATCAGAATCTGATTTAGGCATCTGGCACAGGGACAATGGCCACACAGCTCTGTTGGTCTTCAAATCTGTGTGTACTGCAGTCATAGCTCATGGATATGAGCCAGCAGTGTGCCCAGGTGGCCAAGAAAGCCAAAGGCATCCTGGCTGGGATCAGAAATGCTGTGTCCAGCAGGGGCAGGGAGGGGATTGTCCCCTTGTGAGCTCTGGGGAGGCCACACCTGGAGTGTTGTGTCCAGTTTTGGGCACCTCAGTCCAAGAGAGATGTGGAGGTGCTGGAGCCAGGGCAGAGGAGGGCAAGGAAGCTGGGAAGGGCCTGGAGAATAAATCTGCTGGAGAGTGATCGAAGGAACTGGGGCTGGTTAGTGTGAAAAAGAGGAGGCTGAAGGGTGACCTCATGGCTGTCTACAATTACCTGAAAGGACATTGTAGAGAGGCTGCTGCTGGTCTCTTCTTCCAGGTAATTAGTGATAGAACAAGAGGGAATGGCCTCAAGCTACAGCTGGGTAGGTTGAGGCTGGACATTAGGAAACATTTTTTTCCCAGCCAGAATGATCAACTTTCCTAACATTGAGCCTGATTCCAGCTCTGTTTATTTCATCTCAGTTCAACTTCCCTAACACTGAGCCTGATTCCAGCTGTGTTCCTTTCATATCATCTCATAGAGACATGAGCAGATCTTGATATCCTTTGTGCTAGTATTCCCCTCAGGATGTTCCTCTGCAGCCTTCAGCAAGGCTTTCAGCTCTCAGTGGGGCTTTTGGGGTTTTAAATAGGAGTATTGAATGTGGGAGACATTAAGACACTGAGCCTGATTCCAGATGTATTTCTTTAATATCAGTTTAACTTTCCTAACACTGAGCCTGATTCCAGCTGTGTTTATTCCATCTCAGTTTGACTTTCCTAACACTGAGCCTGATTCCAGCTGTGTTCCTTTCATCTCAGTTTGACTTTCCTAACACTGACCCTGATTCCAGCTGTGTTTCTTTCATCTCAGTTTGACTTTCTTAACACTGACCCTGATTCCAGCTGTGTTCCTTTCATCTCAGTTTGACTTTCCTAACACTGACCCTGATTCCAGCTGTGTTCCCTTCATCTCAGTTTGACTTTCCTAACACTGACCCTGATTCCAGCTGTGTTCCTTTCATCTCAGTTTAACTTTCCTAACACTGACCCTGATTCCAGCTGTGTTCCTTTCATCTCAGTTTAACTTTCCTAACACTGAGCCTGATTCCAGCTGTGTTCCTTTCATCTCAGTTTGACTTTCCTAACACTGAGCCTGATTCCAGCTGTGTTCCTTTCATCTCAGTTTGACTTTCCTAACACTGACCCTGATTCCAGCTGTGTTCCTTTCATCTCAGTTTAACTTTCCTAACACTGAGCCTGATTCCAGCTGTGTTCCTTTCATCTCAGTTCAGCTTTCTTAACACTGAGCCTGATTCCAGCTGTGTTCCCTTCATCTCAGTTTGACTTTTCTAACCCTAGTGATGTTATTCTTCATTTTGACAGGGTAAGGTGCTGACAGTAAGGTATAAAGATGATATAAGCTTAGATCCAAAATTTTAATTCTTCTCTTGCATGTCCTTACAGACTACTTTTGTACCCCCATGTTCTTAGAGATACTCAAAAAGATTCCCCTGCACACACACCCCCCCCATCTGTTTGGTTGATTTTTATTTGGTTTCAAAATGTTCCACAGAAAAATGTTGTGAATCAATTTTACCTTTTCAAACACAACTAAGTTTGTAGTCCAGGCTATAGCTGTTTTGACTTAGGGACAGTCTGTAGCAGGATTGCTGAGAGCAGCCAGATTACTGTTTCAGCTCACAGTGGTCTAGGAAGAGCTGGAGAGAAGGAGCATTGTCTGTCCCTGTAAGTCACTCCTGCTCCAGGTATTCCTCTTGACTCCAGTCACATCCCTGCACTGCTGGCAAAGGCATGCCTTGTGGAAAAGGCAGGATTTAGCAGGAAATAATCCTCAGGTCCAACTCACACCCAGTTTCAGTTGGAATTTCACTCACTTGGTGCTCTCCAGCATTTGTCTTCAGGATTTTCTCTTTCCAAAGCCCTTCTGCACTTTCTCCTGGCAGCCCTCCCTGTCTCAGCAGCACAGAAGCACAGAATTGTTTCAGTTGAAAGAGACCTCTAAGATCATCATGTTCAACTGTTAGCCTAACACCACTGTGTCCTGAAGTGCCATGTCCACACATGAAAACCTCCAGGGATGGTGACTCCACCACCTCCCTGGGCAGCCTGTTCCAATGGCTGACCACTCTTTCAAGAAAGAATTTTTTTTTTAATATCCAACCTGAACACACAATTTGAGACCGTTTCCTCTCATCCTATCACCTTACACTAGTGAGAAGAGACAGAACCCCACCTCACTCCAAGCTCCTTCCGGGGAGTTGTAGAGCCTCCTTGCTTGTAACCAGGTGTAGTAAAGAGTGGCCCAGGTCACCCCTCCTGCCCACAAAAGATGATCATAGAATCATAAGCTATGACCACAGCACACACAGATTTGAAGAGCAAAAGTGCTGTGTGGCTATTCCCCCTGTGCCATGGCTGAAATCTAGTACAAAGACAGGGAAAGGTCCTCCCTTCCCCACTTCATTCAGCCTTATCATGTCTCCAGTATCAAGGCAGTCTTGCTGTGAGTCTCTGCTTGATGAGAAGAAATCAATGTTGATGAAGATTCACCAGTGCAGGGCAGAGCTCTGTTCCTTCCTCTCCCCCCACTGCTTTACATTGAAAACATAAAACCACGAAGGATTCCTGCTGTGTGCAGCTTAAGGAAAGGAGCAATAAGCTCTCTCTTGCAGGTTACCTGGAGAAGGTTCCCACTGCAATCATCTGCTGTGTGTCTGCTGCATGTATTCCTTCTCACTTGCTTCCTCTATCTCTGCTTTGTTCCTTCCTTTTTGCTTTTTCTCCCCCTGCAGCTGCTAGTTCTGTTGTGGCGGATTTTATTGTTTAAAAGCTAGAACAGATGGTGATATGTCTATTAAATACCAAACTCAGCCATGCAGGAATCATTATCACAGCTGAACTGGCTCCTTTTAGGAGCAGTTTTATCCTCTGAAATAGATTAGAGGACTGGGAAGAAATTCCCTGTGCCACTGGATGCCTGTGGTGGGCTGAATGGATAACATTCCACTCTTGGCCAAAAATACAGGGTGGGGACACAAGTGGCATCCTGTCCTACAGCTGCAGGCTTACTGCAGGTCTCTGCATCCTCTGAAGCAATGCACAGAGAGGGGAGCTGAGCTGAGCAGGGCTCTGTCCTGGGGGACTGCCTCTGGGGCATGGCTGCCCCAGCCAGCCCCTGCCAGCTACTGAGCTGCTGCCTTGCTGGTTTTACAGCAGCTGTATGATACTGCTGCTGCTGCAGGGCTCATCTTTTCACAGAATGCCAGGGGCTGGAAGGGACATGGAGAGATCATTTAGTCCAATCCCCCTGCCAAAGCAGGATCACCTAGAGCAGATCACACAGGAACTCATCCAGGCAGGTCTTGAACATCTCCAGAGAGGGAGACTCCACAAACCCCCTGGGCACCCTGTGCCAGTGTTCTGTCACCCTCACAGTGAAATAATTCTTCCTCCTGTTTCCATGGACCTTGTTATGCCTCGACTTCCACCCTTTGCCCCTTGTCCTGTCATTAGGCATCACCCAGCAGAGCCTGGCTCCCTCCTCTTAACACAATTGCCAGGAGTCCCTCTGCATAGGTTTGGAAAGGCCAAGGTCTTAGGGACAGGAAACATTTTCTCTTTTGTTGTAGAATGTGCAGAGGCAGGGTATGTGTGCCCCAGTTTATTCTCATGGTCTCTCATTGCTGCAATGCAAATAGTCAATAAAGGCAGAGGGTGTAAAAAGCCACAGCAACTGCAGCCCCCCTGAGCAAAACAGTCCAAGGGGCCAGAGTCTGACTCCCTGAAGTATAACAGTCTTGCCACCCACTGATGCAACGGATCAAAGTGTTCTTTAAAGCAAAAGGAAGACATTTCCAAAGCACAAGGCTGGACTTTTAGCTCATAAATGTTGCTAGAAGGAATCTCATTTAAACAGCAAACTTCCAAATTCTCTGTTCCTTTTCCTTGCCTCCAGTTCGCTCTCTAGATGTCAAAAATGTCCTTTCTATCTTTACCAAGGGACACCATACAGTGCAAGGAATACATCTGGAGGGCTTCCTGTGGATGGCACACATTGCTGCTGGAGTTTGACTCTGCAGTGGGGATGAGGTGAGGTGTCAGAGTCTCCTTGTACCACAGGCCACTACCTCCCAACTCAGATAGCTCCAAAGCCCTTCTCCGAAAGCTGCCTTTGCTTAGGGCTTGTTTCTCTTCTCTTACTCTTGTGATCATTTCTGATGAAGCATCAGCCAAGCTGTGCTGTGTGCCCTGTGTAAGCATGGAAATGTTTCCCTTTGGCCTGAAGCAGTTAAGTATTTTGCTTCATGGCTGTTTCAGAAGCTTGCCAGCAGCATGGAGGCTGTGGCTGTTCCCTCTGCCTTCGCTCCATCACTGACCATTTATCAGCAACTGCTGAAGGGCAACAAGGCTGGGGAGGGGTCTGGAGCACAGCCCTGTGAGCAGAGGCTGAGGGAGCTGGGGGTGTTTAGCCTGGAGAAGAGGAGGCTCAGGGGTGACCTCATTGCTGTCTACAACTCCCTGAAGGGAGGTTGTAGCCAGGAGGGGTTTGGTCTCTTCTCCCAGGCTACCAGGACCAGAACAAGAGGACACAGTCTCAAGCTGTGCCAGGGGAGGTTTAGGCTGGATGTTAGGAGGAAGTTCTTCACAGAGAGGGTGATTGCCCATTGGGATGTGCTGCCCAGGGAGGTGGTGGAGTTGCCATCCCTGGAGATGCTCAAGAGAAGCCTGGATGAGGCACTTAGTGCCATGGTCTGGTTGATAGCTTAGGGCTGGGTGATGGGTTGGAGTGGATGATCTTGGAGGTCTCTTCCAACATAGTTGATTCTATGATTCTATGACTCTATTTCTTGTATTCCTATCTTTCTCTCCAAAATGGGAGTTCTCATTTAGTTGTCTCCTTTACATTTCTCTTTGCTGTGCCTCCCATGGAAGGGAGGTCAGGCTAGCTCCCACAAGGTCGCTTTTGTGGGCTGCTCTAAACAGGGCAGAAGCACAGGCAAAGAGCCAGAGGCAGCTACAGTCCTCACACACAGCAGCTTGTCAGCTCTGCCCCTCCTATGCCAGACGTGCATCTTGGTACACTATTGTCTAAGATCATTGTCAATGGAGTACTTACAGGGCTAAGAAAGTTGTTTGTTTCAGGATGCATGCAGAGGATAAAATACTTGAAGAAATGTATTGATGCAGCTCTTCAAGAAGAGAAAAATGAAAGAAATATGAAGCAAATTCTCTTTGTGACCATTCCATCCTCCTAGATCCAACAGCACCAATTTCACAGATTCACAGGTTGCATTGGGTTGGAAGGAATCCTCCCCAAAGGTCATCTTGTCCAACCCCACTGCAGGCAGCAGGGTCTCCTCCAACTAGAACAGGCTGCCCAGGGCCACATCAAGTCTGATCTTGAATGCCTTCAGGGATGGGGCCTCAAACCACATCCCTGGGCAACCTGTTGCATTATTTTACCACTCTCATTGTATTCCCCCTTAGAAAGGTTTCTCCAATTAGAAATCTAAGCCAAAGCCTTCTTGTTCCCTTTACTAACCAGGCAAACTTTAAACAAAATCAGAGCCTGGCAGTACAGATCTTGTTATCCAAGCTCTTGAGAGTCACTGGCAAATAGCAGAGGAATAAGCTGCATTATAAATTGATGAATGACATCTCCACAGATAGTTCAACCTAAACAGACTCTTTAATTCGTTTTGTTTGCAACCAGAAGTCTTTCTCTGCTGTGAAATGAACTTTTTTTTTTTTTTTTTTTAAAAGCTTTCTAAGCTTTTCTAATTAGATTTCAGTTTGGCATTGAGGGCTAAAAAAATCCCAGTGAGTCATTTGCTCAGCAGAGAAATTCCTGAGCTAGTCAGCATTCATTGAAGTATATTTGTGTTCCTGGCCTTGCTGAACAAAGGAGATATCAATGAAGGCTCCCCAAAGCCTTCACTGCAGATGCAGCAGGAACAGGAGCTGTGTCCAAGTCAAATGCTCATGGAAGATCCTTGCAGCCCAGATCACTGTTCTGTGTGAGCCATCTTCACCACTCAGCAGATGGTCTCAATGTGAAAATAACAAACCATGCTCCATCAAAGCCCCCTTCAGGTTCAGGCTTAAAATTGACATAATAGAGTAAGAAGTTCTTCCCAGCAAGAAAGATTGCCCTTGGAATGTGCTGCCCAGGGAGGGGGTGGGGGTGATGTCCCTGGAGATGTTTAAGGAAAGCCTGGATGAGGCACTTAGTGCCATGGTCTGGCACATAGTTAGGGTTGGGTGATCAGTTGGGCTTGATGATCTTGGAGGTCTCTTCCAATCTGGCTGATTCTGTGGCTGTAGCAAGAAGGCCAAGGTCAGCATAGGTCTGGGGCACACTGAGGTCAGACAGCACTGATAGAATCATAGAATCATAGAACTGTTAGGGTCAGAGGGACCTCAAGGATCATCCAGTTCCAACTCCCCTGCCATGGGCAGGGACACCTCACACTAGATCAGGTTGCTCACAGCCACATCCAGCCTGGCCTTAAAAACCTCCAGGGATGAGGAGGCTTCCACCACCTCCCAGGGTAACCTGTGCCAGTGTCTCACCACCCTCATGGTGTAAAACTTCTTCCTAACATCCAAACTGAATCTCCCCACTTCTACTTTTGTTCCATTCCCCCCAGTCCTGTCACTACCTGATATCCTAAAAAGTCCCTCCCCAGCTTTCTTGTAGCCCCCTTCAGATCCTGGAAGGCCACAGGAGGTCACCTCGGAGCCTTCTCTTCTCCAGACTGAACAGTCCCAACTCTCTCAGTCTGTCTCCATAGCAGAGCAGCTCCAGCCCTCTGCTCATCCTCATGGCCCTTCTCTGGACACCTTCCAGCACCTCCAGATCCTTCGTTGTAATAGGGGCTCCAGAACTGGATGCAGTACTCCAGGTGGGGTCTCACCAGAGCAGAGGAGAAGACAGCCCTTTCCCTAACAGGTCTTAGGAGGAGCAGCTGAGGATCTGAGACTTTTTAGCCTGGAGAGAAGGAGGCTCAGGAAAGATCTCATAGCTCTCTACAACCACATGAAAGAAGGTTGTAATGAGGCAGGGGTTGGTGACAAGCAATAGGACAGGAGGAAGCATCCTCAGGATGTGCTGGGGAGGTTTCAGTTGAATATTAGGGAAAACTTCTCTACTGAAAGTGTTGTCAAGCCCTGGAACAGGCTGCCCAGAGAAGTGGTGGAATCACTATTCCTGGAGGGATTTACAAGCCCTGTGGATGTGGTGCTGAGGGAGAGGGATCTGTGTTGACTTGGCAGTTCAGGGTTAACAGCTGGCCTCAATGATCTTAAAGATCTTTTCCAGTCTAACTGATTCTGTGATTCTGAGCCTGCAGCCAGAGTGGGCAAGGATGTAAGTGGAATCATTGCCTTGCCAAAGAGCAGGGAGTGGCTTAGTCAGGAACAGCACTGGAGCTGGTATCATGCTTCATGCAACCTCTTACACAGGGGGTGACACCACTTTTGTCATGGTACCAAAAGTTTCTCTCCCTCTGCAATGTACAGGGAGGGAAACAACCTCCAGGGTATGTGGAGGCTGTCTGCCCCAGTGTGTGAGCCTATGCTGGGTCTTTATCCCTCGTGTTTTCTCTGGGAATGGACAGGCTGCCTGCAGCTGTGCCCTGATCCAAGCATTTAAACTGACTGTGCTTTGGTCATGCTCAAGATCTGTCTGTAAGGGACAGAGGTTTTGTCCCTGTAAGTACTCACATCCCTGTCTTGGTGTTTTGACAGCAACCCATCACTGTGCCAATCCCTTCTGTTTTGCTGCTTACATGGAGGGATGATTAGCCCAAGGCACCACTTCTCAAAGTCATGCTCAGGCTTAAAATTGACATAATGGAGTAGAAACCATACCCAGAGTATAAAAATGGCAGAATCCTGATACACCAGAGAGAGGCAGAGCACAGCAAGAACCTGTGTTGGCTGGGATACAGGACAGGGTCAGTCCTGTGAGCCTGGTCTGCCTGCAGTGTGGCTCACAGCTCCTAAAGATGCCCTTCATTTTTTTAACACATGAGGAGTACTAATATAGCACTAGCCTGAAGGCTTTTCTCTGGCCTGCAGTAAGCAAACCAGGCACAAATGCACATTTTCCCTTTTCAGTGGCCTTGAATCTGTTTGTCTGAGTTGTGGGAGGTCTTTGTTTTCACTTTGCACTATTGGTACTTAACACCTTTGAGAGGAAGAGAGAGGCATTGAATAGGCAGCTGAATGTCTCAGTTCTTGTCTGGAAATGACAAACCCTGGCTGACCAGCCCAAAGATCACTTGCATTGGGCTAGTAGAGCTTTGCACACATGGTCAGGATCCAATTCCCAGTTGGGTGAGGGAAATGGGAAAGATTCATGATGCTCTGTGTGTATCCAAGTGGAGAAGGGGAACACTGGATGGGATCTGGCTGTAAAACTGTCCATGCAAGCCAGATTCAGACAGGTTTGGCTTTTAACCTATGTTTTCTGATTTGAAACAGCATCTTTATAAGCCTGATCAAAAGGTTGTTGATACCAACAAAGGTCTGTGAAATCCTGATAGCTGTCTGGGGTCCCTGCAGTTGTGACACCACCTTCTCCACGTTAGCATCCTCAGTCCTGTTGCTCTGGTCTCCGGCAGCAGAGCTTTTCTTCCCTTATCCCTCCACAGTCCTGCTTGGCTTGACAGGTCCCACAGGGACTCTGCTGAGACAGGCAGGGCACTTGGTTGTTTTCCCAAGCTCTGCTTCTGAAAAATGCCACACAAGCACCAAGGAGTGCTGGTGAGGATTCACAAAAGCACAAACAGCCCAGCGAGGGAAGTGATCTGAGTAAAGCAGGGTGCAGAGGCAGCGGTCTGCAACCAGTCCTGACCTCCTCCCCAAGCTCAGGGAAACTTTTGTTGTCTTCCTAAGTGTTCTGCAACCAGTCCTGACCTCCTCCCCAAGCTCAGGGAAATTTTTGTTGTCTTCCTAAGCAGTTTGCAACCAGTCCTGACCTCCTCCCCAAGCTCAGGGAAATTTTTGTTGTCTTCCTAAGCGTTCTGCAACCAGTCCTGACCTCCTCCCCAAGCTCAGGGAAATTTTTGTTGTCTTCCTAAGCAGTTTGCAACCAGTCCTGACCTCCTCCCCAAGCTCAGGTAGCACTCTCTGTGAAGGGAATGGGAAAGAGTCAGAAGTGCTGAGAAATATCACAGCTGCTATGGGTTGCATCTCTCAACATGATTCGACTTGATTTTAAAGTCTGCAATTCTCAGTTTAAGCTTTTAATTGAGCTCTTGACCCCTTGTACTGCTCTCTCTCAGTGCTTTGCTTTGCTTTTTGAGCACAGGAGAAAACAGAAAAGTTTCCCTCCAGTGGCATTCTGCCCACCCTAAGAGCAGTGACAGGGTTTGAATAGCTTCTGGACTTCAACTCTGGCGTGGTGTTGCAGTTAAAGCCCTGAGCTGGTTCTGCATCAGTGATGGATGGAGCACAGCATCTTTATGGACTGTACTGCAGCCCCAGATTGTAAATCCTCTGCAGGCCTTTTGGGGTGAAAAGCACTGAGGAAGGAGAAGGATGAACCCTTTGATGTAATAACAGCTAGCTGCAGTTAGTCCTGGCTTAGAAATTCCTCTCCTATCAGCAGGGGGATGTTTAGAAGAGAGGCTTGAATGAAACAACACCCCAAAGAAATGTAACTGGTGTAAGAGTTTGCATCATTTAATGCTTTTTGGGGGTCTTTTTTTTGCATTAAGGTAGGTAGGTTGTTTCCTAAGATTCAGGATTAAACCCTGTTTCCTGCTGGGGCTAATATGTTTTAGTTTCATGCTGCTTGTTGTTAATTCTATCCTGAAAAATAATTAACCCCTTTATCCCCCCCAGTGGATAGAGCAAGATAATTACATTCTCACCCAAAATACAGTCAAAGAATGGTTTCTAGAGGAACAAGTAACCAAAAATAGGGTGTCCAAGGAATATTGTGGTGTGCTTACAACTGATGGACTCCCTGCCTGAAGCATCAGCTCACTGCCAGCCTTCCTTGGTAGAAAAAAAAGCAATTCTTGTTTCAAAGCCTCGGCTGGGGAGGGACTTTTTAGGCTGTCAGGTAGTGACAGGACTGGGGGGAATGGAACAAAGCTGGAAGTGGGGAGATTCAGACTGGATGTGAGGAAGAAGTTCTTCCCCATGAGAGTGGTGAGAGCCTGGAATGGGTTGTCCAGGGAGGTGGTTGAGGCTCCATCCCTGGAGGTGTTTGCAGCCAGGCTGGATGAGGCTCTGGCCAGCCTGATCCAGTGTGAGGTGTCCCTGCCCATGGCAAGGGGGTTGGAACTGGCTGATCCTTGTGGTCCATTCCAGCCCTGACTGATTCTATGGTTTGCAAGGCACAAGTGGACAGTTTCTATCTGTGTATTTATTTTAAAGCAAACAGAGTCTTTGCAGCACTTTATTGCATGACCAAGCCTTGGGTTTTATTTAGTTTTCCAGTTCAGCTGTAACTGAGGAACAGGTACCTTGAATCCCAGGTGGAAAAGAAGTGAGGGAAGAAGTTGCACATCCCAGAATTGTGCTAGCTGAGGAAGGGAGTCAGATGCATCTTATGGCTTCACTCTGCCTGTCCCCTGGCTTGAGACCCACCATACTACAGCTGGTTCTTCACATGCTCTCAGTCCTGCCTCAGAGCCTCCTGGGGTTGGACTAAATGAACTCCAGAGGTCTCTTCCAAACCTTGCCTACTGTTCCATGGTTCTCCAGGATAGAAGGTGGGGAGAGCTGGGTGTCAGGTAGTGATAGGATAGGAGGAATGGAGCAAAACTAGAAATGGGTAGATTCAGATTGGATGTTAGGAAGAAGTTCTTCCCCATGAGGGTGGTGAGACACTGGCACAGGTTGCCCAAGGAGGTGGTGGAAGCCTCATCCCTGGAGGTTTTGAAGGCCAGGCTGGATGTGGCTGTGAGCAACCTGCTGTAGTGTGAGGTGTCCCTGCCCATGGCAGGGGGGTTGGAACTGGATGCTCCTTGAGGTTCCTTCCAACCCTGACAGTTCTATGATTCTAAATGCCCTCCCCAGCTATCCCAGCAGCAAATGTCAGAGCCAGTGGGCAAGCAATGGGAGGTTTGCTGCAGGGTGAGCAGCCCACAGCCAGGCTGCAGAGATGCTTGGTGATGTCTTCAAATCAGGGGCATGTGGGGAGGTTACCTCTAAAGGAAAGACAGCTGTTAGCCTGAAGGGCTGGGGGAGAGGAGGAGCATCTTAGTGCTGAAACATGGCAGACTTCTCCTTGCAACGTGACAGAGCTGCTCTCAGTAATTGCTTAACAGCAATCAATAAATTTAACACTTTGAGCTTGTCCTGTGTCTCAGCATTCTCTAAACTGAATTCTGATGGGATTTGCATTAGAGCTCCAGAGGGACCAAGCTGCATTTATTTGATAATGGTTCAAAGGAAGACAGGGAACTTCCTGAATCCACTTAGACTGTCACTCTTTAACTTATTTCTGCAAACCAGGTTTGCCTGTGATTAGGAAATTATTTCTACATGTTTCTAGGTTCAATTTTGCTGTTAAGAGGCATGAAACCATTTTTATCACTTAGTCTGCCAGAGTGACAGATGAAGATCATAAAATCCACTTGTTTCAGTCTTCTCTAGCAGACTTCAAGAGATGTTGCTCTTTGCCTTCTGCCTGAAAACATTAATTTTGTTTATGATGATGACTTCTTGGGATTTTATTTTTAGGGCAGAGATTAGAATCTAAAATGTCTGCCTGCTGGAGGCATCACAGGGCTGAAGGTATCACAGGGATTAAATCAAGCAGGACTTCAAGCAGGGCTGTGTTGTCTGCTTTGTTTTTGTCCTCAAGACCCAGGTTTTGTATGTCTAGCAAGCTGCCCACCCTGCAAACAGCCAGAGATGCTGCATGGGTTAGCTGAAATCTGAATTCATACTGAGGCTGTGGCTGGCTGGGCAGGTGCCCAGTGCTACCTTATTAGCATCAGGAGGCCTGCCAAGATGTTCAGAGAAAAATGAGAGAGGGGTGTTGGGGAGGATGAGGCTGCGGCAGAGCCCTGGCTCTTGGATTTGGATGTTGACTCCATGTGATCTGAAGCTGAAGGCAGGGGGCAGACCCCCAGAAAGGGGTAGCCCACAGCAGGTACTTCACTGCTGCATTTATACTGGCCAGGAAGAGACCTGCTATGGGACCTGCAACTTAGAGGGGCAGCTGGTGGCACCCTATGCCCCATCTTGCCATGCATCATGTCCCTGCCCACCTGAGCATCTCTCAGACCCTCTGTTTGGGTGGGGAAGCTGTAGCAGGGCTGTAGAAGGCTTTGTATGGGGGCTACAAACTCATGGTCCTGCAGCACCTGGTTTTGTAGCAATGAGGTAGGGAGCCCAAAGCCAATTCTGCTGAGAAAGGCCAGCGTGGGGCTCTTCTGGGGCACATTAAAGGCATGGACCCCCCAGGTATCTAGGAAGAAGAGTTGATGACACTGTGGAGAGCTCAGAGAATGACCAGAATCCCTTTACTGTGAGAATACACCCAGCTTATATACCCCTAGCAGCAGTTCTAGCAAGCCTGTTTCTAGCAGTACTTTTCCATCCTAGCCACACAGAACTTATCCAAACAGTGGTTGGGTAAGCATTTGGGGGGGGTGTTGAAATTCCTTCCAACAAAAAACTGCCAGACCAGCTCAGCTGAAAACAAATGAAGCTGGATTGACAAGCAAAACTGCAATCTAGGAATATGGAATGCAGTGCCATGCACTGCCACAGAATTACACAGTTGTTGGGGTTGGAAGAGACTTTTAAGATCATTGAGTCCAGCTTTTGACCCAGCACTGCCAAGTCCACCACCAAAGTGTGTCCCTCAGCACCTCATCTACTGCCATGCCAAAGCTCTTTAACCCAGTCTTGCCTATATGTGTAATTTATTCTCCTCAGGTATTTTCCTGCTGTTTCAAGGTCTGCTTTTGAAAACCTGTGGATTTACAGTTTCAGGAAGGTTAAGATCATATTTTCCCTGGGATTAGTGTGACAAGGTGGAGCTGTGAAAACTGTTCACCTAATTCAGTGTAATGTACAGAATTGTGCAGTGACTTCCCTTCAGAAAAACCTCCTTCAAAAGCCTCCCTTCCTTCCCTCAGTTTCCATATCCCTCTAGCTTGCCTGTGATATTTGGCTGCTCAGATTTTCATTGCCTCTCCCTGAGGTTGTGGTCCCAGGGCAGTAGCTGCTATTACTACTCTTGCAGATGATAAATGCAAAGTTGTGCTTTCCTCCCATTAAAGAGGGGCTGTCATCTCTTAAAAGTGCTGCAGCAGATGACAAGAGGCCCTTCTGTGGTTTATTGGGGGTTTTTCTTTGGAGGTACAGACAGCCTTAGCTGAATAATGAGTCAGGAAAATTCATCAACCTTCATCATCTGTGCAGGGAAGGTGACAAACTGCAAGGCACCCGAGGTGTGCCCAATGACAGTTGTATGGCTGTGGAATGGGGGCCAGCAGGTCAAGGAAGGGGATTCTGCCCCTCTGCTCTTCTCTGGTGAGACCCCCCCCCTGCAGTTCTCTGTCCAGCTCTGGAGTCATCAGCACAGGAAAGACATGGATCTGTTGGAGCAGGTCCAGAGGAGGCCCTCCCTGGAACATCTCTGCTGAGAGGACAGGCTGAGGGAGTTGATTCTCTCTGCTGGAGAGAATCCAAGGGAGAGCCACGAGCGTGGTCAGGGGACTTGAGCATCTCCCCTGTGAAGAGAGACTGAGAGCCCTGGGGCTGTTTAGTCTGGAGAAGAGAAGGCTGAGAGGGATCTCATCAAGGTCTATCAGTATCGGAGGGGTGGGTGTCAAGTGGAGGGGGCCAGGTTCTTTTCAGTGGTACACAATAATAAGATGAGAAACAACAGGTTCAAGCTTGAGCATAGAAGATTTCAGCTCAACATGAGGAGAAACTTCTTCACAGTGAGGGTGACAGAGCACTGGAACAGGCTGCCCAGGGGGGCTGTGGAGTCTCCTTCTCTGGAGACTTTCCAACCCCACCTGGATGCATTCCTGTGCAGACTGCCCTTAAGTGATGCTGCTCTGGCAGGGGGGTTGGACCTGATGATCTCTGGAGGTCCCTTCCAACCTCTAATGTACTGTGGTTCTGTGAGTTGGGGTTGTTCAGGCTGGGGAGGAGAACCTAAACCTGCCTTGGCACAACTTGAGGCCATTTCCTCTTGTCCTGTCACTTGTGACTTGGGAGAAGAGACTGACCCCCACCTGGCTATAACCTCTCACCAGGTAGTCGTGAGCTGCTTGGGACAAGGATGGGCTTCCTGCTCAGCACCAGGAGGCTGTTGCTTGTCACCAGAGCCCATAGGTGGTGCAGCAGCATGGGTGGTGATGATAACATCAGGCAGCGACCTTCTCCTCTGTGGGGAGCTTGGCAGCACGGGATGTGTGAAGGCACAGATGCTCCAGTGCTGCATTTCTCACTGTTCCTGGCGTGCCAAGGATCGCTGGTGCCTGCAGGAGTTATTTTTTACTCCTCCTACCACAGCATTTCATTAGCTTTTTATCTCTGCTGAACCTTTCCGTGGGCTTCCAGCTTCGGCACGCCAGCACCAACGCAATCGCGGCACACTTGGGATTTGCTGCAGGCTCCCAGCACCTCCTCCAGAGCCTGCTGGGGAGAAAGAACCTCAGGGGTGGGCAGTGCTGCAGATGCTGCAGCTCTGGAAGGTAAAGGGGGGAGGGGGCAGGGAGAGAGAAGACACAAGTGGAGGAGGAGAAGAGAAGGCAAAGCAGTGAAGTGGTGACAGAAAATGAAAATAGGTTTGTTGTAAAACCAAGCGAGGAGGTTTCAGCAGAGTTCTGCGTCAGGCAGCACCACTGCACACTTGAGGGGAAGCTGCCTGCATTTGTAGCACTTCATGCAAAAAGCAACTTCCTTCCTTTCCTTGAGCAGGAGCTGCCATGCCCTGGAAAGCAGCAGTAAATATCAATTGATTTGTATTCCTGCCTTGCCAGGAGCAAGCCTGATAATTACTAAGCTCTGCTTGCAAACCCAAAGTGTATTTCAGTCTGATAATTACTGAGCTCTGCTTACAAACCCAAAGTGTATTTCATCTCCAGCCCAATACTCACTCCTCCTGCATGCAAAACAGTCTTTTTCCACACCAGGTTCTGATTTCTGTACAAAAGCATCTCTGGGTAGGCCTTATCCAGCTGCTTATGTACACATAGCTCTTGGTTGATGTTATTGTGAGTAGTAACAGAGTAATCTAATTTCCTCTCAATATATATTAGTGTTAGTAATGACAGAGCAATATCATTTTGAGTGCATTTTAACCCTGCTTTGTAGTAAGTCTATTTGGCATGGCAAGCAGCCTCCTAAGTAATGAGCCAAACAAATTGCTGTTGAGCTAGAGGAAGAGCTTGTAAAAGACAACTTTTGTGAAGCAGCACAAAAGCCTTTTAAATTGAGAGCAGTAAATAACAGAGGGATGGATGCTCCACTGCTTGATTCTCTGCATTGGAACAGGTGGGGAGAGGAGAAGAGAGGAGGGGAGAGGAGAGGAGAGGAGAGGAGAGGAGAGGAGAGGAGAGGAGAGGAGAGGAGAGGAGAGGAGAGGAGAGGAGAGGAGAGGAGAGGAGAGGAGAGGAGAGGAGAGGAGAGACCATGTAGCCATGGAATTAAAAAATGAGCATTTTGAGTGACCTCAAAATCTTTCAGATGAGAAATGGGATATGAGATGAGTTGCAGACTTGAGGGTGCTGTCAGTGCTCATTTGGTTGTTTTTTTTTTTGGCCTGAGAAAAGTGGATGTGCCATAAGGTAACACATAAAAGTTTGTTAGTCCACTTGCACATCCTCAGAGGAAAGTCTTTGCTAGCAGGTTACTCACATCCTGTGAGGCTCTGAACCAGCTTTGCTCATCTCAAAATGACAGGAGAAGTCTTGTGCCTTTCCCTGTGAAGTGAAAGGGTGCAGGACAGAGTCCTCAGGCTGGGCATCAAATAGTGGCAGACTTGAGCCTTCCCTGCAGTTGCAGGCACAGACATCTCTGTGTGCTGCTGCAGATTGCCCAGCATCAGGGCTCCTTGGCTGGGTCAGGGAGCAGTGGACTTGTTCTAGACAAGGAAGAGAATTGTCTCTTGATCCAGGGAGGCTGCCAGGGGCTGTGAGAGGGACATGGGCAGCAGTGCTGTAGCACCTCCGCTCACAGACTCATGGAATGGTGGGGGTTTGAAGAAAGCTGTGGAGATCAGTTTAATAAGGACAAGTGCAGGGTCCTACATCTGGGGAGGAATAAGAACAGCACCAGGACAGGTTAGGGACTGCCCTGTTGGGAAGCAGCTCCACAGAGAAAGACCTTGGAGTGCTGGTGGGCAGCAAGTTCTGCATGGAACAACAATGTGCTCTGGTGGCCAAGAGAGCCAATGGGATCCTGGGATGCGTCAAGAAAGGTGTCCAGCAGGGCTAGGGAAGTTCTTCTGCCTCTCTACTCTGCCCTGCTGAGACCACACCTGGAATACTGTGTCCAGTTTGGGGCTCCCCAGTTCAAGAGAGACAGAGACCTGCTGGAGAGAATCCGAGGGAGAGCCAGGAGGATGCTTAGGGGACTTGAGCATCTCCCCTGTGAAGAGAGACTGAGAGCCCTGGGGCTGTTTAGTCTGGAGAAGAGAAGGCTGAGAGGGGATCTGATAAATTTCTGAGGGGTGGGTGTCAAGTGGAGGGGGCCAGGCTCTTTTTGGTGGCTCACAGTGATAAGCCAAGGAGCAATGGGGTCAAACTTGAACAGAGAAGATTTCACCTCAACATGAGGAGAAACTTCTTTCCAGTGAGGGTGACAGAGCCCTGGAGCAGGCTCCCCAGGGGGGTTGTGGAGTCTCCTTCTCTGGAGACTTTCCAACCCCACCTGGATGCATTCCTGTGCAGACTCCCCTAAGTGATGCTGCTCTGGCAGGGGGGTTGGACCTGATGATCTCTGGAGGTCCCTTCCAACCTCTGCCATACTGTGAGACTGTGAGACTGTGATCATTTGGTCCAACCCCTCTGCTAAAGCAGGTGCACCTAGAGCAGGTTGTGCAGGCTCACATCCAGGTGGGGTTTGAATCTCTCCAGAGAAGAAGACTCCACAGCCTCTCTGGCCCTCCTCCCATGTATCTGTCCTTCTCCCAGGGGAGAGCAGGAAGCCAGGCCCCTATTTACCCAAGCTTCTATGGAGTAACCTTTGCTCCATCAGCTTTGCCTGCCTGGGGAAAGCCCAGCTTCTTGCATCATATTTCACCTCTCCATGAGCTCTGCTGCAGATGGCAGTGTGAAGGGCTAGTGGCACCTCCAGATGTGGTCTGTGAGGCCAGATCCAGGCTGAGCCCTGCCAGGTGGATTTTGTTGGTCACAACCCTTTGAGCAGTCGAAATTCCATCCACCCCTGTTGCAGTTATCCAGCTGATACCACAGGATCACAGAATTAAGCAGGTTGGAAAAGACCCTTGAGATCATCTAGTCCAACCTAGCACCCAACTCCATCTAATCAACTAAACCATGGCACTGAGTGCCTCATCCGGGCTCATTTTAAACACTTCCAGGGACATTGACTCCACCACCTCCCCGGGCAGACCATTCCAAAGGCCAATCTCTCTTTCTGGGAAGAATTTCTTCCTAACATCCAGCCTAAACCTCCCCTGGCACAGCTTGAGACTGTGTCCTCTTGTTCTGGTGCTGGGTGCCTGGGAGAAGAGACCAATCCCCTCCTGGCTACAACCTCCCTTCAGGTAGTTGTAGACAGCAATGAAGTCTCCCCTGAGCCTCCTCTTCTCCAGGCTGAACACCCCCAGCTCCCTCAGCCTCTCCTCACCACACCAGTTTGGTTATAAGGAGACTATAGGAGACAATAATGGCAGAGGCCCTGCTGAGTTCCAAATCTATGATGTGCAGTTGTCTAACCACAGGCTGTGAAAGTCAAACCCTCATGAAATGAGCATTTGAGCTTGGTGCCATGCTGACACAGCCACACCATCCCCAGTTTGGCACTGGTTGGGCTGGTACTTCTTGCTGGTGCAGAGCTTAGAGCACTAGAGCACAGGTTGATGTCCCTCTGCAGAACTGCTCATGCAGATTTCTTCCTTCCAGCAGCAACCCCAATGGCTCCTCCATAAACAAAGCAGACCAGACAGGTACCATGGTGCTCAACACCAACGAGACTCAAAGCTCTGCCTTCAGGGAAAAGGCTGAATGATGTTCATCAGCAGAGTTTAAACAAGGAGAGCAGCTTTTAATATTACCTGCAGCCCTAAGAAGGCTTTCAGGGATTTCTCTGCAGTCTCAGTGTTGATCTTGACTGTTTTTAGCTCAGCTGAACTTTAAAACACATTGAAAGCTCAGGTGCACTTCCTTTGGGATGCAGAAAGAATAACCTGGAGGTAATGCTGATAAAATGTTCTGTGTGCCATGGTCAAGGGGTTGGTTCAAATGAAGACCAGAAGTCACCAAAAACTGTACAATTATAAACAAGAACTTGCTGATTGGGTGAAAATTTCATAGAATAGCAGGTTGGAAAGGACCTCAAGGATCATCTGGTCCAACCTTTGGTGGCAAAAGTGCAGTCAAGACAAGACCAGTTTGGGGCTCCCCAGTTCAAGAGAGACAGAGACCTGCTGGAGAGAGTCCAACAGAGAGCCAGAAGGATGCTTAGGGGACTTGAGCATCTCCCATGTGAAGAGAGACTGAGAGCCCTGGGGCTGTTTAGTCTGGAGAAGAGAAGACTGAGAGGGATCTGATCAATGTCTATCAATAGCTGAGGGGTGGGTGTCAGGAGGAGGGGGCCAGGCTCTTTTGGGTGGTGCACAGTGATAAGACAAGGAACAATGGGTTCAAACTTGAACAGAGAAGATTTCACCTCAACATGAGGAGAAACTTCTTCACAGTGAGGGTGACAGAGCACTGGAGCAGGCTGCCCAGGGGGGTTGTGGAGTCTCCTTCTCTGGAGACTTTCCAACCCCACCTGGATGCATTCCTGTGCAGACTGCCCCAAGTGATGCTGCTCTGGCAGGGGGGTTGGACCTGATGATCTCTGGAGGTCCCTTCCAACCTCTGCCATACTGTGAGACTGTGATAGTGTGAGACTGTGAGGCTGGCCCAGCACACTGTACAGCTGAATCTTACAAGTGTCCAGTACTGGGCACTCCACCACTTCCCCAGGGAAGTCATTCCAGTGACTGATTGGCCTTGATGGGAAAAATTTTCTTCTTGTGTCCAAGTGGAATGTCCCCAGCAGCGACCTGTACCCATCCCAGTGTGCCTTCTCAGTGTGACTCCTTGTGAAAAGGGAGTCTCCAGCTTCTTTGTAGCCACCCTTTAGATACTAGAACATGGTGATAAAGTCAGCCCTAAACCTTCTTTCCTCAAGGCTGAACAAACTCAGTTCTCTCAGCCTTCTCCCACATGGCAACTGCCCAGTCCTTGCATCATCTTTGTGGCCCTTCTCTGGACTCTCTCCAGCCTGTCCACATCTTGATGTTGTATAGTGGGGACCAAGTGCTGAGCAAAGTAGAATGATAATTTCTTCCTCTCAGCTGCTGATGTCCTTGTTGATGCAACCCAGCATCCCTTTGGCATTCTTTGCCACTGCAGCACACTCTTCACCCATGCTGAGCTTGTTGTCTACCAGGACTCCCAAGTTCCTTTCCACAGAGAGGCTTTCCACAAAAGTAATTCCCAGCCTATGCTGCACTTCTGGATTGTTTGCCCAGTTGCAAGACCTTACACTTGTCCTTGCTGAATGTCCTAAGGTGGTTGTTGTTGTCCCACTCTGTGAACCTATGGAGTTCTGCCTGCAGGCTGGCTCTGCCTTCCAAAGCATCCACTTCCCCACTCAGTTTGGTGCCACCAAATCATCAGATAGATTCCTGCTTTCATGCTCAGGATTTTTTTCTCAACCAGCTTCCACTTGATTGGTTCCCTGGCTGGGAGACACATGGAAGACAGTGCCGAGGCAAGCAAGCACAGCGTCCTACTAGGAAACAAATCACCTTGCTCATGGAAAGAAGGAATGCTGAGCAGCAGTATTTCGTGGCTGAAAGCTACATAGCTGCTAAGAGATCAGGAGCAAAGCACTGCCCCACAGCTGATCTGTGGAGCTGTGTCTGGAGACCTGCTCATCAGTTTACAGGCTGATTTCGTGCTGATTGGAGGGAAACATGTTTACGATATCTCTGGTTTGTGACACAGCTTTCTGCTGCCAAAGCTGAGCTACCTGGTTTCTGACCTCCAGGGCTCTGAACTCAGTGTTTTCTGCAGCAGCACATTTGGGAGGGGGGGGGGGTAGCTTTGTTGACTCCCAGAAATTGTTGTGTCTCTGAGCATCTTGGCTGGCGACAGAAGAGGCACCAAGGTTGGAATTCTTTGTAGGGTGGTCAGGTTGGGTTGGTTTTATACCTTTCCTCTTGAGAGGCACTGTTAAGAGTAGGATTTTGAGAAGGAAGTATCTACTAAGCCTGTTCTGAAAATCAGCCCCTTTGAAACTGCTCTAAATTGAGTGCCCAAAGCCAGAAGCCACCTTGAAAATTTGGGGTTGTAAAAGAATCTGAACGGAATCTGGTTTAGAGGAGATTTAGAGACAGGGTCATGACTTGATCCTATGCCACCTTGTCAGGGCCATGGAGGAGAGGGAAGGATGTGCTCCTTGTTTCACCAGTGTAGCCTGGCTTCTCCAAATCCATGGAGAGGAGGGAATGGTGAGTGTCTGAGAGGACAGTGGACATGGTACAATCAGTGTACCCCCTTCTGCCCTGCAGGGGGTGGGAGGGGAGCAAGGAGTGAGGGACTGAGCTCTGGGGAAGCCTAAACATTTGGTATCCCTGCCGTGGCCAGCAAAGAGCTTCAGGTTTCGAGCTGTGGTGCCCCAGCCTTTGCTTCCCCATGTCTACAGCAAGACATCAAAGCAGCCCTGGAGATCCATTGTGGTGGGGAGAAGGCAGGAAGAGCAGGGTCAGGACAGAAGTGATTGCCTTGCTGAAGGAGAGTGAGCCCAGTGCCGCCGCACACAGAGAGAGCTTTAAAATGCAGCTCCCCAGGGAAGAGTGGAAAGGAATCTGGGAAGTTTGAAGCAATGAAAATAAATAAGGAAAGCTCTAACCTTTCAGCCACCCACAATAGGCCAGAGCTGCTTTAAAGGCAGGCTATGCATTTTGAAGAGGTGCAGTGTGCAGCTGTTAGCTCCTTGGTTTAGCTAACCTGGCAGTGCTAAGAGCAGGGTGTTTGGGCTCCAGGGCTTCTTTCTGTGTGGTACAGGTGCCTGAAGAAGGTCAGTCCATGAAGGTGTGGAATCCATGCTTGTGCACAGGGACTGTAGACAACAGTCACCTCATTTGCTTCTATTTTCTTTACTGTAGATACACGCAGGTGCACAACCACACAGAAAGGAGGAGGAGAAGGCTAGGACAAAGCCCTGTTGCTTTGATGATCTGTTTGAGAGGTGTTTCAAACCAACAAATGATCCCAGACTGGGAGACTTGGCTGATAAGCCTGAAGGCTGTGAGGCCATTCAGTGAGACTTGCACAGACTGAGAACTGGGCAAAGAGTAACCTTGGGAAGTTCAACAAGGATAAGTGCAGAGTCCTGCAGCTGGGAAGGAAGAATGAACTGCAGCAGGACAGGCTGGGAGGGGATCTGCTGGAGAGCAGCCCCAAGGAGAAGGACCTGGGAGTGCTGGTGGGCAGCAAGTTCTGCATGGGACAGCAATGTGCCCTGGGGGCCAAGAAGGCCAATGGGGTCCTGGGGTGCATTCAGAGGAGTGTGGCCAGCAGATCCAGGGGGGATCTCCTCCCCCTCTACTCTGCCCTGATGAGGCCACACCTGGAATATTGTGTCCAGTGTTCTGCTCTGGTTTCCAGCTGCAGTTGCTCGCACAGGCAGCAGAGCAGGACCCTGGAGGTCCCAGTGTCTGACAGCACTCAGGGAGCTGAATAGATCATCTAATCAGATATGCTGCTATTCCTATGGACATGACAAGAAATGCCCTTGTGGTTTGGGGTAAATTTTGATATGGAATGGTCTGAGCAATCCAAGGGAATGACTGTGGTTCCTATACAGAGCTCTGGCATCATACAACTTCAAAGGGGGGACTGTGGTTCCTAGACAGAGCTCTGGCATCATACAACTTCAGAGGGGGGACTGTGGTTCCTAGACAGAGCTCTGGCATCATACAACTTCAAAGGGGGGACTGTGGTTCCTAGACAGAGCTCTGGCATCATACAACTTCAGAGGGGGAGACTGTGGTTCCTAGACAGAGCTCTGGCATCATACAGTGTCACATATGGTCACCAGGGCTGTGTAAGGAAGGATGTTTGGTTCAGCAGCTGAAGTTGCTAGCAGTGTGTGTGAGGATTGTTGGTGTATCTTTAATCAGAGCAGTTGAGTGCTGGAGACTGCATTTCCCATCTGAAAGCTTGAGCTGATTTGCCATTCTCTACTGTTTGAGCAAGAATGCTACAAGATTAACACAACTGTTTTGCTAGCAGAAGTGGAGGATGTTTGTGCTGTAGGAATGCAATCCCCACTGGCTGTTGTGTTGCCTTCCTCTTCAGGTAATGAGTGGTGGAAGGTGAGAAGGTGCTTTGGAATGACATGGCAGATGCTTTTCCTAGGGCAAAGGTGACTCCTATGATTTCCCACAGCTTGTAAGGAGAGAGAGAGGACTCTCCAGGGCTGTACTTCCTATTCTGCCTTTGATCTGCCTTCTGTGTGTCAGGGAAGAGAGCAGGCCATGGTGGAGAGTCCTGCAGCAAAGCTTGTCTTCATTAAGCCAGGACTGCAGCCTACACCATCCCTTCTGCCTTTTATAGGGGCTAAGTTTGAAGCTCTACTGCCCTCAGGTTGAGACCTTATTACTGAAAATATGTAAAGGGGTTCCTAATGCAGCAAGACTTGGAGGCCAGAGTTCATTTTGCATGTTTGAAATCATGCATAATTCAGTTGCAAGTCAGAGGTGCCTGAGGGCTCCTTCCAGAGTTTAATGCAAGAGCTGACTTGGGCAAACTGCAGGGTTTGGGGAGATTTCTTGATGAGGTTGCTGATTTGTCCTGCAGACTCCCAGGGCATCTGGCCAGTCCTTCAGAGGGCCAGGGTCCATGTTTTGTTTAAGGGCTGAATTTCTGCTTTCTGGCTTTGTTCCTTTGCTGAATGTTAAGTGAGATGTCTAGGAGCAGGCTACCTTGCTAACATACTTCAGTTTCCACACCACGGTGAAGGAGCTCAGCTTTTGGTTTAACAGAGGCAGTCAGATCTCAGAAGCACAGAGTGAGAGAATGGCAGGGGTTGGAAGGCACCTCTGGAGATCATCTACTCCAACCCTCCTGCTAAAGCAGGTTTGCCTACAGCAGGCTGTTCAGGATGGTGTCCAGGTAGATTTTGGATCTCTCCAGAGAAGAAGACTCCACAACCTCTCTGGGCAGCCTGCTCCAGTGCTCTGTCACCCTCAAAGAAGTTTTTCCGCCCATTCGGATAGGACTTACTGTGTTCCAGTTTGTGCCCATTGCTCCTTGTCCTGTGGTTGGGCACCACTGAAAACAGCCTGGCCCCATCCTCTTGACCCTCAGAACCCTTTGGAAATTGATAAGCATTGATGGGATATTGAGAAGCAAAGCTATGACAGTTCATATTTTTATCCTGATTGCCCAGAGTGATGCCAGATGTTCATTGTGAGACACCAGGGTGCCTTCATACAAAAGGCCAGGCTGCCTCTTGCTCTCCAGCATCACCTTTGCAGAACAAGTACCAGATTCCATCTATCCCTAACAACAGAACAGGGAAGCAGTGGCTTTCAACTAGAGAAGAGCAGATTTAGATTGGATGTTAGGAACAAATTCTGCACCATGAGGGTAGTGGAGCACTGGAACAGGTTGCCCAGGGAGGTGGTTGATGCCCCATCCCTGGAGATATTCAAGGTGAGGCTCTGAGCAACCTGATCTAGTTGAGGATGTCCCTGCTGACTGCAGGGGGTTGGACTGGATAACCTTTGGGGGTCCCTTCCTACCCAGCCCATTCTATGATTCTATAAATTTAAAATGAAAACATGAAATCTTCTGAGGAGCTGAAGTCATCAACTCTCCACACTAGGAGGGTAGGAAGGGCAGCCCTCTCATGCTCAAGTTTGCCACTAGTCCTTTACAGAACCCTGGAGCAGAGGACAGAGGTGATCCTGCACACCTTGTCACTGGCATAACACTAAATCAGGCAGTTCTCTCCAAAGAGGTATCACAGTATCACAGTACATTAGAAGTTGGAAGGGACCTCCAGAGATCATCAGGTCCAACCCCCCTGCCAGAGCAGGATCACTTAGGGGAGTCTGCACAGGAATGCATCCAGGTGGGTTTAGGAAGGCTCTCCAGAGAAGGAGACTCCACAACCCCCCTGGGCAGCCTGTTCCAGGGCTCTGTCACCCTCAGCTTCTCCTCAGGTTGAGCTGAAATCTTCTATGTTCAAGTTTGAACCCATTGTTCCTTGGCTTATCACTGTGAATCTCTGAAAAGAGCCTTGCCCCCTCCACTTGGCTCCTCAGCTATTGATAGACATTGATCAGATCCCCTCTCAGCCTTCTCTTCTCCAGACTAAACAGCCCCAGGGCTCTCAGTCTCTCTTCCCAGGGGAGATGCTCAAGTCCCCTAAGCATCCTTCTGGCTCTCCCTTGGACTCTCTCCAGCAAGTCTCTGTCTCTCTTGAACTGGGGAGCCCAAAACTGGACAGAGTATTGCAGCTGTGGTCTCAGCAGGGCAGAGATAAAGGATGAGGAAGGAAAAAGATGAATAATTCTTCGGGTGGTGGGGGGGAAGGAAAGGGCAGAAAAGAGCAGCTGTACAGTGAGAGGGCACTGGCAAGGTCACTGCTGAAACCAGCAGTGCATCCCTGCTCATCCTCTGCAGCAAACATGGGCTGATGGGACACTTCAGAAGGGTGCTGGCAAATCCTGCATGAGCTATTGCACAGGAGAATTTGCAGGAAAAAAGCCTCTGGACAAGGGCTTTGGTGTCATAACACACTGCAGGCTCCTGACACCTGGGTGGGTCAGGGCTTCTCGCTGTATTCATTGCAGTGTTGGCTATGCTGAGAGGAGAGGCTGCTGCAAACAGCACCATAACATTAAGGACCAAAGTAAAAAAGAAAAAAGAATAGGAATATTGAGTTTTTAATGGCAGTTGTGGTGTGCTGCAGCTCTAATGAAGGGTTTGGTGTTGCAGTGTGATTAATTTGCTGGCACAGAGGTGGTTTTGTTAATCTTGGAGGACGCAGAAGTGGAAGGGAGGAGGGAGTGAAAACCAGGCAGTTTAAGCCTAGAAATTTAATTGCAAGATAGTGCCTGAAATATAAATTGATCTCTAGAACTGCTTTGAGAGATAAGCACTGCCAGTGACGTCTCTTTCTGGCAGACAGGATCATCCTGCCATCATGGAAGAGATACTGCTGTGGGCTTTGCTTTGTAACTTAGATGGACAGGAATTCGCTTGACATAATTCTCTTGGCTGCTTCTCATCTTGTAACATGACAGCAGGGCTCTGAAATCTTGCTGCAGGCACACTCTATGCCTTGGTGGAGCAAGCAGAAATGCCCCAACTCTCCCTGAAATACACAGTTGTGAGAATCAGGTTTAGGAGGATTTTTCTCCATTTGCCTTCAACCAAGTTATTTTTTGATTAGAGTGAATTATAATTGGTCAATATATTTGCTTTTGCCTCTCCTCCTATATTACTTAAATCCTTTGATCGTTCTTCTGGTTATGACTTAAACTTTTCCTGAAAGCAGCTGAACTCAAAACATACTTTAGTTTGTTTGTTTGTTATTTTGGGCTTTTTTGCATAGTACCTACTAACATTTCACAGAATCACAGAAACATTCAGGTTGGAAAAGACCTTCAGTATCACCAGGTCCAACACAGAACCCTACTCTACAAGGTTCACCCCTAAACCATAGCCCCAAGCACCACTTCCAAACGACCCTTAAACACATCCAGGCTTGGGGACTCCACCACCTCCCTGGGCAGCTCATTCCAATCCCTGACCACTCTTGAAGGGAAAGTTTTTGTCCTAATGTCCAGTCTAAACCTTCCCAGTGGCAGCTTGAGGCCATTCCCTCTTGTTCTATCACTAATTACCTGGGAGAAGAGACCAGCAGCAGCCTCTCTACAATCTCCTTTCAGGTAGTTGTAGACAGCAATGAGGTCTCCCTCAGCCTCCTCTTCTCCAAACTAACCATCCCCAGCTCCCTCAGTCGCTCCTCATAAGATTTATTCTCATGCTCCTGCACTCTGTCTCTGTAGCCTGGTCTGGGTGCTCACAGGCATGGGCAAGGTTATGTCTTGCTAGCAGAAGGCAAGGCCTTTAATGGAATGGAGTGGAATTAGCCCACAATAATTCAAACAATAAATGGCAGCACTCATCTGATTTCTTTCTTGCTCTTCAGTGCTCTTCAGTGTTGGACTTTCCAAGCACCTGGGGCTTTTTTTTTTTTTTTTTTTTGCCTGGGCTTTTCTGCTCTCTTAGATGCTCAGTAATTACTTAGAGAGACACAAAGGGCATTTTCACCTCACAGAACAAGAGAAAGTTTCTAAGTACCACTAAAAGTCTCAGAAAGGAATCCCACGGGGATAATGGATGCAGTGATTGGAGGAGCCATTTCTCCACTGGTGTTGACCTTTTCTCTGTTTGAAGGCTTTCAGTGACTTCTTGTTTAAAAATCATGATTTCTGCATCAGATTTAAGGTGGACAGCTTCAAACTCACATCTGTGCTGCTCTTCTGCTTCTCTTGTGATAGTACCACCATGTGCAGGGTCTTTGGGGGCGTTGTCTCCTTTTGTGCAGAGAACCCTCAGGCTGCTTTGTTCAGAGGGTGCCACACCAACCCAGGCAGCTCTGGCACAGAACTGCATAGCCATGGTCAAGGGACACTAACTCCATGGCAGGTCAGCACAGTTGGATTCCTTGCAGACTTGGTTCGTGCTGAGCCTGCATGGTGCCACCTTGCACACTGAAGTGCTTCTGACTTGGGGGTCCAGCAGGACCTCTTTGCTGTGGAGCAGCTTCTCAGCTGGGAGTGGTGCACCTCATGCATCTCAGTGTATGGCTTCTAGGGAGCAAAATGGGGATCATTCCATATGCAGGCCTAGGCAAAGGATGGTCCTTTCTAACTTTGACAGACCAGGAGCTGCCAAAACTTAAAATCAAGCCTGCATCACCTTTCTGGTGCAATCTGCATTTAATCAGCTTCTGAAGCAATTTGATGGGGATTTTTTTCTGTTTTAAATGCTATTTCCAAGAGAAAACTCCAGCAATATCCTGAGGAGCTTGCACCTACCATATCAATCCCATATTGTGTGTACTCTGCAGGCAATCTGTCCTAAACAGCAAGCCTGTGTTCAAGAAAGCAGGAAGAGCTACAAGCCTCCAGAGACAGAACACTTCAGTTCCCAGCTTTGTCTCCTTCTCCCCACAGATTGTTTGTAATTCCTTTTCCTCATAACTCCCAAACCCATGCAACTAAAATCAGAGCAGCCCTGATGAGGGCTACAAGAGCACAGGAGGAGAAACCAAGGGAAAGAAGTGCTTGCTGTCTTACTAGATGGAATTCCTCATGACAAGGGCAGTTGGTTGACACAGATACTAGATGAATTTTGCTTCAAAGGATTGGCACACTTGTGAGCAAAGCATACTGGCTGATTCCACCAAGTGTAATCTTCATCTTGGTAGTGGTAGATGCCTCATCCCTGGAAACATTCCAGGTCAGGTTACACAAGGCTCTGAGCAACCTGATCTAGCTGAAGATGTCTCTGCTCACTGCTAGGGGATTTGGCACCTCAACACAGGAGAGATGTGGAAGAGCTGGACTGAGTGCAAAGGAGGGCAACAAAGCTGGGGAAGGGCCTGGAGAATAAATCTGAGCAACTGAAGGAGCTGGGGATGGTTAGTTTGGAGAAGAGGAGGCTGAGGGGAGACCTCATTGCTCTCTACAACTACCTGAAAGGAGGTTGTAGAGAGGCTGCTGCTGGTCTCTTCTGACAGGTAATTAGTGATAGAACAAGAGGGAATGGCCTCAAGCTGCGACTGGGTAAGTTTAGACTGGACAGTAGGATGAAAATTTTCCCTTCAAGAGTGGTCAGGGATTGGAATGAGCTGCCCAGGGAGGTGGTGGAGTCCCCAACCCTGGATGTGTTTAAAGGTGGTTTGGAAGTGGTGCTTGGGGCTATGGTTTAGGGGTGACCCTTGCAGAGTAGGGTTCTGGGTTGGACTTGGTGATCCTGATGGTCTTATCCAACCTGAATGTTTCTGTGATTCTGTGACCTTTAAAAGTCCCTTCCAAACTAAAACATTCCATGATTCTATGATTGCTGCCTACGCATGTACTGGACATGGTACTGTGGGGTATGGTTTAATGGCCGTGGTGGTCTTAGGTTGGTGTTTGGATTTGATGATCTTAGAGGTCTTTTCAGTTGAAATAATGTTATGATTCTGTGATTGTCTGAGATTAAAGCAGGGAAGTACAAGAGGGGTCCAGATGAGCTACCCCAGGTTGTGCCCAAGATGAGAGCACACTTTGGCTGAGGCCTGATCAGATTGAGTTGATTTCCCTTTCTGCCCTACTCAGTTCCAGTCATAGCACAAGGTACAAGATCAAGCCATCTGCAGAGGCTTGTGCCTAGTATCTATCTATGGCTATTGAGTCTCTTAAAAATAAATAATGAAACTAAGGTAAGGATAATAATGTTCCACTCAGACACAACAACTTGTGCAAAATAAAAGAGGCTTGGAAAATGTCTTGTAGGTAAACTCTTGTGGCTGTAATCTTCCTGTTGCAATCACAGCCCCTTTCCTATGCTGCATCTCCAGCAGGCTGTGTGAAATGATTGGGGGGGGGGAATAATTTATGACACTATTCAGTAATCAGATAAGTGGTGTGTTCACAGGGAGGAAGGCTTTATAGCATTCAGCCCTCTGCTCAGCTCAAAAATAGCTCAGATGTTTAGAAAAAAAAAAAAAAACAGAAAAGAGAAGTCAGCATTAAGCCTTGATTGCAGCCACTTACTGCTGCTGGCTTCCAGAGCCTTTCTCAGGGCTGAACGATGTAAAAGCTGTTTGATATTTAACAAAAGAAAACCAAAATGGCTCAAACAGCCCAAATACACCCAAGGGGCCACCGACAGGGAGCTGGGTCAATGACTCATGGGCAATTAGAGCTGGCATTCATTTCAATTGGCAGGAAACTAAACCAGGAATTTCGGTTCCCCCCCAGAGAAAAGCCTGCCAAGGTTTGTCAGCCTACCGGTGAGTCAGGCACTCCCTCTTACAGGAATTTTCAGCCGATGTCCTTTTTAACTGGCACAGAGACTCAGGAAAGGGAAGATGCAGCAATGTGGGCATTGCTGAAAGGTAGAGGACAGCTGGAGCACGTACAGGGCAAACTCTGGTCAGACCTTGCTGGCTACAGCAGGGGCAGCATGCCAAGAGGATGCAGGGAAATACTGATGCTGTTGCCTCCCTAAGTGCCTGTGAACAGCACTGCACGAAAACCCTTGAAGCTTGCAGCCTTTACCCAGACACAGGCATGATCCTTGCATTCCTTCAGAAGCAGCTGTGCTGAGTCCAAACCTAGCAGTCAGCCCAGAAGTGCCTCCTGCTCTGTGCTGGAAGGTGTCCAGAGAAGGGCCGTGAGGGTGATCAGAGGGCTGGAGCTCCTCTCCTGTGAAGACAGACTGAGAGAGTTGGGGCTGTTCAGTCTGGAGAAGAGAAGGCTCCCAGGAGACCTCTTTGTGGCCTTCCAGGATCTGAAGGGGGCTACAAGAAAGCTGGGGAGGGACTTTTTAGGGTGTCAGGTAGTGACAGAACTAGGGGGGATGGAACAAAACTAGAAATGGGGAGATTCAGATTGGATGTTAGGAAGAAGTCCTTCCCCATGAGGGTGGTGAGACACTGGCACAGGTTGCCCAGGGAGGTGGTGGAAGCCTCATCCCTGGAGGTTTTGAAGGCCAGGCTGGATGTGGCTGTGAGCAACCTGCTCTGGTGTGAGGTGTCCCTGCCCATGGCAGGGGGGTTGGAACTGGATGCTCCTTGAGGTCCCTTCCAACCCTGACAGTTCTGATTCTAAATGCCCTCCCCAGCCAGCCCAGCAGTAAATGTCAGAGCCAGTGGGCAAGCAATGGGAGGTTTGCTGCAGGGTGAGCAGCCCACAGCCAGGCTGCAGAGATGCTTGGTGATGTCTTCAAATCAGGGGCATGTGGGGAGGTTACCTCTAAAGGAAAGACAACTGTTAGCCTGAAGGGCTGGGGGAGAGGAGGAGCATCTTAGTGCTGAAACATGGCAGACTTCTGCTTGCAATGTGACAGAGCTGCTATGATTCTATGATTCTGTGGTTCTATCACACACTATCCCTAGCTCAGATGGAGACAGGATCTTTAAAACCAGTTTTACCATGAAATCACAGAATCATCAAATCATTGTTTGGCAAAGCTCTGTAAAATCGAGTCCACCTCTTAACCCAGCCCAGCCCAGCACCAAACCATGTCCCTCAGCACCATGACTTACACAGCTTTGTCAACTGGTTTTCAGTTCTAGTAACAGGAGTGTTTGAGATTAGGCATTGGACTGGGGTAAAGGGGAACTAGGTTTTGTGGTGGAGCCTGTAAAGGGCTTTCTCCCTAAAGTTTGGTTTGCTCATATCCAAAAATCACAGAATAACAGAATGTTAGGGGCTGGAAGGGACCTCCAGAGATCATCCAGTCCAACCCCCCTGCCAAAGCAGGATGACGTTTACCAGGTCACACAGGGACTCATCCAGGCAGGTCTTGAGCATCTCCAGAGAGGAGACTCCACAACCTCCCTGGGCAGCCTTTTCCAGGGTTCTGTCACCCTCACAGTAAAATAATTCTTCCTCCTGTTTCCATGGAACTTCCTATGCCTCAACTTCCACCCTTTGCCCCTTGTGCTGTCATTTGCTGGGATCCATGGCAGCAGGATGGGACAAGGTGGTGTATGATTGCACTCAGCAGGTTAGTGGTTGCCTTTCTAGATTTAACGTGGAAATGCACATTAAAAGAAGAGTTGAGCATGGGGCTCTGATTAGAAGGGGCCAGGTACACATGGTACAGCACAGGCTGGGTGTAGAGCTCACTCCAGTAAGCACCTATGAGTTTGTAGGGTAGAGCAGATGCTAGACTTCCTTACCAAACCTTTAACACCCAACTGTAAGTGACGTTTTACTCTCAATCCAGAAATGCCTGCTAGCACCAGAGCTACAAGTAGAGATTACCTTCATTTTGAGTGGAGGCATTAACTTCATTTGACAGCATTTTGGGGGTCAAACAAAATCCTAACTCAGCAGCTCCTGATTGCATTATTATTATTATTATTATTATTATTATTATTATTATTATTATTATTTCCCTGAATTCTGCCATCCAGCAGTCTTTTCATAGGACAGGTTAGAGAAGTAAATGTTTTCACATCACAAATGAGTTCCTTGACAGAAGAAGATCAGGTGTGTTGAGACTGCTACACTAAATGAATCAGTTGTTGAAGTACTTCCATTTAAGTTGTACTTTTGCTGCTGCAGCTTTCTTTATCCCCTGGCTCATTAATGACATAGCCATGTCAATACAGACTGGGGGATGAGGTGTTAGAAAGCAGCCCTGTGGAAAAGGACTTGGGGGTGCTGATGGATGAGAAGCTGGACATGAGCAGGCAGTGTGAGCTTGCAGCCCAGAAGGCAAAGCACGTCCTGGGCCTCATCAAAAGCAGCATTGCCAGGAGATGGAGAGAGCTGATTCTGCCACTTTGCTCTGCTCTGGTGAGACCTCACCTGGAGTGCTGTGTACAGGTCTGGAGCCCTCACAGAATCACAGAATTAACCAGGTTGGAAAAAACCTTCAAAATCATTTAGTCCAACCTAGCACCCAGCACAATCTCATCAACTAAGCCATGGCACTAAGTGCCTCATTCAGGCTTATTTTAAACACTTCCAGGGATGGTGACCCCACCACCCGCCTGGGCAGCACATTCCAATGGCAAATCTCTCTTTCTGGGAAGAATTTCTTCCTAACATCCAGCCTAAACCTCCCTTGGCACAGCTTGAGACTGTGTCCTCTTGTTCTGGTGCTGGGTGCCTGGGAGAAGAGACCAATCCCCACCTGGCTACAGCTACAGCTGTGGATGGCAATAAGATCTCCCCTGAGCACACACCTAGGGCAGAATCAGGAGCAAACAGTTGATATCTGTGGACTCCTCTGCTAATCAAGGAACGAGTCTTAATCCTCTGCTACAGTGACATTGCAAATGGTAATGAAGAAGTTTCCCTTTTCTTGTTGTTTGTTCTTCCCCTGTCCTGCTAGAATTCACTGTAGGGTTTGCAAAAAAAAATGGGAACAAACTGGTCCACCCTGGAAAACAACTTTGCATTTCTTTATTCTTAAGTCATTTGCCTTAGAAGACAAATGCTGGGTAGTCAGAGCAACTTGCTTGAAGCCTACTGGTTAACATTGCCCTTTGATGTTAGAAAGTTTACCAGCAAAGCTGCATCCTGTATGTGCATAATGCATCCTGCTGTGATTTTGTACTTGGGGCTTCTCTCCATGCAGGCAGGCAGAGGGGAGCGGGGGAGTCCTTTCCCCCCTGGCATCTTTTGTAGCATCCTTGGAATCTCTGACTTTTGCATGCAGAAGATTGAGCTTTGGAGAAGAAAAGAGTTTCCAACGTGGTTCAGTGTCAGCATTCATCTTCTCATTCTTAGGAGGTCGTTATTTCTGCCTCCAGATCCACAATGCTTTGAACACAGGGCTGGAAGGGACCCAGCAGTGCCTTGTCCACTGGTACAGCAGGCAGCTGTGCCAGGCTGTTCTTGCTGGGCAGACTCCATCTGGAGAGCAGCTAAGATGATTTTCCCCAGTTTTTGTTTCTCTAGGCCATTTCAGCCCAGATCTTTCAGATCCCCACCACAAATGTCTCCACTTGTTGTAAGGTGCATTTCATGCTGGTTTGAATTCTCTTCAACATTCCAAAGTGCCCAGGGATGTGGATGGTAGCCTAGGTAAGGCAGCAGCCGTTGCTTGTGCAGTGGCATTGACATTTCCTACCTCTCCTAGAAACACCTTTGCTGGTGCATACTAATTGCAATTGACTTCTGCTTTGTCAGCTGTGTTATCAGCATGTCATTCTGACTTTTGCTCCAGCCAGGGGACACCAGCTCCCAGTGCTCCAGGTGACTTCCAGAAAGCTTTGGACAGCTGGCTAAGCTGGGGCAAAATCCACCTGGTCAAATTAGAGTGAGTGATGATACCTGAGGATGGTCAAGGGAGACCTTACAGAGACCTCCCAGAGTACACAGGAAAGATGAGGAGGGACTCTGTCAGGGGGTGCAGTGATGGGACAAAGAGTAACAGTTTTAAAATTAAATAAAGGTAGATTTAGATGAGATATTAGGAAGAAATTCTTTACTGTGAGGGTGCTGAGGCACTAAAGATGACTGCCAAGAGACATTGTGGATGTTCTTTCCCTGCAAGTGGCTAGACAGGGCTTTGAGCAACCTGGTCTAGAGGAAAGTGTCCCTGCCTGTGGCAGAGGAGTTGGACTAGAGGATCTTTAAGATCCCTTCCAACCCCCCCAGTCTGTGATTCTATCTTTAAGATCCCTTCCAACCCACCCCCACTCTCTGATCCTCTCTGTATTTGGTACCTTTTGCTGATAGTCATGGGTTGTTAACACGAACTAAGGTTATAAGTGAGAGCTCAGGCACAGAGCTGAGCTGTGGCAGCAAGTCAGGACTTCCTAACTGCAGGCACCAGTAGAGCTGATTCCAAAATCTGACAGCACAGACAGTGGTGCTCACAGAAAGGTGAAGCTGATGACTGCATGCTTGCAGCAGTGTTAGTGTGAAGATCCCTCCTGCAATGAATGAGCTCTTCTTTAGCACCCACAGAGGTTTTGGAAGCACAACCTGTGCTTTCCTGGGAGCCAAGCCCTGGGAGGTACCATCAGCTTGCCCTTGCCCCACACTGGAAGTCCTGTCTGATCCCAGTAGTGTACCACTGCAAGCTTGCTCAGCTCTCTGTCCCTTGCCACAACTGTTCCATGGTTTTGATCCCTAGCTACAAATCCCATGGGTTTTTGGTAAGATGTGAAGCACAAGCACAGCATTCCTGGGTTCCTTTTCAGGGGAAAGTGGAGTCTCTAATAGTTTGTCCATCTGCTGTCTGCTGTCTTCTGCTGTATTTCACTTTGGCCAGTCCTGAGAGGAGCTCACACTAGAATCAATGCTCTAAAATATTGCTCACCAGTTTTGCTTGCAGTTAAAGAAGTTCTCCAAGTAGCTAAACAGAGAGATATTTGCTCAACTCTGTCTATTTCAGCTCTCCTGGTAGAATAAATTATTGCAATTATTGGCCCGCAATGGAAAAATTGAGTCTGAATTTTTACAGCTGGAATATTCATGGGAGGGGAATGCTTTAGGTGTTTGCAGACTGAATGCAAATGCAAACATCAACAGAGCAGATTTGTGTCTAGTAGAACTCTCTGGCACAAAACAAGAGAGATTTGAAAGGACAACACTTTCCCACTTCACAGGAAATGAAAAGTGAGGAGTTAATGACAAGCTTTAGAGGCACCAACAATTCAGGCTTTGATCAGAATCCCTTTCAGAATTTTAAGTCAGAGTGTGCACATGGGACATGATCAGCCTGCTGCTGGTCACCCACACAACATCCTTAAGCCTTGCTGGAGTTCTGCTGTCTTTCTCCCTGGGGGGAATTTAATGCTGATGAAACAACTGAATGCCTCCAAGTGGTTGTAATCATTCACACTAAGTTGTTGTAATCATTCACAAACAACCTGGCAGAGAAAAAGGAAACTGAAGGCAACGAGTAAGAAAGAACATCTTCTAGAGTTTGCCAACTCTTAAGGTTATCTCTGAGCCCCGATAGGTTTGTCCCTATCATGGAATCATAGAATGGTGCAGGCTGGAAGGGACCTCCAAAGGTCATCCAGTCCAACCTCCCTGCAGTCAGCAGGGACATCCCCAACTAGATCAGGTTGCCCAGGGCCTCATCGAGCCTCATCTTGAGTATCTCCAGGGAAGGAGCTTCAACCACTTCCCTGGACAACCTGTTCCAGTGATCCACAGCCAGCTGTGTTTGAACACAGCACCATGGCATCACTGCATTGAAATTATTTTGGAGGGAAAGAATGGAAGCTGTAGGGTATTTATTTAATGATTAGGCTGGATATTTTTGCCCTGAGGCTCCCTCTGGAGTTGTTTCATTCTTGCTGTAGGGCATGATTTTGGTGGCAAGTGACACTCTTTCCATTAATGCAACAAATCAGCTCTCCTAAGAGCACAAGGGATGTAAGAATTGGCATAAAGGTTGTGGCAATTTTTGACCCAACAAAATGCAGTGAGGTACTGCAGCCAAGAGTTTAAACTGGAAGCTGTGGTTGGACCCAAAGAAACACAGGTCCAGGTTGTGGGTTGGATTGTGTGCTGCTAGAGTCTCTTCCTTCTGGTCTACTGAGTTTCATTACAAGACTCGCCGCTGATTTTAGAGCTCTCCATCAGTTCAGTGTCTCGAGTATCAAGATCTGAAGTTTCCCAGATGTCCTGGCTAAAGGACAACAAGCATGGAGCATCTGAGACACTGGAACAGGTTGCCCAGGGAGGTGGTGGAAGCCCCATCCCTGGAGGTGTTTAAGGCCAGGCTGGATATGGCTGTGTGCAACCTGCTCTAGCATGAGGTGTCCCTGCCCATGGCAGGGGGGTTGGAAGTAGATAAGCCTTAAGGTCCCTTCCAACTCTAACAATTCTATGATTCTATGATCTTTGCTATTGCACCCACTGACTTGTCTTTGCCCCACCTAAAAGCCATGAGCAGCAATGTCTTTCAAATCCCTCTGCAAGCAGATCTCCCTCTGCACTGCCTACAAATGTCTAACGTGTGTGGAACTGCCAAGAGCCAACCTGCTGGCTTGCCAAGATGATTCCTCACTGCCTGGACTGACAGCCTTTCATCTCAGTGCTGCTGCCTAACATACTTGAGGACAGGAACTCTCTTTGCACTCTGCATTGGCACAGTTCCCGGGGAAAAGGACCATCTGGCATGGCACTCCTCGGCATGGCAGTGGTGTAGATGGGAAGTAGCATTGGATTAATGCTCTGTGTGTTCTTCTCCTTGCTGGAAAGATGTTCAATGGAAGGAAAACATGGCATGGCTGGCTGGCTGCACAGAGGCAAGACAAGACACTCCTGCCCTGCCACACTCCTCTTTGGTGTCTTTGGAGGCCAGCACAAGAGCTGGCTTGGCTCCTCACCTTATTTCTGAAGATAGGGAAATCACAGGAGGGCCCCTGGCAAGGAGGTGATGATAAGGACTCCTGGCAGGGACTAGAGTGCAAGGAGGGGAGCACTGTGTTGCCTGGGTGCCTCCAGGCACAAAGCTGGTAAAGTGCCAGGTAAGCATGTAGGAAATTTCTGATCAGAGGGCTGGAACACCTCTCCTGTGAGGAAAAGCTGAGAGAGTTGGGATTGTTCAGCTTGGAGGAGAGCAGGCTCCAGGGAGACCTTACTGCAGCCTTATAAGTTCTTAAAGGAAGCCTCTAAGAAAGATGGGAAGAGCCTTTTTAGCAGGGCCTGTTGTGACAGAACAAGAGGGGATGGCTTTAAACTAAAAGAGCGGAGACTTAGACCAGACAGAAGGCAGACACTTTTTACTGTGGGTGTGGTGAAACACTGGCACAGGTTGCCCAGAGAGGTGGTAGAAGTCCCATCTTAGGAAACACTCAAGGTCAGGTCAAATGGAGCTCTGAGCAGCCTGAGCTAGTCGGGGATGTCCCTGCTCACTGCAGGGGACTTGGACAAGGTGACCTTTATAGGCACCCCAAGGCATTCTGTGATTGCATTCTATGATTCTTGGTGAAGGTTAAGCCTTTTCTTTCTGTGTTATGCCCACCTGCAGTGTCAGGATCCTGTGGCACTGCCTTTTGGGATGGTTATTTCGGGTCACCGTGCTCTTAGGCCATGCCCCAGACTGAGAGAGGCAGGGTGGTGGTAATTTCTGCCCAAAACCTGAGAGCTGAGAGGTGCAGCTTGAGGTTGCAAGGCTGAAGGCACTGTGAAACCACTCACCACTCACACAGGTGCTATGCAGCCACCTGGGGTTTTCCATGAGATGCCAAACAAGCACAAACAAGAGGTGTGGACAGTAGCTGGCAAAGCATTAACCTGGTATTTTTAGGGCTTTTGACAGAGTCTTCTTGTAATTTTTATTATTATTATTTCTCTCTCTTTTGCTTTGTTTTGGAAATATTGTGTTAGGGTTGTTTGTTTGTTTGTTTGTTTTTCTTGTCACTTGAGACTGACAGAGACCACATCAACTGCATCAGCTTTTATTATTCCCTGATCCATCTACTGACATTGTTTCACCATTTTGGTAGGACACACACTACCCTTCTGCCTGGGTCTTGGCCAGAAACTGTCCTTTAGGTCCATGGATTCCCTCTCTCAAGCATCACCAGTGCTTGGGACCTGAGCCAAAGACAAATCCGGGTGCGAAGGAGCAGAGTTAATTCAAACACCAAAGACCTGCAGTAATACCAAAGGGGCTGAGGGAGTACAGGAAATGAATGGAAAAGTAAATTACTTCATGCAGAGATATTGATGTGGGGTTTTTGATTTGCCTTAGTGTGAAAATCCCTCTCTGGGTAAAACCAGCACTGCTTTGTGTTTAGCCAACTTTAAACCTACAAAGGAAGAGACAGCTAGAGAGAGGTGGGGAATAATTAGGTAATCTGAAAGAAACAGCAGCAGTCATTAGCTGAAGAATTAGATGGCTTAGGACTGGGGTAGGAAATGAAAATGCATGAAGGGCAAAACTTCTGTCTAAAAATGGAGCCAGGTGGGGTGAGATGCCATAAAATTCCTGCTGCCTGTGTGACATTTGGAAAAATGATAGGGGTGTGATTATTATGGATAGGGAGCTCCTCCCTGAGAAGATCCACTTAGCCAGGCAGGGAACTCCCAAGCATCATTGATTTATTCAGTTCCAAATGGGATCCTAGTGGAATGAAAAAAATGCTGCCAGTGGCCATAGGGAGGCAAGAGCACATTTTAGGGGTTTGGTTTTAACTACTGAATTAAAAGTATAAAGGTTTTTTTTTTTTTGGGGGGGGGGGGGGGGAAGGGAATGTTCTCTGCTAGTGTCACAGTATCACAGTACATTAGAGGTTGGAAGGGACCTCCAGAGTTCATCAGGTCCAACCCCCCTGCCAGAGCAGCATCACTTAGGGCAGTCTGCACAGGAATGCATCCAGGTGGGGTTGGAAAGTCTCCAGAGAAGGAGACTCCACAACCCCCTGGAGAGCCTGTTCCAGGGCTCTGTCACCCTCACTGTAAAAAAATTCCTCCTCATGTTGAGGTGAAATCTTCTCTGTTCTAGTTTGAACCCATGAAGTTATTCTTGAAGTTATTTGCAGTAGTTTTAGGGATGAAATGTGATTGTAGCTCTGTACAACCAGCACCTAGAATACTGTGGGGTTTTTTGGGCCCCTCACTACAAGGAGGACATTGAGGTGCTAGAACATGTCCAAAGAAGGACAATGAAGCTGGTGAAGGGGCTAGAGCACAAGTCTTGTGAGGAGTGGCTGGGGGTACTGGGGTTGTTTAGCCTGGAGAAAGGAGGCTGAGGGGAGACCTCGCTCTCTACAGCTCCCTGAAAGGAGGTTGAACTTGGTGATCTTAAAGGCCTCTCCCAAGCAAAACAAATCTGTGGTTGTGTGAAGGGAGGGAACAGCCATCAAACTCACAGGGCTCCATCACCAGCCCTGCTGCACCCAGAGCCAAGCAATGGCCACAAGACTGGCTGCTGTGCCCTCTCTGCCCCATCGTGGCTGGAGGAGGGTCCCAAGACACTGCTGATACAGGAGGGGACAGAACAATGTCATCAGGCTAGGTGCATGGTCAACACAGGTCACTCCTTCCACCTGTCACCTCCCCAGGTGCCATTCACCAGTGGTGCTGAGGAATGTGGGAACTGAAAGGGGATGTGCAGGCTAAGGAAATTCAAGAAGGAAAAGCTGTTTCCCTTACTGGTTCAGTATTTAAGACACTGGTTTAGGCTCTGCATCTTCTAAGCTCAGGGTTAGGGCTGCTTTCTCTTGCTTCTCCAAGGCTGCCTTGCCCAAGGGCACACATGGGCTGGACATCTCAGGTCTTTCTCTGCTGCTTGATAGTTCTTTTACAAATCATTTTTCTCCTCCAACTCCGGCCAGTGCATCTTAGTGTTTGGAGGACACCAACAAATAACCACAAGAAGACTAATGCCAGTGTCTAGAAAACCACTTCTGTTCCCGCAAATGGTAACCTGCCCTGGTGAGGCCACACCTGGAATATTGCATCCAGTTCTGGGCTCCCCAGTTCAGGAGGGACAGGGATCTGCTGGAGAGAGTCCAATGCAGGGCTACAAGGATGCTGAAGGGACTGGAGCACTGCCCTGTGAGGAGAAGACTGAGAGGGGATTTAATAAATGTCTATAAATATCTGAGGGCTGGGGGTCAAGAGGGAGGGGACAGGCTCTGCTCCTCTGCTCACTTGCACCCTGTGATAGGATAAGGAGCAATGGATAGAAACTCCAGCACAGGAGGTTCCACCTCAACATGAGGAGGAACTTCTTCACTGTGAGGCTCCCAGAGCACTGGAACAGGCTGCCCAGAGAGGTTGTGGAGTCTCCTTCTCTGGAGACTTTCCAGCCCCATCTGGATGTGTTCCTGTGTGCCCTGTGCTGGATTCTATGGTCCTGCTCTGGCAGGGGGGTTGGACTCGCTGATCTTCTGAGGTCCCTTCCAACCCCTGACATCCTGTGAGCCTGTGAGCCTCAACAGATCATGGAACAGGAGCTTTGAAACTATCCCCAAAGAAGATGGGTAGAAATCAAAGGCACCAAGTCCTCAACTGTGCCATGTTTATGTAAATAACTTGGAAAAAAATCATAGTGAGCACTGCTGTGAGAGATGAGGATGAGGGGGGATAGCTGGGGCAGAGCTCTGGCAAGACATCGAGAAACCTCCCATCCAGAAGCAGCAAATATCGAAGCCCCACGAGGAGGAAGGATTTGGGTTCCCTGATTGCTTCATGTTTCATTGAACATGGCATTTGGGCTTTAATGGTTTTGAGCAGTGGAGAAAAAGTCCCCTGAGGCTAAAGGTTAAGGGAACCAATGGCTGGAAAACTCAGTTGCTGAGAGACAGAGCTTCAGAGAAAGGTTTTGGGGCTACCCAAAGCCCAGTGGGCTGGGCATGGGGCAGGACATGAAATGAAGGTCTTCTGGAGCACTGTCTCACCAGATGTTCAACCACACAAGCCTTGAAGTCCAAGCTGTTTTCTGTTAGTGCAGCAGTTTGGTGGTGGTGGTATGTCCTATGCCCAAAGGCTTGGTCTCCTGTGTGCAGTGCAGGTTGAATGCAGATATCCTAAAGGCACACAGACTCACAGAATGTAAGCGGTTGGTCCAGAGTTCACCCCCCTGCCAGAGCAGGATCACCCAGGGCAGGTCACACAGGAACACATCCAGGTGGGTTTGGAATGTCTGCAGAGAAGGAGGCTCCACAATCTCTCAGGGCAGCCTGCTCCAGGGCTCTGTCACCCTCACAGTGACAAAGTTTTCCCTTCTGTTCCCGTGGCCCCTCCTCTGCTCCAGCTTGCCCCCATTGCCCCTTGTCCTATCATTGCATTCAAGCCATAAGAGATTCAGAGAGGCACATGTGCTGTGTATGGGCAGCATCCCTCTCTACAGCAAACAGCATCTCTGGACAGTGGTAAAAAGAGTGATCAGACAGTGATTTTACATCTCTTTGTACAGACTGAGATGCTCAAAACCCCAAACCATTAAAGTACTGCAAAACCACTGCCCAGAGCCACTAAAGGCTTCATTTGATGCTTCTGGCACTGCAAGGTGCTGACATGATGAGGCTTTTATCCACTTGTGTCTTATGCACTGAGGTTATTACATCTTCACAGCTCAGGGAGTAGTTAAATCACTTTCTCAGGGTCACATAACTCATCTTTGTCAGAACTGAAGATGAAAAGCCAGGTGCTGTCACTGACACCCCAGACCTCAAGCTCTAGCAGCTTGACTTTATGCTTCCCTTTGCTGTCTTAGCCTCTGCCAGGAGAAATGCCACAGCACTTCATGCTGCAGTCCATGTAGGAAAGGGAGCAGAAATCTGAATAGTTGCCATGTGCTGGAGTTGCTTTGATTTGTTGCTTTCCAGCCTCATCTTAAGATCAAACATGCTCTAGAGAGAAACATTTCCTTAGGTTGTGTCTTTGCTCAGCCATCAACTAAGTCCCAAAGACACAGAGAGACAGAGGACACAAGGAGAGACAGAGACCTGCTGGAGAGAATCCAACAGAGAGCCATGAGGATGCTTAGGGGACTTGAGCATCTCCCCTAATCCCCATCTCAGAGACTGAGAGCCCTGGGGCTGTTTAGTCTGGAGAAGAGAAGGCTGAGAGGGATCTGATCAATGTCTATCAATAGCTGAGGGGTGGGTGTCAGGAGGAGGGGGCCAGGCTCTTTTGGGTGGTACACAGTGATAGGACAAGGAACAATGGGTTCAAACTAGAACACAGAAGATTTCACCTCACCATGAGGAGAAACTTCTTTCCAGTGAGGGTGACAGAGCACTGGATACTGTGAGACTGTGATACTGTGAAGAATAGAATTGTAAAGGACTTGACACAGTGGAGTATCTGGGATTAAATTCACACTGGTTGTCCCCTACCCTCATCTCCATTTGGTCTTTCTGGCTATCAACTTTCAGCCTGATCTGCTGTGACAGGTCAGAACAATTTGTGGTATTTAGGGAAGCTGCAATGGGGCCTTTCTGTCACCTTTGTCATCTAATTTGTCCCTGAAACCATTGGCTCAGATGATTAAATCATCTCTGGAATGATGAAGAGTTGGGATTGGCAGTTAAACATGTCAGGTTTTCTCTATGTGTTGGTGCCATGCTCTTGAAACTTTCTGGACCAAGCAAGAACATCCTGATGTTCTTCTGGGCCATAGAAGGCAGCAGTAAAAACTTGTGTCCCAAAGAATCCATCCTGTGTCCCTCATGCCTACATGTCCTCCTAACAAGGAAATCTCCTTGCAGGGAGAAGAGGAAGGTTTGTGCTGCCTGTGCCATCCTGACATGTGCCTGCAGAGAGGATGCTGAAATCTGAATGGGGACCACACAACATCACCCAACAAACGCCCTTCATTGGGAGACCAAGAATTTCAAAGTGCAGCTGAAACTAAGGGTGTTTAACATTGTGAGTATCTAATTCAAGGCATCTGAGGTGATTCATCTTAATTTACTGGCAAGTCACAGAATGGCTCAGGTTGAAAGGGACCTCAGAGATCATCTCCTCCAACCTCCCCACCATGGGCAGGGACACCTCTCAACTAGACTCAGCTGCTCAAGGCCTCACCCAACCTGGCCCTCAACACCCCCAGGGAGGAGGCAGCCACAGCCTCCCTGGGCAGCCTATTCCAGAGTCTCACCACCCTCATAGTGAAGAACTTCTTCTTAAGCTCCAGTCTAACCCTGCTCTCCCTCAGCTTCAAACCATTCCCCCTTGTCCTGTCTTTAGACATCCTTATGAAAAGTCCCTCTGCAGCTTTCCTGTAGAATCTCTTCAGGTATTGGAATGCAGCTCTAAGGTCCCCCTGGAGTCTTCTAGGGAGGTGAAGGAGAAAAGCCAAACCAGAACAGAGGTCCTAGATAGAGTTATCTCCAAACTCCCCATTCTTTCTTGAATCCTCACACTTTTTTTCCTGCTTTCTTTCCCTGTTCCATTGTGTGTGTGTGCTCATGTATTAAATCCTGTTCCAACTCAGCAGTGTTGTTAGGAAGGAACACCTGGCTGGGCCCCAGAGGGCAATGTGTGGAGGTAAGCACAACTTGTGAGCTGTGAGCTGCTCCCCTGCTCCCTGGCTCAGCATGCAGCTATAATTCTGAAAGAGCATTTTGCAGTTTCTCTGACCCTGGCCACCACCTCAGCAGACAGAGGCTCTCCTTCAGCTGAGTATCTCAGGTCCCATCATGGGGTGAAGCCACTTTTCCACTCTGAGATAATGGCTTGCAGAGGTGGAAACTGGCTGACTAGATAAGGACATGGCAAGCCTTTGATGATGTGTCTGGGAAGTGGCTATGTGGGAGGGCTCTTCCTAGAATCATAGAAATGCTTTTAGGTTGGAGGAGATCTTTAAGAACAAGGAGCCCAAGTGCCAACCCAGCACTGCCAAGTCACCACTAAATCATGGCCCTCAGCACCACATCTGCATGGCTTGTCAAATCCCTGCAGGGCTGGGGACTCCAGCTGCTGCCACTTCAGATGCAAAAGAGATAAACAAAGCAAAAAAAAGGGAAGGCATATTTTCAGCAGAGATGCCCAGGAGCTATCTGAACTTCCGAATGGGTCAATCACCAACAGAAACAGAAGGGGCAATGCTGAAAAAGCAAATAAAAAATGGAAGAGATTTTACCAACTCAATCTTTTCAACTTTATTTACTGTTCCCAAAGTCTAACAAAAGAAAACTCACTCAGTACTCTCCAACAATACCCAAATATAATGTCCCAATACTTGAACAAGAGAGGTTCTATGTGTCAGTTGAATCCAAATCAGGACTTGAACATGAATCACAAAACGGTCCAGGCCAGAAGGGACCTCCAAAGGTCATCCAGTCTGACCTCCCCACACTCAGCAGGGACATCCCCAACTAAATCAGGCTGCCCAGGGCCTTGAGTATCTCCATGGAAGGAGCATCATCCACCTTCCCAAGCACCTCCTTGGGCAACTTGTTTCAGTGTTCCACCACCTCTCCCGACAGCAGTGCTGCAATTTGGGATGGCACAGATTAATGATGTGTAGCTGGCATGGAATAATCTGCAACACAACCCAAATCCTGACCCTGAAATAAGATCTTGGAGTTATTTCTTAGACCACTGGAATGTGTCACTGGCTTAGGGAAGTTCTGTGACAGCAAAACAGCAGAACAGTGAGGGAGGGGACATCTCGAGCACAGCACCTGGAGATCATTTTGTTATGATTTGTTTGCTTTCAGAGCTGCAAGGACAGTGTATCATCATAAAAAAAAAAAATCTCATGGTCCTTTGAGTGCAGCCTGAAAATATTTTCTGTACACATCCAACCAAATGGGGCTGGAGCAGGTCAGGGATAACAGTGAGCAGTCCTGTCTTTAGGAGGTGGCTGTAAGCAAGGGCTTTTCATCCTAGATCTCTTAACTTCATCTTTTCTGCTTTGGCTTTTATTAAACCTTTAGAAAATGAGGGATATTTTCATTGCCTCTTTTGCTGCCTCTCACTTCTTGTTAGTTTTCTCAAGCTTTTACCTTTCCTAGAAAGGATTACTATTTTTTTTCACTATCAGCATCTGAGGCTGAAAGGAAAGCAAGGAGCTGGAAATCAGTTGTGTTTTTTTTCTCCTCCTTCAGCTTGTCAGTTTTGCAAACACTGTATTTCTGCTGGACAGCTTTCAATCCTCTAATGTCCATGCATGTTTTTCCTGAGATGACATCTACCTCTTGAGAGAAAAGTGGAAAAAGAAATATATCTGGCTGCTGGCTAAAGAGATGCCAGCTCTGGCTGAAGCTCAGGGATGAGACTGTGCAGAACCAAATATGTAAGTTACAGAAACCAGCAGTGATTCAATCACAGCTGCAAGAACCAAAGGCTTCAGAAATCTTTGCATGCCCATTTGATTCATTTCTTTCACAGAAGTGTGCTGATTGCCCTGCAGCAGTTTCAGCTGTTCCATTGGTAACAGCCCCAAGCCTGCTCTGCTACAGACTGGAAGCTGTGGTCTGCTGTGCCTTCCCCTGCATGCTTCAGCAGAGCTGTGTGAGTGTCACTGGGGCAGAGAGCCGTGCTGGCTGCATGCAGGATGGGCTCTCCTGGAACACTTCTACCATGGGGATAGGCTGAGGGAGCTGGGGTTGCTCAGCCTAGAGAAGAGGAGGCTCCAGGAAGACTTTAGAGCTGCCTTTCAATACCTGAGTGGAGCCTACAGGAAGGCTGCAGAGGGACTTCTCATGAGGGTGTCTTGAGACAAGGGGGAATAGTTTGAAGCTGAGGGAGAGCAGGGTTAGACTGGAGCTTAAGAAGAAGTTCTTCAGTACAAGGGTGGTGAGACTCTGGAATAGGCTGCCCAGGGAGGTTGTGGCTGCCTCCTCCCTGGGGGTGTTGAAGGCCAGGCTGGATGAGGTCTTGAGCATCTAAGTCTAGTTGAGAGGTGTCCCTGCCCATGGTGGGGAGGTTGGAGGAGATGATCTCTGAGGTCCCTTCCAACCTGAGCCACTCTACTTCTATTCCTATTCTATTCTAGTCTAGTCTAGTCTAGTTTATTCCTATTCTATTCTATTCTATTCTATTCTATTCTATTCTATTCTATTCTATTCTATTCTATTCTATTCTATTCTATTCTATTCTATTCTATTCTATTCTATTCTATTCTATTCTATTCTATTCTATTCTATTCTATTCTATTCTATTCTATTCCGTCCCGTCCTATCCCGTCCTGTGCTGTCCTGTCCTAACCTATCCTATCCTATCCTATCCTATCCTATCCTATCCTATCCTATCCTATCCTATCCTATCCTATCCTATCCTATCCTATCCTATCCTATCCTATCCTATCCTATCCTTCACTAGACATTGTTTAGCCTGGAGAAGAGGAAGCTCAAGAGAGATCTTGCTCTTTACAGCTACCTGAAAGGAGGTCATAGTGAGGTGAGAGTTGGACTCTTCTCCCAAGTAACAAATGAAAGGACAAGAGGAAAGGGCCTCAAGTTGTGCCAGGAGAGGTTTATGTTGGACATTAGGAAAACTGTCTTCACCAAAAGGGTTTTCAAGCTCTGGCACAGGCTGCCCAGGGAAGTTGCAGTCACCATCCCTGAAGGGATTTGAAAGACATGCAGATGTGGTGCTGAGGGACATGGTTGAGTGGTGGGCTTGGCAGTGTTGAGTTAATGGTTGGACTCCATGATCTACAAAGTCTCTTCCAACCAAAATGATTTTATATCTACTCCCCTGCTCCTCTCCCTTCTACCTACCTGCCTACTTTCACAGGCTTTGAGGCAACTCCTTCTCCCTTTGGATTAAAAGTAACTTTGTGGGCACTTGCAGACAGAGAAGACCATTTCATACCTGCTTCTCTTAGAAAAACAGTGCAAGAGAATGTGTCACTGGCCTGCATCAGAAAGCATTTGCATTTAAAAATGAGAAATAGCTCTTGGCTGTCAGGAAAGGGAAGGCGTGCATGCACAGAATCTGTAATTACAGCTCAGACTCTTCTGCTTGGCTTTGCTAATAAACACAGTTCATAAAATGGGATGGCACAACTGGGGAGCATCACAAAAGCCAGCCTCCAGGCCTGTCCTTGCACCATGGTTTTACTACCCTACTTCTGAGTGCCTCTGTGAGGTCCTCATTTCCTCTGATCTGACTCTTTTTTAAGGTAAGTGTGCATAAGTCCTGTTATTCAGAAAGAGTAAGCAACCAAAAGTACTTACCATGGCAAAATCAAGCACCCATCCACTGGTACAAACCAGTCACAGAAGGGGGCACCTCCTCTCTCCCCACTTCATTACCCTGCTTGGTGGCTGGGGTGTAACAGCAATGGGGGCACCCTGATAGCAGCTTCCTAATAGTGACCATGGTTTACCTGTCACATCTTTTTTGGATGAGTTAGTGTGGTGGGTTGAAATTAACCCCCCCTCAAAAAAAATGAAATTGCCAGACCAGCTCAGCTGGAAAGCAAATGAAGCTCTATTGGCAAGCACACTACAGTCTAGAACTATGGCATGCAAGGAATATGTACAAAAGAGACAATATTTACAGGTATTTGCAATTTATAAACAACACAAGAACCCCCCTGGACAAAACCAGAGGGCTCCTAATAGCTTCCCCCTCTCCCCTCCCCCAGACAAGGGGAAAAGAAAGAGGAGAAAAGAGGAGAAAAGCGGAGAGTAGGTTGTTAGTACTTAGCCACAACAAAGCAGTGCAGCTAAGGTCAGCAAGCCAGCAGAAGCACCTGCTAGTATCAGCTAGAGGGAAGAAACCAAAAAGAGAGAGAGTTAGTTTGTACAACTAGCTTCACGTTAGTTATCAGACCTGTGTGATTATTTAGACCTTATCATTATTTCCCTTTTCCATCCAGTGGTAATTTATTCTACCACTTTCCTACTCAATCCATGGAAAATCTTCCTAGGCACCAGCCTAAAACTGCCACAGTTAGTTATCTGTGGGTGGCTATTTTCAAGCAAGAAAAATGTAAACTGGATTTTGGAAAGCTAAGTAAGAAGTGAGTTTTAAACCTCTTTCTGGAAATGTGTGTTGCAACTCCCTGCTCACTGCAAAGATGCTGCTCTAAATCAGAGCAGGCTCAGTTAGGCTCACAAGAGTGTAGGAGGAGCAGAGATCAAGGGATAGGACTACTTACTACTGTGTTACTAGATGTGGTTCCTCAAGGAAAGGGTAGGTGGTTGAGGAGGAGCAGAGATCACAGGCTCACAGGATGTCAGGGGTTGGAAGGGACCCAAAGAGATCATCGAGTCCAACCCCCCTGCCAGAGCAGGACCAGAGAATCTTGCTCAGGTCACTGAGGAATGCATCCAGACAGGCCTTGAAAGTCTCCAGAGAAGGAGACTCCACAACCTCTCTGGGGAGCCTGTTCCAGTGCTCTGTGACCCTTACAGTAAAGAAGTTCCCCCTTGTGTTGAGGTGGAACCTCCTGTGCTGCAGCTTACATCCATTGCTCCTTGTCCTATCACAGGGAGCAAGTGAGAAGGGATAGAACTACTTACTACTGTCTTACTAGATGTGGTTCCTCAAGGAAAGGGTAGGTGGTTGACCCAGGTACTAGAGGTGTTTTTGCATCAAAGACTTTGGACTGCAACAGGTGTGGGCAAAGCATGGATCCCACCACAATGCAGTCTTGTTCTTGATGGTAGATGCTTCATCCCTGGAAACATTTCAGGTCAGGCTGGACAGAGCTCTGAGCAGCTTGATCTAGCTGAAGGTGTCCCTGCTGACTATACAGGGGTTGGACTAGATGACCTTTAAAGGTCCCTTCCAACCCAAACCATTCTAGGATTTCAATGTCTGCTTGGTGCCAGCCTTATGCATAAGCAAGAGGTTACTGCTGGGCTTGTTTATGTCTAGTGTAGCCTGAAGGAGACTGTTTGCAAGTAGCCCAACAAGAAGGATTTGTCACTCCTGGCCTTAGAGGTCTCTCAGCTGCCCCTCTGGTATTATTCAGGCTGTGGGAGAGCTGAGTACCCTGAGTTCCCAGCAACCAGCTGGGCAGGAATCCTGGGAATGCCAAAGCGTCCAGGCTGTCTGGGAGACAGCTGCCAAGGCTGCCAGGCTCCTCTGCCCTTGCCTTTCCTAGCTGCTGTGCTCACAAACTCCAGCACAGGAGCTTTCCCTTCAGTTCAGAGAGATTGTTTGGAAGAAGACAAATGGTATCCTGGGCTGTATTAGAAGGGCTGTGGTCAGGAGGTCGAGAGAGATTCTCTTCCCTCTCTACTCTGCCCTGCTGTGGCCACATCTGGAATATTGTGTCCAGTTCTGGGCCCCTCAGTTCAAGAAGGACCTCAGGGAACTGCTTGAAAGAGTCCAGCACAGAGCCACAAAGATGATTAAGGGAGTGGAACATCTTCCCTGCGAGGAGAGCCTGAGGGAGCTGGGGCTCTTGAGCTTGGAGAAGAGAAACCTGAGAGGTGACCTCATTGCTGTTGATAAAGATGTGTAGGGTGAGTGCCAAGAGGCTGGAGCCAGGCTCTGCTGGGTGATGCCCAATGCCAGCACAAGGGGCAATGGTGGAACCTGAGGCATAGGAAGTTCCATGGAAACAGGAGGAAGAATTTTTCCCCTGTGAGGGTGACAGAACACTGGAACAGGCTGCCCAGGGGGGTTGTGGAGTCTCCCTCTCTGGAGATATTCAAAACCACTTGGTGGATGCATTCCTGTGTGATCTGACCTAGGTGATCCTGCTCTGGCAGGGGGGTTGGACTGGATGATCTCTGGAGGTCCCTTCCAACCCCTAACATTCTGTGCTTCTGTGAAAAGTGGCTGATTTAGAAAAGACCTTTTTTTGGCAGGGCAGCCTTTTAATGTCTCCTTTAGCCTCCAAGAGCAGGCTTGCTCTGGCAGTTTTGCGACTGGTTGCAGTGCTGAGCTGCCCCAAGGAAAGGAAATGAGACAGAAAGGACAAGAAGGTCCCCAAATATCAGGGGATGGGGTGGCTATGGGTTATTATGGCTGTTAAAAGACAAAATAAAATCAACAGGATTGGATCAAACTCAACTCTGAAACTTGGATGTAAATGGAAGGATTTCACTGAAACTGAAGAAGGGAACAGTATAGCTCTGTGTCCAGGCTGCTCTGCCCAGGAAGAGGCTGGTTTGTTCTAAGGCACTCATCAGGGCAAAGGATATATCACAGTCTCACAGTATGGCAGAGGTTGGAAGGGACCTCCAGAGATCATCAGGTCCAACCCCCCTGCCAGAGCAGCATCACTTAGGGTACTCTGCACAGGAATGCATCCAGGTGGGGTTGGAAAGTCTCCAGAGAAGGAGACTCCACAATCCCCCTGGGGAGCCTGCTCCAGGGCTCTGTCACCCTCACTGGAAAGAAGTTTCTCCTCATGTTGAGGTGAAATCTTCTATGTTCAAGTTTGACCCCATTGCTCCTTGGCTTATCACTGTGCACCACCCAAAAGAGCCTGGCCCCCTCCACTTGACACCCACCCCTCAGCTATTGATAGACATTGCTCAGATCCCTCTCAGCCTTCTCTTCTCCAGACTAAACAGCCCCAGGGCTCTCAGTCTCTCTTCACAGGGGAGATGCTCAAGTCCCCTAAGCATCCTCCTGGCTCTCTGTTGGACTCTCCCCAGCAGGTCTCTGTCTCTCTTGAACTGGGGGGCCCCAAACTGGACACAGTATTGCAGCTGTGGTCTCAGCAGGGCAGAGAAGAAAGGTAGAAGAACTTCCCTAGCCCTGCTGGACACCTTTCTTGATGCACCCCAGGATCCCATTGGCTCTCTTGGCCACAAGAGCACATTGTTGTTCCAACAAAATCCTTGCTTTGCTGAAGTGCTGCTATTCAAAGAGCCCAGGGCTCTGGGCATGCATCCAGGGGTGCTGGAAATCAACATTTAGCTCCTGTTGGTGCCTTAGGGAAGGAAGACCTCTGAATTTGGTAAACTCACAAGATCTACTTTTCAGAAACCTTTCCTTTGGATAGGTTTTCTCCTCTCCAATCTGTCCCATGTGCTGTGGGTTGCTCTGAAAATCAAACAAGCTGTGACTGTTGTGGTACCTTCTGGTTTGGAAAACACAATGAAGGTGATGTCTTTGAGAATGACAACAGGAAGGTAGAGATGGTGCTCCATCACCTCTCAGTGTGTGGCGGGGAAGCCTGAAAGCATAGCAAGAAGGCTTTGACACCTCAGCATCACAACATTTATTGCCCAGCCCTGATTAAAACCAGAGTTTCTGTGCATATGAATTCATTGCAGGAAAGCCACAGGACTGCTTGATAAGCAGCTAAGGGAAACCTTCACTATTTGAAGTTTCTTCCAGGCATCATTAGAAAATGTGCTTATCTTGATCCTCGAGGGAAACACCAGATGGTATTGTCCAAAATCACTCCCTAGCAGTGATGATTTTTGAACTGTTTGAGCACAGCTTGAGAAAAGACATTATTTCATGCAAGGCTGGGAGCTAATTGTTGCTGCAGTGGGGATGGAGAGGAACTCACAACTAATTTGTGTTAAATTGAAAAAAAAACCCAACCCACAAACCACTTGAAAGCATTGACCCCAGCCTCTGGGCTCAAGCGATGAAAGTCTGCTCTGCCTCTGCTCTCTAACTGCAGGGCAAATGGCCTGGGGAAGGGTCTAGAGCACAAGGCTTCTGAGGAGTGGCTGAAGGAACTGGGGTGGTTTAACCTGGAGAAAGAAGGCTCAGGGGAGACCTTCTCACTCTCTACAACTATGTGAAAAGTGGTTGTAGCGAGGTGGGGGATCGGTAAAATGGTAGGATGAGAGTAAATGTCCTCAGGTTGCACCAGGGGAGGTTTAGGTTGGATATTAGGGAAATTTACTTCATAGAAAAGGTTGTCAAGTCCTGGAACAGCCCAAGGAAGTGGTGGAGTCCCCATCCCTGCAGGGATTTAAGAGTTGTGTAGATGTGGTGCTCAGGAAAGCAGTTTAGTGGCAGACTTGGCAGTGCTAACAGCTTTTCCAGCCTGAACAATTCCCTGTTTCCATGAAAGGTCAGTAAGTCTGGTGTTTTCCTGGAGTTACCTCCTTCACAGCCTCAGAGAGGCAGCCAGCTCACAGACCAGCCAGGCAGCAATGTGGTTAGTCCCCAAAATGAACACCAGCCATGGAGCCACCTGCTTATCTACTGCTCCTTACAGCCTGCCCAGCTGGGATACTTAGATGTCTGCAGTCTAGCTCTGGTCACTGCCCATGCTTTCTGAAACTCCAGCTGCTCTCTTTACACTTAGAGTCATGCAAGGATGCTGGCTTTTGGTCATGGACATGCTGGAGGGCTCTTAGCAGCTGCAGCTGCAATGTCCTCTCTACCCAGTGAGCAGCTCCATCAGTACAAAACCTTGTGGGAAACATCTGAGTGACAATTGAGCCTGGAGATGCTTGTAGAGATTCTCCAGTAAGAAAAACATAAACCATGTGGCTTGTTTTGGCTGTTTAATCACTGTTTTGATGAAGTACTGTTTGTCAGCAAGCTGGTCCTGCAATAAGCTTTTGTAAAGGACACTTAACCACTCAACGTGCCAGCCTGCACCAGCTTCTCTCAGCCTTTGCCTGTGCCATCCACTCGTGTTGTTCTGCCAGCCATGCTCACGATCCAGCCTCCTGATCAAGAGCCTGGGAAGAGCAGCCTGGAAAGAGCAGCCTGGGTGCCTTTCCACAGCAGCTGTCACCCCACAGCTTCTCCAAATCCTGGACTTCAGTTCCCCCCATCCCAAGTCAGATAGAACACTCAGGAAAGGAAAAGGTCAGCCATTCAGAAAAGGTGACATTTGTAAAAGCAGACAGGTTGGCAGAGGATTTGCTATTTAAGAGAAAATTGATCAGGGTAGCTTTGCCCCTCCAGGCTCAAGCAAGCATGGTGCTGCTGGAGGAGCTAGCAAATGGATATAGGGAGAGTGAGCTTGGGCACAGCAGAGGCTGTCCACATTCCCAGTATCAAAGGCTGGTTTGCAGCCCATCCCATGTATGGTAGCAGCAACACTTTGGAGAGGTTAGCAGCTCCATGGAACCTCACTAAACCCCATCCTCTCTTAGCTACAGCTGGTGAAGGAAGGATCCAGAATAGAGAGAGTCCAATGCAGGGCTACAAGGATGCTGAAGGGACTGGAGCACTGCCCTGTGAGGAGAGGCTGAGAGCCCTGGGGCTGGTTAGTCTGGAGAAGAGAAGACTGAGAGGGGATTTAATAAATGTTTATAAATATCTGAGGGCTGGGGGTCAAGAGGGAGGGGACAGGCTCTGCTCCTCTGCTCACTTGCACCCTGTGATAGGATAAGGAGCAATGGATAGAAACTCCAGCACAGGAGGTTCCACCTCAACATGAGGAGGAACTTCTTCACTGGGAGGGTCACAGAGCACTGGAACAGGCTGCCCAGAGAGGTTGTGGAGTCTTCTTCTCTGGAGACTTTCAAGCCCCATCTGGATGTGTTCCTGTGTGCCCTGTGCTGGATTCTATGGTCCTGCTGTGGCAGGGGGGTTGGACTGGATGATGTTCCAAGGTCCCTTCCAACCCCTGACATCCTGTGAGCCTGTGAACAGATCACAGTGCTGGGAAGCACCTGGGGCTCCAGAGTCTTGCCCAGACCAGTGTTCAGCATGTGACTGGAAAAGTGTAGGTGTGTGTGAGACAGAAAAAAAGCTTGTGGGGGCCAGTGGAAGAAGATGCTGCTTTTCTTCCAGTTATTATTTTTGATCCATCTGGTGTTTAAAGCAGCCTTGCCAAGTCCTAAGGAAATGATCTGCTCTTCAGCAGTATTGCTGTGAGTCCCAGTTGATGTATGTTCACAGATCATTAGGGAAGTATCTGGAGTGGAAACAGCCCTTTCAGGACCAGGAAAAGCCTCATGACTTTCCACAGCTCAGGTTGTGTGAAAAGCAATCTGAAGTTCATAGGGTCAGACATCCACTCTGACATCACTGCTACCTAAAATCTCCTTATAAGCAAAAGGTCTTAGGCTTAGATGGAATCAATCACAACTGTACAAGCAATGGAACAGCAGCTCCTGCAGGAAAAATATAACCTGTGGGTGGTTAAGCTACTCTGAAGGAGTGAAGGTGAGAAAAGGAAATTTATACAGATGTGAGTTTGGAGAGAAATAAAAGGGATGTATGTTCCTGCAGCAAAAAAAAAAAAAAAAACCACCCAAACCCAACCCTGCATAACAGATTAACCTGAGAGGTTGTTATCACAGTATCACAGAATGTCAGAGGTTGGAAGAGACCTCAAGAGATCATCAGGTCCAACCCCCCTGCCAGAGCAGGATCACATTTTCAGGGGCAGTATATTCTGTAATATTCAGCTATGAAAATGCCTGTGAGTAACAAGAAGTTTATCAGGAGCAGTGCAAGGAAAGGGTAAGGTGTAGGTAGTTAAAAAAAAAAAGCAAACATGAAATTGAAGGCATTTCAGGTAGGGATTATTGCTAGAGAGGGTTTCTGTAAAATGGATAAATGCCCTGGCTCCAGGCAGACACTGGGTAGTTTGATTTCCTTGTCCAGGGTCATCATGGTACTGGCTGGTGGTGGGCAATGCTGCTGCTCCTTCTGGATAGGAAATGTCTCTGAGCAGAAATCACGTGCAGAGTTTCATCCCTTGAACAGAGGATGAATGGGTTGCAGTCACTACATTGCTTTAGAATAATGGAGTCATGGAAGTGGTCAGGCTGGAAGAGAATTTTAAGATCATTGAGTCCAGCACTGCCAGGTCACCACTCAACCATGTCCCTCAGCACCACAGCTACACAGCTTTTAAATCCCTCCAAGGATGGTGACTCCACCATGTCCCCAGGCAGCCAGGGCTTGACAACCCTTTCAGTGAAGAATTTGTCTCCTAATATCCAACCTAAACTTCCCCTGGTGCAACTTGAGGGCATTTCTTCTTGTCCTATCACTTTGCTTTGTTCATGCTTGCTTTGTTCCCAGCTGATGGTTGAAATTTTCTGAGTTGAAAGGAATCCCTATCCTCTTGCAACAGAATTTGGAATAGTTTCAATTTTTTTTTAATTTTATTTTTTTGCTGGTGATAGTTACATTCCTTTGAATATTTTGTTGGAATTGTCATTTCATTTTTGGTAGTTGGAGTGGCTGCACCTGGAATATTGTGTCGAGTTCTGGGCCTCTCAGTCATAAAAAGGACAGAGAACTGCTTGGAAGAGCCCAGTGCAGAGCCACAAAGCTGCTGAAGGCAGTGGAACATCTCCCTGTGAGGACAGGCTGAGGGAGCTGGGGCTCTGCAGCTTGGAGCAGAGGAGCCTGAGGGGTGACCTCATTTGTGTTTGTAAAGATGTGAAGGGCAGTGTCAGGACAGAGCCAGGCTCTGCTCAGGGATGCCAAATGACAGGACAAGGGGCAATGGGGGCAAGCTGGAGCAGAGGAGGTTCCACAGGAACAGAAGGGTAAAAGTTTTTCACTGTGAGGGTGTCAGAGCCCTGGAAGAAAGAGGTCAGGGAGTCTATTTCTCTGGACACATTCCAAACCCTTCTGGATGTGTTCCTGTGTGGCCTGCCCTGGGTGATCCTGCTCTGGCAGGGGGGGCTAGACTGGACGATCTCTGGAGGTCCCTTCCAACCCTCTAATATTCTGTGATTCTGTGATTTTATAGGAGCTTCCAGGAAACTGAGAAGGATGATTTGAAAGGGGAAAGTGCCCAGCCAAACACCAACACATCACAGGATCACAGGATGCTAGGGGTTGGAAGGGACCCCTGAAGATCATCGAGTCCAACCCCATCCCCACTGTGTTTCCAGCTCTTAATCTGTCATACTGCAAATCTATCTGCAGGAATTTGGGATCTGTTAATTTTTCTCTTGCAAACCTGCCAGGAAGCTGTGGAAGTGATTAAGGCAGAAGCTGTATGGGTTGGGGTTTTTTTTCTGTGTTGGAGCAGTAGATTAGATAATGATCCCAAACCATGAAATCCTTGCATTGTGACAGTCGCCTAGCAGTGTGCCTTGCTGCCCTCATTAAATACACACAGCAAATTGTGTAGTGACACTGCCAGCACTCAAATTGCCTACAGGAGCTGCATGTGGGGGCAAGAAACTCTTAGGCTCCCTTTCTGTGTGTACCCTTTGCAGTACATCTATTTTTAAAACCTCAGAGAGGACACTGCCCCTGCCCTCCTCAGAGCACATGCACGTCAGCACTGCTGGCACTTTCATTTCCCTCTGACTTCAGCAACTTGTAGAGGGAATTCAAGAAGTAAGCAGACAGCAGACATGACATGAGCACTGTCAGGGGCTGATGGCAAGCAGCTTTAAGCCACACTTGGAGATGGGATCAGTTTTAGTTCCTCCTCCCCCACCTTGCCTTTTTCTTTTTCATTGTGTTTAAGACTTTGAAATTCTGCTCAGCGTTGTATTAGGGAAATTACCAAAAGCAAGGTGGGCTGCAGAAAGGTGAGAAAAGGGAGGCAGAAGCACACTGAAGCTGCTGAGAAGATGAGATTGGGTCCAGCCCAGGGAAGTGTAGCTGGTCTGGCCTGCAAAGGGTGGGTTTGGGCCAGCACCCACTCTGCAGCCTGAGAACACAGTGAGGAAAGCTGATCACAGAACCATGGAATGCTTTGGCTTGGAAGGGATCTTTAAAGCTCATCTAGTCCAACCCCACTGCAGTAAGCAGGGACATCTTCAACTAGATCTGATTTCTCTGAGCCTTGTCCAACCTGACCTTGAAGGTTTCCAGGGATGAGGAATCTACCAACTGCCTGGGCAACCTGAACCAGGGTTTCAACACCCTCTTTGTTATGCCTGTTTGGCACCATTGAGCTGCCACTGAATCCCACAGCTGGGCAGGAGGAGCACCCAAGTGAGCTGCCAGTGCTCTAGAGCTGAGGTGCACAGCACAAACAGTTCATCTGGGGCAAGTCACAAGGGATCACAAGTTGGTGAGAGGACATGCATGGGTCCTGCAAGCCATCAGAAATCAAAGAAGGTATTAGACTGGTGAGATTAAGCACCTCTAATAGGATGAAGAGAGGTGAGCAAATGGCAGCCAAGCAGGAAGTGCTGGGTACATTTCAGTGCATGCCAGGGCTGGTTTGCAGGACCTGTCTGAGCCATCCTCACGATTCCTGCTCTCCTGGCTTAGCAGCTGGTGGCTCCTTGATCCCACAGACACCCTAAGCATGTCCTTCCCTGGGCACAGCCAGCTCTGGTGGCATTTCCCTTCTCACAGCTGGCTCTTGATCAGACCTGCATGCAGCTGGGCAGGGAGTGGTTTTCACTCATCGTCTATGTGCAGATGCTGCCCAGTAGCTCCATTTAAACACTGTGGGGAGTACATGAGCACAACCAGCAGCTTTGACTTTGCTGACACTTGCTGAGAAGTCAAAGCCTTGTCCTGGATGGCTCAGTGGATAAAGAAGGGTTTGGCACCCACTGCAGTCCTTGTCTCATGGCAAAGCCACCTGCATTCCATGCAGAAGCCTCCTTCTCCTTCTGAGACACTGCTCCATTTGGGGGGAAGCAGAACCCACTCCCCTTGCTTTCTTGCCCACCCATTTCCTCCTAGCATGCAGAGATGGACAATGTGAGATCAAATCCTTTGAAGGGAACAGGAAGCTAAGTGTCTCCTGGGTTCTAGTACTTGTTACTGCCTTCATCAAACTGAGCAGTGAGAAAGGACACCCAGGGTTGCAATGGTTGTCAAAGAAACTCTCATACACTGACTCAACCCAGCCAGCCTGGTTACACTTCACCATACAGCTGGGAGATGAGATTGTGGCCCAGCTGAGGCCAGGAGGGTATGTTGTCTGTCCTTTAGCTTTAATTAATTCTTTTTAATGCAGCAATAGAATTAAGAGAGCGAGGCCTGGACTGTAAAATCCCCCAGCTCCTTGGTGCAGCTGTAGTCTGTGCTTACTTCCTCTGCTCTCCTGGAGGAAGGCTTCACAGCCCAGTCCTGCTGCCCAGGAGCTATGCATCACACATTGTAGCCAAAGGAAGCAATACCAGGGTTTGCAGGCTGTGGTGCTCCTGGGCAGCTTCCCCTGGTGCCTGGGTGGGAGCAGTTTGAGCTGGTTGGAGAGGGGAGATGGGACTGCGTGGCTGCAGGGCTCTGGGGCTGACCTGTCCTGTGCATCCGTGGCACATGACAGGAATCTGGCCTGCAGACAGGCACCCTTTGTACCTTACCTTGTGCATGCCTATTCAGAGGACACAAAGAGCCAGAATGAGAGTGAGGGTAAGGAATGTTGCCATTAGGACATGCTCTCTCACTACCTCATTCTGCTGCCTGTGGCTTCATTCCAGAGTATTTCTCTGCTTTCCTTGGCTACATGGGTTTGCCCTTATCTGTGTTTTTCCTGCCACACAACTCCTGGCTACCTTTCCAAACTGTGCTTAGCTTTAAACACTTACTCAGCCATCCCTGACATCTGAGCTTAGCTTCTTTCTTGTGTCTTTCCTCCTTTGATAGCAAGGTGATGTGCTTTCTCACCTTGTCAGGTATGTGCTCCTCATCCCTTTTCTCTGAGCTCCTCAGCAAACATTCCACATTGCCATCAAGACCAAGGGTGCAGCTGGGGCTTTTTTTACATTTACTTTTAGTGATGCCTTTTTTTTTTTTTTACCTTCTTTTTCTTTTGCCCTGGAATGAGTGCAGAGGAGGGCAATGAAGCCGGGGAAGGGCCTGAAGAATAAATCTTATGAGAAGCAACTGAGGGAGAGTGGGATGTTTAGTTTGGAAGAGAGGCGTCTGAGGGGAGACCTCATTGCTGTCTACAACTACCTGAAAGGACATTGTAGAGAGACTGCTGCTGGTCTCTTCTCCCAGGTAATTAGTGACAGAACAAGAGGGAATGGCCTCAAGCTGCCACTGGGGAGGTTTAGACTGGACAGAAGGAAACATTTTTTCATGTCAAGAGTGGTCAGGGATTGGAATGAGCTGCCCAGGGAGGTGGTTGAGTCCCTAAGCCTGGATGTGTTTCAGGTGGTTTGGATGTGGTGCTTGGGGCTATGGTTTAGGGGTGAGCCTTGTAGAGTAGGGTTCTGGGTTGGACCTGGTGATCCTGAGGCTCTTTTCCAACCTGAATGTTTCTGTGATTCTTCTGCACTCAGTGCTTCAGGCTGTGGTGGGGAAAAAAGTCCACAACAAACCATTAATGCCCCAAATAACTTGGTTTGCTGAGGTCCCACTAGTGAAAATAAAGCAACCTGCAGTGCAGCAATGAATCTGGGCTCTCCAGGCATGCACTTGGGAAGTTTTCCCTGTGGCTGTGCTCTCCCCTGTACAAATGCAGTGGATCACTGCTCCAGAAATACAAAATTTCAGAACCCTGGTGCCATGGAGTGGCTCTCTCTGGGGTGCAGCAGCCACCTAAGTTCATCTCTGAAGGAGATCACCTGATTTCCTTGCTGTAGATGGAGGAAGACAGCAGGAGCCTCACAGTGGCAGTGAGGCTAAAAACTTGTCAATGAATCATGCTGAAAATCAATATTTCTCCTGTAGGTTAGAGGAAAGGATCACAAGGAAGATGGATCCTCAGGATATGTTAATCTGAACGTGATCCTTAACCCCCCTATCCCCTGGGAATTGGTTTGCCTGATGCAGCAGCCCCTGCAGGCAGCCCTCAGTGCTGGCATGCTTGCCTGTGTGTTGACGCTGAAGGGGAAAGGACACCTCTCAGGCACAAAGCAAAGATAAACCAGGGACAGAGTGAGCAGCTGCAAGGAGGACATGGAGAATGTGGTAAGTCAAATCAAGAAAAATGGAGAACCTGGAGATGTCAGAGCTGTGAGCAGGCTGTGATTCACTCTCATATTAAACTGATTGAAGTGCAAATTGCAGGCTAAAGAAAATAACCTTTGGAAAGATACATGGAAGGGTGGTTTTTAGCCAGCCCAGTTCCTTGAGCTGCCTCACTGTGTGGATGCCCATGGAGGGAGAAATGTGACAGAGGAGGATGAACACAGCAGCAACATCATTTGAAGGCAGCCTTCATCCAGGCTGGCTTCTCTAGAGCAAGAAACTCCCAAGCCCAGAGACTTTGAGGTGTTCTTGCTGTTGTGTTTAAAATGCCAACTGTCCTCCACCCTTCCCCATCCTTTTTTTTTTTTTTTTTTTTTGCTTAGAAGGTGGCAAACTTCCAACAGTTACTTGCCCTTATCCCTTGAATGAGGTTCAGTGTTAATGATGGATTTGTGATTAACTCTGATGCTAATCACATGACTCCAAACCCCCACAGAGAGGAGTTATTTTGAAAAGAAATAGCACAAATATGGCCAGATCGTTGAAGACCTCTCTTGCTCTTGTCCATGAGCTACAGAGGGATGTCAGGGTATGAAGTCGTGCTTTCTTTGCCGTGTGCAAACACAAGGGGCAGATTTTCCCAGAGAAGGTCTTGAAATCTCCTATAGGAAAGATTCTGTTTCAGACCAGTAGAGGGAGGAAGCAAGCCAAAGACATAGATCAGTGGTTTTCATGAGGGTTCATGGTGGGGAAAAAAGTCTACTTCATCTCCACAGAGCTCAAGAACAGTTGTTTGGTTTGCTGCTGGGATCTTTGCTGATGCTCTTTATCATTCCATGTAGTTAAAAATCAATGAGTGTGTTATGTTGTATGTTGTTATGTATTCTTATGTTACATCTTATGTTCTATTTTCCTGTCCTGACAGCTAAAAAAAAAAAGAGAGTTTTATTTGAGAAGTGGAGTTTTAGTAGTCAGTAGCTGAAAAACACCCTGGAATATACAGGAAGGTAAAAATAAGCACATATGAAATGTTTGCTGCATCTCCAGCAGGTTAATCTTCTGAAGGAGTGTGGAAGGGATAACGTCAGAGGAGATCATTCAAGACTCCTCAAAAAAATAACACACAGTGATCAGCAAAATCACAAATGTAGCTGCACAAAAATTGTTGGAAAATTATCACAGTCTCACAGTACATCAGAGGTTGGAAGGGACCTCCAGAGATCATCAGGTCCAACCCCCCTGCCAGAGCAGAATCACTTAGGGCAGTCTGCACAGGAATGCATCCAGGTGGGGTTGGAAAGTCTCCAGAGAAGGACACTCCACAATCCCCCTGGGCAGCCTGCTCCAGGGCTCTGTCACCCTCACTGGAAAGAAGTTTCTCCTCATGTTGAGCTCAAATCTTCTATGTTCAAGTTTGAACCCATTGTTCCTTGGCTTATCACTGTGAACCACCAAAAAGAGCCTGGCCCCCTCCACTTGACCCCCACCCCTCAGCTATTGATAGACATTGATCAGATCCCCTCTCAGCCTTCTCTTCTCCAGACTAAACAGCCCCAGGGCTCTCAGTCTCTCTCCATAGGGGAGATGCTCAAGTCCCCTAAGCATCCTCATGGCTCTAATGATTTGCTTCTATTTCCTGAAGAAACTATTTCTGCTCTGAAATCACTGATCTCATTGAGATGATGAGGTACTGGAACGTGTCCAGAGAAGGGTGACGAAGCTGGGGAGGGGTCTGGAGCACAGCCCTGTGAGGAGAGGCTGAGGGAGCTGGGGGTGTTTAGCCTGGAGAAGAGGAGGCTCAGGGGTGACCTCATTGCTGTCTACAACTACCTGAAGGGAGGTTGTAGCCAGGTGGGGGTTGGGCTCTTCTCCCAGGCACCCAGCAGCAGAACAAGAGGACACAGTCTCAAGCTGTGCCAGGGGAGGTCTAGGCTGAATGTTAGGAGGAAGTTCTTCACAGAGAGAGAGATTTGCCATTGGAACAGGCTGCTCAGGGAGGTGGTGGAGTCATCATCCCTGGAGATGTTCAAGAAAAGCTTGGATGAGGCACTTAGTGCCATGGTCTGGTTGATTGGATAGGGCTGGGTGATAGGTTGGACTGGATGATCTTGGAGGTCTCTTCCAACCTGGCTGATTCTTTGTTTCTGTGATAAAATTAGGCTTTTTCTTATTGTAGATACCCCCTCCCTCGAGGTGTTCAAAGCTAGGTTGGATGAGGTCTTGAGCAACTTGGGCTGGTGGGAGGCTGGATGTTAGGAAAAAACACTTCAAAGAAAGAGGGATTGACCATTGGAATGGGCTGCCCAGGGAGGTGCTGGAGTCATTGTCCCTGGAAGTTTTAAAAAAAAAGATTGGATGTGGCACTTCGTGCCATGGTTTAGTTATTAGATGGTGTTGGGTAATTGGCTGGACTTGATGATCTCAGAGGTCCTTTCCAACCTGCTTAACTCTGTGATTCTGTGATGATGTCTTAAAGGCCTTTTCCAACCTCAATAATATTATGACTCTAGAAGGATCCTCTCTTGTGTTTCTTCATGCTTGGCTCACCAGCATTTCCTCTCAGGTGAAGCTGCATTTATGGAGAAGAGGAGGCTGAGGGGAGACCTCATCACTCTCTACAACTCCCCGAAGAGAGGTTGGAGCGAGGAGGGGGCAGCCTCTTCTCCTTGGTGGCAAGTGACAGGACCAGAGGAAATGGTTTCAAGCTGTACCAGAGGAGGTTCAAGATGAGATGCTAAGAAATACTTCTTCACAGAGATGGTTCTCAAACATTGGAAGGGTCTGCCCAGGGCAGTGGTGCAGTCACCATCCCTGGAGGTGTTTAAGCACCCTGTGGACCTGGTGCTTAGGGACATGGTCTAGTGTTGACCCTTCAGGTCAAGGGTTGGACTGGATGATCTTGGAGGTCTCTTCCAACCTGGTTGATTCTATGGGTCTATGATTTATAGCACATTTGGTAATTCTATAGGCAGGGAGGGGTAGAATAATTTGTACATTCAGACCCCGCAAGAAAAGGAATGGACATTTAGGAGAAGAAATAGCAAAATTCATCACACCCAGAGAGCAGCAAGCTTGTCTGAAGCTTGCCACTGTTTCAGATGTAGTCTTCCTGCTACAGATTCAGGTGTTGTTCTCATCACCACAGATTCTTCTCATGTTCTTGTAGGAAAGGGTGTGACTACCATTTTCAATATGCAGTTTATCCTCTCCTTCCACTGGTGTCTGTAGGATAGAGCAGTGGATGGCTTAGAAGTAACAAAGTCACATAACACTTAGCAGTGTACACTGGGTCACCACTCACAGTTGCTGTGGAAACCTGTCTCTTGTACCACAGCAGTGGTTGTTTCCTCAAGGATTACATTGCACAGCACTGTCAAAGAAAAAGAACTTTGTCATCCTAAAGCAATTTAATTAGAGGAGAGTGAAATCCTCACTTTTCTGTGCTGGGAGTGGGGCTGCATTTCAGATGTCACTGCTGAAGCGCTCCAGCTTTGCTCCTCAGGCACAAGGATGTAATGTTACAGACCCAGGAGCTCTGGAAGAAAAGGCACAGTTTCCAGCAAGAGCTGTGGGCCATCTGATGGCTGATGCATGACTGTGGGACTTGAACATCTCTGCTGTGAAGAGAGACTGAGAGCCCTGGGGCCGTTTAGTCTGGAGAAAAGAAGGCTGAGAGGGGATCTGATCAATGTCTATCAATAGCTGAGGGGTGGGTGTCAGGATGAAGGTGCCAGGCTCTGTTTGGTGGTGCCCAGTGACAGGACAAGGATCAACAGGCACAAGCTGGAACACAGAAGGTTCCAACTCGATATGAGGAGACACTTCTGTATGGTGAGGATGACAGAGCCCTGGAAGAGGCTGCCCAGAGGAGTTGTGGAGTCTCCTTCTCTAGAGACTTTCAAAACCTGCCTGGATGTGTTCCTGTGTGACCTGCCCTAGGTGACCCTGCTCTGGCAGGGGGGCTGGACTGGATGATCTCTGGAGGTCCCTTCCAGCCCCTAACATTCTGTGATGTTGTGGTCCCTTGTAAGAATGATCACAAGGAAACAACTGAAGGCTTCCAAAGTAGATGTCAAAGGGTCATTTGTATCAGAAAGCCTGCTGGGTTAAGTGCTGGCTGTGGAGCTTTCTACTTCTGGCCCCACAGAATGAGCAGAAGATGACTAACATTCTGTGTGCTAGACCCTTTTGCAGTACATCTCTAACTGTTAATTGCTAATGATTCACTAATATCTTACATGCACTATTTACTCAGCTTTCTTCATTACCCCACGGCCTACAGCAGAGATGCCACTGAGGAGAACACCAATAATTGGCACCCATAGGAAAATGAACAGTCTGAGCTGGGCAATTAGAGACCAGGCTCTCCCCTTAAGTTCTTAATGACTAGATGTGGGCATTTTCAGCTTGAACACCACTGTGGCTGTGTTTTGTACACATTTGCCATGAGCTTGCACAAGGAAATGAAGTTTGGGCTATAAATATTTGTCTGGAGGGACACACCCTGAGCCTGAGAGTTTTGGAGCTGAGCAGAGGAAGAGGACACATGGCATCTGGTCCCAGCTATGCTGGAAGTCTGGTACACTCCAGCTTCCAAACTGGAAAGGTGGTTCTCATAGGAATGACAAACAAATCCCTAAAACCTTGTTTGCAGTAAGGTGTTGATTTGGGCAGAGCAGAAGGAGGTGAGGAATCAGCCTTGTGGGGCTGATCCTGGGTTTGCAGTTTTGAACTGCAGATGGAGAGAGGGCATTCTGCCACTTGGCTCTGCTCTGGTGAGACCTCACCTGCAGTACTGTGTCCAGCTCTGGGGCCCTCAACACAAGAAGGACATGGACCTGATGGAGCAGGTCCAGAGGAGCGCCACGAAAATGATCAGGGGGTTGGAGCACCTCTGCTATGAGGACAGGCTGAGGGAGCTGGGGTGTTCATACTGGAGAAGAGAAGGCTCCCAGGAGACCTAATAGCAGCCTGCAAGTACCTGAAGGAGCTACAAGAAGGCTGCAGAGGAACTGTTGCAAAGGCCTGCAGGGATAGGATGTGGGACAATGGTTTGAAATGAGAGAAGAGCAGATTGAGATTGGATGTGAGGAACAAGTTCTGCATCGTGATATTGATTGAACACTGCAACAGGTTGCCCAGGGAGGTAGTTGAGTCCCCATCCCTGGAGATATTCAAGGTTAGGCTCAACAGGGCTCTGGGCAAACTGATCTAGTAGAGGCTGTCCCTGCTGACTGCAGGGGGGTTGGACTGGATGACCTTTGGAGGTCTCTTCCAACCCAAACCATTCTATGATTATATGAAGTGCTGCAGCCCTCAGCAGGGACAAACCAAAGTGAAAATAAGTGACATGGTCCTGTCAGACACAATGCCTGTAAAACAAGATGGAAAAGTAAACCAGCTGAGGTGAGGTCCCAAGGCAGACAGACAAAAAGAAATTTGTGTGGATCTGGGACAATCCCTGGAGATCTGATTTGCCTAAAACCACAAAGGCATTTTGTAAGCTTGTGACTGTTCTAATCCTTCTCCGGTATGTCCCACGCTCTTTTGGAGGGGTAAGTTAAGTAAGAATCATGCTTTGTGTGCGACAAAGCACCAAGGAACAAACTGATTATAGAAAATCCATGGGGGAGAATTAGAGCATTCTTGGGGTAAGCTCTTTGAAACAAAGCACAGTGGATTTTCTATGGGCTTGTACAGAGCACAGCTCAAAGGCTGCTAAGCATAATCAAGGCATGTGAGAGGTTGTGCAAGAATATGTCAAGAAAAAGCATGTTTAGATGTGCTAGCATCTGGCACACTACTTTCACAGTAGTTTTTCTTTTCATTGCCATAGCTATGGCTGCAGTGCATTTGTCTCTAAGCTTTGGGTTTGGCAACAGAGAAACCACCTTGATGAGAGAGTCAGAATGAAAATAATTTTTGCTCAAGATATTTTGTTGTAGTGCCCGTCCCTGCTAGGTCACAGAATCATAGAATTGTCAGGGTTGGAAGGCACCTCAAGGATCATCCAGTTCCAACTCCTCTGCCATGGGCATGGACTCTTTCCACTAGATCAGGTTGCCCAGAGCCACATCCAGCCTGGCCTTAAAAACTTCCAGGGATGAGGCTTCCACCACCTCCCAGGGAAACCTGTTCCAGTGTCTCACCACCATCATGGGGCAGAACTTCCTAATATCTAATCTAAATCTCCCCTCCTCTACCTTGGATCCATTCCCCCTCAGTCCTCTCACTACCTGACATCCTGAAACATCCCTTACCAGCTTTCTTGTAGGCCTCCTTCAGACACTGGAAGGTCACAATAAGGTCTCCTTAATGCATTGTGGAGACAAATTTCTCAGAATATCTGTCACTGCTACCTTGATTCTGCTTCTCTGGTTCAGGAGTGCTCATGGACCAGACTGTGTCCTTGCAAAGAGCTTGCCTCACCATCACCAGGTGTTTCACAACACCCACTACTTTTTTTCTCAGCCATGTGGTATTGATTCTGAATGTCTAAATAGCACAAAAGTAGGGGCTTAGGTATAAGATGGGTGCATAAAAGTTTTGTGGATGAAATTGTACCTATTTGCATCCAGTAGTCTAATGGGAGTCCTTTCTTCTTCAGGCTGAACAACCCCAGTCCCCTCAGCCTGTCCTCATAGAAGAGGTGCTCCAGCCCTTGGATCATCTTTGGGGGTCCTCTGGGCTCACTCCAACAGCTCTGTGTCCTTCTTATGCTGGGGACACCAGAACTGGGCACAGTATTTGAGGTAGAGTCTCACAAAAGCAGAGTAAAGAGGCAGAATCCCCTCTGGCCACACTGCTCTTGATGCATCCTAGGATATGGTTTGCCTTCCCCTTGCAACTGAGGATAGTTTATAGAGAATTATAAGGGGGGAGAAGCTTTTAACACCATCACCTTCATTTATTATCTTAAGCCCAAGGCAGTTGGGTTGATGGCAGCTTCTAAAACTCAATTTTTAATAATTTCAAATAATGAAATGCTCAAATTATTGGGATGAGAGAAGCATTTCATAGGTCCTTCTGGGGAAAAGTGATTGACTTGACCGTAGTCTGGCTCCAGGTCTCAGAGGCATGCAGTAAAACTTATGTGTAAAAGCAAAATGAGCAACTTCTGACAGTGCCAAGAGAACTGAACCAGGAAAACCCAAAAAAAGCAACTCTAGAAGCAACTGCAGGCAAAGCAGTTTGAGATGGGGCTGTCTGAAACCCAGACTATCACAGCCACCCCATTGATCCTGGTACAAAGAAACCAAATGAGGCTGAGAGAAAATACCACTGCACACAGGAGAACAGGAGCTAAACCAACACTGCCTTCTGTTTGTTCAGGGCCAAAGCTGTGAAGTCAAAGCTAACTTAACAGAAGCTTTCGCCTCTTCAGCTGCAGATTTTTGTCTTGTTGCTCCTCTGGGCACTGTGCAGCTTTTCCTCCTTTTTCAAATGTGTAAATAGGAGAGCAGCACTGAAGCACAGAGCTGTCACCACACCCTCAGCACCACTTCATACAGGACGTGAAGGAAGCTCGAAAGAAAAGCTTCAGTGGACCACATCTCTCCTGCCACTGCTTCTCCTCAGATTGATGGGCAAGAGGGAGCTGCTGCAGGAAAGTGGAGACAGAGCTTAATCTAAACAATGCCCTGGGGATCAGGGACACTTGCCTTGTGTGTTTCAGCTACTGTCACCAGGTGAAGCTCATTCTTCAGGAAGACTGAAGAGCTCACCACACCTTTTTAAGACTTTTCTTTTTACTTGCAGAAAGGCAGGAGCTGAATCTTCTCCTCACCCTTGCACACTGGAGGCAGGCAAAAGAGAAGAGCACTGAAAGAGTTGTCTTGTGGCATGGTAAGTTACATGCTTGGGGATGCGTGGTTGGAAAGCTGCTCCTTGGGGAGGGACCTGGGGGTATTGGTTGACAGTCACCTGCACATGAGTCAGCAGTGCCCAGGTGACCAAGAAAGCCAATGGCCTCCTGGCTTGGACTAGAAACAGGGTGGGCAGCAGGGACAGGCAGGTGATCATCCCCCTGTGCTCAGCACTGGCAAGGACATACCTTGAGTACTGTGCTCAGTTCTGGACCCCTCACTGTAAGGAGGACATTGAGGGGCTGGAGTGTGTCCAGAGAAGGGCAGCGAGGCTCCTGAAGGGTCTGGGCACCTGGGCTATGAGGAGTGTCACCATCCCTGGAGGTGTTCAAGCAGCATGTGGACCTGGCACTTAGGGACATGGTTTAGTGTTGACCCTTCAGTGCTGGGTCAGGGGTTGGATTGGATGATCTCAGAGGTCTCTTCCAAACAGATATATTATGTGATTCTATTCTATGATCTTCCACATGCACTTTGAAGCTTGCATTTACACACATTGTATGAATGAGGAAGTCAGCAGCACCAGCAGTGTGGTCAGCAGCACCTGTTGATCTGAGACTTACTCCCATTCTGCTTATTCTTCCCAGTAACCATGGGTAGATACTACTCCTTACCACCATGATCTTTTTTCTCTACCACTCTCTTCTCAGCTCCTATTCCTGTGTTTGACTGACCACAAAACCACCACAACCCTCCCCACCTTGCCATGGCAACACACACCTTTTCCTGCATCTTCTGATTTGTTTGCTGGTGTTTCCATCCCAGGTATGAGACTTGGGGTGTTTGTTTCTTTTCAGAGTGTTAATTGCCCTAAGTTCTGCTACTTGCCCAATAGCAAAAGTTCTCAAAGCTGTCCCCCTTACTGACATTGTATATCTAATCCTGCCCTGTCTCCACTTTCCTTTTTCTCTTCTCACACTTGAGGTTTGCCAGAGCTCCTCCATATATTGTGAGGCTTGCAGAGCAGGGAAATCTCTGAAGAGAAGTCATGGCAGAGTGCTATTATCACAGTGTAAACTGTACATACCAAACACCACAACAAATTGTCCCTTCTTCTCAGCTCTTTCACTTCTCTCTCTTTTTTTTCTTTCATTTGCTTATGGGCTATGAATTATCACAGCACTCCAGGTTTTGCACACACACTTTATAAAGAAATTTGAATTTAGGAAGTCTTTGAGACCCTGAGATACAAGGCTACAGTGGCCTCCAACCTATTACCATCTAATTATTGCTCAGTGCATTTTGTGGAAGTACTGGTTGAAAGCAAGAGAGGCTGAATTACTTATTACTGTCTTTATTTTCTGCCCTGACATAGCAATAGGCTGGAAAAAATTCACAACTTATCCCTAAGGCTGACACAGTAGCTTGTGGCTTTCCAGCAGGAGCTGTCCACATCTGCACATCCAACTCCCTTCCCAAAAACCCTAAAGATGCAAACATCACAAAGCTCTCCTGGATTGGTCTATGACTGCCAACAAAGCATCCCTCATGACTGAGTGTGTTGGCTAACACCTTTTGCACACCCCTGCATAGCCTCTGAGGTTACACCAAACCAGTGCAAGTTATATTTCTCCCAGGTTTTTTGTGACAAGTATGGAAGATGGTCAAGACTCCTGAGCATAGGAACTGCACTCCAAAAATCTCCCCTATGACCCTGTTTTGTGGATCATAAAATGGTCTGGGTTGCAAGGGACCTTTACATGCCTAGTCCACCCTCCCCCCTGCAGTGAGCAGGGACATCTTCAACTAGATCACCTTGCTCAGAGCCCCATCCAACCTGACCTGGAACGTTTCCAAGAATGGGGTTTCTACAATCTCTTTGGGCAACCTGGGCCAGGGTTTTGCCACTGTCAGTGCAAAAAATGTCTTCCTTCTCTCTAGTCTGAATCTCCCCTCTTTCAGTTTAAAACCATCAGCCCTTGCCCTTTCACAGCAGGCCTTGCTAAAGACCTTCCCCATCTTTCTCATAGGCCCTCTTCAAGTACTCAAAGGCTTCCTTGGTTTCCTTGGAGCTCTCTCTTCTCCAGGCTGAACAACTCCAACTCTCTCAGCCTGTCCTCACAGCAGAGGTGTTCCAGCCCTCTGATCATTTTTGTGGCCTCCTCTGGACCCACTTCTACAGGTTCATGTCCTTCCTTGTGCTAAGGACTCCAGAGCTGGACACAGTAATCTAGGTGGGTTCTCACCAGAGCAGAACAGAGGGAAACTCTTTGTAGTGTGGGACCTCCTGCTCAGGTTGCCCAGTGCTGGGCTAAGGCAGGGTCCCAGTGCCCAGTCTGCCCTGTGGCCACTGTAGCTTATGGCACCACTGCATTAAGTGCTGAGCTTTCTGAGCAAAATCTGCCTGCTTACTTCAGTCTACATTTGGATGACTTTTTTGCTTTATAAAAAAGGCTATGTTGTGACAAAAGAAACTAGCCACCCATAAAATACTTATTTTCTTGTCCTGCACCCTGTTATTACTAGATCTGCTATCACTTTTTTGCAAGATTTTCCATGCTGCAGCATATTTAGCACCATGTGGCAGAGTGGGTTCTGTACTGCAGAGGCACACCCGGGGTCTGACTTCTGTTTTGGTTCTCTCCATACTGGGGTTACTGTCAGCAAAAAAATCTCATGGCCTGCAGTTTGGTGTGACTCTGTGTGCACATAAGGAGGACTGGCAATTTCAGAGCCATAGGAAGTGAGGTATCATACAGAGCATTCCCCTTTCCCTGGTGACTACTCCACTGCTGCTGGGATTGCTCCTCTCCACAGTCACCAGGCACTGGGGGTGGGAAGATGTTTGGGCACAGGGCAATAATTCCTGGAGTCTGATCTTTGATTAAACAGAATCTTTCTGAATATACAGAAATCTGAGTTCTTCTTCCTCAGACTTCTGTATATTCACAACCTTATTTAGACATCTAGATAGTACTTAGATATCAATTTTAATTATTCAGTGGGTATGTTATATGTGATTCCAGTGAGAGCCTGGCATATCTTAGTCTCACCCATCTATGCCTTACGATTTTGCCTAGAGGGATGAAAAAGATTTTGGTCAGTGGTGGGTTTTCCTGTGAATGGCATCCATTGGACAATACTTGCAATGGAAGCAAAAAGAAGTTGATTTCTTTCCAAGTGAGGCACCAGAACCTGTAGATGAAGACAAAGAGGGCATCCAACAAGTGGGAAGGGAATGCAGACAAATGGAGGAGTGCAGCATACTCTCCATAAGGCCATTGAGATATTTCTCCTTGCACACATTGCTCTCCTCTTTCCCCTTTCTTAGCTGCACTGTTAGTTGTTACGGGCTGGTGTAAGTGTGCCATGAGTTAATACCTTCCCTGTGGAGTATTGTTGCAGAGTAAAACCACACTGATTACTGTAGTGGTGTGGAACAAAAGAGCCTCCAGCCCAGTACTTTGTCTCCAACGGGGAAGAAAGTGGAAGGTTACAGAGAAAGGTATCAGCTCTCCATGTGCCTAACTGCACAGTGTTGAGGTAAGGGTGAAACATCACTCTTGAACTCAGTGTTAGCCTATTAGCTGGAGTGTGATGTGCAGGACACAGCTTTACCTGGTTGAGCTCATGGTTGTGTAATCATAAGCACTGTAGCTAATTGATATTGACAGCTAATTAAAACCCATCTTATGCTTTCGGGGTTTCAGCTAGAAGTTGAAGATTGGAGCTGGGTTTCTACCCAGCTGCTTTTTCAGCTATTAGAAGTGCTCAGTGTGTGTTATCAATTACTCTGTTAATCCAGGCAGCGAGTGACCTCCTGATGAAGTCAGTCCCTGATTTGTTGCCATGTCATGTCGCTCTTGAAAACATGTCCCAGCAGAAAAATGACTGCTTCTTTTTCCTGGGTTTTATATAAAGAAGATGAAGATGGAGACTCCTCCCTGTTTACAAGGAGTCACAAGGAAGATGAAGGGTAAGGGGTACAAGTTACTGCTGTGGAGATTCCAATGAGACACAAGAGGAAACTTTTTCCCAACAGCAACCAATCGTTGGAATAATCTCCCCAGGGAAACAGTGAAGTCCCCATCTTAGGATAATTTAAGGTTCAGCTGAACAGTTTGTTAGGACATCTTGTCTAGGTCATGCTTTTGCCAAGAAAGGTTGCACTAGATGATCCTTGGGGTCACAGAATCCCAGAATTGTCAGGGTTGGAAGAGACCTCAAGGACCATCCAGTTCCAACCCCCCTGCCATGGGCAGGCACTCTTTCCACTAGATCAGGTTGCCCAGAGATACATCCAGCCTGGCCTTAAAAACTTCCAGGGATGAGGCTTCCACCACCTCCCTGGGCAGCCTGTTCCAGTGTCTCACCACCTTCATGGGGAAGAACTTCTTCCTAATATCTAATCTAAATCTCCCCTCCTCTAGCTTGGATCCACTCCCCCCAGTCCTCTCCTCCTCTAGCTTGGATCCACTCCCCCCAGTCCTCTCACTACCTGACACCCTAAAAAGTCCCTCCCCAGCTTTCTTGTAGCCCCCTTCAGACACTGGAAGGCCACAATAAGGTCTCCTCAGAGCCTTCTCTTCTCCAAACTGAACAACCTCAACTCTCTCAGCCTGTCCTCATAGCAGAGGTGCTCCAGCCCGCTGATCATCCTCGTGGCCCTTCTCTAGCCCTTCTCTCCAGGGAAGTGGTGGAGTCCCCAGCATTGGACACTTCTAAGGTTCAGCTGAACAGTTTGTTAGGCCATCTTGTCTAGGTCATGCTTTATGCCAAGAAAGGTTGCAGTAGATGATCCTTGAGGTCCCTTCCGACATGATAATCTACGATCCTAGGATTCTTCTGTTTGGGGAATACCCAGACATGCACTTCCCTATAAGTCTGTTTGAGACATCCAAATATTTGATGCAGAATACTTCCCAAAGCTGGGTAGTTTGTTTTGTTAGTTTGTTTTTTGGTTGTGTTTTGGGGTTTTTTTGCATACTTTTGAAATGAATCTGACGTCTGCCTCACACAGCAGCACCCATGGTACTGACACAGCCAAGTGGAGGTTAGCAGAGAAGTAAACGTTTGATAAACCAGTTTAGTCGTAACACCCTGAGATTAATGTAAACAAAAATATTCTCCTGGGAAAGATTTTCCTTGAAAACCTGCCAAGAGTTATTGAATACATCTGTCTTGCCAAAGCACTTCAGCTGAGATCAAATAAAACCGCACCTTGGAGTGAACAGCTGCAGCTATTTTAAAATGAAGTTAAACAAGCATGAAAAATAAAAGGGGGGTAGGGGGTAGTGGTGATGAAGAATAACACCACAGGAAAAGTAATTAGCCTGAGACAGTACAATGTGCAGTGATACAGGACATGAAAGAGGATGGTCACATTACAATGGTGACTCATGGATGATTTGAGTGGCTGACCAGGCCACACCTTCATTATGATCACTCCTGGTGTGCTGCATCCATACAGAATCAGACTCAGTTTAGTTGGATGATTGAGTCCAGTTGTTAACTCAGCACTGTCAGGGTACCACTGAACCACAATCCTCAGTGCCACATCTACATGGCTTTTAAATGTCTCCAGGGATGGTGACTCTACCACTTCCCTGGGCAGCCTGTTCCAGGGCTTGACAACATTTTCAGGAAGAAACCCTAAATCCCCTGGCACAACTCGAGGCTGTCTCCTCTTCCTAGAATCATAGAATTGTTTAGGTTGATTGGATCTTTAAACATCATCTAGTTCAACCCTCCAGCAGTGAGACAGCACATCCCCAACTAGATCAAGCTGCTCAGAGCCCCATCCAACCTGACCTGGAATGTTTCCAGGGACGGGGCTTCTACCACCTCTCTGGGCAACCTGGGCCAGTGTTTCACTGCCCTCATTGTTAAACTCTCTTCGTTTTATCTGATAATCTAAATATTCTTTTTTTTTTTTAAATTTCTTTTTCAGTTTAAAGCCATCACCCCTGTTCCTGTCACAAGTCCTGCTAAAAAGACTGTCCCCAGCTTTCCCATAGGCCGCCTGTAAGTACTGAAAGGCTGCAATAAGGTCTCCCGGATGTGGATGTCTCTCCAGTAGGGTTCTTATCCATAGCTGTTTACACCAACCACGCTCATTCTACGTTCAAGGACACCCCTTGCACCCAGTCTGCACCCCCCAGACAGGCACCCCCCCGTTTGTTTCTCAGCTGCACTTGGCCGCCAGCCGCTGTGGCAGCAGCCAGGCCGATGCTCCCCTGTGAGCACCGTGCGTGTGAGTGCAGCGAGCCGCCCCAAGGCACACGCCGGAGCGGAGGAACCCTGCCGCTGCCTGTCCGGGGGCGGGTGGGAGGTAGGGGAGCAGCGCACAGCCCTCAACGCTCCGCATCTACTGCGGGACCTACAGCACGCCGCGGGAGCGCGCGCCACCTCCCGGGAGCGCTCCCGCCTGCTTGCCCCGCCCTTCTCCCCGCCCCTCCTCACGGATTGGGCGGCGGCCCCCGGGCAGGTGCCGGTGCGCGGCGGGGACGCGGTGTGAGCTGTCGCCGCTGCCTCCTCCCCGCCCTGCTGGACGCGCCACCGGGCGCTGCTGCGGTGCTGGCAGCGGCAGCAGCAGGAGACGGCGGCAGCAGCGGCAGCAGGAAGCGGCGGCTGCGGGCTCTTCGCTTGCGCCGGAGAGGGGCACCTGTGCCCAGCGGCTTCGCTCAAGTGGCGACTGCTCGGGGACTGGCGCGGAGCGGCGACAGCATCCCCTCTGCATGAACGACGGGGAGCAGCAGCTGCCGCCGGTGCCCCTGCCTGTGCCCCGAAGTTACTGCCCGCCTGCCATTTTGGTACAGCCCTCGCTTTTGGCCGGGGGTGAGTACCGCCGGCGACGCTGCGGGTTGAGACTGGAGCGGTGGGGCTGCGGCCGGGCCGCGGCAGTGTCCCGTCGGGGTAAGGGGTAGGCGGCCCGGGGTAGGGGCTCGGTTAGCGGCGGGCACACCCTTCCCCTCACCCCCAACCCCGCTTGTAAGGGGCAGCGGCCCCCCGTTCCCGCGGTTGTCGGTGTCGGGGGTGGGGGGGCACTGTCGCCTGCCGCGGCGTTTAGGAGCGAGGTGAGCCGGAGCGCTCCTCCGCGGCGACCTCCGGTGTTAGGGGGATACACGACAACGGCGACACGCGACGGCTTCTTTTAATTGCTGGCCAGACGTCTGGAGAGCTCCCAGGCTTCCTGCTGGCAGCGTGGTTCCTGGAGCGCTGTCACTGCAATGTATTAGCATTCTTGCTGTCACTGCAACGCATCATTGTTATTATTCTTATTACCGTTATTATTGTTATTGCTATTGTCAGACTGTTTCGATCAACTTCCCTATCAGCTCCAAGAGGCATTGGGCATGGCGTTGTGCCTGTCCCCTTTCCACAGGAGCATCCCGCCGCTCAGTGTGTTGTAATTTGTGCCTCAGACAGAAGCAGCGTGCATTTGCCTAGTATCAAGGTCAGTTTATTGTAACTGCTGAGGAAAATTACCATATGGCTCCGGATGGCTTTTCCTAGGGAATCTAATTAAGTAGAAGCGTGTGTTGTGCTGGGGCTCGTGCAATGTTTTGGGTGAATGTAACTAAATTAGATTGCAGAAAGTCTTGGAGTGTGTGTGTGTCCCTCCTAGAGCGTGTTTGCAGGGATATTGACTCTGTCAGTCAATCTCTTTGGGCACATGGTGGGGTTTGCCTTCGACCTACCATTTTACTGCTCCCTGCATTCCTGAAAATGTGGGCAGCTGCCTTGCCGTGGAGCCTGGAGTTTGTTAGAATAGGCACGGTGAGGATTTTGGCTCTAAAGGCTTCTGCTCATTCCTCTGAGAACCCTTTTCTGAAAGGCTAGAAAAAGAGAAAGGAGGGGAAGTTAGTTTAGTTCTTGCATTACCAGGCGTTTTTTTTCTGGCTCAGAGGGACCTGTCTTCAGCCTGGATAGGTTTTTATGGTTGATAATTAACGTGATAGTGGTTCCCTGTGAACTGTGTTGAGACCACTGACTGCCCCTGCAGCTGAGTGTGAAACCTTCATGTTTGCTGCTTGCTTCTAGCTTCAGCAAGGGAGCAGAGCTGGGTGAAAAGCAGAAGGTGCCGTAGCTTGTATCTAATAATCTCTCAGGCTGCTGCCTCATCCGTCGCTGCTCAGGTAGTGGATTGTGTCAGAGCATTTGTACCTCTGCATTATGTCCAAGCATCCAAAAATACACTTGGTGCTTCTGTGGCTTTGCTGTGGAATTTGTCAGGTAACTTACATCAGTGCATCTAGCAATTACAAACAGGAGAGTTACTGTCGGCAGCTTGGAGACATTAGCTGTCAGTGAGACCACCCAGAACTCACTTGCACCCCAGTAGCTCCCACTGGGATGAAAAGTACTTGAAAAATACAGTGGCCCTTGCACCAGGAATTTCATCTTGGACCTGCTGCTGCTTTAGCTGATGCAATATTGTCCTTTCAGAGGGGTGAATGCTTTAAAGCAGAGTGTCTTCATCTGCATTAGTGCTGTCTAGGAATGATACAAGATCAAGAAAGTGAAGCTAAAACTTTCCTTTATTTTCCTGAGTTGGTTTCCTGCTTCCACCCTGACCGGCTGAATACAGCTTGAGCATGCTACCATTGATTGCTAACCCAGGCTTTTTTGCATTATATAGGCTGTACCCAAGTGCATAAACACAGAGGAGTTTACCCTTCTCACTTGATAGTCACAGTAAACAGAGTGCTTGAAGAACTTGTACTTAAAGGAAAACAAAGTCCCTAGCCTATGCCTGGGTGATGCTGAAGCAAAGCAGTGTATGCTGACTGTGCTGGTAAACAGTGCATCTGTGTGACAATGTGACTGCTCTGTCTGGCTGCCAGTATTAGCCCGCCCCACTGCCAGCAGACTGGAAACTGCTGTTTGGCAGCGTAAGCCACCTCAACTAGCTCCTGGGAAGTTGGACAAGAGAGGGACTTTTCATCAGGGTGTCCAGCGACAGGAAGAAGGGGCAGTGGTTTGAAGCTGAGGGAGAGCAGGGTTAGATTGGAGCTCAGGAAGAATTTCTTCAGTCTGAGTGTGGTGCGGCTCTGGAACAAGCTGCCCAGGGAGGTTGTGGCTGCCTTCCTGCTGTGGGTGTTGAATGCCAGGTTGGATGAGGCCTTGAACAGCTGAGTCTAGTTGAGAGGTGTCCCTGCCCATGGTGGGGAGGTTGGGTTAGATGATCCCTGAGGTCCCTTCCAACCCAACCCATTCCATGATCAAGCTCTGGAGCCCTCAACACAGGAAGGACATGGACCTGATGGAACAGGTCCAGAGGAGGCCCAGGAAAATGATCAGGGGGCTGGAACACCTCTGCTATGAGGAACAGGCTGAGGGAGCTGGGGTTGCTCATTCTGGAGAAGAGGGGGCTCTGGGGGGACCTAATAGTGGCCTGCCAGTACCTGAAGGGTACAAGAAGGCTGCAGAGGCAGTGTTTGCAAAGGCCTGCAAGGATAGGACAAGGGGCAATGGTTTGGAATTAGAGAAGAGGAGATATAGACTGGATGTTAGGAACAAGTTCTGCACCATAAGGGTGGTGGAACACTGGAAGAGGTTGTCCAGGGAGGTGGTTGAAGCCCCATCTCTTGAGATACTCAAGGTCAGGCTTGACTGGGCTCTGATCAACCTGATCTAGTGGAGGATGTCCCCGCTCTAATAAAGCGTTGCATGCAAAGGCTCATTCAGCCTTTGCATGTAGTGCTTTATTAATTTTCCTTTCAGATCCAGAGTCTTAGAGATATTAAATGCTTCAGGCTTAGCCGTGAACCACTGGCAGCCAGAAGACAAACCACCCCCAAGGTTCTTACATGCAGAAATTTATAGCAGTTTCCTTTCAAAGGAAGCTTATTGGACTTTAGGAAAGAGGAAGGTAAGGGCTACATTTCAGTGTGGAACAAAGCACCTCATACTGCTGCTTGAAGTGCCAGAGAAACTTGACCTTTATCAAGAAAAAGTAAAGGTGAAGGAAACAAGACCTCTTGCTGCTTCCTGTTACCTATATGCTTCATTTAACTATTGATCAATTGATGATCAACTGATAATCCTAAAAGAAAGACTAATATCTGTGTTTGTGGGTATTACTATTCATTAGTTGTTTTAAGATAAAAAAGCATTGCCATAGGAAATTGATTTTGCATTCTTCAAAGCAAAGTTCTCATAGAATCGTAACGTGGTCTGGATTGGAAGGGACCTCCAAAGGTCATCTAGTCCAAACCCCTCTGTAAAATCAAATACCACCTACTGAAGTGGAGGAGCTGACTGCTGTGGAGGTTAATCTTGAAGATGACAGTTCCAGTGGCATTGTCTCAGGTTAACTCACAGTAAGCGGTGCAGTAGTCTTCCTGAGCTCTGCTGGTGCTGACTGGCAGGCAAGAGGGGAACCTGAGCCTCTCCTCCTGCTCAAGGCCCAAGCTCAAGTTCTACCATGCAGCAGTTCCAAAAATATTTTCCTTCTAGACTCTTCCTTGCAATGTATGCTGCTTATTGATGGAGAAGAATCAATGGAGAAGTAACATAATGCAGCCATAGTTTCTGGATCAAGTCTGTTTAAAGGGTGCTGAGGTAATTTGCTGTAGAAAATGAAATGCAGTCTCTACTTGTAGTAGCAAAGTAAAGTGTAGAGCCTCTTTCAAAGGTGATTAAAGGCTGTGGCATTCCCATGAAATCTTTAGTGTTTTGTATTAATGAACAGTTCCTTCTCTAAACCGTTCACCTGCCTCCATGCAGAGTAATGTGTGGCTCTGCTGCTGTAAGCCAGCTTTCTGTTCTTGGAGGAAGATGGAACATAATCTGTTGTTTTCCTTCTGGAAAGAAAAGAAAGCAAAACATGCTCACAGCTCCCGGAGTGAATTTGCTGTTCTGCTCTTGCAACAAGGAGGTTTATCTCTTCTGAAACTAACATGAGAAGGGCTTCTTTGCTTATTGGTCATTGCTTCTGATACAGAAGGTCATTCTAATGTGGTTTTCTTCTGTCCCTTTTGGGCTGGATGAACAGATTGTAGTGTCACAGGGCAATCCAAACAGAAAAGTGCTGGTTTGTGCCATTAGCAGTAATTGCTGCAGCATGGACGTTCAGCACGTGATGTAAGTGCTGTTGACAGAGATGCAGCTAACACTGTCCTGAAATACTTCAAATTGCAGAGTGTTCCTATTTTCCTAACTGTTGCTAATTGTGCAAGACATTGATTCCATTTTTTCCTCTTGGAGAGCACTGATTCCTCTGCCCTTTTGTGTTCACCCCCAGGAGCGCTTGGTGGACATTCCTGGAAGTTATCTCAGTGCTTGCATCTAGCTGTTGTAAGTGCTTTGACATTTGACAGACCCTGAGTTGGGTTGAAGTTAAACAATAGTGGTTTGACACTAGGTTTTAAGTTGAAAGATCTTGGAGGAGGATTCTGAAAGGTGTAATCTGGTGATGCTGGGTTTGACAATCTCAGTTGGGATTGATCTAAAACCTGGTGCCAAAAATTGTCTGTGTGTTAATCACCACAAGCTTGGAAGTTCTGGGTTGAGTCATAAATGGAAAAAAAAACAAAACCAGCTAACAATTCACCTCTAGAGCAAGATCAGCCTGGTTATTCCACTCAACTCACCTCCCCCTCAGATTGTGCCTTCAGCTGAGGGGAGGAAATTTGTCCTAAGGGCTGTTGTAATGCATACTGGAAAGCTAAAAACTGGGAGAAGCTAATGTAGAGGACTTGAAATAGAAGTTTTCTTGGTTAAGTTGATGTTCTTCACATAGGCTCATCAAAGGAGCATGCTGTTTTAGTGTCCTGGTAACATTACTTCAGTCTTCAAGACTGGGCTCTAGCAGAGGCAACTGCATTATTAAAAAATTAATAATAAAAAATTAATAAGGTGTAGAGGGGTCCTAGCTAGTTCCTAAAGATGGTGGCTCAACTTGATCTGGTTGATCCAAATAATAATTTCTTTGGGACCTCGAAAGGTGTCTGTGCTGGCTGGCTGATTCTCTAAACCTGCAAGAGGATGATTTTCTTTGTTTCCCTGGTTTAAACTGAAGGAGATGTGAGGCTGCTCCAATCTGGATCTAAATACCAGTGAAGCGGCAGTCAAAACCTGACAGGGAAGCTGGCCTTTGACCTTCAGAAAGCGTCTGGCTGTATCCCGTGCTTGGGTGTCAATGTTCCTTGTTTGTACAAACTTGGGATCCAGAACTTCAGGTTTGTGTTTCTTTGACAGGGCTCAGGTTGTCTCCATGTTGTGCCATGTCAATATTAAAAGAAAAAAAAAAAAAGGTAGCCAAGCTTGGGTGCAGAGCAGAGGACAGTGTTGGGTAGGTCCCAGTGTCAAAAAAGCAATCCATTAACTCCTCCCGTGACAGACTCACCCAGCTCCTAGTTTGTTTTTCTGAGACTTTCTGCACAGCTCTGGCTTGATTTGCACAGCCCTGCCTTGATTTCATTCTTATTTTCTATTGCTTATCAAATGTTTGTCTAAACAGCTCAAAGACCACCTGCTTCAAAACCCCTTCTTGCCATGCATGGGGCATAAGTTGTGTGTCAAGCAGCTATGGCTCATCACTAAGTGTCAGTGAAATGGGACCTGTGGCTGTACAAATGTCAGTCTTTTTTTGTTGTATCCTTGCTTGTTCCAGCATAAATCCGGGTTGGAAGCACTCTGCAGGTGTCAGGGTGAATGGGGAAGGCACAGTTTTATGAAAATTGTGTTTTGCTTTGTTTTTTATTTTGTTTATTTACTTGCTAATCTGCTAAACCCAGTAATTTGCAGTGGGGTTTTCTGTCAGTGGTTTGAATTAGCAGTGATTTGCTGTATTAAATTTGTTTTCATATCTGGCAGCACTAGAGAATACTGCCTCATCGTGGCAGCTGCCATTAGGAGCATTCTCTTCACCTCTAAAAATAGATCTTTCAGTCTCTGTCCTAGACCTGCAGAAAGATTCAGTCAAAGGCTAATTCTTGGATTAAATTTAAGGATAAACTGATGAGTGATATTTAGTAAGAGGCAATGCAGGATATCAATTGGTGCAACATATGTTGTGGGCTGAAAAAAATCCATTTGATTGTATAGTGTTTCAAGCATGTCTGTGCTGTGTTTGCATATTGGTTGGATTTGACATTATGGATGTTTTGGTAGCAGTCAATCCACTGAACTGCTTCCCTTTGTAGCTTGCATGGGTTGATCACAATACAGCTTTCAAGCTATGATGCTATACAGAATTTCTCAGGCCTCTTTTGATGCTGGTGTTGAAAGGAAAAATCAGGTTTCTATGCAGATGTAAAATGTGTTGTGCTTTCAGAGCTGTTGGAGGCTTTACAGAAGCTTCACTTCTTCTCTCAGTGTGTTCTTCCCCAGGCTGACATAGGAGTAACACATAGGAGGAGCCACACTGCTACTTGATGCAGTACAAACACTTTAACCTCTTGAACGTGCAAGAGTTGTCTTCTTGGACCTCTGTTTTCTTGGTTGGTTTGTTGAATATGATCTACAGGATCCTCCTGTCCACCTGTTATTATAAATAGTGGCTGCTGTGGCATTGGGGAAGAAATGTCACTGGTTGTGCTGCTCCACAGCTTATATGGTCGTGGACCTTCTGTATTGGTCAGTTTCTTCAGGTCAGTACAAGATGTTGGCATCTGAAGTAGGAATCTGCACAGGAATGTTCTGAGTTGTGCTCTTCCACAGGGAGGGAGATGATTAGAGCCTTCTCAGGCTTGACACAACATTGAACCTGAGCCTTTTTCTGGGTGCATGCCTTGAGTGTTACACAGACAAAGTGAAGGCTCCCTTCTCTGCCTCTTAACGTGAGACGGAAATTGTTCTCAGTTCTCTGAGGGATTGGGGAAGGATTTGCCATTTCTTTCATTTCCCTTCAAGCTGCAGAGCTCATTTGAGGCATATTGATTGTGAAAAGCCATGGCTTGTCATGGAGCCATGGACATGGAACCAAGGATATGGCTTGTGAGGTCACATCTGGAGTACTATGCCCAGGTCTGGGCTCCCCAGTTCAAGAGAGACATGGAACTGAGCTGAGGGCTACGAAGATGCTGAGGGCACTGGAACGTCTCACTTAGAGGAAAAGCTGAGAGACCTGGGGCTGATTAGTCTGGAGAAGCCTGAGAGGTAATCTGATCATTGTTTATCAATATCTCAAGGGGAGGGGTCAAGGAGGTAAGGCCAGAGTCTTTTTGGTGATGTCCAGTGATAGGACAAGGGACAACAGCACAAAGTGGAACTCGGGAAGCTCTGTCTGGACATGGAGCAAAACTATGAAAATGACAGAGCAGTGGAGCAGGCTGCCCAGAGGGGTTGTGGAGTCTCCTTCTCTAGAGACATTCTGGACCCACCTAGCCACAATTCTGTGCAACCTGCTCTGTGTGACTCTGACTTTGGACTAGATGATCCCCAGAGGTCCCTTCTGACCTCTAAAACTCAGTCATTCAGTGCAATGCAGCACAGGTGGTGAATGCATTTTTGCAGTTCTTGCTCTCAAGCTAATGCTGAGGAGAGAGGCAGGAATACAGATGAGCTTTTTGTTTAGCATTTTGCCATGTTAGCTCAAGCTGAGTGTGAAGACTGATTTGCTTTGGGCTGGGATGGGAGGGTGGAGGAAGGAGCTTAACTCCTTTCTGTGGCTGTCTCTGTGCAGTCAGCCTGGGTATGTGGCAATAAGCCCTGAGCCCCACTTTGCAGGTCAGGCATCCAAGGGGAAGTGCTTGAAGTCTCATTTTTCTGGACATGCAAATTTCTGATTGGGTTGGATGACTTTGGGATGGGTTGCATGCCCTGAATGCACGTACTGGCTTCCCCCCAGATCTGTGCTGATTCACCTTGGGGTTGGTTAAGTGTCCATTAGAGTAACAAGCTGCTTTTCATGCTCTGGATTGAAGGCAGGTGGAAGAGAGGCCAATCATGAAAGAGACAATTGCATGCCAGTGCATGCCACTCCAGTTTTGTGTGTTTTCTCCCAAGTTGTCTTGTTCCTTTCAGGAAGAGTAGCAGTCAGTCTCTCACACAGTCAGAATACTGACAGATCCATCCTCTCTAGATGTTCTTCCATAAGACAGTTGCTGCTAAATAAAGAAAAGAGAGCTAAACATGATTTGCCTAAATTCAGCATAAATGATGAAAGATGAGACAGGAAGTAAAATGAGGGTTTACAGTGACTGGAAAGCAGTGAAATCTGTGCTAACAGTATATGCCAGGTGCCCCATGATCTTCAGCAGTTCCAGGGCCAAATTCTGGCTAAGCTTTTCCTCTAGTAGCTCCTGGTTATCAGTGAAGAGAGGTTATTTTTTTTCTGGTCAATGAATTTGGCTTTTCTATCATATGTTGAATTTCTACTTGGATTTGTGTATCAGTTGTAGGCCTGATACATAGATACAAAATTGCTAGCATTGAAGAATAAAATAGCTTCTGTTTTTTAGAAATGGTTTAATAGTCTTGCATCCTGCCTCTGGAAGAGTTCCATCCTTAGGTTTTGAGAAGCAGTTATTTGAAAATAAAATATTTCAGTGGAGCTTTTCTACTTCTGCAATTTCATGTTTGGAAATCAAAACAATATAAAATGTAGAATCAAGAAGGCTGTGAAACTCTTCTTTACTTCCCAAGTAGATTAAAAATGAAAACCACACAGTAATGACCTTTGATCTTTTAAAGGCTTTACAGTTTCCTCCCTTTTCAGTATGTCCTGGCACTTTTCTGTATAAGAAATACACCCAGTTATGGTAATAACTTGCATGAATAAGGAACATCTCTCCCAGAAGGAACCAAATTAAAAACCTGCTGCTTCACCCGCAGTGAAACAAACCTTACTGTGCTCAGGAACTTGCAAGTCCAAGGCTGAAAGGAAGAGATTTTATGCTTTGGTTATGGGCCAGGAAATATGGGCAAGAAATCTCTGTTAAAATCAGCGTGGGTACAAAGAATAACATCCTCTCAGATATCATGGTCTTGCATCTTGTTGAAAATGAAGTGAAAAAACACCAGATACAAGTCCTCGTGTTGCAGTCAGATGGGCTGTGCTCAGTTTCTCATCTGAAGAGGTAGCTTTGTGTTTCCAATGAGTCTATTTTCCCTCTGGTTTGGGGGGGGGGGGGAGGGGATGTTAGTTAATTTCCACTGAAAAGGGAAGAATATCATCAGTGTTGTTCACGGCAGCTTTTAGACTTTCTTGAACTTCACAAAATTCTTAATCTTTTTTTTAACCAGTGTTATGTCTCATTTTAGACTTAATGCTATGCTAGCTGTACTAGACATGACGTTGGGCAGTAATGTTCTTTAAATGCTGTCTTTTGGATAAAGGCTGTTCAAAATCTACTGGGGAGGCTAAACTTGACACAGCACTCCAGATCACAGGATGTTAGGTGTTAGAAGGGACCTCAGAAGATTGAGTCCAACCCCCCTGTCAGAGCAGGACCATAGAATCCAGCACAGGTCACACAGGAACACATCCAGATGGGGCTTGAAAGTCTCCAGAGAAGGAGACTCCACAACCTCTCTGGGCAGCCTGTTCCAGGGCTCTGGGAGCCTCACAGTGAAGAAGTTCCTCCTCATGTTGAGGTGGAACCTCCTGTGCTGGAGTTTCCACCCATTGCCTGTTGTCCTATCACAGGGTGTAACTGAGCAGAGCCTGTCCCCTCCCTCTTGACCCCCAGCCCTCAGATATTTATAAACATTGATTAAATCCCCTCTCAGTCTTCTCTTCTCCAGACTAACCAGCCCCAGGGCTCTCAGCCTCCCCCCATAGGGCAGTGCTCCAGTCCCTTCAGCATCCTTGTAGCCCTCTGTAGGATGTAGGACTTTATGGTGTTAGCTTCGGGTGTCAGAATATTTTGGGTTGGAAGGAATCTTTCAAGTCCCTTTTAAAATCCTTAGTGCTGATTTCTTTGCTACAGCTGGGACTAAGATGTCTGTGTGGTACAATACGCTCAGTGTGACTACTTGCATAATTAACTTTATAATGTGGCTCTCTGTTGAGCAGACAATCTGCTTGAAATGGTAGTTGGTACTTCTTAAAAATAGAGGAAAACTTTGTGGGCTTTCTCCCCACCCTCCTGTAATGCTAATCTTCTGCTGAGACTGCAAGTCCAGACAGCTTAGCCATCATATGAGTGACTAGGAAATGTACTCCTTGCCCTCATTTCTTGTGTTGGTGCTCTTGTCCACTTTGAAATTCAGAAGCATCGTGTGCTGGTTTGGGGCCAGACAGATCCTCTCTTGCCCCAAAGAGACAAAAGAATGACACTCACAAATGGATTGAAGAGTGATGGAAAGTTTCAATGGAAAAGCAATTGGTGAAACTACAGAAACTACAAGCATAGTGGTAAAGATATCCCAAAGTGTACAGAGTCCCTTACACAACACCCAAAGGCTTCCCAACTCTTCCCTTCTCCCCACCTGAGGGTCTACCCAAACCCTCAGGGCTCTTTCTCCCCCTCCCCACTGCTAGGCTAGTCTGAGGCTGGCCAGGTCTGAGACTATCCTCCCCCTTCTCCTCCTGGCATTAGGCCTAGACAGGCCTAAGAGATCCTCCCCCACTGTTACCTGATAGGAAGCATCTCCCATGGGAGCAGAGAGGGAAGAAAGAGGAAGAGAAGGACTCTGCAGACAGATTGATAGGGTGCAGGATTTCTGGGTAGAAATACACAGTTTCCTCTGTCCACCTTATTGGGGTGGACACTCAGGACACCCGAGGTGTAGCTTATGTGGCAGTGACAGGAGGCACCAAGCCTGAACTGCCACACAGTGCTTGCAGTTCTTGAAAAACCTTTCATTTGGTTGGTCTGCTGTTTTTCTGCTGTGGGTTTTTGGTTTGGGTGTCCAGGGTTTTTTTTGGTGGGTTTTTTGATTTGGGGTTGTGTGTGTATGTGTGTGTTTTCACAGAATCATTCAGGTTGGAAAAGACCCTCAGGATCACAAAGTCCAACCCAGAGCCCTACTCTACAAGGGGCACCCCTAAACCATATCCCCAAGCACCACATCCAAACCATCTTTAAACACAGCCAGGCCTGGGGACTCCACCACCTCCCTGGGCAGCTCATTCCAATGCCTTAATTTTTTGCAGTTTGTTTGTTTGTTTTTAAAGCTTGAATTCAAGAAACGTTTTTCATAGAATCACAGAATGGCTCAGGCTGGAAGGGACCTCAGAGATCATCTCCTCCAACCTCCCCACCAGGGGCAGGGACACCTCTCAACTAGACTCAGCTGCTCAAAGCCTCACCGAACCTGGCCTTCAACACCCCCAGGGAGGAGGCAGCCACAGCCTCCCTGGGCAGCCTGTTCCAGAGTCTCACCACCCTCCTGCTGAAGAACTTCTTCCTCAGCTCCAGTCTAACCCTTCTCTCCCTCAGCTTCAAACCATTCCCCCTTGTCCTGTCTCTAGACACCCTCATAAAAAGTCCCTCTGCAGCCTTCCTGTAGGATCCCTTCAGCTATTGGAAGGTAGCTCTAAGGTCCCCCTGGAGTCTTCTCTTCTCCAGACTGAACACCCCCAGCTCCCTCAGTCTATCCCCATAGCAGAGGTGCTCCAGCCCTTGGATCATCTTTGTGGCCCTCATCTGGCCTCGCTCCAATGGCTCTGTGCCCTTCTGCTATGGCAGTTTTAATTAGATTTTTAAAACAGTCTGTAAGAAACATGAAGATGAGAGCATTACTCAAAGAATACCCAATCATGTATTGTAAGCCTGTTTCCTGCTACAGGCTGTTAATTTGTGAAGCAAAATTTTCTTCCAGGGAATGATTTTCCTTGTAATGTCTCTCTCCAGAAGCCCAAATGTTATATTCAGTTTGAGATTTTAGCAGAGAAGTGTTGCTCTTGAAGGCAAACATCTGAACAGCCATATATAAGTTATTTCAGTTGAGGCCAAAAGTGATTTTAGATTTGGATTGGATTGATTTGGATTGGATTGATTGTTTTATTTATTTATTTATTTATTTACCTGATTTTTTTTTTAATTTGCCTTTATTTCATTGATGCTTTAAAAAAAATGTAACCTGTTACATTTCCTGTAGAGGGTGTGCCATTGTTTGTTTCCAAAATGCTTAAGGCATATCTACTGGAAAAAAAAAATCTGAAGACTCTCTATAAATATTTATCAACTGCTGTGATAGTCCCAGTTTGGAGATGGTTTAATAATGTAATGAAAAATTATTTCATGGGGAAAACCACACGAGCACACGAGTCCCTTAGAGGCTAATGTAATATTGGAATGCAGCTAGAGAGTCTTTTATAAGTTAATAAACCACATGAAACCCCAAAGTGAAAGCCACTGGTGATTTTTAAGCTTTATCTTTTTTAAGCTGTTACCACGAGATGGATAAAGAACTGGCTTGATGGCCGCACCCAAAGAGTGGCTGTCAATGGCTCCATGTCCCAGTGGAGGCCAGGGACAAGCAGAGTCCCTCAGGGCTCAGTCCTGGGACCAGTCTTGTTCAACATCTTTGTTGGTGCCATGGACAGAGGCATTGAGTGCACCCTCAGGAGGTTTGCTGATGGCACCAAGCTGTGTGGTGCAGCAGACAGGCTGGAGGGAAGGGATTCATCCAGAGGGACCTGGACAGGCTGGAGAGGTGGGCCCGTGACAACCTCATGAGGTTCAACAAGACCAAGTGCAAGGTCCTGCACCTGGGTCGAGGCAATCCCAAGCACAAATACTTTCTGATGAACAGCCCTGAGGAGACGGACTTGGGGGTGCTGGTGGACGAGAAGCTCAACATGAGTTGTCAGTGTGCACCTGCAGCCCAGAAAGCCAACCAGAAGGGACCACAAGGATCATCCAGTTCCAATCCCCCTGCCATGTCCCCTGCAGGGACACCTCACACTAGATGAGGCTGGTCAGAGCCTCATCCAGCCTGCCCTTAAACACCTCCAGGGATGGAGCCTCAACCACCTCCCTGGACAATCCATTCCAGGCTCTCACCACTCTATGGGGAAGAACTTCTTCCTCACATCCAGTCTGAATCTCCCCACTTCCAGCTTTATTCCATTCCCCCTAGTCCTATCACTACCTGAGATCCTAAAAAGTCCCTCCCCAGCTTTCTTGTAGCCCCCTTCAGATCCTGGAAGGCCACAAGAAGGTCACCTCGGAACCTTCTCTTCTCCAGACTGAACAGCCCCAACTCTTTCAGTCTGTCCTCATAAGAGAGTAGCTCCAGCCCTCTGCTCATCCTTGTGGCCCTTCTCTGGACACCTTCCAGCATGTCCACATTCCTCTTGTAATAGAGGCTCCACAGCTGGATGCAGTACTCTCATTATAAAAAAATTCTTACTTATCTTGTCTGAATCTCCCCTGGTTTACCTTTAAACCCATCACCCCTTGTCCTGTCAGAGCAGTCCCTGCTGAAATGATCATCCCCATCTTTCTGAATGGTCAAAGTACAAAAGGCCACAATTAAGGTCTTCCTGGAGTCTCCTCTGGGTTGAACAATCCCAGCTCCCAACAATCTCAACTTGCCCTCACAGGAGAAATATTCCAGGTTCCTATCAGGCATCCCAAAGCCTGAAATGAAGAATGCGTCCCAGGACGTTGCTTGTTCTGAGGATGAGGCCTTGAGCAGTTGAGTCTGGTTGAGGTGTCCCTGCACATGGTGGGGAGGTTGGAGTAGATGTTCTCTAAGGTCCCTTCCAACCTAAGGCATTCAGTGAATTAGTTTAACATATTTCTTGTTGAGGGTGCCACAGAGGTCTCCCATCATCTGTAAACAAAATGATCTAAGGTGTGGAGAAAAATCATATTGCTCATAGGCATTTTCTGCCACAAAGCTGCTCTGAATCTCTCTGCACTGAGAATTTGTATCATTTCCATTTCTTTTTACGTTGGAGGTGATTGCTTTCAGTGCGTGGAACTTGGAGAAACAATTCAGAAATAAATCCTCCAAGTTACACCAGGGGGAGGGTTAGGTTGGACATCTGGAAAAATTTCTTTACTGAAAGGGATGTCAAGCCCTGGAATAGGCTGCTGAGAGACATGGTGGAGCCACCATCCCTGGAGGGGTTTGAAAGAGATGTAGATGTGTGGGTAAAGGACATGGTTGAGTGGTGACCTGGCCATGCTTGGTTAGTGGTTAGACTCTATGATCTTAATGGCTTTTTCCAACCTAAATGATTATCAGTTGGACTTGATGAGCTTAAAGATCCCTTCCAACTGAAATAATTCTGTGATCATACAGTTTCCTTATCTGAAGTTTATGCCAGCATCTTTGTATTGAGCCAACGTCCTTATGATTTCAACGTACTGGGGAAAAAAATACCACAACTTGCAATTTATTTTGCCTCTTTTTTTTTTTTTTTTTTTCCCCTGTTTAATTCCAGACATTCCTCATAGCTATTCATACCCAGGACAGAGTGCATAATGGGGAGAAAACTAGATCTTTCTGGCTTGACTGATGAAGAAGCAGAGCATGTGCTTCAGGTGGTTCAGCGAGATTTCAGCCTCCGGAAGAAAGAAGAAGAAAGGCTGAGGTAAGAAGAAAAAGGATGATTAGAAATACTGCTCTCTGAATTCTTACAGCTGTTTTTTTGGGGGGACACCAGAGAAGAGAGCTTCTTGTGGTGTTCTGTGCACTGATCATTGCTCTCAGACAGGCAGTAAACATCCAACCTCTATCCTATCAATCCAATTATTTAGCAGTAATCCATTTTTAGGGTATTTAATCTATTCTGGTCTTAACCAAAACAATGATCTCTGATGGCTGACAGCTTCAATTTTGCTTTGCTAGCAGAAACCAAAGAGTTAAGTGATTACACTACAAGAAATGAGGTTTAACTTCATTCCTAATAAATTTTTTAAAGGTACTAAAGGTAAATGGAGACCGACATATCAATGTCTTTTATGGTATTGGAGTTGTTACATGTTAATTTATTTTCCCATCATCTATAAACAAAATGATCTAAGGTGTGGAGAAAAACCATACTGCTCATATGCATTTTCTGCTACAAAGCTGCTTTGGATCTCTCTGCACTGAGAATTTGTAGCAGTGGTTCTCTAATTTAAAGTCCCTTTTCCTTCCACCCCCTCCCACCTTAGGCTGGTGTTATGAGACAGGCTGCTCTTGTGGATGTTGTGAGGAAAAAAATAAATAAAAAATTATTGGGCTAAAAATAGTAAGATAATAGTAACATAACCATATGTAAATAGTAAGTGATTAGCGTGGTTATTTATTATGCCTTACTGCTTCATATCAGTTCAGGTTCCTTTTTTTTTTTTTTTTTTTTTTTTTTGCTTTGGCTCTCAGCCTGCTATCAGATTAATAATATTTACTGTCCTTTGTTGCTTGTGCACCCCTAATCTTGCTGCTTTGATTATGTGTTGGTTCTGTTCTTTGGCAGTAGCGATATGTTTTTATTTACTCCAACGTTAGTGTAATCATCCAGAGGCACTGAGGCTAAAATCATAACAGAGCTTTTGTTTCCTGGGAATCAGCTCAGGAATTCTTGTGGACAAAGTGGCTGCTCCTGGCTTGGATGAGAACATACTCTGCTGGATAAAGCACTGGCTGGGTGAACAGGCCCCAAGAGGGGTGGTCAGTGGAGTTAAATCCAACTGGCAGCCATTCACAAGTGGTATTCCTCAGGGCTCAGTGTTGGCACCATTTCTGTTTAACATCTTTCTTGATGACCTTGATGAAGACATAGAGTGTGTCAGCAGTAAGTTTGCAGATAACACCATGTTAGGTGGGAGTGTTGATCTTCATGAGGGTAGGGAGGCTCTGAAGAGGGACTTGGATAGATTGGATCCATGGCCAACGTTAACAGGAGGAGCTTCAACAAGGCCAAGCACCAGGTCCTGCACTTGGGTCACAACAACCCCAAGCAACGCTACAGGCTTTGGGCAGTGTGGCTGGAAAGCTGTCTGGTAGAAAGGGACCTGGGGGTGCTAATGGACAAGCAGCTGAAGAGGAGCCAGCAGTGTGCCCAGGTGGCCAAGAAAGCCAAAGGCATCCTGGCTGGGATCAGAAATGCTGTGTCCAGCAGGAGCAGGGAGGGGATTGTCCCCTTGTGAGCTCTGGGGAGGCCACACCTGGAGTGTTGTGTCCAGTTTTGGGCACCTCAGTCCAAGAGAGATGTGGAGGTGCTGGAGCCAGGGCAGAGGAGAGCAAGGAAGCTGTGAAGGGCCTGGAGAATAAATCTGCTGGAGAGTGATCGAAGGAACTGGGGCTGGTTAGTGTGAAAAAGAGGAGGCTGAAGGGTGACCTCATGGCTGTCTACAACTACCTGAAAGGACATTGTAGAGAGGCTGCTGCTGGTCTCTTCTTCCAGGTAATTAGTGATAGAACAAGAGGGAATGGCCTCAAGCTGTGACTGGGTAGGTTTAGACTGGACAGTAGGAAACATTTTTTCATGTCAAGAGTGGTCAGGGATTGGAATGAGCTGCCCAGGGAGGTGGTTGAGTCCCCAAGCCTGGATGTGTTTAAAGGTGGTTTGGAAGTGGTGCTTGGGGCTATGGTTTAGGGGTGCCCCTTGTAGAGTAGGGTTTTAGGTTGGACCTGGTGATACTGAAGGTCTGTTCCAACCTGAATGTTTCTATGGTTCTGTGAAGCAGGGAAACCAGGCAGATGTGGTGTAGCTGGGACAGTGATAGATGTGAGTGCTCAGGGCTGGGCTGTGGTGGTACAGACTTGTGTGCATCACCTCTGCCTCAGCAGCTTGCAGGTTGTCTCTGGGCTGGTGGAACAACTAATAATCAGAGCTGGCTTTTTGAGTGGGTGGATGGAATACTCTAATGGTTCATTTGCTCAGAATTCTTCAATTTGTTTTCTTAATCTTGAATTTCAGGCTTTGTGCAGCTGCAGGGTATCAGCAGTAGGGCTGACTGAAGTGTTTTCAGGGTTGAGCTTTTAACGTTTTGCTGTGTGTAACATCTTTGTCATATCTACAGCTTCTGATTTGGGGGTTTTGAATTTATTTTTTTTTTAGAGAAATGGCTGAAGGAGAGCTCACAAGGCCAAACGTGTGTTTGTGAGATAGGCCTCTTCACATAACAGATGTGTGAAGGAGATTGCTGCCTTTTGTTTGTTTCCATTTACTGCCTGTCCATTCAGTTTTCCAGACTTCTGAATTTGCCACTCTTTATTGCCCTCTGCTGTGGGCAAGATCAGTTTCCCTTTGTTTTGGTTTTGTTTTTAGAGTTACCACTGCATTTATCAGCTGGCTTGTCTGTCTGTTTCAGGTTAGGAATGTTGAGAAGTCAGGATGTTTTATGAAGTGAAATGACTGTTTTCACAGAAAAAAACCTGATGGGTCATCCTCATTGTGGTAGATGCTCTCACTCTGTTTCCTTTTAACCGTATAGACAGGTTAAAAGATGGCTGTTCTGATACTGAATTTGACATTCAGAATGACTGCAAGTGGAGAAAAGCTAGAGGAGTGGGAAAGGGGGCAGGCAAGTGCATTACCTGTCAGCAGCTGCTTTACTTCAGGAGTCCAAGTGACTTAAGCTGTCTTCCTCTAACCACTGGCTAAGTAAAAATTCCATTGCTCTGATGAATGCTGAGCCAGCCATTTGTGTGGTGCTATCCTAGTGCTAAACCTTAGAAACTTGCTTTGGACAGGGATGAAAAACGTTTCTTTGCAGGGGATGTGGTTCTCTTTTATTTAAACCACTGCTCTTAATCACCTGGGAAGAGAGAGCACCAAGGGAAAATTGCTGACCCTCTGGCACTGCAGGGACAGGTGGTGATAACACATCTGGGGTGACTTAAGAGAAGTGTGAGAGGGTAAGAGAAGCAGATCCAGGGAGGTTCTCCTACCCCTCTACTCTGCCCTGGTGAAACCACACCAGTTCTGGGCTCCCCAGTTCAAGAGGGAAAGGGATCTACTCGAGAGTCCAACAGAAGGCTACAAGGATGCTGAAGGGACTGGAGCACTGCCTGGTGAGGAGAGGCTGAGAGCCCTGAGGCTGGTTAGTGTGGAGAAGAGAAGACTGAGAGGGGATTTAATCAATGTTTATAAATATCTGAGGGCTGGGGGTCAGGAGGGAGGGGACAGGCTCTGCTCACTTGCACCCTGTGATAGGGTAAGGAGCAATGGATAGAAACTCCAGCACAGGAGGTTCCACCTCAACATGAGGAGGAACTTCTTCACTGTGAGGCTCCCAGAGCACTGGAACAGGCTGCCCAGAGAGGTTGTGGAGTCTCCTTCTCTGGAGACTTTCAAGCCCCATCTGGATGTGTTCCTGTGTGCCCTGTGCTGGATTCTATGGTCCTGCTGTGGCAGGGGGGTTGGACTCGCTGATCTTCTGAGGTCCCTTCCAACCCCTGACATCCTGTGAGCCTGTGAACACAGTAATTACTTCATGTAGTTATGTGTGGGTCAGTGGAACAGCACAAGGGAAGTGCTGGCAGTTGACTGTCACCCATAGGCAGAATCATCACTATGGTTTGCCTGATGTTGTGTCTTTCATAGCTGGGTTGGTGTGTGTGGGCTTTGCTGTCTTTAGGCAGTTGAATTTTCAGTTGTGGTGCAGACAAACTGCAGTGATTCACAATCAGATCGCCAGCAGTGCCTTATTTGCAGAAGTAGTGATCTGTCTGTGCTCACTGGAGGGCTCTCTCTGCTCTGGATGTTCTAATTTTCTCATAGTCAAGGAATTGGTAAGGGACTAGTAGAGCTTTGTGTAGAGGATGATGAAACGTTTTGAATTAAGAGAGTTGCTTTTGCTTGCTTGCTTCCTTCCACTCCCTTTTGTGTCTTAGCCCACTGCAGCACGAGTAGACTCATGAAGAGCCTTCTTAAGAAACAAATTCTTGTACCTGACAAACCCCAGAAAGCAGTTTGATTCTCTTTCTTGTCAGACACTAGTTGACTCAAGTGTATTTACAGTCCATGTTATGGGTCTTGTAGCAGATAAAATATTAAACGTCTTCCAAACTCTGTTAATCGAAATATTGTCTGTCTGACTCATATTGAACAGGCAAAATGCCAAGCTTTGGGCAGCTCTCTGTTGGTTCTCTGGATCAGTTCTTGTGCTTCCTTCCTGTATCCAATACCTTAAAACAAACACAAGCCAGACAAACAACCCCTGTCTGTCTTCTCTCCTCACCTCCAAACAAAGTCATCTTAAAGCTGTTTTCCTAGTGAGAAAGGAATGGGAGATCAGTCTCCTTCTCACAAGCTTCAGAGTTCCAGCAGCTGAACTTCTGATCAATACCTTGCCTTTCTCTCTGAGCAGTGTGGGGAGAGCCCAGGTAACATTTCTGTTCATTACTCTGATTGTTTTGTAGCAGGTAGGCATCATTCTTTCACGTGTCTGCTCATGAACTCCTCAAAGCATCCAGGGCTAACAAAACCATTTCACATAAGGGGGCTTCTCATCAGGGTGTCGAGCAATAAATAGGACGAGGGGGGATGGTTTGAAGCTGAGGGGAGGGTAGGGTTAGACTGGAGCTTAGGAAGAAGTTCTTCAGTAGGAGGGTGGTGAGACTCTGGAAGAGGCTGCCCAGGGAGGCTGTGGCTGCCTCCTCCCTGGGGGTGTTGAAGACCAGGTTGGATGAGGCCTTGAGTAGCTGAGTCTAGTTGAGAGGTGTCCCTGGGCATGGTGAGGAGGTTGGAGCAGATGATCTCTGAGGTCCCTTCCAGCCTAAGCCATTCTAGGATTCTACATTGTTTGGCTGCTGCTTTGGCTTATAAAACAAGACTGAAACACTTAGTGCAGTGCAGCTGTTTCCTGGACACCACCATTCATGAATAAAATTAAGAGCATGCCATCTTTCTTTTATAGGTTATTACCAATTTTGTTATAATGTTCCAAGATGTGAAGAAACCTGCTTTTAGTTCCCACAGGGTGTCAGGGTTGAGAGCTGTCAGTAACTTCATCTGTCTGCCAGATGCTTTACACTGTTACTGCATAGCCCTCTCTCAGCAGCAGTGCTTCAGATATCCCTGAGCCCTCCCTACACACAGGTTATGGTAAGTTGCTTAGAAAAAAAATAGTGACCTGGATGAATGCTGCATGAAAGCAGATAGCTAATGGTTGGGTTTGCTGCTGAGTCAGTAAGGATGCACTTTAAAACACATTTGCAAACTGTTACTTGCCACTAATTTCAAGAAATGTTGATTCAAGCCTGCTACTTGCTGTCAAATAATGATGTTTGGGGTTAGATGAGGAGACAGGCATCTCGGCAATGATGCACTTCATCTGCAGTGCAACAGCCTTGTGGCCAGCAGATTGAGAGGGGAATTCTGCCCCTCTGCTCTGCCCCGGTGTGATGGTTTGAAACTGTCTTTTTAATTTTTCTTCTCAAAGTTCAAGCAGAGAAAGCTCACACTGATACACCTGGTGACACCCCACCTACAGTGCTGTTGCCCAGCTCTAGAGTCCTAAGCACAGGAAAAACATGGACCTGTTGGAGCAGATCCAAAGGAGGACACAAAAATGATCAGAGTGCTGCAATACCTCTGCTGCAAGGATAGGCTGAGACAGTTGGAATTGTTCAGTCTGGAGAGGAAAAGGGAGACATTATTGCAGCCTTCCAGTAGTGAAAAGGGGCCTATAAGAAAGATGGGGATAGAGTTTTAGCAGGACCTGGGGTTTGAGGACGAGGGGTGATGATTTTAAACTAAAAGACAGAGGAGATACAGACTGGGAAGGAAGAAATTTTTCACACCGAGGGTGTTAAAGCACTGGCCCATGTTTCCCTGAGAGGTGATGGAAGCCCCATCCCAACCTTCCAGGTGCTGTTGGCCAGGACTTTGAGCTGTCTAATCTAGTTGAGTATGTCCCTCTTCACTGGCTGTGGGTTGGCCTTTAAAGGCCCCTTTCAACCTGAACCATGTTATGATTCTGTGATTTAGTTTAGACTCCTCCTTTCTGTATTTTGCCCCAAAACTCCCTGCTCTAACACAACACGGTCCTGGTACAAAGTTAATGTGTAGGTTCCCTTTACACAGCATTGGCCCCTGCTCCACTGTAGGCAGAGAAAAAGGCTGCAGTTGGCAAGAGGGTAGGATCTAGTTTATGCTTTACAAGAGAGAAATCAGGGCACTGGAAAGAAGCTGGCATTAGAAACAAAGAACTTTTAGTCATTTAAAAACAAAGAACTTGTAGTCATTTAAGTTACAGGTTTGTATCCAAATTTTTTCTGCTTAATCAAGGAAAAAATGCAGGATACTTCCAAAAAGCAGCTTGTGCTTGGTGCCTCTAAACCCAGTTCTGTGCCTCTTACTTCTGGCTGTAATGGGAACCCAGTCTGACTCTCCTCAGTTGAATTCCATATGGATGCTACAGGTAAAACATGGGATGGAGCTTTTCAACAAGTTATTAGGCAAATGCAGGGCCTCATTCTCCAAGCTGTTATTCTTGACTTTTGTGGCAAGTGTTTCAATATGAGCAGTCCCAGATCACAGTCTCACAGTATATCAGAGGTTGGAAGGGACCTCCAGAGATCATCAGGTCCAACCTCCCTCCCAGAGCAGGATCACTTAGGGCAGTCTGCACAGGAATGCATCCAGGTGGGGTTGGAAAGTCTCCAGAGGAGACTCCACAACCCCCCTGGGGAGCCTGTTCCAGTGCTCTGTCACCCTCACTGGAAAGAAGTTTCTCCTCATGTTGAGCTGAAATCTTCTCTGTTCAAGTTTGACCCCATTGCTTCTTGTCTTATCACTGTGAACCACCAAAAAGAGCCTGGCCCCCTCCACTTGACACCCACCCCTCAGATATTGATAGACATTGCTCAGATCCCTCTCAGCCTTCTCTTCTCCAGACTAAACAGCCCCAGGGCTCTCAGGCTCTCTTCCCAGGGGAGATGCTCAAGTCCCCAAATCATCCTCATGGCTCTCCCTTGGACTCTCCCCAGCAGGTCTCTGTCTCTCTTGAACTGGGGAGCCCCAAACTGGACACAGTATTCCAGGTGTGGTCTCACCAGGGCAGAGTAGAGAGGCAGAAGAACTTCCCTAGCCCTGCTGGACACCTTTCTTGATGCATCCCAGGATCCCATTGGCTCTCTTGGCCATCAGAGCACATTATTGTTCCATGCAGAACTTGCTGTCCACCAGCACACCAAGGTCTTTCTCTGTGGAGCTGCTGATGTGAGTTTTGACTTTTAAACAAGGTATCACAGAAAGCATCCAGTTGGAAGAGACCTCCATGATCATCCAGTCCAACCCTTGACCTGAAGGGTCAACACTAGACCATGTCCCTAAGCACCAGGTCCACAGGGTGCTTAAACACCTCCAGGGATGGTGACTGCACCACTGCCCTGGGCAGACCCTTCCAATGTTTGAGAACCATCTCTGTGAAGAAGTATTTCTTAGCATCTCATCTTGAACCTCCTCTGGTACAGCTTGAAACCATTTCCTCTGGTCCTGTCACTTGCCACCAAGGAGAAGAGGCTGCCCCCTCCTCGCTCCAACCTCTCTTCGGGGAGTTGTAGAGAGTGATGAGGTCTCCCCTCAGCCTCCTCTTCTCCATAAATGCAGCTTCACCTGAGAGGAAATGCTGGTGAGCCAAGCATGAAGAAACACAAGAGAGGATCCTTCTAGAGTCATAATATTATTGAGGTTGGAAAAGGCCTTTAAGACATCATCACAGAATCACAGAGTTAAGCAGGTTGGAAAGGACCTCTGAGATCATCAAGTCCAGCCAATTACCCAACACCATCTAATAACTAAACCATGGCACGAAGTGCCACATCCAATCTTTTTTTTAAAAACTTCCAGGGACAATGACTCCAGCACCTCCCTGGGCAGCCCATTCCAATGGTCAATCCCTCTTTCTTTGAAGTGTTTTTTCCTAACATCCAGCCTCCCACCAGCCCAAGTTGCTCAAGAGCTCATCCAACCTAGCTTTGAACACCTCGAGGGAGGGGGTATCTACAATAAGAAAAAGCCTAATTTTATCACAGAAACAAAGAATCAGCCAGGTTGGAAGAGACCTCCAAGATCATCCAGTCCAACCTATCACCCAGCCCTATCCAATCAACCAGACCATGGCACTAAGTGCCTCATCCAAGCTTTTCTTGAACATCTCCAGGGATGATGACTCCACCACCTCCCTGGGCAGCCCATTCCAATGGCAAATATCTCTCTCTGTGAAGAACTTCCTCCTAACATCCAGCCTATACCTCCCCTGCACAGCTTGAGACTGTGTCCTCTTGTTCTGCTGCTGGTTGTCTGGGAGAAGAGACCAACCCCCACCTGGCTACAGCCTCCCTTCAGGTAGTTGTAGACAGCAATGAGGTCACCCCTGAGCCTCCTCTTCTCCAGGCTAAACACCCCCAGCTCCCTCAGCCTCTCCTCACAGGGCTGTGCTCCAGACCCCTCCCCAGCTTCATTGTCCTTCTCTGGACACGTTCCAGTACCTCAACATCTCTCTTGAATTGAGGGGCCCAGAACTGGACACAGCACTCAAGGTGTGGCCTGACCAGTGCTGAGTACAGGGGAAGAATAACCTCCCTTGTCCTGCTGGCCACACTATTCCTGATCCAGGCCAGGATGCCATTGGCTCTCCTGGCCACCTGGGCACACTGCTGGCTCACATTCAGCCTCCTATCAACCAGCACCCCCAGGTCCCTTTCTGCCTGGCTGCTCTCCAGCCACTCTGTCCCCAGCCTGTAGCACTGCTTGGGGTTGTTGTGGCCAAAGTGTAGAACCCTGCACTTGGCCTTGTTAAATCTCATCCCACTGGCCTCTGCCCACCCATCCAACCTGTCAAGCTCCCTCTGCAGGGCCCTCCTACCCTCCAGCAGATTGACACCTGCTCCACCTTGATGTCATCTGCAAACTTACTGATGATGGAAATTTTAGGGAGTATTAGAGAAATTCATAGAGAATGACATATCTCCAGCTAACCATAACAAGGCATAGGAGATGTAACTGAGGCAGAGCCCACAAACACTGTGCCAAACTGGCATGACCTATGGGGAAGTGGTTAAAGGAGGCAGTAGGATGTTCCAGAGCCATCATAAAACTTGTGGTAGAGTTCTTTGTGGTAATTTGGTCTTTGTCATGGGTTATGACTAATCAGATGAGCAGCCATAAGGGCTAAAAGGAGTGAGTGTGCCTAGTGATAATGAACAGCTGTAATGTAAAAATCAATATTTAATCTCTGATAGGTTGGGTAGGAAGGGTCTAAGCTGTTAAACGTGACTTGGAGTAATCTACTCCACCTGAATGGATGTTCTCTTGAGTATCAGTTTAGTCACCCTGAAAATAGTTGCTGGAAAGGTGAACTCTTAAGAGCTTTTTGCAGAGAAAGTGCTTCAACTTCTTTAACCTCTGTTTTTCTGAAGAAACAAGATACTGATCTTGTTAAATATGCTACTTGGTATTAATTCATCAGAAACCTCTTTGTTGAAGCTCAATGTTAGCTCATGGGGGAAAAAAACAATACAGTTGTTCATGGGTTGATAGAGGGAAGAGGTTGCTGGGGAAGCTGTGTTGCAGGTTTTAAGGACCAAGTATTTGAGCCTCTGTGTGAATGCTATCTGTTTCTGGATCTTGCCTTGGGCATGAGGATGAACCGCACAGACTTGTTGAGTTCTGTCCCCTATTGCCCTCTGAACTGAGTAGTTTATTCTGTAAAGGTTGGAAAGATTAAAAACATCACATCTGTCCTGAGTCTAGGAACCTAGGTAATAAGAAGTTAATTGAGAGATAGCTACTTTCATAGAATCACACAATAGTTTGGGTTGGAAGGTCATCAGTCCAACCCCCTTGCAGTCAGCTGGGACATCCTCCATTAGATCACGTTGCTCAGAGCCTTGTTGAACACCACCTTGAGTATCTCCAGGGATGGGGCCTCAACCACCTCCCTGGGCAACCTGCACCCCCCTCATGGTAAAGAACTTCTTCCTAACATCCAATCCATATCTACTCTTCTCTAATTTCAAACTGTTGCCCCTTGTCCTGCAGGCCTTTGTAAACAGTCCCTCTGTAGCCTTCTTGTTGGCTTCCTTTCAGGTACTGGAAAGCTGCTCTGAGGTCTCCCCAGAGCCTCCTCTTCATTGTAAGTTAAGGTGCAAGGAAACCACCCAGGGTTGCTGTCATGGGTGTGACCTAGGTCTGTGATCCTGCTCTGTGATAAAGGTGAGCTAATTATAGCTTCCCCTCACGAGCCACGGTAAGGAGTTCCACATTCACTTAGGGGAAGGAGCTAACAGATGGACAGTTGCTAGGGAGTCATAACTGTCTCTGTAATTGAACTTGGGCTAAGCTGTTAAATCTGCTGCTGCTGCCTTTGTTTGCAGTTGGTGTGCCTGGGGTTAGAGCAAGTCTCTGCACACCAGAGAAAGCTCTGTAACAGCCTGGTCCTTGATTTTTTTTTTAATTTTTTTTTTTGAGGGAATTATACTTGGTCAACATATTTTCTTTTACTCTTCTTCTTATGTTACTTAAATCCGGTGATTATGACTTAAAGTTTTCCTGAAAGCAACTGAACTCAAACATACTTTGTTTGTTTGTTTGGGCTTTTTTGTATAGTACTTACTAACATTTCACAGAATCACAGAAACATTCAGGTTGGAAAAGACCCTCAGGATCACCAGGTCCAACCCAGAACCCTGCTCTATGAGGGTCGCTCCTAAACCATATTTCCGAGCACCACATCCAAACCACCTTTAAACACATCCAGAGTTGGTGATTCCACAGCTTCCCTGGGCAGCTCATTCCAGTGCCTGACCACTCTTGCTGTGAAAAAATGTTTCCTAATGTCCAGTCTAAACCTACCCAGTCACAGCTTGAGGCCATTCCCTCTTGTTCTATCACTAATTACCTGGGGGAAGAGACCAGCAGCAGCCTCTCTACAATCTCCTTTCAGGTAGTTGTAGACAGCCATGAGGTCACCCTTCAGCCTCCTCTTCTCCAAACTAACCCTCCCCAGCTCCTTCAGTTGCTCTTCATCAGATTTCTTCTCCAGGCCCTTCACAGCTTCCTTGCCCTCCTCTGCCCTGGCTCCAGCACCTCCACATCTCTCTTGGACTGAGGTGCCCAAAACTGGACACAGCACTCCAGGTGTGGCCTCCCCAGAGCTCACAAGGGGACAATCCCCTCCCTGCTCCTGCTGGACACAGCATTTCTGATCCCAGCCAGGATGCCTTTGGCTTTCTTGGCCACCTGGGCACACTGCTGGCTCCTATTCAGCTGCTTGTCCATTAGCACCCCCAGGTCCCTTTCTGCCAGACAGCTTTCCAGCCACACTGCCCAAAGCCTGTAGTGCTGCTTGCAGTTGTTGTGACCCAAGCGCAGGACCTGGACAAAATAATTTTACTGTTACTGTTGTCTGCTATCCAAACTGTTATGAAGGAAAAGATATAAATCTCTCTGTAAAAAGATATGAATCCCTCTATAAAGCTGGTTTACAATAGGATTAGTCTTAAAAAAGTATAGCAAGTCTTCAAGTTGCAAACCTAACACAATGGCAAATTAGGTGTGGTTCTTGGTGTGCATTGTAATTGGTCTACTTTCTGTAGTGCTTTCCACCTTGAATGGGTATTTTGGATTTTATCCTTGTTTCTGTCAAGCACATTGGAAATTAAAGAATTTGGAAAGAGCACAAGACCCACTGTTTGCATCTCAGTCAAAAGAACTTTAAATCAAGAAGTTGTTGGAGGTGGTAGGTATTTAGTCAAAATTCTCTGCTACTCAGAAACACTTTGGGTGAGATTTAAAAGAGTCTCTAATCTATGTCTTGGCAGCTGTAGCATTTGTCAGTGAGGATGGCTGTATGGTGATAGAAGAGGTGACATTAACAGGAGCCTCTAAGCAGTTTGTGTCAGGCCAGGGCTGGTGAATTGTCTGTCTCTCGTGATGGGAGTTGAGATCATGAAGCTCTTCTGTGTCATGCCAGAATAAACTCCCAAATTTCTGTCCTACCTTGTGGAAGAGAGGGAGATCCTTTAAGGGACAACTTGCTCAAAAAGCTTAAATGTAAAAATGCTTATTTAAAGACCCTTGCTTATTGTTGCTTGGTGTTCTTCTGTCAAACACATGGTTTGTCCTCTTAATGCTCACTTTGCTAACTTGTTTGTGATTCTATGACCTCTGCTGCAAAATTTGAGCTGAATTCCCTCCATTTCATGCCTCCCTGCCCTTTTAAAGTCCCTGCTGCCTTGGTGGAGCTGGGGAGGATTGCCTTTTGAGCACTAGAAGGGTTGTGTGATTGTAACTAGATTGTTTGGTTTGTTCTATTGTAAATCTTGCACAGGGAGTAATAAACTCATCTGTGTTGCAGTTCAGCAGTGTTGTGTCTTCAGGGCTTCCGAGGAATAAGAAGCTTTATAATGATTTTCATCAAACAAAGTGACTGAACACTTGCTGGGAGAGAGTTTGCAGCTGTAGAGAAAAATAGACAAGAGTTGTATTTCAGTTCAGTTCAAGTTTCTGGAACCATTATCCCACAAACCCACCCCTGAGGTGCTAACATTTGCAAAGTTCAAATCTGAGCCTTTTATTTAAGCCCTGTTACTTGCAATTGTCTTCATGGTTTTAGTTAGATGCAAATCAAATGCCACTTCTGTGTCTGTTAGCTGAAATGAACCTTTCATTTTAGCCATTCAGCCTTCAGCATTCATTGCAGACCTAGAGAGAATTGGGATTGTGGCTATTTGGCTTTTGCCAGCCTATTTACAAATGATGAAGAAATAAATTGTCCCATGAAAATCAGATTTTAGTTGATTCCAACCATGCATATAGTGGACAGTACTCAGCTTTTGCCCACTTTTGCTAGGATTGAAGAATTCACCTTCCTGTAAATAATTTCTCAAAGATCTCTGGTTAAAATGATAGATTTGAAATTTTTTAGTTGTTTCCTGGAAGGCAGCAGTTACTGATTTTCTTTTTCCAGTCCTTAGATAGCCTTTTCTACTCTGTGTGTGTGTGTAAAAACAAAACCAAAACCCCTCCAAAAGTCCCCCTAAACCCACTGACAAAAGCAACAGCAATAAAAAAACAAACCAAACAAACAAAAAGGACAAAAAAGCCAAAACCTGACAAAACCAACAAACCCCAAACAAAATCCCCAGATCCTGTTCCTTGAAGTCTTTGGAGCTGTACATTTTTGGATTTGTCTTTAGGCCTGCAGGACTTGGGTTTTTTTAGAAGTCTTTCTGTCATCTATCAGAGACACTTGGAGCAAAAGAAAAAGCATCATGTAAGGTTTCCATTTTGTGTTTGTCTCATTCTTCTGAAGCTCAAATTGTGTCTCAGTTCTAACTGGCAGGCCTGCAGGTTTGCTTTCCAGTGGCTTTTGGCATGAGTCAGGAAGCAGAATTCTGTGGGTTGACCCTGTCCAGGAGCTAGTTCTGCTTTTCTCACCATAGCCAAGGGACAGCTTTGGTACAGCACAAATAGTGGTGTGTTCTGTTTGAAGTTGGCTGTGCTGTTAGGTTCCATGTTTCTTGCCCCAGTCTAGAACTGTTTTTAGCTTTGCTTTGTCTCAAGGGAGTGTGGGGCAGAGGTACCAGTCTGCTTTCAGGGGTCTTTGATCCTGCTCTCAAACTGGCAGTCCTAGGTGATTCTGAACTGTACAGCTTGGAGGTCTCCCATCTGGTTACTGACTGTTCATACAGGAGTTTGGAACTGGACAGAATTATGGAATCATAGAATTGTTTTGGTTGGAGGAGACCTTGAAGATCATAGAGTCCAACTGCTAGCCTAGTACTGCATCTGGGTCACTACTAAACCCTGTCCCAAGGCTCTGCGTCTTTTAAGTCCCTCCAGGGATGGTGACTCCACCACTTCCCTGAGCAGCTTGTTCCATGTCTTGACAACCCTTTCAATGAAGAAAATGTTTCTAAATGTCCAACCTAAACAGCCCCAGTGCAAATTTAGGCCATTTCTCCTTGTTACTTGGGAGAAGAGACTGATCCCCACCTTGCCACAACCTCTTTTCAGGGGGATATAGAGAGAAAGGTCTCCCCTCATCATCCTTTTCTCCAGGCTAAACAAGCCCTGTTCCCTCAGTGCTCCTCAGCAGACTTGTGCTCTGGAGTCCTCACCAATGACCTTGCCCTTCTTTGGACAAGCTCCAGCACCTCAAAGCCCTTCTTGTAGTGAGGGGCCAGGATTTGAGGTGTGGCCTCCCCAGTGCTGAGGACAGGGGGCTCATCACTGCCCTAGTCCTGCTGGCCATATGATCTCTAATTGCTGCAGATAGAGAACAAGCTGGGAGCCAGTTGAAGCACCTTGGGAAATAGAGTTGGTCCCTTCCTAACAGACCTGTGAGCTTGTCTGAGCACAGACTGGACCTGAGGGAACCAACATGGTTCTGTGGATATGAGGACTGTACCTGTGCAGAGACCTTTCCTTAGCAAGAGATGAATTCAACAGGTGACCTGGGCTCCAGACTCAGCCTCTTGGGGTTTTGTTAGCTTCATGAATTTGAGTTAGAACTTTGACATTTCTCAACATAAACTTGTGTATCTGATTTACTGGGGGGTTGTTCTTGCTCTTGGTGGTATTAATAAAAGCCAAAGGTTTCATGCTGAAGACCCATGGAGATTTGTCAGCTTTAATCCAGCATGCAACCTTCTCAGCAGAGCACAAGGGGACTATTGTTGCAGCCTTGGCTTGGTGCTCTTTAAACATTATGGATCCGGTGGTTTAAGCCTGAGGTGTTTCTTTTCTGTGTGTTAAAGAATTATGTTAAAATCTGTCAGGTCTGTTTTACTGAAAGAATATGTGAACAGGTATTTTCTGTTAGCCTTGGTACCTTCTAAAGTAAGGATATTTGTTTAAGAAAATAACTAAGTAAATATTAGAATGGAGGCTCCTGGCAGAAAGGGGAGAGCCTCTCAAGCTGGAACAGTTCCTTTGGAGTTGATGGACAAAGAAAGCCAAGCTGAGTTCCCCTGTGTTAGGCTGCACTAGAGAAAACAAGGCAAGAGCAGTGCTGCGTACAGATTTATCCCTCTGGAACAGCCAGTGTGTCTAACCTCGACACACTGAGCATTGGTGCCAACATCTTCAAGAGTTGGAACAAAAAAGTTGGGGTAGTACTGATGTGAAGACAAGCTTCGGGTTTCTCTTTAGTGTGATGTTGTCTCTTAACCTTTTTTTTTCATCTAGTTACTAAGGATTTGAGTTAGTTGCTGGCACATAGCCACAGGTTCATTCCCAACTGGTTTCCAGCATTGTTTGCTCCAAAACATTGATAAGGCACCTCTGAAAGCACAAAGATTTTATCTTCTGTGTTTGACAGCCCTCCACTCCTCACCTAACAGCTTTCAAGTACAGTGCTCTCAGGGCTTGACATGTAGTGCTTAACTGATGCCTGGGAACCTGAAAGATCCAGGTGGTGCTTTCATAACAGATCTGTTACACGTGGCAGGTTGTCCATAAGTGTCTATGTTTCTGCTTGGGACAGCTTCTTTGCAAAGCTGCTGGACTCTACAAAACATTATCAGAATCCAGAGTTGGATGTGAGGAGAGGCTGAGAGCCCTGGGGCTGGTTAGTCTGGAGAAAAGAAGACTGAGAGGGGATTTAATAAATGTTTATAAATATCTGAGGGCTGGGGGTCAAGAGGGAGGGGACAGGCTCTGCTCACTTGCACCCTGGGATAGGACAAGGGGCAATGGATAGAAACTCCAGCACAGGAGGTTCCACCTCAACATGAGGAGGAACTTCTTCACTGTGAGGCTCCCAGAGCACTGGAACAGGCTGCCCAGAGATGCTGTGGAGTCTCCTTCTCTGGAGACTTTCAAGCCCCATCTGGATGTGTTCCTGTGTGACCTCTGCTGGATTCTCTGGTCCTGCTCTGGCAGGGGGGTTGGACTCGATGATCTTCTGAGGTCCTTCCAACCCCTAGCATCCTGTGAGCCTGTGATAACATCTGTTATTGAACAGTAAGTGAAGGACATGAGTTTTGAATTTTCTTCTTAGTATTCAACTGAATCTTGAACCTTTATCAGGTGTTTTGTGTTTTTTTTTTTTTTGGTTGGGGGGGTTGGTTGGTTGTTTAATGTTTGGGAAATGCTTTAAAGCATAGCAAAGATTCTCAAAATAATTTGTAGTCTTTCTAGTAAAGTGAGTGCTGCAGTAATTCACAGCAGGCAGAGGTGGTGCCATTCATTTGATGGACAGTTAACCTTCTACGTGTCAACAGCAGCACTATTTGACCTTTTTTAAAGCTTCAGCCTCCTTACAGAAATTATGAATGTTTTGCTCATCTGGGTTTCCTCAGCCTTTTTGTTTGTGAAGCCCCTTGTGGAGATGCAACAGCAGCCCAGTTTGTGGTAGAGTCCTCAAGTCAGTCGCTTTTAAGTGTAGCTGCTACCAACCCTGTGGGTTTCATTGCCCACTGTTTTCAAGTACTGAACTTCTAACCACCTTCATTACCATGGGATGGTGGTTTTAGACTGAAAGAGAAGAGATTTAGACTTGACAGGAGAAACTTTTTTTTTTATACTCTGACAGGGGCATTGGACTGGATGATCACAGTCTCACAGTATATGAGAGGTTGGAAGGGACCTCCAGAGATCATCAGGTCCAACCCCCCTGCCAGAGCAGGATCACTTAGGGTAGTCTGCACAGGAATGCATCCAGGTGGGTTTGGAAAGTCTTCAGAGAAGGAGACTCCACAGCCCCCCTGGGCAGCCTGTTCCAGTGCTCTGTCACCCTCACTGGAAAGAAGTTTCTCCTCATGTTGAGCTGAAATCTTCTATGTCCTAGTGTGACCCCATTGTTTCTTGTCTTATCACTGTGAACTACTGAAAAGAGCCTTGCCCCCTCCACTTGACACCCACCCCTCAGCTATTGATAGACATTGATCAGATCCCCTCTCAGCCTTCTCTTCTCCAGACTAAACAGCCCCAGGGCTCTCAGTCTCTCTTCACAGGGGAGATGCTCAAGTCCCCTAATCACCCTCTTGGCTCTCCGTTGGATTCTCTCCAGTAGTTCTCAGTCTCTCTTGAACTTTTGAGGTCTTTTGCAACCCCTAACATTCTGTGATTCCAGGATCCATCTCTTCACTAAGGTGGTGTCAAACATCTCATCTGCTGTGCTGCTTCTGTGTGCTTTCAATTGTCAGCCAGAGAATTAGAGCAAGGGATGCTTAGTGCTGCTCTGAATCAGTATCTTAATGAGACAGGACTAGGGTAGCATCCCTGACTTTATTTACTGAACACAATGCACCAAAAAGATGATGATGATAAGAAAATTCTTCCCAACAAAGAAATTTATTTTTACTTCTAATTAACAACAAGTGAGAAGGTAAGTGAAAAAGGAGCATGACAGGATGTCATACACAGAGTTAAGCAAGTGCCAGGAAATACATGAGTTCATACAGAATGTGTCATCAATTAATTCTGCATTACAGAGTCAGCCTTTAATTACATTATCTCATGCCACAACTCTTGAGATCTCCCACTGATGCAGTCTTGATGACCTTCAGGGTATTTTTGACTCCTTAATCAGATACTTCCAGTATGAAGCTTTCCTTATTTTCCATGCTGTTGTCAGAAGCCATTGCTCTCAGAAGCCTGACAGAACTCCACTACAGGGCAGACATGTATACAACCACCAAAATACCAGCTTTGCTTACAAGAGAGTTGTTCCCAACTCACACTGCTTTAAAAAGGCAGTTTAAATCTGAACTAAAAGTTTCCCAAAAGGAGCTGAGAAAGAAACATGGACCTCTCAGGCTGGCTAGCCACTCCATGCTGCCTTTATTTAACTTTCTGGATGTTTGCCAGCATCTAGGAGGAGGAAGGACAGCAGCCATTTTTTTATTACAGAGTTAAAATAAAATAAAATCCAAACCATTTAGCCTAACACAAAGAAAACCTACAGTATCTGAATTATTGTTCAGAAACATGAAGGACCTGAGCCTAATAAAGAATATTTTCTCTGTTATCTGAAGAGAATTCTATTTACTGAAACCAGTCTAGCCTTTATGAATAATACATGCCAGCTTCAGACAGACCAAAGGAACAGTTACTCACTGCAAAATTACTTCTAGGAGGGGGAAAAGAAAAAACAAGAGACACATACTTAATCAACAGATCTGCTTCCTGATACTTTCAGTCAGAAAGAGCTCCATTCACTCTCCTGTATTAAAAAAGGCCTCAGAAGATAACTTCTTCTTGTCTAGCCAGCCTTGCTGCAAGGCCATCAGAATTTCCTCCTGCTGCTAGAGCTACTCCTCACACACCAAGAGCTGAGCCGAGGTACTGCCCCAGTTAGTGCAACACACAAGGGAGGAGGGGTTCTGCAGGATGCTGTCCTCAAATGGCCCTTCTCCTGGGTATTCCTACCACATAAGCAAGAGAGCAAGGATGCTGTGAAATGAGACAGAAGGATCAGGTGAAACACAGTTAGGCTTGATTTGAGGTCTAGAAACAGAATTATCCACAGTCAAGACTCATAGAATCACAGAACAGTTTGGGTTGGAAGGGACCTTTAAAGGTCATCTTGTCCACCCTCAATGCAGTGAGCAGAGACGTCTTCACCTAGTGCCCTGCTGTGGGTGACCAAGCTTGGGTAAGGGGGTTGGACTAGATGATCTCCAAAGGTCCCTTCCAACCCCTGCCATGCTGGCATTCTGGCATTCTGTGATAATTTCACATTCCATTGATAGTACCTTATTAATTAACCTTGCTAGAGGCTTATTAACTGCTGTGATTTATATCTAATATCAAAGCACAGTAACAAGGTGGAGGAGATTTTTTTTCCCTTATTACTGCTAAAAGTAATTCTAAAACCTAGGTTTATCCCTTTTAATTAAAGTCTTGCTCCACTAGTGACACCTTCTCAGAATGTTCCCAATCTGTATGTTTTGAGCCAGGTGCTAAAGAGTGCTGCACTGACAGGAACCACAGCTCAGCATTTCATAATGCTGCTGAAGGTTGAACAGCATGGGCAGGGTAGAGTGCAGTTTATTCTCAAGAGAGATCCATTGCAGTGGCACTCTCTTGCTCAGCTGCTCATCACAGAATCATAGCATGGTTGAATTGTTGAAGGGACCTCAAGAGGTCATCCTGGCCAGCACTCCTGCTCAAGCAGGGCCACCTAGAGCCAGTTGCCCAAGACCATGGCCAGACAGCTTTTCAGTGTTTCCAAGGAAGGAAACTGCAGCATCCCTGAGCAGCTTGTGCCAGTGCTCTGGTGCCTTGTGGTATAAAGGTGGTGTTTGATGTTCAAGGAGGACCTCCTGCATTTCAGTCTGTGCCCATTGCCTCTGATTTTCTTAGTGGTAATAGCCTGGCTCTGTCTGTGTGCCCTTCTTTCAGGTGTTTATATGAAATTGATAAGATTCCCCTCAGGTCTTCTCTTCTGTACAGTCCCAGCTCTCTGTCTTTCCTCACAGGAGAGATGCTCTGGTCTTGTCATAGTCTTCATGGCCCTTTGCTGGACTCTTGAGTATGTTCATCTCTCTTTTATAGTGGGACCCTGGAACTGAACAGTTTCCTATAGGTGTTGTGAACACCCCAGTTGCTTCAAGGTCTAATGTCCACTTTTTGTACATGGGCAAAGGACTAAGGAAGAAGTGAAGATGACACACCTCAATTTACCTATTGTTCCTTTTGCTGAGGACTTCAGGTTCACAGGAAAACGTACTGAGTATGGAGTGGGGAAGAGGAGAGTGCAGATCAGGGCAAGTAGCCTTCAGTACCTTCCAGCACATCTCTAGTCTCCACAGGTTTTTTATGTTTAAGCTTTCATATTGTAAAAAGAAAAGGTCAGTCCATTTCTGAAGTGCCTCTAGTTACTTGCTAATAGCTTTGAGAAGACCACGTGCAGCACAACTCTAATCAGCCTCAAGGACTTGGCCCTTTTAACCTAGAAATTTCGTGTTTGCACAATTTCTTGGGGAGCAGTTCTGCTGTGGGCAGAGGTATGTGCATGCTTGCGATCAGGCAAATGCTTCTTTCTTCTGAGCCATGCCTCTAAGGTGAGGGCTGGAAGGGTTCTTCACAGTATCACAGTACATTAGAGGTTGGAAGGGACCTCAAGAGATCATCAGGTCCAACCCCCTGCCAGAGCAGGAGCACCCAGGGGAGTCTGCACAGGAATGCATCCAGGTGGGGTTGGAAAGTCTCCAGAGAAGGAGACTCCACAACCCCCCTGGGCAGCCTGCTCCAGGGCTCTGTCACCCTCACTGGAAAGAAGTTTCTCCTCATGGTGAGGTGAAACCTTCTATGTTCAAGCTTGAACCTGTTGTTTCTTGTCTTATTACTGCACACCACCAAAAAGAGCCTTGCCCCCTCCACTTGACACCCACCCCTCACATATTTATAGGCACTGATAAGTTCCCCTCTCAGTCTTCTCCAGACTAAACAGCCCCAGGGCTCTCAGTCTCTCTTCACAGGGGAGATGCTCAAGTCCCCTGCTCATCCTCATGGCTCTCTGTTGAACTCTTTCCAGCAGTTCTCTGTCTCTCTTGAATTGGGGAGCCCCAAACTGGACACAGATTAGAGGGGTACGCAGTGCACTGTTATGAGGGTTAAATCAAGGCACATCTTTGTAGAATCATAAAATCATTTTGGTTGGAAATGACTTAATTGGATCAAGTCCAACCATTAACCCAACACTGCCAAATCCACGTCCCTTAGCACCACATCTACACCTCTTTCAAATCCCTTCAAGGATGGTGACACCACTACTTCCCTGGGCAGCCTGTTCCAGTGCTTAACAACCCTTTAGTGAAGCAGTTTTTCTGTCTATCCAACCAAAACCTCACCTGGCACAACTGGGTTTGGTACAGCCCAGCCTGCTGGGAACTTAGCAGAAGGAGCTTCTTGTTTGGCTGCCTGAGCTTCTCAGCAGTGGGAGATCCTCCTTACCCTCTAGTTGTGTTTTGGCTGTACCTGTTGCACATTTTCTGTTTAAAAAGAATCAAAACATTTGCTATAAAAGGTTCCTACAGCTGCACTGTGGAAAAAGTGTGTGAAAAACCAGGCTCACATCCTTCCCATAAAAGCAAATTCATGTAAATCCAGCTGCTCCTGATCACTTCCAGCATGACATCCTAATCTCCTGCATGAGACAACACAATCCTCCTCACAGCAACTAATTGTGAACAGCATCACATGGTGTAGAGCGCTAATGCAAGCTGGATTTAGGTCTAATTGATGGGTGGTAGTTATTACACTTTTATTTACAGGGAACAGAGTTTCAACAGATGTGGTGAAGGTACCTTAGGCATATAGAATCACAGAATTGTCAGAGCTGGAAGGGACCTCAAAGATCATCCAGTTCCAACCCTCCTGCCATGGGCAGGGACACCTCACACCAGAGCAGGTTGCTCAGAGCCACATCCAGCCTGGCTCCAAAAACCTCCAGGGATGTGATTTCTACCACCTCCCTTCTCACCACCCTCATGAGGAAGAATTTCTCCCTAACATCCAATCTGAATCTACCTGTTTCTAGATTTGCTCCATTCCCCCCAGTCCTGTCACTACCTGATATCCTAAAAAGTCCCTCCTCAGCTTTCTTCTAGCCCCCTTCAGGTACTGGAAGGCCACAAGAAGGTTTCCTCGGAGCCTTCTCTTCTCCAGACTGAACAGCCCCAACTCTTGTAGGAGAGGTGCTCCAGCCCTCTGATCATCCTGGTGGCCCTACTCTAAGAGTGACACATCAGACTAGACTGACTTGTTTTCATTTCTTGAACCTCAGCTTTTTAGCTCCCTCGGCTTGCTTCAACTGAATAGAATCAATTTTCTCAGCAATAACAGTAGCAAAGCAATACCAAGCCTACAGGTCTTTTTTTCCACCCAATGGCTCCCATTATGCAATAATTAACAAAACTTATTCTGATCTTTAGAGGAGATGACTTAGCAAACTTAGCTGTAGAGGAACACAACAGAAAATTGTGCTGGAAGGGTCTGCACTCTCTTTTAATGTATGTAAGCATCTTGCAGTTAAACCTTTTTTTTTTAATGTGTGTATAAGACTGAACTAGTTCATATGAGAGGATTCTGCCCCTGTACTCTAATTTGGTGAGACCCCACCTCAAATACTGCATCCCATTCTGGTGTCCCCAGCATAAGGACAGAGAGCTGGTGGAGTGAGTCCAGAGGGGGCTACAAAGATGATCCAAGGGCTGGAGCACCTCTGCTGTGAGGACAGATTGAGGGAGCTGGGGTGGTTCAGCCTGGAGAAGACTCAGGGGAGATTTTAGAGCTGCCTTCCAAGAGCTGAAGGGATCCTACAGGAAGGCTGCAGAGGGACTTTTCATGAGGGTGTCTAGAGACAGGACAAGGAGGGGAATGGTTTGAAGCTGAAGGAGAGCAAGGTTAGACTGGATCCTAGGAAAAAGTTCTCAGTAGGAGGGTGGTGAGGCTCTGGAATAGGCTGTCCAGGGAGGCTGTGGCTGCCTCCTCCCTGGGGGTGTTGAAGGCCAGGCTGGATGAAGCCTTGAGCAGCTGAGTCTAGTTGAGAGGTGTCCTTGCCCACGGTGGGGAGGTTGGAGGAGATGATCTCTGAAGTCCCTTCCAACCAAAGCCATTCTGTATTCTATTTATTTTCATTCTGCAATTCTTGAAATGTTCAGTATACACCTTGTAATCTTTCAGATAGTCTGGAAGAAGTAACTCTCTCCACTGAGAAATCTTTTCTGTCTTTAAATACAGCAGTGGTATTTTCCAAGCAATTAAAAGCAGTCTTGTTTAATGAACTGTTGATTTGAATACAGCACTCACTGGCTTGCCAAAGCATATTCATTAAGCATGAATGCTGTTCAAAACAAGACTTCAGATTTCTGCTTTCTCCTTTTTTAAAGTGAAAATCTTATGTACTTATTTCCTAAAAGAAAAAAAGAAATAATAACCCCCCAGACCATTTCAATACTCAGTATGTGACTTTATCCTGATGTTTTGCTGCATTGCCAGCTTTGAGTTGAGTCAAATTTTCTACTTGTTCTGCTTATAAACATAGATTTGTTGTACTTGTTTCTGGTTTTGTGTTGGTCTTCCAGACTGTTAATGTTTTGGTTCATTGACAGCTTTCAATTAAGTCAAATTTTCTACTTGTTCTGCTTATAAACATAGATTTGTTCTGCTTGTTTCTGGTATTGTGTTGGTCTTCCTAACTGTTAATGTTTGGATTTCCTTCCCCCCTCTTAATTTTTTCAGCTTTTTGACCTGTGGTTTTCCTGGGTTTGGATTATGCTGTTCTTCTGCTTTACAAGAACAACTTCTGACTTCTGAAATGTCCTGCCTCAGCATTTCCTTCCTCCAATTGTTGCTTGCCTCACTGAGAAATAAAGAAAATCTCAAGTAGGAAATTCTTTGGCCCTTTAACTCAGTTGCAGATCATCCTAGTTCTCCCTGTTTCTCAGGCTGGAAAATTACACCAGCAGGGATTCTTGGTTTACCTAATCCATGTGATGTTACAAGCAGCTGACAACAGTTTTGGTCTGTTTGGAAACATACATGGGATATGAAGGCAAATTAGTAGTCTTGTAGTCTGAGAACAGAAGTCATAGCATCATAGAATGCTTTGGGTTGGAAGGGGCCTCCAAAGGTCATCCAGTCCAACCCCCTGCAGTCAGCAGGGACATCCTCCAGTGGATCAGGTTGCTCAGAGCCCTGTCCAGCCTGACCTTGAATATCTCCAGGGACAGGACCTCAACTCCCTCCCTGGGCCACCTGTCTCTGTGTTCACTCACCATCCTCACATCCAATCTCAATCTGCTCTTCTCTCATTTCAAACCATTGCCCCTCGTCCTGTCCCTGCAGGCCTTTGCAAACAGTCCCTCTGCAGCCTTCTTGTAGCCCCTTCAGGTACTGACAGGCTGCTATTAGGTCTCCCTGGAGCCTTCTCTTCTCCAGCTCCCTCATCCTGTCCTTGTAGCAGAGGTGCTTCAACCCCCTGACCGTTTTTGTGGCCCTCCTCTGGCCCTTCTCCATCAGGTCCATGTCCTTCCTGTGCTGAAGGCTCCAGAGCTGGATGTAGCACTCCATCTGAGGTCTCAGCAGAGCAGAGGGGCAGAATCCCCTCTCTCCATCTCTGGCCACACTGCTTTTGATGCAGCCCAGGCTGCCATTGGCCTTCTGGGCTGCAAGCTCACAGTGTTAGCTCCTGTCAAGCTTCTCACCCACCAGCACCCCTAAGTCTTCTTCTGCAGGGCTGCTGTCAATTTCACCATCCCCCAGGCTGGATTAATAATGAGGATTGTTCCTGCCTGGTGCCTTACCCTGCACTTGGTCTTGTATGGACTTAACTCATTCTTTTCTTGTCACCCCCTACCCCATCTTCTGTCAGCCATTTTAATGGAACTTCATTTCTTGTAGGATGAACTTCCTCTCTTCTGGTCTGCTCATCCCTTCAAAGCTGCCTGGAGTAGAGGCTGCTTGATGGGTAGTGATTGCTGCAGGTAGTGATGGGGATCTCATCACTCAGGGGGGTGACCTGGCAGAACATAACAAATAACCTGCACTGCTTCTGGAAGGCTGGAAAAGCAAGAACCAGGAGAGGTGGTGAGGCAGCTCCAGAGGCAGCTCTTTCTTCAAAATTCTTCCTGGAAATAGGGAACCATGTCTTCTGCTGTTCTCCCAAAGCTGAGATGACAGATATCCCTTTTCTGGTTGTATAGGCTGGAGGGAGAGATATTGATAAAACTGAGGGAGGAAGAGGAGAAAGAAGGAACTGGTGTCAGCTACAGATGTGACACTACAACCTCTACCTGGCTATACTTTCTTTTCATCCCCATCTTTGTGTGCTTTCCTATACTCTGCTTGGGGGTTCCTGGAGAGGTCAGCCCCCAGTGGTCACAAACTAAGGCTGGACGTCCTGTTAACTACCAGTCAGCTTCACCATCCTCAACTGAGACCCACTTGGGTTCTAAGTTCATAGGTTCTGTAGATGGATTTATTTTAAATTTTATCTTCAATAGATTTCTCCCCCCCCAAATAAAGTCCCAGATGTTGCTGTGTGGTACTTGAAGAAGAGAAGAAGTAATCAGTGCACTATATTTGAACATTGGCATTATAAATAGAGGCAACGTCTGCCTTTGAATTATTGATTAACTATAAATAATGGAGCAACTTTATCTCCTTTTTTTTCTGAAGGAAAAGAAAGCACACTAATGCTTGACTCCAGTTTTAGTTTGAAAAGACACTGTCAGTACTAGGACAGCAAATTTTACTCTTTATCATCTTCATCTCTGATAGGACAAGGAGCAATGGATGTAAGCTGCAGCACAGGAGGTTCCACCTCAACACAAGGGGGAACTTCTTTACTGTAGGGGTCACAGAGCACTGGAACAGGCTTCCCAGAGAGGTTGTGGAGTCTCCTTCTCTGGAGACTTTCAAGGCCTGTCTGGATGCATTCCTCTGTGACCTGAGCTAGATTGTGTGGTCCTGCTCTGGCCAGGGGGTTGAACTCGATGATCTCTTTGGGTCCCTTCCAACCCCTGACATCCTGTGATCATCCCTTATTTCAGGATCAAGATGATTTGGTTTGAGCTGGTTGGTGAATTGTGATGGTCTTCAGCTAAAATTCCATCAAGTTTCAAAGGTGTTGCATACCTCAGGGAGTGCTGAATGCTGGTACAGACCAACTGGTCCAACTGACTGGGACCAACTGGCAAGGACTTGGGGGTGCTGGTGGGTGAGAAGCTAGTGGGTCTTTAAGGTCCCTTCCAACCTAAGCCATGCTATGATTCAGTGGCAGATAACTAAATTGCCAGTACTGGAGCTATACAGTGGTTTAATTGAGTAGGATGGCCTTTGTGGTAATTAGTAATAAAGGACATAATTGCTCTTTAATCTTTTGAGCTAAGAAAACACAGGCTGCATCTGTATTACCCTACAGTGAGAGCAGCAGATAGCACAAGAAGGTCAGTAGCAGAGGAAGAGTCTAACTCATGAAAGGTACCATGCAGTGCAGCAGCTCTCGTGGCAGTGACTTTACACACACCATCCTCCACGATATTTTCTCACCAGCCTTGGCCATTTCTATTATCTTCCCTGTTTTTTTAAAGAATTAAACAATGTAACACAGTGCTGACAGGCTGAGAGGCCTTCCACCTTGAGATCACAAGTTCCAATTCAAAGATAATTGGCAATGGCAAAGCAGTTGCCCTCTTGCAGTGAGTCGCAGGTCCTGGCCTCAAGCTCTGTGGAACTGTGCCTGTGTGGCACATGGCATGGGAGGGAGCAAACTTGCCAGAGGGTAAGAATTGAATGGGCATCTGGACATTTAATTACTCTCCAGCTCCTGCAAAGTATGTTTATTTTTGCCAATAGGTGGTCAGACAGCAGACAAACCCCACTGGATAGCCTCAGAATATTTGCTTTGCCCTGAGTCTTTCTGAAGCCAAGATACAATCTGAGCACAAGCTCAGGGATCTGTGCATGCTTCTTTAATGTATAAATGGATGTATTCAAGGAGATAGGTTTTTTTAGGGAGGCTAATATTTATGTGCTTTGCTTGAACTAAAGCTTCTCCACTAATGTCAATTGTAAAGCTGTCCTGCCTCTATGTAAAATGTCCTAATCATTATAATCAATGATTTAACAAAATATAACCAATGATACAGAGCAATTATTTGGATGGGAGGTGAGCTTTTTTCCTTTTCCTTTAGCCAGCCCTTTCTAACAGCTATTACTTTGTGACCATACTCTGTTCTTGTAAATGCCTTGTCCATACCTTTTAATCTGAGAATCACAGAATGTCAGAGGTTGGAAGGGACCTCCAGAGATCATCAGGTCCAACCCCCCCACCCAAAAGCAGGGTCACCTAGGGTAGATCACACAGGAACACATCCAGGTGAGTTTGGAAAGTCTCCAGAGAAGGAGACTCCACAACCCCCCTGGGCAGCCTGCTCCAGGTCTCTATCACCCTCACTGGAAAGAAGTTTCTCCTCATGTTGAGGTGAAATCTTCTATGTTCAAGTTTGTGTCCATTGTTCTTTGTCTTATCACTGTGAACTGAGAAAAGCCTGGCCCCTTCGACTTGACCCCCACCCCTCAGCTATTGATAGACATTGATCAGATCCCCTCTCAGCCTTCTCTTCTCCAGACCAAACAGCCCCAGGGCTCTCAGTCTCTCTTCACAGGGGAGATGCTCAAGTCCCCTAAGCATCCTCATGGCTCTCTGTTGGATTCTCTCCAGCAGGTCTCTGTCTCTCTCGAACTGGGGAGCCCCAAACTGGACACAGGATTGCAGCTGTGGTCTCAGCAGGGCAGAACAGAGTGGGAGAACCTCCCCAGCCCTCTGGACACAGTTTTCTTGATGCACCCCAGGATACCATAGGCACTCCATTGTTTGGCATGATCAAGGAGAAATTCAGGGTTTAAAGTGGCTTTTGCTGCTACAATTAACATCCTCCAAACAAAGAAAACTTTTTAATGTTATCTTTTCTGCACCTGTTAGTTGTGTTGTGAATTTTCTTGGGTTTATTTTGCTTGGCACATTTCTGTGGTGGTTTGGAGTTTTTTTGGTTGTTGTGGTGGTATCTTCCTTTATGACCATCTTCCTAATTGATATGATGCAATTTTGGAGCACCACCTTTTTTTTAACTAAGAAAACCCAGCAGCAATGAGCATAGGTCATATTTTCTTCTCAAGTGTTCATTCAATAACATTTTAGCTAATGATCATTCAGGAAAAGGTCTCTTTGCCTGCAAGGGCAATTCTGCTCATCTGTATCATTTAATTAATAGTTAATTATATCAGGATGCCTACATAATAACATTATGCAGCCACCTTTTGGTGCAAATGACTCTTAGCAACTGACACTTTAACACTGATAGCCTCAGGAAGTCAGAGTCATTTTCTTCTTTTTCAGCAGCCCTGCTTTTTGCTGGGCTTAGAAAGCTCTTTGCCCCTTGCTGAAGATGAGAGCTGTTTGGCTGGACAGTACTGTGGATGTAAGGAAATACTTTGAAATCCTGTGATGAAAGACTGAGAGCCCTGGGGCTGTTTAGTCTGGAGAAGAGAAGGCTGAGAGGGGATCTGATCAATGTCTATCAATAGCTGAGGGGTGGGTGTCAGGATGAAGGTGCCAGGCTCAGTTTGGTGGTGCCCAGTGACAGGACAAGGAACAACAGCTACAAGCTGGAACACAGGAGGTTCCAACTCGGTATGAGGAGACACTTCTGTATGGTGAGAGTGTTGGAGCACTGGAACAGCCTGCCCAGAGAGGTTGTGGAGTTTCCTTCTCTGGAGATTTTCCAAACCCTTCTGGATGTGTTCCTGTGTGGCCTGCCCTGGGTGATGCTGCTCTGGCAGGGGGGTTGGACTGGATGATCTCTGGAGGTCCCTTCCAACCTCTAACATTCTGTGATTCTGTGAATCAATGCCTGTGGCTCCAGTGTGGAAATTTGGGGGTGCTTTTTCTAAGTGTCAGGAGCTGGCTACATGCTCTTTCTGCAGGGAATTCTGTTTTGGCACCCATATCTTATCTGCATTACGTTTTCTTGTTCTGTATTAAGGCTTTGTGGTCTGTGATAAACAGCAAGATTTTGACTTGATCTTTAATTGCAGTAGCATCTGGGTCCTTGAATCTTTAGTCTGTGCAACCTTTTTAAGCATCCCAGAGACTGTGGTAGCCAGGTAAAACTGAGGGTACAGATTGTCCTTCTGAACCATCCATTACCATGGTATTGTGGGGTTTTTTTCCACAGTGTGATCCAAAATATGTTGCTATAATAATGATGTTCTCTTTTGGCCCTCACAAGTATTAATAATAAATTCTCTCACTAACTGGTTGAAACAGGGAAAAAAGTATTTTTTTTCCACCCCTTTGAAGGTGTATTGTCGGAGAAGGGAGATGCGGACACCAGATGGTTCATCAGCAAGTCTCATTTATTGGCACTTAGCATTGAGGTTAAATACAATAGTTAATTAGCTCATACATATTGCAAAATTAAAGCTCATTATTGGTTACTGACTATCTGCGTCACTCTGGCATACTTCTGCATCCCTGTGGCTACAAGCTAACTTTCTGTTCCGCTTCGACATTCTGTTTATCTCCATTCTTCTTGGCTTCTGTCTTTTCAAGGACAGTCTGTCCTTGGCGTTACCCTTGCCTTATTTCTCTCTCATCAGTAAGTTAATCTGACTATGGCCTTTTTCTGTAAGCCAATCCTGTATGACATCCTCCACACTTCCCCCGTTTTCTTTTTGAATTTGAGTGAGAGCCCCAAGAAGATGTGCAGGCGTGGACCAAATCGTAAGGTCAATGGGTGAGGCAACGTCCCGCCGGGAGACAAATCCTGACTCCACGCATCGTAAAATGTCTTGTAAAACAGCCTCCTGTTCCGGTGTAACTGTGACGGGAGTAGTCGGATCAGTTCCCTTAAGCAATGGCCGAAGGGGATCTAACAATGAGTTAGGAATTCCAATGACAGGCTTCAACCATTGTAAGTCCCCCAAAAAACGCTGAGCTTCATTGAGATTGGTAAGTTTTGTTGCCAGCTGCAGTTTCTGTGGGCGTATACTCTGATTAGTAATGGACCAACCTAAATATTTCCATGGAGACGAGCGCTGAATCTTCTCTTGTGCAATCACAAGAGACGACTGTGCCAGGGTGGATTGAATCTGCCGCAACTGTTGTTCAGTAAACTGTTCTGCTTGAGCAAATAAAATGTCATCCATATAGTGGTAGATAATTGTTTCAGGCCACTTTACCCGTAAGGGTTGAAGGGCTGCATCCACATATAGTTGACACAATGTGGGTGAATTACGCATCCCTTGTGGCAATACTGTCCATTCAAATCGCTTATCCGGTTCTCCTCTATTAATGGCCGGCAGTGTAAAAGCAAAGCGCTTGGTATCCTGTGAGTGCAAGGCAATAGTGAAAAAACAATCCTTTAGGTCTATAATCAAAAGTGGCCAATCTTGTGGTAACATGGATGGATTAGGGAGTCCAGGTTGAAGTGCTCCCATAGCTTCCATTTGCTCATTCACAGCCCTAAGATCATGTAGAAGACGATATTTTCCTGATTTTTTCCTAATAACAAAGATTGGTGTATTCCATGGACTAGTGGATAATTGTAAATGTCCTTGTTGCAATTGTTCTTCCACTAGCTGATGGGCTGCAAGAAGACTTTCCCTTTTTAAAGGCCATTGCTTAACCATTACAGGAACATCAGTGATCCATGTAAGTGGAATTGGGAAAGTCCAAGCAATGGCGATTACCCCAAAGGGTGCTCATTTGATAACACCACCCCAAGTTGTGCTAATACATCTCTTCCTATCAGGCATTGAACTGAAGGGGGCAAAGTCACTACAGACAAGACAGTAACCAGCTGTTGACCATCGATTGCCACTGTCACTGGTGGTGTCTTTTGTGCTAAAGTAAGTCCACCCACTCCCGTCACTGTGTCAGTGGTGGCTCTAATAGGCCAGTCTTGTGGCCACTTGTCTGGAGACACAATGCTGGCATCCGCTCCGGTGTCCAGCAAGCCCTTTAGTTCAATTGTTTTTCCCGCATAAGAAATCTTAATTTTCTTTGTGGGTCTGGTATGTAAGTCCATTGTGAGCATTGCGATACCAGATGATCCAAAACCCTGATCACCCCGAGGGTCATTTCGCAGTGGCTGCAAACCACTGCTCAGCTGTGGGAGTGGTATAAGCTGAGCAATCCGTTGTCCTGCTTCAATTGTTAAAGGTGGAAAAGGAGTATGTGCCATAATCTGTATTTCTCCCTTAAAGTCCGCATCAATCACACCAGGCAGCACAAAAAGTCCCATGATTGAGGTGGACGATCTGCCGAGCAACAACCCTCCATAGCACTGTCCCTTTATTTGTATAGGTCCATAAAGTCCTGTAGGAATTTTTGTAGGTCGTGTTGTTGCCAATGTGACTCTTACTGCTGCTGCCAGGTCGAGTCCCAAGCTCCCTGCTGTTGCAGGTTGAAGACAGGAGGTGGCACTGATGTTACGGCAGCTACTTGTGTCCGGGCGCGGCTGCCTTTCGCGCTGCGCTGGGCGTTTCCCGACCGGCGGCGGCATGCAGAGGAGTTGTGACTATCGCTTCTACAGTTTTGACACCAGACACCTGTTGCTTGACATTCTCTCCTAATGTGACCTCCTCCTCCGCAACGATAACATCTCAAAGAAGCTTGACGCCGATCGGTGGAGGTTGCTGGAGCCACCGTAGAAGCTCGGAGCGGTGCAAGAGCAGCAAGTACTTGATTTTGTGTCAATTCTGCCTGTTTCTGCAAACCTACTCCTAACTCTTTAATAGCATTGACTAGAAAGGCCTGTTGCCCCGAGGGTTGCAATGCCATTCTCTCTAGTGCCTCCTCTATAGACCAATTCGCTCCTAAAGTTGCTAATACCCTTTTTGTGACCTCATTGCTGTTCTGTAAGGCGCACTGTTTTAGCAGAGCACCCCTCATGTAGTCCGGTACTCCGGCTTTCTCTATTGCTGCAGCGGCTTTGTCTATAAAGCTTCCAAATGACTCATCCCTTCCTTGTTTAATTCCCATGTACATAGGTACTCCCGTACTATCTTTCACCTGATCCATAGCCAACCTTACTAGTCGCATAGCTTCCCTTACTTTCTCTGGACCCATTATCATTTGAGCTTCTGTCCTGCGATAAAGCCCTATTCCCATTAATTCATCCAGCGTAATTCCCTGAAGCGGATCTCCCGGCCCCCTTTGCACACTTATAGATTCCTGCACCCGTGCCTGCCAATGAGCATTGAATAACAGCTGTTGATGTTGTGTAAACATTAATTTTGCTATACTCCGTAGATCATTAGGCACAAGCAGCTGTGTATCAAACAAATAATCTAACATCTGCTTAACAGGTTCACTCTTAAATCCGAACTGACTCACTGTCTGTCTCAACTGTGCTAGTAGTTTCCAATCTAATGGTGTATAAGTACCCACTTGCTGTACTTGTCCATTCTGATCTACTTGCTGGTCATAAAATACGGGAAATGCCCATTCTTTCGCCGCCTCCACCTGCACCTCATCTCCATTCTCCAACCCATTCTTTGCCAAGGCATTCCATGCTTCCCGCCTCTGCTTTACCATCTCCTCCCACAGGTCACTAAGTGCCCCAGGGACAGGTTCTGGCTCCTGCAGTGGTTGAGAAGCACCAATCTCAGTGGCCTTGTGGGCTGTGTTAGCGCTAATGGGTTCAGAAGATACAGGAGATTCTGATACCTCTTCTAAGGAAGGTGCAGTGGGCTCGGCAGAGCTGGTTGTGGCACCCGTACCTCCAGCAAGGGGTATTACCACCCGCGTCACACTCGGTGCACGGGGCTCATCCTCTGATCCATACTGTGCATTCTTTTTATACGCCTCTGCTGCCTCTTTAGCTGCCCTTCTCTCTGATTCTTGTTTTAACAACTCATTATGCACTACTCTCCAGATTTTCCCTAACTTTTTTGCCGTCTTATCATCCTCCAGGACCGCACTCCATAACTCATCTCCTAACTTTCTCCATTCTGTGATTTCATGAATTGTATGTGGATTCCCAAAACAACCTTTTGCATGACCCCATGCTAACAATCCCGTGAGGTCTTTTCTTACATCTATCTCCTTCACCCCCCTCCTTTCTAGGTGGGTCATAAATAAATCATATGCTGCTTGCCTGTCCATTTTTGTCGTCAGCGCTGTTGCAACTCTCCGGCTCCGGCAGCACGTATGGCCCAGGACCACCGCTGTAGCTCCTGAGGGTGCCTTCCCTCCTACGTTTGGCACCGGCCCGGTTGCGTCGGGTCCCAACCCAACTTCACCGACCGTGGCGCGTCCTCCCCCGTTTTCTTTTAGCGAGACGCAGAGGATTCGGACGTCGGGGTCACCATTTGTCGGAGAAGGGAGATGCGGACACCAGATGGTTCATCAGCAAGTCTCATTTATTGGCACTTAGCATTGAGGTTAAATACAATAGTTAATTAGCTCATACATATTGCAAAATTAAAGCTCATTATTGGTTACTGACTATCTGCGTCACTCTGGCATACTTCTGCATTCCTGTGGCTACAAGCTAACTTTCTGTTCCGCTTCGACATTCTGTTTATCTCCATTCTTCTTGGCTTCTGTCTTTTCAAGGACAGTCTGTCCTTGGCGTTACCCTTGCCTTATTTCTCTCTCATCAGTAAGTTAATCTGACTATGGCCTTTTTCTGTAAGCCAATCCTGTATGACATCCTCCACAGTGTATGTGTGTAGAGAGCAGTTACAGCTGGGACCAGTCACAGGAGGAGCCTGCTTTGCTTGCCTGTGTTTCAGCTCTATTTTTAAGCACCACTTTTCTTTCAAGGTCCTGACTAGCACTGCTTGTTTGTGCACTTGTGCACATCCTGAATTTTTTAGGTTTCTAGTGTACCTAAATTTGTCCCTTTCCTAATGAAAGCACCACAAATAAGCATCCTTTAGAGAGCTGGCACATTCTGGATGTAAACGCAAAATGAGATACAAGCCAAGCTTAGGATGTAAAAATGTGTCCTGTAATGCTTGGTGCTTATATAGCAAGAAATCAAAGCTATCTTTCCTTTGCATTTTTTTCTTTTTTTGGCTCATAGGATGTTTTTTTTCTCTTTTTTTTTTTCCCTTCATCTTTTAAAAGGTTTTAATTCTAGTCCCTTGATAGAAGGGTAACTGTCATTTTAGATGTAAAAATTAGTTAATATTTAATATTCTGATTTGTTCTCTGTTCTGAGTTTGTGAGCTGTGAGACATAAAAAGGAGCACAGTGGTGTAAAGATCATGAAAGCTGAAAGAAGTTCAAAATTGCTTCTTTTAGAGCTTGTGCCTGGTTTAGCTGCAGCTCTCTTTTTTAATTAAGAGTGTTTTTTCTCTCTCTAAGATGGGTAATAACTTTCAGATTTTTCTCAGTTATGAGCATCCTCCCCTATGGAGAGAGACTGAGAGCCCTGGGGCTGTTTAGTCTGGAGAAGAGAAGACTGAGAGGGGATCTGATCAATGTCTATCAATAGCTGAGGGGTGGGTGTCAAGTGGAGGGGGCCAGGCTCTTTTTGGTGGTGTGCAATCATAAGCCAAGGAACAACAGGTACAAGCTTGAACATAGAAGATTTCACCTCAACACGAGGAGAAACTTCTTTACAGTGAAGGTGACAGAGCCCTGGAGCAGGCTGCCCAGGGGGGTTGTGGAGTCTCCTTCTCTGGAGACTTTCCAAACCCACCTGGATGTGTTCCTGTGTGATCTACCCTAGGTGGCCCTGCTTTTGGTGGAGGGGTTGGACTGGATGATCTCTGGAGGTCCCTTCCAACCTCTCACATTCTGTGATTCAGCATTGTCTGCTTCAGGCCACATGGAACTGCACAGAGTAATCACATTAATGTCAACAGGGAGAAGAATTATCTAATTTTGATACTACTCAAAAATATTCTCAGGGATTTAACTTAATTCTGAGATCAGTAGTTGAAGTGCTAATAAAGGGAATTCATCAATCTGGATTTCTTGTGTAGTAGCTTTCCCTTAGAGACCACAGGACTACATCATATTGCTGGTGTGTTCCAGGGCAGCAGTGCAGGTTTTGGTCATATTTCTTGTTTGCTTGTTTCTTCCTCATCCATCTCACAGTGTTACAGGGCTGTGCAGGCGTGGAGCAAGCATAGAAACCCTGTCAGACAGCTTTATGTGTCCCTTCTCTCCTTCCCAAGGTTTTTGAACTGCTTCTAGGATTGCTGTTGCAGAAGGAGGAGCTGTTCTTTGTTCCTGGGTACAGGGTGTACTTGGAACTCCCTAGCATCAATATGCATTATTCTATATAACGGCAGGCCACCAGCACATAAGTAATTGTAAGATCAAAGAGACTTGGAAAACAGTGGAAAAGGAGCTGCTTCCTCATTAAATTTAGAGAAAAGGACCCCAGTGCAAATAAACCTTTTTGTTTTTTCATTAAGGGAAAAAAATTATTTGGGCCAGAGGATCCTAGCTGCTTGCCTGATCCTGCTAGGCTTTAAAGTGTTTCCAGAGCTTGTTTTCTCTGCACCTATTTCATACATACTGTGCCTTCCATGGGGAAGATAATGTCTGTGAGCAGGGGACAGTGTGACCCAGAAACAAGGCAGCTCTGGTCTTGGGAGAACACCATGAGCTCTGTGACCAAGGAGCTGCATCAGTCTTGGCAGGTTGATTCTCCTCTTTGTTTCTCAGTGCTTTGCAGTTTGAATGAGTAGGAAGTCGACAGAGGACCTTGAGCTGTTAGTTGTGACTAAGACTGAAGGTGTGAGGACTCCATCGCTGTACTGATGTGGGTACCACAACACTGACTTCAACTGTAGTGTTTCAGTGTCACCTGTTCTCATTATTCACCTGGCATTCATTATTTCTGCAGCTAAGTTCAATGCCTTGTGTCTCACCTTACTCATTTTGTTAGCCCTGAACTGCTCTCTACTTAGAGGAAAGCTTTCACCTGTACCTTCTCTTCAGGAGAGCGATCTGTGACCTCTTCTTTTACACCTCTGTGTCTTGTGATTTCAGCCTGGCTGAAATTGCTTTAGAGTAATCCTATTTATGTGATCTGCTCAGGGAAAGTTTTCATTCTGTGCTTGAAAGATAATCAAATGAGTAAGTCAGTGGGGTGCATAGCACACAATGGAAAGCCATGTCCTTAGGGTACATAAAAACAGGACAAAGGCTAATTTCATGGTTGGTGTGCTAGAGCAGCAGAAGTAATGAAGTCTAGTTATGGAAAGATTTGTTGGATTGCAAAACACTTTATGTAGTTCTTCACTTTGTAAGAGGTATGACACTGATTTTTTCCAGCAGACCATCTCATGGCCATGCCTGTCTTTCTTTGTGAGGGTTAGCCACAGTGTTACAGGCTCACAGAATCACAGAAAAGATAGGGAGGGGCTCTTTCTCAGGGAGTGTATCATAGGATGAGGTGTAACAGTTTCAAACTGAAAGAGGGAAGATTTAGATGAGATGTAAAGAACTTATTTTTGCAATGAGGGTGAAGAGACAGTGGAACAGATTGCCCAGAGAACTTGTGGATGCCCCCTGCTTGGAACTGCTGAAGGCCAGGTTGAAGAGGGCTTTGAGCAGTCCTGGGCTAGTGGAAGGTGTCCCTGCCCATGGCTGAGGGGATGGAACTAAATGATCTTTAAGGTCCCTTCAAACCCAAACCATTCTATGATCTGTTGAAGACTCTTGTGAGTTACAAATCATAGTTTGGGGCAGTCTCAAAGGCCTGAGGACCACATCACTGTAGTGTTGGAATATCGTGCTGGTGACTTGGAAGGAAAAGGCATGCGGGCTGTTGCTCTCCTCCATTTATAGATGATTTGTTCATAGGAAGAGTTACCCTCAGAAAAGCTCTGTGAGAGTCTCACCAATGGATCACTACAGCCCAACTACCCTGAGATTGCAGCAACTACCTGAAGGGAGGTTGTAGGCAGGTGGGAGTTGGTCTCTTCTCCCAGGCAACCAGTGACAGAATGAGAGGACACAGTCTCAAGCTGTGCCAGGGGAGGTTTAGGCTGGAGGTGAGGAAGAAATTCTTCACAGCAAGAGACATTGGCCATTGGAATGTGCTGCCCAGGGAGGTGGTGGAGTCAACATCCCTGGAGGTGTTTAAAATAAGCCTGGATGAGGCAGTTAGTGCCATGATTTAGTTGATTAGATGGTGTTGGGTGATAGGTTGGACTTGATGATCTTGAAGGTCTTTTCCAACCTGGTTAATTCTGTGATTCCGTAACTAGCCAAGGAGATGTTGTCCCTTTGTTTGGGAGGGGTTGGTACAGCATCACTCCTCAGGTCACACAAGATCTGAGCTCAAGCTGGCTGCCTTCTGCTTCTGGATGTGCTCCCCCTTGCCTGTTCCAACGTCAGCAAAAACCCATGACAGGTTATGTCAAGCTTTGATTTGGCCTCCATGGTGCCATGGTGGTGTTCAGCCAGATGCATTTTTCTCCCTGGGAGACAGACACTTACTATTCTTGCAAGACAGCAAGAAACCAGGACCTGCTGGGAGCGACTTCACTTTCTTTGTCAGGAACTGAGCAGGAGGGTCTGAGTTTCAGTGGGTTTCTTATGCTCTTTCAGGCTGGGAGGGGAATTTTCAGCTGCCTAAAGGAGATCTGAAGAACTTCAGAGTGGGATATTGCACCATCGGTTCTTCTCTTCTTTGTGCTTTGATATTGATGTGGTGTTTGGTTTTTTTTTTTCATAGACCCAGCCCTTCATTGCAAAGGGACAGGATGGCAGGGGCTTGGTAGAGGTCTGTTGCACTTGCTGCAGCCTGGGAGTCGTTTTGGGAGCTGCTTTCCGTGCTGCTGGGACAGCAGGTGGAGCTGTTTGTTGCACAGTCAGAACCTGCTCCTTTGACAGCTTCCCAATGTGCTTCAGAAGCGCTTTGCATTTGCACCCATGGAGTGTCATGTCCTAGCAGCCAAAGGTGCCAGTTCCTTAGGGAGTTCAGCAAGATGATGTGAGTAAACTTATTTTGTGAACACACTGCAAGGTCTTGAATGCTGCATGCCTGTGTCCAGCCTGTGTCCAGGCTTTATCCTGGCATTTGTACAATTCACAGAATGTTAGGGGCTTGGAAGGGACCTCAAAATATCATCCAGTCCAACCCCCCTGCCAGAGCAGGATCACCTAGAGCAGATCACACAGGAACACATCCAGGTGAGTCCTGAATATCTTCAGAAAGGGAGACTCCACAATGCCCCTGGGCAGCCTGTTCCAGTGTTCTGTCACCCTCAAAGGAAAAAAATTTTTCCTCATGTTCACATGAGACTTCCTATGCCTCAGCTTCCACCATTGCCCCTTGTGCTGTCATTGGGCATCACCAAGCAGAGCCTGGCTCCAGCCTCTTGGCACTCACCCTTTGTAACATCTTTATAAACATGAATGAGGTCACCCCTTAGTCTCCTCTTCTCCAAGCTAAAGATCCCCAGCTCCCTCGGTTTCTCCTCACAGGGAAGATGTTCCACTCCCTTAATCATCTTTGTGGCTCTGTGCTGGACTCTTTCAAGTAGTTCCCTGAGATCCTTCTTGAACTGAGGGGCCCAGAACTGGACACAATATTCCAGATGTGGCCTCAGCAGGGCAGAGTAGAGAGGGAGGAGAACCTCTCTCGACCTCCTGACCACAGCCCTTCTAACGCAGCCCAGAATAGCATTGGTCTTCTTGGCCACAAGGGCACGTTGCTGATCAAACTGAGCAGTTCTGTCCTGCTGTGCTGCCCTCCACTTTTCTGGAGTTCTGCCTTCTTCCTGCAGGAGTGCACAGTTTTGTGCAATTCAGAGGGCTGTATTTCTGTATTTCTAACATGATTTGTTTTGCTGTCACAGAAGAATTTTATATTGGTTATGTCACAGTGGCAGGGTTGTTAATTTGCCCCTTTTTTTCATGGCTTTACTATTACAAATAAATTTTTAACCCCCTTTTGGGGGGAAGATAGAGAAACCAACATTCTTCTCAGCAGCTGCATTTTGCAGAAGTGATGGAAGTTGCTGTTGCCCACACAGAACAAACAGAGATCCAAGGAGCAACACAACTACCTCTGCGCTGGCTTGCCAAGTGTTCCTCAGTTTGAGATGAGATGGAGAAGGTTAGGCTCAGGAAGAACAGTCCTGCTTGTATTTTAACCTTGTTCTTTCATTTTAGCTTTATTCCTTGTCTGAATGAAAAACAAGTAGATCCAAGAATAGAATCCTTACAGAAGGGTGGTTTGAGAGTTTGCTTTGAGAACTTGCAAACAAAGACCCCCAGGTACTTTCCCATCTGAGCTGCTGTGTGGGCTGTAACCTGCTGGAGGTTTTCTAGAAGAGCTTTCATAATCATAGAATGGTTTGGGTTGGAAGGGACCTCCAAAGGCCATCTAGCCCAGTGCACTGAACAGGGACATATAGGAAGGACATGGACCTCGTGGAGTAGGTCCAGAGGAGGGCCACAAAAATGGTCAGGGGGCTGGGACACCTCTGCTACAAGGACAGGGTGAGGGAGGTGGGGTTCTGTTCAGGTTCTGTTCAGCCTGGAGAACAGAACATTCCAGGGAGACCTAATAGCAGCCTGCCAGTACCTGAAAGGGGCTACAAGAAAGCTGCAGAGGGACTGTTTGCAAAGGGACAGCATGGGGGGCAATGGTTTGAAATGAGAGAAGAGTAGATTTAGATTGGATGTTAGGAATAAGTTCTTTATTGTGAGGGTGGTGGAACACTGGAGCAGGTTGCCCAGGGAGGTAGCTGAGGCCCCAGCCCTGGAGATATTCGAGGTCAGGCTCAAGAATGCTCTGAGCAACCTGATCTAGTGGACGTCACCCTTAGAGAGGTGAAATCTCCTCCTGCGTTACAATAAATCCATGCAAAAAATGTAACAGGTTGGCCTAATGGAAACTGACGTTATGACTGAATCTACAGTGAATACTCTGACAGTTCCATTCAACATTGACGTTGCCTGCTTGCAAGCTCAAAAAGCAGAGTAAATGTTGCTGAATTAAAGCATGGAATAGTTAGCAGTAATATATCTCCCTGCTGCTTTCTTGTGCTAATGAAAGCCAATAAGATGGTAATTGCAGTATCTTTTGCCAATCTGTGCTTAATGATAACCTTTGATATAAATGAACTTCTTTCACATATAACAGCCTTCATCCCAGTGCTGGCAGGTGAGAAAATTCATAAAGGAAGCACATAATTGAATTTTCTGCAGCAGGTAATGTAGCAGAACATTATGGTGCACAACCAAGAGCACAAGCAACAGAATGCCTTCAAAAGCACAGGCAAAGTGCTACTTAGACTTTATTTTCTTGATGCTGTACAGTACCTCAGTTAATAAGGTTTGTTGTTGGAACAATCACTTTTACAGGAGAAACAACAAAGAGTCTCAGAGTGGTGGGGGGTTGGAAGGGACCTCTGGAGATCATCTAGTCCAACATCCCTGCTAAAGTAGGTTTATTGAGGAAATAAGCAGATTTACAGGAGAAATAAACAATAAAGAGCAGCATAACATTTACAGAACCCCTGGGTTCTTCCTTAGCTTATTGTGTGCTCAATAAAACTATTCTTGGAAACAGAGGGATCTGCTTTTCCAGGATTGCAGAACTCCAGGCTGCAGTCAGGAATCTGAAGCTTGGGAAGGGGTGGAAAATAGCTGCAGCAGCTCAGCATCTCATCTTAAACAATCAGAAATTGTCTAATGATTTCTGAAGTGGTTTATTGCAATAATGAAAAAACAGCAGGGCCTTGTTCATTATTGCTGTTCCTCATCTTCTCATCAGCTCTGGAAGACTTCAGGATATTCCAGGGTCATATTTAATTCCAGTCATTTGAAAGCCCCTGTGTAGGTGCTGGTACCTTTCCTCAAGTCAGTGATAGTAGATTACTTCTTTCTGAAATACTCTTGGCATTTTAATTTTTTTTCAGTGGGATTATTTTCATATAAGAAGAATTTCCTACAACCAAATCTGAGCAGAACATGCAAATTGTATCCTGGGCTGCATCAAAAGTGTGGCCAGAAAGGCAAGAGAGGGGATTCTGCCCCTTGACTCTGCTCTGCTGAGAGCACACCTCCAATACTGCCTCCAGTTCTGGTGTCCCCAGCACAAGAAGGACACAGAACTGGTGGAGTGAGGCCAGAGGAGACCACAAAGATGATCCAAGGGTTGGAACATCTCTGTGAGGATAGGCTGAGGGAGCTGGGGGTGTTCAGCCTGGAGAAGAGAAGACTCCAGGGGGACCTTAATGCTGCACTCCAATAACTGAAGGGATCCTACAGGAAGGCTGCAGAGGGACTTTTCATGAGGGTGTCTAGAGACAGGACAAGGGGGAATGGTTTGAAGCTGAGGGAGAGCAGGGTTAGACTGGAGCTGAGGAAGAAGTTCTTCAGTAGGAGAGTGGTGAGACTCTGGAATAGGCTGCCCAGGGAGGCTGTGGCTGCCTCCTCCCTGGGGGTGTTGAAGGCCAGGTTGGATGAGGCCTTGAGCAGCTGAGTCTAGTTGAGAGGTGTCCCTGCCCATGGCAGGGAGGGTGGAGGAGATGATCTCTGAGGTCCCTTCCACCCTCTCCATGGCAGGGAGATTGGAGGAGATGATCTCTGAGGTCCCTTCCACCCTGAGCCATTGCATTGTTCTTGCCAGACCTGCAGCTCTGTGTAACGTTCAGCTACTCAACCAGATGTGTCTTGGGCTGACAACACTCAGATCAGGTCACCTGCTTGCACACCCAGGTGGGGTGGGTTATGCTCAGTGGTTTGAATTATGCTCTGATTGCAGTGAAGGAGGAAGCTCCCAGCAATCTCAGGTGTGCTAGTCAGGGCCCTAATTCAATTCAGATGGCAAGAGTTTGGTTTATGGATTGTTTTGTTATCCGTAACAAGTCAGGAAGCCAAAAGCTCAGTCACTTGTGCAAGACTTCCGTAGACAAAAACAGTTGGATTGGTTGGGATTTTGGTGGTTCTAATTGGCTACACAGAACTGCAACAGCCTCATAATGCATATTTTAAAATGTTTATGCAAATTTGTGTAGCTTTCTGCTTTTTCTCACTCTGTTTCTTTGATCTTTTACAAACTTCCCTTTATGTTCTTCTGATTAAATAATAAACCTGGGGATTTCTGCCCTATCATAAATAAATATTTTATTGCTAACAATTTGGATCAAGTTTGAAGTCATCAAAGAGTTTTGAAAAGATGCTGAAGAAACTTCTCAGCCATGCAGAGTAGAGGCAGTCTAAAGACAATTATTTTGGTGCAGCATTTTATTTTCCTTGGGTGTTTGAAGTGGACTTTCAACATAGGAAAAAAAAAAGTGCAGATACCCTGTGTAAAATATGGTGTGTTGAGTATGATCTGCTTTAATGGGGTGTGACAAAAGCTGATATGGTACTGATTTTAACAGTAGAGGGTAAAATGCTCTACTTGATCTAATCCTTTTGCATCTCTCAGTATTGAGGTGTGCAAAGAGAGGAAGAAATGAAGGGGAGTTGATTTGCAGTAAAATGTGCTTTGATAAGCTTTGACCCTCCTGCACCTAAATCACACTCTTGAGACAGAGACACATTTCAAGCAGGAAACACCTCCACAGGAAACACCTCCACAGTTAAGGAATATTTATGGAGGGCATAGTTATGCCTTTTCCCTTTTCTAACTAGTAAAATACTGGTTAATATATCATAAAATCACAGAGTGGCTCAGGTTGGAAGGGAGCTCAGAGATCATTTCCTCCAACCTCCCCACCAGGGGCAGGGACACCTCTCAACTAGACTCAGCTGCTCAAGGCCTCACCCAACCTGGCCTTCAACACCCCCAGGGAGGAGGCAGCCACAGCCTTCCTGGGCAGCCTATTCCAGAGTCTCACCACCCTCCTGCTGAAAAACTTCTTCCTCAGATCCAGTCTAACCCTGCTCTCCCTCAGCTTCAAACCATTCTCCCTTGTCCTGTCTCTAGACATCCTTATGAAAAGTTCTTCTGCAGCCTTCCTGTAAGATCCCTTCAGGTATTGGAAGGCAGAGGGAGATCTCCACTTGCACTTCTCATGCCCTCTAAACATCAAGCTGGTCACTGCTTTAGTCTTCTCACATTTCTGCAGCTGAACGTATACAGCTGAGCCATTTATTAAAAAGAAATCTTCATTCCCTCAGCTATAGAACTTTCACTCATTACATTAATATGAGTTATGTTGTTACAGTTCCCATTGGTGGAGCTTCCTTCATTTGAAGTTTAATTAAATCCATTTCATTATTTGTTATAAATCAAGAGATATTTCAGTTACAGAGCTGTTCCCTTGTGACCAGTTAATTATGGGAGGTCTTTGTAGTCCTGCAGTTATGGAGATGCCTTTTATCTTCTGGTCCTTTTGAAATGTTTAGTGTTTCACATTCTCTCTTTTTCCTTGAGACAAATGTTTGGGTTTGAGAATAAATTGTTGCTTTGAACTACATCAGAAGGAGAATTGTTGTTTTAACCTCAAATGGCTGACAGTCACACATCAGAGGCAGGTTTGATCTGCAATTCAGGTGAAGGTACATCAGTGCAGCTCTAGAGAGAGGGCTTGAGAAAAGGACTCTCCGCAGGCAGACTTAGTCCAGAAGCTGAGTCCAGCAGGCAAATCCAAGCTGAGTTTACCTATGATTAAAGCAGCCTTGTAGAGCTTTGGTTTCATTTGGAAGTGTGGTGAGGGAAGGAGGGTCTGACTGAAGCACAGACACCTGAAAGGCAGCAGCAGAGTGTGCAAGGACTGTGGTGGGTTGTTTTTTTCTTCCTGAGAGAATAACTAGATTACTCTGTACCCACTTTCTACAACTGAATAAAAGCTGACAGTCTTACCAGCTTCTGGAAGCTGTTGTGTAAGCTCCTTGTATGTCTTTCTGAATCAGCATTGTGTACCTCTGGTAACTGTCAGCAAGACCTAAGTAGAAAAGTGTCAAACCTCACTGCATGTGAGCCATGGCTGTGTGTGTTTAGGCACTGGGAGGGACTGCCCAGGGAGGTGGTGGAGTTGCCATCACTGGAGGTCACAGGCCCACAGGATGTTAGGGGTTGGAAGGGAGCTCCAGAGATCATCAAGTCCAACCCCCCTGCCAGAGCAGGACCAGAGAATCCAGCACAGGTCACACAGGAACACATCCAGACAGGGCTTGAAAGTCTCCAGAGAAGAAGACTCCACAGCCTCTCTGGGCAGCCTGTTCCAGTGCTCTGTGACCCTCACAGTGCAGAAGTTCCTCCTCATGTTGAGGTGGAACCTCCTGTGCTGGAGTTTATACCTATTGCCCCTTGTCCTAAAGTCTCTTGTGTGCATCTTTTTTTCTTTAAATAGATCTGAGTTTAGCACTGAGGATTCTTGTATCATCTCCTCAGAAGAAGGCAGTTACTTGGGAAGTTCTTCACATGAAAATATTTACAGTTGGTGGTCTTTAAGAAAACATTGGTTCTGGCATGGTTTAGGTGATGTCGTAGGCTGGACTTAATGATCTTGGAGGTCTTTTCCAGCCTCAGTAATTCTGTGGTTCTGTATTGCTGGGATCAGAATGGTTCTCCAAGCTCAGCAGACACAAGGATGTTACAGACCCAGTAATGAAAAATGACCTGCTCCAGGTAGATGCCTACAGTTGTTTAGAATTGTATTTATGTCAGCATTTCAGTTCAGAGCAGCAGGACAGCTTTGGAGCAAAGCTGCTCATCCTCCTTTATTGCATCGTGGTTTGCATCCCAGGTTGGTTTTGGTGTGGACAAGCCAGATTCCTTCTGCAAGAAACGAAGCCAGTATCTCAGAACCATCAAATCATGTCTTGAGACACATTCAGACTACATGCAGTGTGGGAGTATTAGGTCCAGGGAATCAGACTGCCTTCCCTGAGGCAAAACTGCTGAACCTCTGTGTAGGTGTAGGCCTTCAACACTGTCTAGTTCAATCCTCTGATCTGCTCTTGACAGGCTGTGAATTCAGACGTAGCCAGAGGGTCTGCAGAAAGTACATGAACCAAATCTGGGGTCCATCTGTGCCCTAGCTCCCCACAGGGGAGATCTATTCTCTCTGCTGCTTTTGAAGAGAGAAGAGAAGAAAGGATCACATATCTGAATGGCACTATCCAGAAAGGAACTGAGTATTTGCAGCTCCTTTATATTAGGAGGAAGTTGAGGGAAGTTATAATGCAGATGAAAGCTGGCTGGACACATAGCCTCAGATAGCCATGATCAGTGGTTCAGTGTGGATGGATAGTGAGAAAGGGAGGAAACTCTTTATCATCTCTTGCAGTTGATGTCAAACATGGAAACACATCCTTGGTCCTTCTCAATGGATCAGTTACAAACAGGATTAAACCAGAAGGTTTTGCACCTGCAGCAGAAGTGTTTGTCCCTGAAACTGGTGAAACATTTCACCTCAGAACACTCTACCTGGCTGCAGAGTGGTCTCTGACAGAGATAGGAGTGCAGATGAGTAAGAAGAGTGAGTGGCAAAAGAAGATGTTTAAACCCAGGTGTATTTTCACTTGTTCCACTGTTCCATTAGAACAGAAGGGCAAAAGACTCCATACTCGCAGCGCTGCTTTTTGGCAAAGCTCATGGTAGCTTTCATGTGGAGATTTCTGATGTCCCCAGACCTCCAAAGATCATTGAGTCCAACCCCCCTGCCAGAGCAGGACCAGAGAATCCAGCACAGGTCACACAGGAATGCATCCAGATGGGGCTTGAAAGTCTCCAGAGCAGGAGACTCCACAACCTCTCTGGGCAGCCTGTTCCAGTGCTCTGTGACCCTCACAATGAAGAAGTTCCTCCTCATGTTGAGGTGGGACCTCCTTTGCTGGAGTTTCTATCCACTGCCCCTTGTCCTATCACAGGGTGCAAGTGAGCAGAGCCTGTCCCCAGCCCTCAGATATTTATAAACATTTATTAAATCCCCTCTCAGCCTTCTCCTCTCCACACTAACCAGCCCCAGGGCTCTCAGCCTGTCCTCATCAGGCAGTGCTCCAGTTCCTTCAGCATACTGGTAGCCCTCCACTGGACTTTCTTGAGTAGATCCCTTTCCCTTTTGAACTGGGGAGCCCAGAATTGGATGCAATATTCCAGGTGTAGTCTCACCAGGGCAGAGTAGAGGGGGAGGAGAACCTCCCTGGATCTGCTGGACACACAGCTCTCTTTTAATGCTGATTTATTCCCTTCCAAAAAACATCAGCTGCGGTGGATGTGATATGGCAGTAGGGTAATGAGGAGTCCATTTGCTCTTCAGGTTGTTGTTGCAAAGGCTTGTTTAAAAACATGCTGAAATGAAACGTTATTGTTGTACCTCACTTTAAACATCAGCTAACCTAAGCTCCTACATACCTTCCCCTCCCATGAGAGCTCTAATGGCATTAAAGTTGCATTCCAGTCAGCTTGCCTTTAACAGTGTTCTCTCTGAATCCATAGCATTGGGTTTTAAGGGCAACAGGATGTTGCTGGAGACCTGAATTAAAAGGGCAAGACTTTTGACAACAACTGTAAAGAATTTGATAGGCCAAGGTGGTGACAGAATATGTGCAGCACCATCAGCGTTTGAGAAAGAGACAGAAAAATGAGAGAGAGATTTGCTGGGAATTGCTACTAATTGTGTAGAAATTTCATTAAATGGAAATGAATAGCTGATGGTAAACCCTTAAGAGATGCTGGTAAGGTATCTTCAATATAAGAATGCAGTGGGAGTAATGTGGGACTGTGAAATACCTTCCTGATTTTTGATGCAATGACTTCCTCATAACTATGTATGAGCCCCTTAGTGCTTGAATGCTGAGCTGTCCCATCCCACTGGCTCCCCTCAAAGATTTTGTGTTTTACTTCGGATTGGTTTTGATGTTGCTTCTCCCCACCCCCCGTTTATGGTTCACTCCCTGCTGTCTAATCCTCTCTGCAAGTCTGCTGCTGCTGCTGCCAGATCAATATCCCTCTGCACAGATTAAAGTGATGTGTGTTCCTCAAAGGCTCCCCAGCTGCAGGTGGTGTGTTTGCATGTGTACCAGCATGGCTTTTCTGACAGCACCAGCAGTGTGCAGAATACTGATTGACCTACCTACTAAGTCTTAAATACAGCACAAGGCACAGTTGTGCCTGTGTGGTCGAGGGAGGGGATTCTGCCCCACTCCACCACTCTGTGGTGCTGTGTCCAGCTCTGGAGTCCTCAGCACAGGAAAGGCATGGACCTGTTGAGCATTCAGTATCACAGTCCTGCACTGAATAGAATCATGGAATGGGTTGGGTTGGAAGGGACCTTTCAAGGTGGGCTTCTCATCCATCAACACACCCAAGTCTCTTTCTTCAGACTTTCTTTCTTCAACCCACCCTGGTTTTGTGCCAGTGCAGGACCTTGCATTTTGACTTGTTGAACCTCATGCAGTTGGCACTGGCCCACTTCTGAAGCCCACAGATCAATAAAATGTCCTTTGACAGAATTAGTCTTGGTGACAGCCATGTTGGCTATCTACTGAGTGCTCTTTGCTGCTTTTGTATTTATAGTCAGTTGGTGAGATGCAGCCACTCATAAGAAAATGAAATGCAATCTGAGCTCCATTCAAACAGCAGGAGCTCTCTGCAGAACCTCATTATTATGTGACACACAACTGGAAGAGCTGGGCACCCTCACTTGTGACTGAAGGGATGTGAATGAATTCTGTCTTTTGTGGATCCCACTCTTCATCCTGTCCTTTTCCCAAAAGGGAAGGAAGTTTTGTGCAGTATTTTATTGTTGCTTTGAGTGGCACACATATCACACATATATAGACCTAGAAATCATATACCTGCACCTTGAACTCAGATCTATACACCTAGAAATCATATCTATGCACCTAGGAATACATTTTGTTCCCTCCTGGGGAAGTGTTGCTGGGGGAAGGAAGTACAGGAGTGGGTCAGCCTTCCATGTTCCTCCTAGAAGAAGGCAGCTCCAGCCCAGGTGGCTCTTACTCTTTTGGGAGCAGGATTACTTGGGTTTAACTTTCTTTAACTTTTTACTATAACTTTCCCTTTTCCACACTCTTCTGCTGGAATACACAAAACTTTAAGGTTCTGCAGATACTTTCCCAGAGAGCTGGCAGTTGGTTTAGTATTGGTCCCAACTAGTAAAACCCCCAAACCTCTCTGAAATGAAGTATGTGATTAAGTTTACATTTTTAGGTTTAGAAAATGCATTTTTGAAATTTCTTTCCCACCTAGAAGAGCATAACACAGACGATGTAGAAAGAAGAGAAAGGCAAAAGAGGAGATTTTCTACTGAAACTTAGTTGCCATTTTTGTTCCTGTGCTTCCATTGCAGTGAAATGAAGCAGAAGCTGGATGAAGAGGGTAACAAGTGCAGCATCCTTTCCAAGCAGCAGAAGTTCAACGAGCACTGCTGCATTCGCTGCTGCTCCCCCTTCACCTTCCTCATCAACAGCAAGAGACAGTGCCAGGACTGCAAGTACAACATCTGCAAGAGCTGCAGCTCTTACCAGAAGAAGGAGAAGGCTTGGATTTGCAGTGTCTGCCAGCAAGCAAGGTAAAGACCTACTGTTTAGCTACCTCTAGAAAGCAGCTGTGGCCTCACCTGGGCTTTTCCATGTGTTTGTCAGTAGCTGCCTGTGGCAGTTCAGGCTTGGTGCCTCCTGTCACTGCCACATAAGCTACACCTCCAGTGTCCTGAGTGTCCACCCCAATAAGGTGGACAGAGGAAACTGTGTATTTCTACCCAGAAATCCTGCACCCTATCAATCCATCTGCAGAGTCCTTCTCTTCCTCTTTCTTCCCTCTTTGCTCCCATGGGAGATGCTTCCTATCAGGTAACAGTGGGGGAGGATCTCTTAGGCCTGTCTAGGCCTAATGCCAGGAGGAGAAGGGGGAGGGCAGTCTCAGACCTGGCCAGCCTCAGACTAGCCTAGCAGTGGGGAGGGGGAGAAAGAGCCCTGGGGGTTTGGGTAGACCCTCAGGTGGGGAGAAGGGAAGAGTTGGGAAGCCTTTGGGTGTTGTGTAAGGGACTCTGTACACTTTGGGATATCTTTACCACTATGCTTGTAGTTTCTGTAGTTTCACCAATTGCTTTTCCATTGAAACTTTCCATCACTCTTCAATCCATTTGTGAGTGTCATTCTTTTGTCTCTTTGGGGCAAGAGAGGATCTGTCTGGCCCCAAACCAGCACACTGCCACTGGCAGGCTGGGATGTGAAGTAGCTGTTTCTACAGCTTGGTTCCTGTGGTGGGATGTGCCTGGCTTTTTTCAGAGGTTAATTTGTTCCGAGAGTGTTTTGCTGGCATTTTCCAGGCTTGCTGAGCTGGACTGATGAATCAGCAAGCAGTAATTGGACTTAGCTTGAGCAGGGGCTGGGATCTCCTGAAGTGCCTGGGCTGCTAATGGAACCTGAGAGCAGATGGTGGTAAGGCAGTTAATCATTGTGCAGCAAATCCCACTGATGGCTTGGGAGTCGAAGGAGGGATGTTGGTGAATAGATGATCCAGCTGTGACTGTGCTTTGGAGTGCTTTCCTAAATGCCACCTCATTGGTGGGGATGCTTGAGGCATGCTTTGGCAAATAACCAGAGAAAATAGAAGTGCAACCTGTTGGATTTCTTAACATCTGTTAAGGCTATGCTGCCAGGCCTCTGTTTGCAGAGAGTACCAGGGATTTACTAGCTCACCCTTCTGAGGCTGGCAGAGCCCACAGCATTGAACACTGCACTGGCACTCGAGGTCTAGTCTAGGGGCAGTGAGTGCCCAGGACGTTTGTCAGTGAGTAGCATGCACTGGGATTGCTGCTAATGTGAAATAGGGCAGTGCTTCTGGTTGGATTTTCTGATGGGGTTTTCATGCAAATCTAGGCTGAGTGGGCTGCTTCAAATACACTGGAGAGTTGGGTGAAGCACAGCCTGGTGAAGGTCAGAGTGCTGCACCCAGGAGGAACAACCCCACACAGCAGTACAGGTTAGGGGGTGACCTGCTAGAAAGCAGCTCTGCAGAGAAGGACCTGGGAGTCCTGGTGAATAACAACTTCACCGTGAGCCAGCAATGTGCCCTTGTGGCCAAGAAGGCCAGTGGTGGCCTGGAGGGCGTTGATCAGCAGGTTGAGGGAACTTACAGCTGGAGTATTTTGTCCAGTTCTGGGCTCCCCAGTTCAAGAGAGACAGAGAACTACTGGAGAGAGTCCAGTGAAGGGTTACAAAGATGTTGAGAGCACTGGAGCATCTTTGTTATGAGGAAAGGTTGAGGGACCTGGGGCTGTTTATCCTGGAGAAGACTGAAAAGGGATCTTAACAATGCTTATTGATATCTAAATGGCAAATGTCAAAAGGGTGGGGCCAGTGTTTTTTCAGTGGTGCCCAGCAACAGGACAAGGAGTAGTGGCACAAACTGTAACACAGAAGTTCCACCTAAACATAAGGAAGAACTTTCCTGTGAGGGCAACAGAGCAGTGGAGCAGGCTGCTCAGAGAGATTGTGGAGTCTCCTTGTCTGGAGAGATTCCAGACCCTGCTTTAGCGTGGGGTTTGGGCTAGATGATGCCCAGAGGTCCCTTACAGCCCCTCCCATGCTGTGATTTGGCAGCCCCAGGCACAGCCCCGTGTAAAATGTTCGTATTTGAGATGGTTTCATTTGGAGAGATCCATTCACTGTAATGTGCTTTAATGTCAGCAGAACAGAGAGTATTTTTTAATATAGTAAAATTATTAGTAGATGTGATTTTTAGCCTGCCAAAGGATACATCTCTGCTTAGCTGATGCTATTGTAAAGCTTTCTGTAGTCTCTGGGGGGTGGGGGGAAGGAACAAACAGCAAATCGCCACCAAAATGTAGCAGAACCTCAGGATGGCTTGAGAAAAGAATTCTCTTAGTTACTGCCTGGACCTTGTGTTTGTTTATTGATGTATTTGACTGGTACAGAAGGGTTGGTTTCAGTCCTCAGTAGTGGAAAGCTAATGAAGATGTAACTCTGCTGAGCAGTTTTGGTTTGCTTCCCAGCAGGCTAAACCCTTTGGTAAGACAGAGCTGAAACAGCTCCTAGGTGATCAGCCTCAGCTCAGAGCTTGCATATTTCTGCTGTCTGAAGGCCTTGTCTGATGTTAGAGAGAACTTCTACACAATGTGGAGGCTCAGACTGTCATGTAAATGTCAGGAGATGTTTTTCCTTCTGAGACAGAGTTGTGTGGGAACACTTCACTTGCTCTGGGGCATAGCAGAACAGACAGAAGCTGTAGCTCTGCCCACGTGCATGTTGCCTCCACTGGACACTTGTGGGTCTTGTTCTGCTTCTGGAGAAGTCTTCTGAATGATCCCATGCATATTATACTGAAGGAATTTACTAACTTGAAGTAAATAGCAGTGAGAATTCTTTTCCTCAGCTGCATGTACTTGTAGAAACTGATACAATTCCTTCCAGCAATGCCTGCTGCTCTGCTCCCATTTTCTCCCCTTCCTTCTCTCACCACTATCTTTCTGTTTTCTGTCTGGTCTCTTGATCTCCTGCTTACCACCCTGTGGATCACAAGCACCATATCCTTTTGCTGACGGTACTCAGGGGGAGCACAAGATTTTGCACAAGAGTCAGGAAGTCTGTAGTTGGAGGAGGAGGAGGGAGATCTGTGCAGACTGATTGCTTTGGCAGGTTGATCTCTGATGGGTTTTAGTTTTTTTCTTTTTTGCTATCCTGATCTGTCTTAATTATTTCTGAAGTATGCACTGTGAAGAATTTCAGTTCTGCTAGACAGAACGAAGCTGTACTTGCATAACATACAGCAGCCTGCAATGCTGCTGCACTCAGCTTGGAGAGAAGCATCTAAAAATGGAATTGGAGGAGAGTAGGCAGGAGAGGTCTGTGAAATCAGCCAACTACAAGTGCTAATTAGGCCATCTTTGCTAGCTTGGAGTAGCCTCAGAAGTGAGCCTGTGGCTGAGTGCCTCCAGGGAGGACTAATCCATGTTCCAGGAGCTCTGGATTCCAATCTGAGCTGTTCACTGGATGACCTTGGAGAAGTTTCCATGTCTCAGGTTTCCCCATGTGCAGAATGGACTTAATGATGCTGAGCTCTTGGAGGTCAGTGGTTGAAAAGCAAAATGGGATGGTTGGAAAGTGCTAAGTGTTATTAATGTGCTGTTGTTGGAGAAGTTTTGCTGCAGTCAGCAGGGTTAAAACCTGTGTGGTGCAGCAGCACAGGAAGGTACATGGTTGGAGGGAAGGAATGAGAACAGAATATCAGAGCTTTGTGTTCAATGTTAATATGTAACTGCCTGACCCTACCTACTTTTGGCTACCACCTTTCCCTAGAGGAAATAAATATTATGTAAGCAGTGTGCAAAACTAAGGGGAGAAGGGCAATGTGAAAGGATAGAACATAGTTTGTCCACATAATAAACAGCATAGAAATTATAGACTGGGGGGACTTCTTGGGTTCTTGCAATCTTGGGTAGTTGCAATTGTCAAAAGCACTTCAGTCTCTAGCAAGGTGAGTGAATTAGTGTCTCTGTAGGGAACAGAAGACATTTATGATGACTTGTGGCAATCCTGTTTCTGTTTATCTAATCAGGGTGTCCCATATCCCCTGGCATCCAACCTTGAAGGTGTGTGTCCAATCCTGCAGGTGTGTGTCCACCCTTGAAGGTGTGTGTCCACCCTAGAAGGTGTGTCCAATCCTGCAGGTGTGTGTCCATCCCTGCAGGTGTGTGTCCACCCTTGAAGGTGTGTCCATCCCTGCAGGTGTGTGTCCAATCCTGCAGGTGTGTGTCCATCCCTGCAGGTGTGTGTCCACCCTTGAAGGTGTGTGTCCATCCCTGCAGGTGTGTGTCCAATCCTGCAGGTGTGTGTCCATCCCTGCAGGTGTGTGTCCACCCTTGAAGGTGTGTGTCCATCCCTGCAGGTGTGTGTCCATCCCTGCAGGTGTGTGTCCACCCTTGAAGGTGTGTGTCCACCCTTGAAGGTGTGTGTCCATCCCTGCAGGTGTGTGTCCATCCCTGCAGGTGTGTGTCCAATCCTGCAGGTGTGTGTCCACCCTTGAAGGTGTGTGTCCACCCTTGAAGGTGTGTGTCCATCCCTGCAGGTGTGTGTCCATCCCTGCAGGTGTGTGTCCATCCCTGCAGGTGTGTGTCCACCCTTGAAGGTGTGTGTCCATCCCTGCAGGTGTGTGTCCATCCCTGCAGGTGTGTGTCCATCCCTGCAGGTGTGTGTCCACCCTTGAAGGTGTGTGTCCATCCCTGCAGGTGTGTGTCCATCCCTGCAGGTGTGTGTCCACCCTTGAAGGTGTGTGTCCACCCTTGAAGGTGTGTGTCCATCCCTGCAGGTGTGTGTCCACCCTTGAAGGTGTGTGTCCATCCCTGCAGGTGTGTGTCCATCCCTGCAGGTGTGTGTCCATCCCTGCAGGTGTGTGTCCATCCCTGCAGGTGTGTGTTCACTCTTGTTTGGCAGTGTCCCCCCCACAGCTGCAGTTGCTCAGGTGCACCAGATACTGATACTAAAGAGTCATGAGAGGAAATTACTGCCTTGATACTCTGAAAGTCAGGACTTAGCTCCCAGTTTTCCTTCCAATCATCCTAACCTGAGAGTAGCTGTGTTAAACTTTGCATATCCCAGATCCTTTCTGGAGAAATACAATAGATGATGGTGGCAATTCCTTTAGGTTAAGTGCAGAGCTTCTTGGGGAAGGACCACCTCCAAGTCCTGCTCAGCTGATGGGTACTGCCAGAATGCAAACACAGCTCAGCACCACTTCTGAGCTGGGTGCTTCCCAGCATGTGGTTCAGCCTTCACATGGGCTTTGTTAAGTCTTCTTACACAAGGATTCTGCTGCTCTCAGTTCCAAGGTACTGTTCCAGTCTTTACGAAGCTGCTGTCTGAGCATTACTGAGGTTGAAGAGTGCCAGCTGTCAGAATTGCTTTTTAACAGAGTAAGTGGATGCATGCAATGGTTGCTGAATTGTGCTGAGTCTTGGGAGCTGTCTGATATTTGCACACTTCTCATTTAGGTCATAAAGGCATCATTGTGGCTTCCAAAATCATTTGGACACTTCCATTTTCCCGTGTGGTTGCTGGTGCTGATTCTGTGCATTTCAGATGTCTTTGGGTGACTTATGAAGGGAAGAAGAACTTAAAATGAAAACATAGCTTTAGTGAGGTGGAAAATTCACAGAATCACAGAATGTTAGGGGTTGGAAGGGACCTCCGAAGATCATCCAGTCCATCCCCACTGCCAGAGCAGGATCACCCAGGGCAGGAACACATCCAGGTGGGTTTGGAAAGTCTCCAGAGAAGGAGATTCCACCAGCTCTCTGAGCAGCCTGCTCCAGGGTTCTGTCACCCTCACAGTGCAAAACTTTTCCCTTCTATTTCCATGGAACCTTCTCTGCTTGCCCCTTGTCCTGTCATTGGGGATCCCTGAGCAGAGCCTGGCTCTGTCCTCCTGACACTGTCCTGCACATCTTTATCAACAGGAATGAGGCTTCTCAGCTCCAAGCTGCAGAGCCCCAGCTCCCTCAGCCTGTCCTCACAGGGAGATGTTCCACTGCCTTCAGAACCTTTCTGGCCCTGTGCTGGACTCTTTTGAAGCAGTTCCCTGAAGTCCTTCTTGAACTGAGGGGCCCAGAACTGGACACAATATTCCAGATACAGCCTCACCAGGGCAGAGTAGAAGGGGAGAAGAAAAAAAAGTGCTTCCTCCATGTCTCACATGTCTTACATAACAGATAAATATATCTAAGGGCTTATAGAGAGTTGGGGTTTTTTATAGTATGCGAAGGGAGTAAAATTTTTTATTACTCTGTAGGTGACAGAATTCATCAGGTGAAGAGGTAGGAGGCGGACCTGGATTCTGCTTCCTACTCATCACTTGCTCACCATCTGGTGTTGAAAAGGTCACCTTGCCTTTCCATTTTTTGCTCCATTATGGCATAGACTTCATCCCTGCCTGAATAAAATGTGCACATGTTAGTTTTGTATAGCTTAATTTTTTTTTTTGAGACCATACAGCCCTGGAGTGTCTGAATAGAAACTATGGATGTGACAGGCTCCATATGGGCAATCAGGATGTTGGAAGACTCTAGGCTTTTAGTAAGGAATAACAGATATGCCACCCAGTTACCTAGGAGAGACATTTTAAAGCTCTTTTCTTTCTGAATCCTTTGCAAGGATCAGCCCAGAGCCTCATCTCAACTATCACAGTATCACCAGTCTGCTTCTCTCTGCTAGATCTTAGTCCATGTGTGCTCTGCAACCTGCTTCTTCTTGACCACAGTAAGAGTTTGAAGAGCTTTCCAAGGCGGAAAAGCCTAGGTTGCTTTGTTATTCTAAGGGATGGGGTAATCCCATAGGTAGTTCCTCAGTCAGAAAAGCAGAAATATGGCTCAGAATTTGCTCCCTGTGTTCTGAAATACAGAGAAACAGCTGGATGGTGTTGGATGTGAAATCTGAGGAGAGCTCTCTATCAAATTCTCATAGTTGATAACATAGCAGATGAGAAATCTTGATAGAAAACAAAGAAATAAAACAGCCCAAACCACCACCACCAAGAAAAAAAAAACCAAAAACAAACAAACAAACAAAAAAAAACCAGGACCAAACAAACCTGTGTGGAGGGCTCCAGAGCTGGATGCAACACTCCAGCTGAGGTCTCAGCAGAGCAGAGAGGCAGAATCCCTTCTCTCCATCTCTGGCCATGCTGCTTGGGATGCAGCCCAGGCTGCCATTGTCCTTCTGGACTGCAGGCTCACACTGTTGCCTCATGTCCAGCTTCTCATGCACCAGCAACCCCAAGTCCTTTTCTCAATGTCAACATTCCCCAGGCTGGATTAGGTACCTAGGATTGCCCTGACCTAGGTGCAGGACCTTACACTTTGCCTTATTGAACCTCATGAGATCCTCCTCAGCCCACCTCTGCAGCCTGTCCAGGTCCCTCTGGATGGCACCCATCCCATCCTTCAGATTCAGCAACCAGACCACTCAAGAGAATTTGATCCTGGGTCACAATTTTTTCTCTATCTATTTGAGGCTGTAGTTTGACCTTTTGGTTTGCTGGGTTTAAGAAAGCTGGCACACATTTACAGATGGATTATGGTTTTATATTTTTTTTAACCTAAGTTTACTGCTACAGACTCTTGACTGCAATGCTGGATTGAAATAGGCTTCAAAAGTTAGACCAAGGGGCCTGCACTTGGGTCACAACAACCCCAAGCAACGCTACAGGCTTTGGGCAGTGTGGCTGGAAAGCTGTCTGGTAGAAAGGGACCTGGGGGTGCTAATGGACAAGCAGCTGAATAGGAGCCAGCAGTGTGCCCAGGTGGCCAAGAAAGCCAAAGGCATCCTGGCTGGGATCAGAAATGCTGTGTCCAGCAGGAGCAGGGAGGGGATTGTCCCCTTGTGAGCTCTGGGGAGGCCACACCTGGAGTATTGTGTCCAGTTTTGGGCACCTCAGTCCAAGAGAGATGTGGAGGTGCTGGAGCCAGGGCAGAGGAGGGCAAGGAAGCTGTGAAAGGCCTGGAGAAGAAATCTGCTGGAGAGCAACTGAAGGAGCTGGGGATGGTTAGTTTGGAGAAGAGGAGGCTGGAGGGTGACCTCATGGCTGTCTACAACTACCTGAAAGGACATTGTAGAGAGGCTGCTGCTGGTCTCTTCTCCCAGGTAATTAGTGATAGAACAAGAGGGAATGGCCTCAAGCTGCTGGGGAGGTTTAGACTGGACAGTAGGAAACATTTTTTCACAGAAAGAGTGGAGGCACTGGAATGGGCTGCCCAAGGAGGTCGTTGAGTCCCCAACCCTGGATGTGTTTGAAGGTGGTTTGGATGTGGTGCTTGGGGCTATGGTTTAGGGGTGCCCCTTGTAGAGTAGGGTTCTGTGTTGGACTTGGTGATCCTGAGGGTCTTTTCCAACCTGAATGTTTCTGTGGTTCTGTGAAATTACAAGGATTAAAAAAAAAAAAATCCTACATTTTTGGACACAAATTTGGCAGTTCATTTCCCAGGAAAAATACCAAGAATTCCACCTTGCAAAGAGCAGCCTAGGGACTGACAAAATTGAAGGCAAATGACCAGGCAAGTCACTGTATGCAAAGAAAAGCTGCCCTTTGCAGAAGTGATTGCTTGCTTTATGCTTCTGTGCTTCCACTGGATCCCTGCTCTGTAAACTTGAGCCGTTTTGCCTTGAGACCTTCCATTTGTCTTTGGTGTCAAACATCTCCATGGTAACATCTCACTTGTCTTTTTTCCCCCTTTCACTAGCTTTACCTTCCACTAGAAGAGTTGGTTATTACTGAGAAGAAACAGACTTCAGGTCTGGCTTAGTGACCATGGATAGTTTTCCTGGCATTGTGTTGGATCAGCTAATGCAGTAGGCTTATCTGTCTCATCCATTGGGGTCTAGTTGTCCTTTCTTTCTTTTTTCTTTTTTTTTGCTTTTCTTTTGTTTAAAAAAGATTTTTACCATCCAGAGGGTTCCAGGAAGAACCCTGAGTAAAGGCCATCTAATGCTCTAAAAGTCTCAGTGACCTACCAAGATATTTAAAGAGCATTTAAGGTGCAGTGGTGAGCAGAAAGTTCTGTATTGCAGTGATTGAGATGACTGTGAAGGGTTAACTCAGATATGTGCATTGTAATATCTCTTCATTTCCATTTCAATTTTTTCCCATTAAATTTCTTTTGGACTGGGCTGTCCAACGGAAATTTCTCACTGGTTTGTCCACAGCACATCTGCCTCACTGTAGTGCCACTGCTGGAGTGAGAAAAGGACTATCCAGAGGCTGAAGCACCTGCTTCATTTGTTGCAGAAGGTGGGAGTAATGTGGTCAATAGGCCAAAACTTGCCCTGGAGGCACAGCTGGAATTTCTGCACAGGACTCACAGCTTCTGCATTCCTTTCTGCAAAGGAAAAAAACCCAGACCAGTCCTGCCCGTGTGCTACTGGACCAAGTCCTGCATGAATCTTTAGCAAGCTCAGCAGGGTTCAGAAAGCCTTAGAGGCTTGGGCACTGGAAGGCAGAGGAGTTAGCAGGTGGTTGTCAGCCTTGGGGAGAGGAAAATGGAATGCTTGGCCAGTGTTTGATCTCAGAGAGCTGTCAGGAGCAGATCTCTCAGGCTCTGCTCCTGCCTTTGCAAGAGCACTTAGTGCATGGAGTGTGTTAGGAAAGTCACAGCACTCTGCTGAGTCTGCTGTACTTCACTATGAGTTCTCAACATCTACAGCTTGTGTGGCCCATGAGGCCACCAGCAAGACCTGGTGCTGCTCATTTGACTGTAGCCTACTCTACTGCTGCAGAGGAGCCATCCCTGTGCTGGGGTTAGGAACATCCCTTGAAGCTCTGGTAGATCAACAAAGTTAGAGTTTTTTTGTGCTGTAGATTGTTCCCCATGTTGCCAGACAGGACGCTTTTCTGTGCTGAGGTTGTCTCTTTGTACTTGTTTTTCATTGTTGGTTGTTTTTTTGTTTCCTGTTGGGCATGCTAGGGCCTCTACACTGGCAGATTTGGTACAGAAATACACTGTGATGTTCAATAGCAACATCTAGGGCTTGATTCCTTCCTCCCAGCCCCCTCTGGAAGTTTCCTTAAGAGCCTGAAAATCAAGTTGTAACCTTAATTAACAGAGAGTTGGGAGTCATTCCAGCATGGATTATTTGACAGTGTGAGCCTGCCTTCTCCTGTCATTGCAAGCCAGCCTGAAACTGGGATCCTTTTACTGCTCCTCTTCAGCAATTAAGTGTTAACCATGAAAGGGAAAATTTAGTAGAGGGAGAGAGAGCCTTTTCTAACTTTAAAGGTGACATTGCAAAGAGTGGAGTTTTAATTAAAAGTGCTGCCAACATCCACTGAAACTTTATTGTCCAGGCTATCAGCTGTAATCATCTTTTCCTAAGGAAGTTTAATCAAAGAGCACAAAATCAATGCTACCTTGATGTGAAAATACAGCAACAGGATTCTTACGGCATATCTATTTTCATAATTTAATGCTTTTAAATATTTGAAATATAATTTTTAAAAAAATATTGCACACACCTCCCAAGCAGAAATCCAGGCTGGGTGCAGAGTGGGTTGAGAGCAGCTCTGAAGAAAGAGCCTTGGGTGCACTGATTGATGAGAAGCTCTCCAGGAGCTGGCAGTGCCCTCATGCAGCACAAGAAGGCAAATCATGTGCTGGGCTGCATCCAGAGGAGTGTGGGCAGCAGGGCAAGAGAGGGAATTCTGCCCCTTGACTCTGCTCTGCTGAGACCCCACCTCCAATCCTGCCTCCAGTTCTGGTGTCCCCAGCATAAGAAGGACACAGAGCTGCTGGAGTGAGTCCAGAGGAGGCCACAAAGGTGATCCAAGGGCTGGAGCACCTCTGCTATGAGGATAGGCTGAGGGAGCTGGGGGTGTTCAGCCTGGAGAAGAGAAGACTCCAGGGGGACCATAGAGCTGCCTTCCAATAGCTGAAGGGATCCTACAGGAAGAGTGCAGAGGGACTTTTCCTAAGGGTGTCTAGCAATAGGGTAATGGGCAATAGTTTGAAGCTGAGGTTCTCTTCCCCCTCTACTCTGACCTCATGAGACCAGAGCTGGAATACTGTATCCAGATTTGGGCTCCCCAGTTCAAGAGAGACAGGGATCTGCTGGAGAGAGTCCAGCAGAGAGCTGTGGGGATGATGAGGGGACTGCAACATCTCTCCTATGAAGAGAGACTGGGAGACCTGGGGCTGTTTAGTTTAGGACTGTTCCCTATTTGGATATCCTAGCTATCCAAAGTAGATACAGCAAAATCATGCTGTAGACATCTAGAATTACTCCATTAAGTCAGTTTAGGGGTAGTGAAATCGTTACTACTTCAGACAAGTAGTTTTCTTATTCCCTTTTTTTTTAATTCCCCAAGAGAAGAGCAAGTACTAAATATATTTAATAATGTGTTGAAATCTGTCAGCTTATTGCTTCAGGAAGTTGCAATGCTTTTAACATTGGTGAATGAAACATTTAAGGTATTTCCTTCACAGAAAGTATGGCTTTCTGATGCATTTTGCTGTCTGGATGTGTTTTTTTCCTCTACTAATAGTAGGTGTCAGATAGTAGATTGCAATATCTTTCTAAATTGCTTTGTTTCCCTCTCACAAATTTCACTGGGTTTTCTTCCAGGCATGATTCTCTCTGTTCAAGTGATACCTCCTGCTTTCTCTAATGAAGGCACAGTTACAGAGTGGCCTTCAATCTGAGTTAACTTCTGCATTTTTGACTTCCAGTGGGAATGAGGTGAATGAGTGGATCTCAGAGCAAAAGGTTAAGAGTGGTGGAATATGCCAGGACACAAGAGAGAAAGATGAGTTAGCACTGCTTAGTAAGGAATTAATCACTTGTCACAGTTAAACCTTAAGACTTGCATTAAATTCGATTTGATCCAATCTGCTGGTAGCAGGAAAGAAGGTCCACCAAGAAACCAGGCTGAGGTATTTCCATACACCTGCACTGTCCCCAGCATAAGAAGGACACAGAACTGGTGGAGTGAGGCCAGAGGAGGCCACAAAGGTGATCCAAGGGCTGGAGCACCTCTGCTATGGGGGTAGGCTGAGGGAGCTGGGGGTGTTTAGTCTGGAGAAGAGAAGACACCAGGGGGATCTTGGAGCTGCCTTCCAATAGCTGAAGGGATCCTACAGGAAGGCTGCAGAGGGACTTTTTATGAGGGTGTCTAGAGACAGGACAAGGAGGAATGGTTTGAAGCTGAGGGAGAGCAGGGTTAGACTGGGACTGAGGAAGAAGTTCTTCAGTGGGAGGGTGGTGAGACTCTGGAATAGGGAGGTTGTGGCTGCCTCCTCCCTTGGGATGTTGAGGGCCAGGTTGGATGAGGTCTTGAGCAGCTGAGTCTAGTTGAGAGGTGTCCCTGCCCATGGTGGGGAGGTTGGAGGAGATGATTTCTGAGGTCCCTTCCAAGCTGAGCCATTCTGTGATTGCAAACAAACTGTGTGTCTGCCCTTAGCTGTGTTTTGCAGCCACGCTTTTGGTGAGACTCCTGCACTGCTGTGTCCAGTTCTGGAGTCCTCAGCACAGGAAAGCCGTGGATCTGTCAGAACTGATCCATGACACCACAAAAATGATCAGAGGGCTGCAACACCTCTGCTGTGAGGTTGGAGTTGTTCAGCCTGGAGAAGAGCAGGCTCCATGGACACTTTATTGGACTTGATGATCTCTGGAGGTCCCTTCCAATCCCTGACATCTGTGATCCTATGATTGCAGCCTTTCAGTACAGAAAGATGAGGGTCTTGTTAGCAGGGCATGTTGGGACAGGACAAAGGGTGATGGTTTTAATACAGGGAAGATTCAGACTAGATACAAGGAAGGAATGTTTTTTGATGAGGGTGGTGAAACACTGGCACAGGTTGCTTGGAGAGGTGGTAGGTTCCTGTGGAGGGCTGAAATTTCCCTCCCACATTAACCACACCAGACTAGCTCAGTTCGGAAGCAAGTGAAGCTGTATTGACAAGCAAAAACTACAGTCTACAATGGAATGCAATGAATAGATACAAAATAGACAGTATTTACTGTATTTACAGATATGTACAATTAACAGAAACAGCACAAAACCCTCCTGGCCAAAGCCAGGAAAGCTGTCCCTCTGCCTCCCCCCTCCCTGCCTTCTCCAGACCCCCCTGGCAAAAGGCAGAAAGAGAGGAAGCAGAGAGGTCGTTAGAATGTAGCGTTTCAAGGTCAGTAGCTGGTGTGTTATCTCTGAAGCAAAGCCAGAAGAGAAGAGCAGAAACACCCTGCTAGAATGCTGCAGAGAGAACACTGAACTCTTGTTTTGAGAACTGAATGTTAAAGGTTTCAATCTTTCCAATGGAAGTGTTCAGAATAATCACTGTTTTTCTTTCTTACATCCAATTGTGATTTATTTACATTCTTTTACTTTTCTGCACGAACTCTGTGCAAAGATATCAAAGGCATAGCCTTAAAGCCACCACAGTTCCCCACCCCTGGAAGTATTCAAAGTCAAGTTAAGCAGCCTGGTCTAGTTGAAGATGTCCCTGCTCATTGCAGGAGTGTTGGACTAGGTGACTTCTAAAGGCCTCTTCCAACCCAAACCTTTCTGTGATTCCCTGATTCTTGTGCAGGGTTTGCTCTGGTAAAGTTGCTGATGCTGAGAACCTTCTAAACTGCAGTGGCACTTGTCTTTAATGGCAGAAGAGTAGCTGGTCATAAGGCTCTGCTTTCCTGACTTTGTGTCCAGGGACTTTCCTCTTTTTTAGCAGAAGTTCAGGGTATTTGTATTGTTCCTGAGTGTGGCCTGGCTTGCAGCAGCTCAGCACAGGGACGTGGCCATCATGCTGTGTTTGTAAAGATGGCAGCAATAAACCAGAAATACCAATTTAATGTCACATCCACCACAGGAGACTCAGTCCCATGGAGACAACAATGGGCTGACAATCAAGGGGGTCAGCCTCTATTTTTAGTTTGCTGGCTGACTGGCTGTGTGGCCTTGGGCAAATTGCTTTCACCTCTCTGTGCTTCTGCTTCCCCTCCAAATCCCTGCCTGTCTTTTTCGTTTAGATGATTAGATCCCCTAGGCAAGGAATGCATCTTGTTTGTACAGTTCCCTGCGTTTTGTTGGAGGCCTTGAGGTCTCCAGCCCTGTAACAATATTGATTCATTTCAGTGTTACCACATATCTCTGATGTACTCATCTGAGGAGCCTGGTCTTCACAAAGAGATGGACATTGCTGGCCCTTGTGCTAATAATGGCATCCTGGCCTGCATCAAAAGCAGCGTGGCCAGCAGGTTGAGAGAGGTGATTCTGCCCCTCTGCTCTGGTGAGACCTCCCCTGCAGTGCTGTGTACAGCTCTGGACCCCCCAACACAAGAGAGACATGGACCTGATGGAGTGGGTCCAGAGGAGGGCCACCAAGATGATCAGAGAGCTGGAGGACCTCTCCTGTGAAGACAGGCTGAAAGAATTGGGGCTGCTCAGCTTGGAGAAGAGAAGGCTCTGGGGAGACCTTTTAGATACATTACAGTGTCTGAAGGAGACCTACAGGAAGCCTGGGGAGGGATTGTTTAGAAGGGCTGGTAGCATTAGCACCAGGGGCACTGGTTTGAAACTGGAGCAGGGCAGATTTAGGTTGGACATCAGGAGGAAGTTCTGCACAATGAGAGTGGTGAAATACTGGAAGAGGCTGGCCAGGGCAGTGGTGGAGTCACCATCTCTGGAGGTATTTAAAGGCTGTGTAGATGTGGTGCTGAGGGACATGGTTTAGTGGAGGACTCGGCAGTGCTGGGTTCGTGGTTGGGCTTGATCTTCAAGGTCTCTTCCCACCAAACCGATTGTCTGATGCTACTCTGTGATGTTGATAAGGGGTTTTCTTCACATACTAGATGAGGTTGCTGTCAGTCATGCTTTTTATTAGGCATCTTGTTGTGATTTCCCTCAGAGCTTCAGTTTCCACAGTGATGGAAAGCTCAGGCTTCCCTCTTAAAAATAGTTGTGATGCTTAGCTCCCTAGAAGGGCACACACGGATTTCAAAAGCTAGAGTACTGAAACAGTGATAAAGAAAAAAAAACAACATCAATTCTATTTCTTAAGCTCTGGGGTTTTTAAAAGCCTGGGACTGACAGTATTAATTACATAAGGTAAGAAAGAAGTGAGACCTGCTGCCACCCCCTGTCCCTGCCATTTTGGTGACAGTGAACACCCACCTACCAGAGCGGAGAATACACTCTCCTGATGGATACATATATCTTGTCATAGCAACAATCCAGGCTGGGTCCTGTTCTTCTTCCCAAGCATAACGTGACTGTGATGATTTCACCAGAGACATGTGCAGAACGGCCAAGTATTGTACTACAATGTGTCAGTGGCTTCTTCATTTGCATAGGAATGAGCAGAGACAAACCACATCGGGTGGGGGGTGAAAAATTCTCCTGGAGAGAAACTTCTCTGAGCTATTATTCCTAGATTACAAAGTGCAGTCATTACTCCACCAGCTTGAATGCTATTAACAGAACAATGCCTCTTAATAACAGCTAAGTGTAACTAATATTGTGTTGAAATGGTGAGTGAGGGAGAACTGTGTTTATACCCCTTAGAGTTGCTCAGCAAAGTCAGCAAGGACAAGATGCTGAGCCTTGCACACAGCTGCAGGAAGTCTGCTGTCTCGCCTTGTTTGTAGCATGGGCACTGCTACAAACAGTGGAGTTCTGCTGGTGGTTTGTACAGGCAAAATAGTTCTCATCGTGATAAGAAGGACACAGAGATGTTGGAGTGAGTCCAGAGGAAGGCCACGAAGATGAGGCAAAGGCTGGAGCACCTCTGCTGTGAGGATAGACTGAGGGAGCTGGGGGTGTTCAGCCTGGAAAAGAGAAGACACCAGGGGGATCTTGGAGCTGCCTTCCAATAGCTGAAGGGATCCTACAGGAAGGCTGCAGAGGGACTTTTTATGAGGGTGTCTAGAGACAGGACAAGGGGGAATGGTTTGAAGCTGAGGGAGAGCAGGGTTAGACTGGGACTGAGGAAGAAGTTCTTCAGTGGGAGGGTGGTGAGACTCTGGAACAGGCTGCTCAGGAAGAGTGTGGCTGCCTCCTCCCTTGGGATGTTGAAGGCCAGGTTGGGTGAGGCCTTGAGCAGCTGAGTCTAGTTGAGAGGTGTCCCTGCCCATGGTGGGGAGGTTGGAGGAGATGATCTCTGAGGTCCCTTCCAAGCTGAGCCATTCTATGATTCTGTGATCTGTGTGATCACTGAAGTTACAGCAATGGGTTGTAAACAAAGCTGCCTCAGCACCTGCAAGGGTTAACACCATGGTTGTTTGTGCACCATCAGAGGAGAGAAAATATTAAAGAATAGAGCAGGGAAGCTGGTGTGTGGAAGTAGAACCCATACCTGGTATGTGGCAGGTGAGCCTTGCAGAGGGGTGGTGGAGCATGGCTGTGGTTCTGTGACTGCTTTTGCAGCTCAGTTGCAGGCCAGGGATGTTTCTCACACGGTGCTGCTGTGTGTCTCAACATGTGCATCACGTTACAGGAGCTGCAACAGGGAGGTCTTGATGTTGCTATTGGAAACTTCATATTTTACATTCCCTAGGCTTGGATCCTTCAGCCAACTGTCAGTGTTAGATCTCACGTAGTTATCTCGGAGCCTCAAACCCTTTGCTGTGCCAATCCTCACAGGGCCCCAGTGAAGGGGGGATGTACAGCCTGCCTGAGCTGGAGAGAGAAGCAGCTTCCTGAGCCTTTTCTTTCCTTGCTTTCCCTCACACCCCCTCCTTCGCTTACACCAGCACTTGAGAAATTCTCTTGTTATTCTGCTGCAGGCTGCTCCACAGCCAGCCAGCTGCATTTGCTGGGGAGAGAGGCACTGCTGAGAGGAGCTGCATTCACTGCACCTTCCCTTCAGCAGAATCCTTCTGTCCCCCCCTGCATCCCAAGAGCTTGATGGCAAGAGCTGGGGATGGGGGCAGTTCTCTTCCCACTGCCTTCCATCTGAAAACCTTACAGTTCTTCACTCCGTAATGAAGAGCACAGAGGTGGTGAATAAAATACCAGTACCAAGTGAGGAATGTACTTTAGGGGTGTTTATCCTGAGAGGAGTATGAGACAGCTCAGGAACAGACCACAGGAACTGCTCCAGGTAAATTTGCTCATTGCTTTATTTCATCTCATTTGTCATGGTGATACTATCTGTGTCATGCTTGATGCCTCAGTGAGATGACTTCATTCCTTGTGTTGTTCCACCACTGGCTTTGCAGCGCAGTTCTTTCCTTTCCTAACATCAGTGTGCGATTGAAACACAGGGTTGGGAGTACCTCTCACGTCAGCAAGCACCCCCAAAAAAAAAAAAAAAGAGTAAGTTTCAGCTTTTTTAAACTTGTGAGAAATGTTCTCTCTGCACAATATGTACCTGGACGAACTCCGGGAAGTTTTGTTTTCCCTAGAGACGTTTTGTTTTATCTTTGTGTCTGTAATGACTTTAAAAGAGGTTTTAAAATAGCTTCATCCCAAAATGCAGGCCACAAAAAAAAAAAAAAACCCAAAATTGGGCAATGGGGAGATTTAGATAAAATAGTTTTACTTCTTACGTTTGTGGGTAAAGATGAGTGTTTGCTCAGTATTTACAGGCATGAGCAGTGCAGCTCTGTCTGCATAAGGAAGTGGACACTAGCAGAGCAGTAGTTTCCTTGGGCAGCCAGGTCTGCTGCAGAGTAAACCACTGATGGATGAAGTGATCTGCTTTGGTGATCCATAGTGTTCTCTGCAAATGAGGCAGGACATTTCCTTCAGCATTGCATGTGGTGGTTTGTTTTTTGTTGGGTTTTTTTGGTTGGTTGGTTTTTTGTCTTGGCGCTGTTTTGACACAGATTCTGTCATACTCCTATAGACCTGTTCTCTCTTCGTGCTTTTTAAAGTGTATTCCAGGGGAGCAGCATTAACATTAAACACTGTTTGCTGCTGCTGCAGTCACAACAGCAGGTTTGCAAGCGTCATCCTGAAGCCTTGCCAGATGCATCACAGAACCTGTGTTGTGACGGCAGAGCAGGGATTTGTCATCCCACTGATGGAGGGGGAATCACAACTTCTGAAGTGAGCAGGAGCTGAAATGTTATTGCGTCCACTTTTGGGCCCCGAAATTCAAGAGAGATGTTGAGTTGCTGGAACGTGTCCAGAGAAGGGCAGCAAAGCTGGGGAGGGGTCTGGAGCACAGCTCTGTGAGGAGAGGCTGAGGGAGCTGGGGGTGTTTAGCCTGGAGAAGAGGAGGCTCAGGGGTGACCTCATTGCTGTCTACAACTACCTGAAGGGAGGCTGTAGCCAGGAGGGGGTTGGTCTCCTCTCCCAGACAACCAGCAGCAGAACAAGAGGACACAGTCTCAAGCTGTGCAGAGGGAAGTTTAGTCTTGATCTTAGAAAGAAGTTCTTCACAGCAAGAGAGACTAGCCCTTGGAATGTGCTGCCCAGGGAGGTGGTGGGGTCAGCATCCCTGGAAGTGTTTAAGAAAAGCCTGGATGAGGCACTTAGTGCCATGGTCTGGTTGATGAGATAGGGTTGGGTGATCAGTTGGACTTGATGATCTTGGAGGTCTCTTCCAACCTGGTTCATTCTGTGATACACTGCATGTATTTCACCATAGGTAATGGGCGGGTCATTCTCTTTGCTGTGTTCTGTCTTGCCAGCCACAGCAGCTTCAAAATCTTGGCTATTTATTCTTCTTGTAGGATGGACAGCAAAAAAAAAAAAAACAAAAACCAAAAACAAAGCAACAAAAGGAGTTAGGCATATTCAAGGAGCTGAGTGCTTTGGGTCACTGTGAAATATATTCCTGGTCTTCTATAAACACTTCATGGATGCAATGCCTCTCTCACAAATGTAATAACAGAATAGGAGGGGTTGGAAGGGACATCCAGAGATCATTCAGTCCAAACTCCCTGGGCAATCAATTACAAGTGGTACAGGGCATGCCAGTAGAGACTGTACCCTCAGCTGGTTGTTGCTGCTGGGTTGTTCCCCTCTCTGGTACTTGTGCTGTGGAGGTGATCTGTCCCCATCAGGCTCTCTCTGTGCCGCTCATGAAAACCAGGGCTGTGTGGGTTAATAACTGGTAGTTATTTGCAATTCTGGAGGCAACAGACAGCACAGCTAGAAAAAGCTGCCAAGATCTTCTTGTATTAAAGAGATCCTATGCCTGGGATCCCAGTTTTTATAACAAGAAACTGTGGAGTTTCTCCCTTTGAATATCCAGTCTGGGAGAACAATTCTGACATGACTTCCTCCTTTGACAAGAGGATGATGAAACATTTCTCCCTTCCCTGCTAATGCTTCAGTGCTTAGAAGGAAAACAAATACATGAGCTGAGCAGCATAAGAGGAAGGCTGAGGAAAGAGACCAAGAAACCAGTCATAGCTTTGTATGGATACCCAGGGTAGCAGCAGAGGGACTTCCTGAAGGGACATAAGCTCTGCTTGTTTGTTCTCTGAATTTTTGGGAGCCATAGGAAGAAGTGTTGGAGTTTGGTACAAGCAGCCAGCCAGCGAGTCCTGCCTCACCACCCTCCCCAAATTTTAGTTAAGTGATACTGAACACACCCACCAGAATATTGCTCTCACTGTCCTGGCTCTACACCTTCCATAGATGGTTTGGTGTTCAGTCTCTCTCTCAAGCAAGAGACTAAACAGAAGGATGCAGAGGGAGGTACAGCTAAAAATGTCTTAGTGGCACTTTTAGAAGCAGCTCTGCAGGTGCAGGGTAACACAAGCAGCAGATGCCAGCGTTTTTAACTGCACACATGGACTCCTTTCTGAATGTTGGAGTTGTCAGGAGAATGTTAGATGCAGTAAAGAACAAAAAGGGTTGTACAGTGCTGGAGCATAATAGCACAGAATCACAGAATGGTAGGGGTTGGAAGGGACCTCCAGAGATCATCCAGTCCAACCCCCCTGCCAAAGCAAGATCACCTAGGGCAGGTCACACAGGAACCCATCCAGGTAGGTTTTGAAAGTCTCCAGAGAAGGAGACTCCACAAGCTGTCTGCCCTGCTCCAGGTCTCCAGCACCCTCAGAGCAAAGAAGTTTCCTCATGTTGAGGTGGAACCTCCTGTGTTCAGCTTATACCCTTTGTCCTTGTCCCATCACTGAGCACCACCAAACAGAGCCTGGCCCCTTCATCCTGACACCCACCCCTCAGATATTGATAGACATTGATCAGATCCCTCTCAGCCTTCTCTTCTTCAGACTAAACAACCCCAGGGCTCTCAGTCTCTCTTCATAGGAGAGATGCTCATGTCCCTTCATCATCCTCGTAGCTCCCCATTGGACTCTGTTTCACAGTGTGAAGAGTTCATTATGAATGCCCAGTCAAAAGCAGGAGGTTAAGGGTTGAACTCAACGATCTTTAAAGTCTCTTCCAACCAAAATGACTCTGTGATTTCACTCATTTTGTTGGTTACTGCTAGGATGAGCTTGATGACACCCAGACATACACCCAGTGTGTCTGACATTCCTATTAATGCCCCTACTTTGCACTCTTGCTGCCCATGATCAAACTCCCACCACATTCCCAAGTGCAAGTGTTTGATATTTGCACTGTGAAGTTCCTGCTTGAGGGCTGCACTCCTGCTGTAACATGTGGCTGGGTAAGTGAAAAGGTAAAAATACTTAATTAAGGGTGATGTGAAAATGGATTTTCACTTTGCAGTCTCAATGACCCTGCTAACATTTCTGTCCCTTTGGCAGAATAACTGAGCTGCATAATTTTAGGCACTATGTTTCTAGCCATTCTAAGCCCTCTGAAAGAACATTCCTTTGGTAAATCGAGGGATTTGGATTTTGTTTGTTCATGTTTGCCAAGCAGGAAATAAGAATGAGCTGCTAATTTCCTTTGGACACTGAGAAAAATGAATGAATGATTTTTATCACAAGCGAAGCTCAGAAGTCTTTGTTGCTTATAGAAGGCTGCTGAGCAGCAAACAAGCACCACACAATGATATTGCCTCAGTGGCCAGTATTAAGAAAAATAAGAATCCCTTACAACAAAAAATGTCAAATTCATTCCATCACCAAGGCAGAACTAACAAAAAAAAAATCTGGGCAAAATATAATCCAAATTGTGATCAGCCTTCAATTTTCCCAGGCTTCTCTGACCATGAAATGGATGGGAAGCACCAGCAGTTCTGCCCAAGGAAAAATTCTCACTTCCCACTTAGAAAGATTTGTGGCTGTTTGGGGTTAGGTGTTTAATTAAAGAACCCAGCTAGATGAAAATCCCAGTGAAAAGCAAGCAATAAATTAGAAGTGGAATTTGTCCAAAGGAAAGCTGATTTGAAGGTTGTTTCTATCTCTCCTCTGTCAGTAGAAGCTTTCCCATAGGTTTGCTCATTATTAATGCCTTATAGGCATTTCAGCTCAGAACAGGAGCTCATCATCCTATAAAGGTGAGTATGGTCTGATGCACGACTCTGAAAGCCTCTGGGATGTGCTTTGTGGATTCACAGTCTTCTTTTCTTGAGCCTGAGAACCACTATCCTAGTGTTGAGAATCAGAGAATCATGGAACGGTTTGGGCTAGAAGGGATTAAGGATCATCTAGTTCCACTTCCACTGCTATGGGCAGGGACACCTACTAGAGCAGCTCTCTTGGGGCCCCATCCAACCTGACTTGGAACACTTCAGGGGTTGGAGCCTCCCCTGCCTTCTCTGGGCAAGCTGTTCCAATGCCTCAACACCTTCATGGTGAAAAATTCCTTCCTAATGTCTAATCTAAATCTAGGTGCTTCTGGTTTGAAGCTGTTACCACTTATCCTATCACTACAGGCCTTTGGGACAAGTCCTTCTGCAGCTGTCCTGCAGGTCTCATTCAAATACTGGAAGGCTGCTCTAAGGTCTCCCCAGAGCCTTCTCTTCTCCCGGTTGAACAGCCCCAACTCTCTCAGCCTATCTTCATAGGAGAAGTGCTCAAGCCCTCTGACCATCTTTGTGGCCTCTTCTGGTCCCATTCTAACAATCCCATGGCCTTCTTGTGTTGGAGGCTCCAGAGCTGGACACACTATTCCAGGTGGGGTCTCAAGAAAGCAGAGCAGAGAGGCAGGACCCTTCTCCCTTGACCTGCTGGCCACATTTCTTTTGATGCAGCCCAGGATATGGTTGGCTTTGGGGGCTGCAAGCTCACATTGCCAGCTCATGTTGAGCTTCTCATCAACCAGCACTCCCAAGTCCTTCTCCTTAGGACTACTTCTGTTCCAGCCTGTATTTGTGCTTGGGACTGCCCTGACCCAGGTGCAGGGTCTTGCACTTGGCTTTGTTGGAACTTCATGAGGTTGCCACTGGCCCACCTTATAAGCTTGTCAAGGTCCCCTCTGGGTGACATTCCTTCCCTCCAGCATATTGACCACCCCACACACCTTGAGGTTGTCAGCAAACTTTTTGAGGGTGCCTCAGTCCCACTGTCCATGTTGCCAGCTAAGATGTTAGGCAGCACCAGTCCCAGTACTGACCCCTGAGGAACACCACTTGTCACTTGTCTCCACTTAGACATCAAGCCATTGACAGTCACTCTCCTGAGTGCGGTCATCAAGCCAGTTCCTCATCCACTGAGTGGTGCATCCACCAACTCCCTGTCTTTTCAATATGGAGATCATAATGTCATGGGGGACAGTGTCAAAGCCTTTGCTCAGGTCCCCAGGTGGATAGCATCAGTTGCTCTTCCCTTCTCCATCAGCACTGTTGCACCACCATAGAAGGCAAACAGGTTTGTCCTAGGTGGAACCATGGTGGCTGCCACTAATCACTTCCTAGTTTTTCATGTGCCTTAGCAGAGTTTCCAGGAGGATCTGCTCCATGATCTTGGCTGGCCTGTAGTTCTCCAGGTCTTCCTTTTTTCCTTTTTTGAAAATGAGAGTTACCTTTCCTCTTTTCCGGTCAGTGGGAACCCCACTAGAATGCAATGGAGAAGTCGTTTAGCAACTTCAGGACCCATGGATGGATCTTGTCAGCCCCCATGGACTTGTGCACCTTCACTTAGAGTTGGTGGGGTTTGATTTTCCCAGTTCCTGCTTTTACCTTCTGTAACTTGGGTGATAGGGTTAGAGCCCTTGCTGGTGAAGACTGAGGCAAAAAAAATCACTGAGTCCTTCAGCCTTCTCCTTACCCTGTGTGCTGGGCTTCCCTGTTTTCTTCTGGAGAGGACAGTCCCCTGTTCCATGTGTTGGTGTTCTGTGATTTCCTGTAGTGTTGTCAGCATGGTGTGATCACTTCAGTGCTTTCCCTTGGTGATAGCTCGGGAGAACGTTGAGGCTTAGGTGCTTTTGTGGGATGGGGGTTTTGTGGTAATGCTTTGCTAGAGGAATCAACTGCAAAAATGTCTTCAGCTACAGCTTCCAGTTTTGCTGGATGCTTGTGCAGGCAGATGAAGGGTCAGTAGCTGCCAGAAGTGATTTTTGTCTGTGAAGCAGTTGATGAGGACGTTTGCTTTCTGGAAGCACAGGTTATTATCCTTTAAATAGGCCTGAAAAGAAATCTTTCTGAAGAGGCACAGAAGTGATTAAACATGAGGCAGGAAGGAAATGAGAAGTGAAGCAAACAGAGCTTAAAGCTGGTCCTGCACGTTTGCATCAGGAGCCTTGCTTTAGGTACACTCGAGGTGCATGAAGTGCTCCTGAACAGACACTTGCAGTGTTCTGCAGGGCTCTTACAAAGTCATCCAGCAGGAATCCTAACCTGCTGGGCAGCACTTGAGAATTCAGGAGAGCTGTTTGTAACTTACCAACACGCCTAGGAGATATTGATTGTCTTTAAAGCATAGAATCCTGCAATTGTTTTGGTTGGAAGAAACCTCGAAGATCATCAAGTCCAATCAGTAACCCAGCACTGCCAAGTCTACCACTAAGCCATGTCCCTCAGCACCACATCTGCACAGCTTTTAAATAGCTCCAGGGATGGTCACTCCACCACTTCCCTGGGCAGCCTGTTCCAGAGCTTGACAACCCTTTTGGTGAAGAAATTTTTCCTAATGTCCAACCCAAACCTCCCCTGTTGCAACTTGAGGCCATTTCCTCTTGTCTTATCACTTGTTACTTAGGAGAAGAGACTGACTCTCACCTCATTGCTCCTCACCTCACTGCAACCTCCCTTCAGGTAGTTGCAGAGAGTGAGAAGGTCTCCCCTGAACTTCTTTTTGTCCAGGCTAAGCAACACAGCTCAGTCACTCCTCACAAGAATTGTTCTCTAGATCCTTCACCAGCTTAATTGCTTTATGGACATGCTCCAGAACCATAATGTCTTGTAGTGAGTGTCCCAAAACTGCACACAGTGTTAGAGGTGCAGCCTCACCAGTACTGAGTACAGGGTAACAGTCACTTCCCTGGTCTTGTTGGACAGTCTGTTTCTGATCCAAGCCAGGATCCTCTTGGCCTACCTGAGCACCCTGCTGGCTCATGTTCAGCTGGCTATCAACCAACAACCCCAGGTCCTTCTCTGCTGGGCAGCCTTCCAGAAACTCTGTCCCAAGCCTGGAGCAGTCATGGGGTTGTTGTGACTCAAGGGCAGGACCTGACACTTGGCCTTGTTGAAGCTCATACGTGCGTGGGAGCTGGTTAAGGTATTTCTGCTGCTCTCCAGCCCCATTTCCAGGGTTTCACATTCTTCAGAAACTGCAGAGTCAATGATCCTGCTTGATCCACATTCATAGTACCTTCACAGCTCAACCAGACAGAGCTCAGGCACATTCTGCAGGGAGAAAGCTGAGGCTGAGGTTTCGGTGCTGCTGATCACGTTAGCTGCGAAAGCAAATCACAAGATACAAGGAGAAGTGGGAATGAATGCAGCTTCTGTTCTTGATATCTGTGTGGCCTCTGGATCACAGGATTTCATAACCTTGTATGTAATTAGTGGAAGAAGAAAGAAGTGCTGCTGGTGGTGGTGTAATTAAGAGAAGGCAAGGTCTAGAAGCTGAGTCAGCCTGTAGCTGGTTGCTGTTCTTTTGCAGGGTCAGATGTTGCTGGTTTTGATACAATGTCAGGGATGGACACAAAGATTTGCAGTTTATAACCAGTATGATTCTGTCATTAGGCAGAGACTGAGTTATTTTTAACTTCCTCACAATAATTCTTTTAATGAGCTTGGCATACTTGTTGCCTTTTCAGTATCATTCAAGCTGCTGTTGTGTAGCTTTTGCCCTACTGTGATAATTCCTTAAGGAAAAGTAGCTTCTCCTTTGGGGAAGACTGGCTTAGAAAACTGATGGGTCATCTGTTTAGGCTCATGAAACCCCAAAATAGGCACAAAGATTTAATCAGAAACGATCCCTATCAAAATCTCAGCTGAGAAGGACATTTTGGTAAATAGGCTTTTGGATCTTAGCTTTCCTTTTTGTTATCTGGAGCACAGTGAAGAGATCATAGAATTGTTAAGGTTGGAAGGGACCTCAAAGATCATCCAGTTCCAACCCCTCTGCCTTGGGCAGGGACACCTCACACTAGAGCAGGTTGCTCAGAGCCACAATGAAAAAGAAAATGTTACAGCTCTTCATTAAATAGGCTTTTAGCAATGACCAAGAGAGCCCTAATGGGTAAAAGTGCTCAGGAACTTTAGCAGAGACATCACCTTCTCAGGGAAAGGTGAAGACATTCATTTAATATTGTCTCAGGCTAGAAAATGCTAAACCCACCAATATTTTACCAGTGCCACACAGAGGTCATTGGAATCCTTGCATTCCAAGCATTGTTCTTCCTGAACCTGTCCCACAGAGGAGTTTGTGCAGAGTAGTCTAGGAGAATGTGGACACCTGAACTCCTCCCTTCCTTCCTGACTTCAGTGGAAGGTTGAGGTCAGTGAACATAGCAGCACCCATTTCTGAAGAGCTTTGTATCCAGAGCCACGTGCTTGATGCATGCCAGTGAGGAATGATGCTGCTGCTTCATAGGGCTTCTTCTCTTCCATGTTGGAATGCTCTAGTGAGGCCCCACATGAATACTGCATCCAGTTCTAGGCTCCCCAGTTCAAGAGGGACCAGGGATCTACTGGAGAGGGTCCACTGGAGAGCTACCAGGATGCTGAAGGGACTGGAGCACTGCCTGATGAGGAGAGGCTGAGAGCCCTGAGGCTGGTTAGTCTGGAGTCCTAGGAGAAGACTGAGAGGGGATCTAATAAATGCCTATAAATATCTGAGGGCTGGGTGTCAGGAAGGAAGGGACAGCCCCTGCTCACTTGTGCCCTGTGACAGGACAAGGGGCAATGGATGGAAACTACAGCACTGGAGGTTCTACCTCAACATGAGGAGGAACTTGTTCACTGTGAGGCTCCCAGAGCACTGGAACAGGCTGCCCAGAGAGGTTGTGGAGTCTCCTGCTCTGGAGACTTTCCAGACCCTGGATGCATTCCTGTGTGACCTGTGCTGGATTCTCTGGTCCTGCTCTGGCAGGGGGGTTGGACTCGATGATCTTCTGAGGTCCCTTCCAATCCCTAAGATCCTGTGAGCCTGGGAATTGGTAGTGTTGCCTCTCTGCTCACCTGGGTTGTCTTTTAGTCTGAGCTCTTCATCATTGTTTCCCTGTAGCTTGTCACCCACTGTGTTTATCACTTGACTGAAGTCCTTATGAGTTTGAAGGAACTTGGTTTCACCAGGCATGAGAACTGAAAGGGAAGTGGACCAACAGCTGACGTGTATTGAAATCCTGAGGGTCTGTGATGACTCTGCTCCTTTGATACATCAAGTGAGTCACCATTGCTGCCCCCCACACAAGAGATTTTAGCTACCACTGAAACACTCCTCTCTGTGCTTAACAATCTTTCATCCCACCTGTAAAACGGATATGAGATTTGGACACTTGCACAGCAGGCTTCTGGAGGTCAAAACAGAATGACAGAATGATTTGGATTGGGAGGGACCTCCAAAGGTCATCCAAAGTCCAACCCCCCTGCAGTCAGCAGGGACATCCTCCACTAGATCAGGTTGCTCAGAGCCTTGTCCAACCTGGTCTTGAACATCTCCAGGGATGGGGCCTCAACTAAATGTGCTGCAAAGGCCTCAGTATTAGTGTTCTCCTAGCATAAAGACTGAGGGATATTCTGGGATGTCAGAAAGCCCCTAAATCTTCATGATGGAGCCTAGAACTTCATCCTGTTTAGCTATTCCTAGGAGGAATAATAGCTTGTGCAGGTACCTTGGGGTCTGTGCAAAGCACTGGCCTAGCTTTCAGCTGATGTTCATGCCAGCCCACATCTGGCCAGCATTGCCTAGTGTCAGGTGATGTGTGTGGCATTGAGGAGCCCTGCTTCCAGGCAGTCTCAGTCATGCAGAAAACTTCTCTCCTCCTCCAGGGGAATAAGCAGCACTGCTAGAAGAATGAGCCCCATCTGAAAAGCCTTTAGCAATCAGTTTGTTTCCATTTCTCCAGGGGAAAAAGCAGGGGGGGGGGAACCCCCAACAAACTCAACTGAGTCTGATTCTCTCTCTTCCCCAGCTGTCTCATGTCAGTTTTGATCTCTGGCTCAGCCTACCTTTGGAAGCATTCTGTGAATGGTCCTGCAGGCAGGCAGATAGGAATTGTGCCTTGTCAGTGGGGCTCAGCTCATTTGCTTCTCACGTCACCAGGGAATCAGCACCACTGTCTGTGCTGTGCTCATCCCTGCCATTCACTGCTTCTTCTGAGTCATTTGATACTGACCATGTCTGACTCATTTGGGGTGGAATTGCTGCTCTGCCCCTTGCTTTGCCTGTTACGACAGCAGAGCTGGTGAATGACTTGGCCAGGTTCCTGCAGAGAGCACACAGTGTTTGTGAGCCAGAGAGTCACAGGCAGGTTGAAGCATCTCTGCTGCTTCCCTCTCTCAGCACCTCTGGGATGCTGTTCTCAGCAAATGTTCTGAGATGGACAGAGGAGTAATAGAAGCATAGAATGGCTCAGGTTGGAAGCGACCTCAGGGATCATCTACTCCAACCTCCCCACCATGGGCAGGGACACCTCTCAACTGGATTCAGCTGCTCAAGGCCTCATCCAGCCTGGCCTTCAAACACCCTCAGGGAAGAGCCAATTCCAGAGTCTTACCACCCTACTGCTGAAGAACTTCTTCCTAAGATCCAGTCAAACCTCTGCTCTCCCTCAGCTTCAAACCATTCCCCCTTGTCCTATTGCTTGACACCCTTATCAAAAGTCCCTCTGCAGCCTTCATGTAGGATCCCTTCAGCTATTGGAAGGTAGCTCTAAGGTCTACCTGGAGTCTTCTCCAGGCTGAATACCCCCAGCTCCCTCAGCCTATCCTCATAGCAGAGGTGCTCCAGCCCTTGGATCAACTTTGTGGCCTCCTCTGGACTCACTCCAACAGCTCTGTGTCCTTCTTATGCTGGGGACACCAGAACTGGAGTCAGTATTGGAGGTGGGGCCTCAGCAGAGCAGAGTGAAGGGGAAGAATAGATGGAAGGAATGTCAATTTCCTGTGGTGCTGCAGCAGTTGGTGATGCTTTGTCCTGCTTGGTGCAGAAGTGTGGATGTGAGCAATGTCTCTATAGCCCTTTCAGCTTTGTGACCACACATCAGCAGCCTCAGAAGGAGTGTGCTTGTACCTGTCAGTGCACAAGTCAAGGGAGTGCGATGAGATTGTGCCTGCCAAGGTGGGTTCCCCACAGGTGCTGATGTTGCTCAGGTTTAGTGCTTGTAAAAGAGGAAAGGAGCAAAAAAGCAGCAAAAGGCAAGCCTGAGACTAAATAGAAGTGACACACCTGAGACCCACAGAGAACACACATCACTTCTGTACAAGGCAGCCTCATTTGGAACAGGAGAATCATCATCAAACACCAGTGCTGATGTCACCTGTCTTGTTCATGACTTGCAAAGCAGTGCTGCTGTTAGTGAAGACTTTGCAAAGGGCTGTTTGGCATAGTGAGAAGCAGCTGCTGTGCTAAGTGACAAAGATTTCATTAGCTGTTGTTGCCCTGGCAGCTCAGGATAGCTACCACCCACATCCCTGCGTTACCGACATCGCTGTGACGGGCAGGGATAGCCACGCACCTCCATGCCTGCTATCTCTGAGCACTTGCTGCCCCCCAGAATAGATCCCCACACGTTTTATGGAGAAAGTCCCCCTCTGGGACTTCAATTACTGAGAGCCTTTGGAATTTGTTACTTGCTGGTCACCACTTGATGCACTCTTTACCTACACTTGCCTAAAATGTACTTTGTTTCTTCCTATCTGCACTAGAATTTGCTGTGGTTTTTTTCTTGTGTTTCTGGAGATCACCACCAACATTCTGACAGTGGTGGGGGGTTGATTTTCTTGGCCACCCTCAGTTAACTGCCATGACAGCATAGCACATGTCACCAGCATGCTGCTGATTGCCTGACACCTTGAGTGTTTGGTAGAAAAAAACTGAAGTGGATCCTTAAATGAAGAAAATCTTTTGCCATCAGGTGATTTTTACTTTTTTAAAATTTGCTTTCAAGTCGGATAGGTAAGGAGAGTGTCAGTAAATGGGAAGTAAGAGCCAGGCAGGCACAGAAGGATCAGCTGCTGGAGCCAGAGTGGGAGGCAGCATTTAGTTATACTGGGGCTTGCTAGGCTTGGGGGGGTGGTGGGTGAGGTGTTGATGGGAGTTTGGCATGCTGGGTGTAATGCACAGAAATAAGTCTTCAAACAGGCATGTTGTTCTGAAGGAGAGCACCAAACATGAACTGAGCTGGACTGCAAAAAAAATTTAGAACAAGGATGGGGAGGTGATGGAGGAAGAAGTAGAGCACAGGTGAACCCAAACCACTTTTGTCATGCCTCTGACACTGGATTACACTCTGACCACAATACCTGCCCATCAGGGGGACTGTGTTGGTCTCACTGTCAGGAGAGGACTGGGTCCAGATGGAAGAATCATCATAGGATCATAGAATGGTTTGGGTTGGAAGGGACCTTTAAGGTTCATCTAGTCCAACCCCCCTGCAGTAAGCAGGGGCATCTTCAAGTAGATGAGGTTGCTTGTGAGCAAGGCCTTTAAGGAACTCCTAAGAGATGCAGAAAGTAATGGAGATCTCTCGAGTCAAACTTGTGGATCTTGTTTCTTGTTTGCACAGTCAATTTTCTTTGTTGTCTCCCCTAAAGAGCTAAGGTTTTTAGCTAGTGCCAGAGCTTTTAGAACAGCTGCATAGAGGCAGGCAACATTTGCCAAGCCTTGGGTGGCTGCCAGTGGCACTGGCTGTGTTTTCTCCCTAGGGGAAGGGATGGTTACTGTATTTGCATCTTTCACAGTAGCCCAAGTAATAAATGAGAGGGCAAGAGGAAGTGACCTCGGGTCACACCAGGGGAGGTTTGGGTTGGTATTAGGAGAAAGTTCTTCTCCAAAAGGATTGTCAAGCCCTGGAACAGAATGCCCAAGGAAGTGGTGGAGTCACCATCCCTGGAGGGATTGAAAAGCTGTGTAGATGTGGTGCTGAGGGACGTGGTTTAGTGACTTGGCAGTGCTGGGTTAACTGTTGGACTTGATGATTTTTAAGGTCTTTTCCAACCTACATGACACAAATACATCACAGCAGCTCATGATGACACTGACAGATAGTGAAAATGTACATCTTGGGTTGTTCTTAATCTTTTAGAGCAGGGATCCACAGCAAGCAAAACCAAGAGGGGTGGGTGTCAGGATGAAGGTGCCAGGCTCTTTTTGGTGGTGCCCAGTGACAGGACAAGGAACAACAGCTACAAGCTGGAGCACAGGAGGTTCCACCTCAAAATGAGGAGACACTTCTGTATGGTGAGGGTAACAGAGCCCTGGAGCAGGCTGCCCAGAGAGGTTGTGGAGTCTCCTCTGGAGACTTTCAAAACCCACCTGGATGTGCTCCTGTGTGACCTGCCCTGGGTGATCCTGCTCTGGCAGGGGCATTGGACTGGATGATCTCTGGAGGTCCTTTCCAACCCCTATCATTCTGTGATCCTGTGATCATAGAATCATAGAATCAAGAAGGTTGGAAGAGACCTCAAAGATCATCGAGTCCAACCTGTCACCCTAAACCTCATGACTACCTAAACCATGGCACCAAGTGCCACGTCCAATCCCCTCTTGAACACCTCCAGGGATGGTGACTCCACCACCTCCCTGGGCAGCCCAATTCCCCATATTTACACCTCCAATGCTACCTTGTGCCCCCACCTTCTCCCCACCACAAGACCACAGTTCTCACTACATTTGTAACTCATGAGGCTGGCAGGCTCAGTGAGAGCTGCTGCTGGATGTGAGTCTAGACCTTAATGGCCAGAATGGGCAGCCTGGATCATCTGATCACAGCCTAGTCACCAGCCAGCCAGCTTCTTGGACAAGCCAAAACTGGTCCAAGGGATGCAGCTGCTGTGCCAGTCCATGTGCTCACCTGCACTTGGCTACCACATGCTGTAAGAGAACTATGAGGGTGAAGGGAAAAGTCAGAAGAAAAGAGAGGAGCTCTGCAAAAGAATAGTTTTATAGCTTCTTTAACTCTGAAGATTTGTGAGTGCTCTGTATCTAAGCCTGTTGTGATGGTGGAAATGTGAGTGTGTTTATATAAACATCACACCCCCTGGGAACTCTGTCTTTCTGCAAGAGACACCATTGACTTAGCAGCCAGACATTGGTGGCTAACTCTCCAGAGTTAGTGTTTGGGAATCAAATGTCATCTCTCACCAGGCATCTACAATATTTTCAAAATGCAAATTAAAGAGCATAATTAAACTTCTTATTACTTGTCCACTCTCTGTGGTTTTTAACGTGCTCATCAGTGCCATAGGAGTGCTCTTGCAGCTCTTGGTGACATTTTAATGGCAGCTCTCACCAAAACCATTGCAAGTTTCTAGCTCCTTCTCCTTTTCTCCTAAGATATCTTTGTTTTTGTTGAGAGAGAAAGGCTGGGGGATGATGAGATTGAGAGCAGCCCTGCTGGAAAGGACTTGGGGGTGCTGGTGCATGAGCCAACAGTGTAAGCATGCAGCCCAGAAGGCATAAAAATCAGCATGGCCAGAGATGGAAAGAGGGGATTCTGCCCCTCTGCTCTGCTCTGGTGAGACCTCACCTGGAGTACTGCAGCCAGCTCTGGAGCCCTCAACACAGGAAGGACATGGAGCTGATGGAGAGGGTCCAGAGGAGGGTCACAAAGATAATCCAGGGGGCTGGAGCACCTCTGCTATGAGGACAGGCTGAGGGAGCTGGGGGTGTTCAGCCTGGAGAAGAGAAGGCTCCAGGGAGACCTAATGGCAGCCTGCCAGGACCTGAAGGGGGCTACAAGAAGGCTGCAGAGGGACTGTTTGCAAAGGCCTGCAGGGACAGGATGAGGGCAATGGTTTGGAATGAGAGAAGAGCAGATTGAGATTGGGTGTTAGGAATAAGTTCTGTACCATGAGGGTGGTGGAACACAGGAGCAGGTTGCCCAGGGAGGTGGTTGAGACTCCATTCCTGGAGATTCAAGGTTAGGCTTGACAAGGCTCTGAGCAACCTAATCTAGTGGAGGATGTCCCTGCTGACTGCAGGGGAGTTGGGGTGAATCCCCTTTGGAGGTCCCCAAACCATTCTATGATAAAAAGTTGCTGCAGCAGAGAGGAGTGTCTTGGGACTGAATTATTTTAAGAGACCCATGTTACCACTATTAAATTGTACCATGAGGTGTAAGAGATAGTAAAGAGGGGGAAAAAAAAAAAAGTGTTCCTTGCCACACCTGGTTTAACCTGCCAGACTGGACATTGGAGCCTGCCCAGGAAATCACAAGTTATATTTACAGAGGGAAGGCACCAAGTATTTACCCAGCCAGGGTCAAACATGAAATGAAGCTGCTGGTTTTGAAGCTGTGTTCAGCTGTATTATCAAAAATAATAATGAGAGAGCATGTGTCCCGATCTAGTAACTGGCACTAGGCATTCAAGTTGTTTTTAATTTCTCTTTTCTTCTTACTTTATTCCCAAATTGCTAATTAGAGACAACAAATTGGCTGTAGAATACAAGGCAACACCCTGCAGCCTGCCAAAAGGAGTGGCTGGCACCCGTGCAAATTGGGTGATGATATGTTTGAAGCCTTCATGTTGGAAAAAGCTTTCAATATTCTCTTTATCTTCCCTGGCCTCCCACTAAAGTGACTCAATTGTCGAGGCAACAGCATATCCCTCCTTTGCTATCAGTGGAGGCCACAGAAATGATCAGAGCAGTGGAACGCCTCTGCTTTGAGGACAGCCTGGGAGAGTTTTAAGTGCTGAAAGGCCACAATAAGGTCTCCCAGAGCCTTCTCTTCTCCAGGCTGAACAACCCAGCAGATTGAGAGAGGTTCTCCTCCCCCTCTACTCTGCCCAGGTGAGGCCACACCTAGAATATTGTGTCCAGTTTTGGGCTCCCCAGTTCAAGAGGGACAGGGATGTCCTCAAGAGAGTCCAACGGAGGGCTACAAGGATGATTGAGGGACTGGAGCACTGCCCTGTGAGGAGAGGCTGAGAGCCCTTGGGCTGGTTAGTCTGGAGAAGACTGAGAGGGGATTTAATAAATGACTATAAATATCTGAGGGCTGGGGGTCAAGAGGGAGGGGACAGACTCTGCTCACTTGCACCCTGGGATAGGACAAGGGGTAATGGATAGAAACTCCAGCACAGGAGGTTCCACCTCAACATGAGGAGGAACTTCTTCACTGCGAGGGTCACAGAGCACTGGAACAGGCTGCCCGGAGAGGTTGTGGAGTCTCCTTCTCTGGAGACTTTCAAGCCCCATCTGGATGTGTTCCTGTGTGCCCTGTGCTGGATTCTATGGTTCTGCTCTGGCAGGGGGGTTGGACTCGAAGCTCTCCGGCGGTCTCTTCCAACCCCTAACATCCTGTGAGCCTGTGAATCCCAACTCTCTCAGCCTTTCCCCATAGCAGAGATCTTCCAGCCCTCTGATGATTTTTGTTGCCTCCTCTGGACCAGGTTCACGTTGCTGACATGTTGGCCACAAAACCTGCCCTGTCTTACTCCTCTGACAGCTCCCTGAGCAGCATAGCTGCTGCAGCAGGAGCAGAGCTAAACAGGCTTAATGCAGATGATCACTGTTTAAGATTTGCATCTGGCCTGCTGTATCTCAGCCTTTAGAATTCTTGCCATGTGTCTTAACAACACAATTTGCAAAATCCTTGGCTGCAGGCAGTTTCCAAGGCCAGATCTGATGCTTGTCTAGTGGATTTGGGAGAGGATTGCATGTGTTGTCACGCTGCCTTAGTCGACCCTTTGATCTCGCTGGTGGTTCTTCATGCATAAGGATTTGGAGAGTGTTGGTTTCCAGTTCTCTTTGACACAACCATTTAATCTCAAGTACTTAATTTGAACAAAGTGCTGATACGAAGGCAAGTGTTTAATGCCTCAAAAGGGGAGAGAGGGCAACTTAAGAACTTAAGTCAAAAAACCCCAGACTTTAGAGTTTGCCTTTCTCAGCATGCTGGATTGCCAAAGGAACTGGAAGCGAGTCTTTTGGTGCCTCAGTTTTGCACCTGTAAAATGGATTTAAAGGGTACTTGGCCATTACTGGTTGAGATTTTAGTCGTCAGCTTCTTGTCAAAGATCTGCACTGCTTTAGGGTACTGGTGGTAGTGACAGTGAGGTAGTGTTTTAAATAACCGTGATATATGCTACGTACTTAAAGGGCATAAAAGCCATATTAAAATGAAGCATGAAATAGGATATGCATGAAGGAGTTTTATTAGCTGCTTTACCTCCTGTAGAATCATAGAATCCCATGTTGGAAGGGACCTCAAGGATGAAAGGTCCAACTTTTCTTGGGAAAAGCACAATCTACTGTGTGGTCACCACACACAGGGATGCCCCCTGATGCCTCCTGTCACTGCAGTGGGCCCTTCATGGAACTACAATAATGTTTGTATGCAGTGGGTCTACATTAAGTCCTTTTATTCACTGAGTGCCTTAGCAGCACGGTTGGGAAGATGTTAGATACATCTTGGTCTCCTTATTCTTAAAAAATTGCCCCAGTGGGTTTGCCCTGACAAACCAAAAAGCTGAGGTAGTGATACCTTCTGCAGGTAAAGCAGGAAGAGACATCTTGGTCAAGTAACATCCATCCTTTGGCTGCCATCCCAGTTTAATGGGAGCTGCAAGATCCTTGGGATGTGTTTCTTCTGTGGGTGAAGCAGGGGGCTCTTCTCAAATAAGCATTGTAGCTGTGGCTGGGAAGGGTGGTAGTGTTTGCACTCCACTCACCACCAGCAGTTGAAAGCCACACTAAGGAGCTCAGAGATCCTTTGTGCACCATCGTCTCCATGGGCATGACCAGGTAGCTTTGCAGCTCTGCCTGTTCTCACCCCTTCTCTTCATACAGATTCTTCTGGTTCCTTGATTTTTCTTAATTGTTCTTCCTCAGACTTGCTGATGCCACCCATGCACACATCTTATCACACCCTATGAGGATGACCCTTGTCATGCAGAGAGGAGAATAAGCTTGGCCTGGAGAAGGCAGGAGGATTGCACATCTTTGAAGATTTCTCTTTGTTAGAGAAGTGAATCCTCCTCTGGACAGCAGATGAATTTTACCACAGAGCTCTAAGCAGGACTGGTTTGGAGGAGCAGCTGTATTTGTCTGACAGGCTGGCTAATCTGTGCTTGCAGGACTGTTTGGGGTTTATTGTTGTGATCCAAGTATTTACAAAAAAAGAGATTTCAGCTTTTGGTTGGGGTTTTTTGTTGTGTGTGTGTGTTGGGTTTTCCCCTTCTTTTTTCTATTTTTCATTATTCAAATAGCTGAAAATCCATACGAAAAGTACATTTGTGTGTGTGTGCCCAGATGCAGAGCCCCTGTTAGTGAGGCCAGCTGGGATTAAAGTCTCATTTGTATAATTTGTAAAGGCTTTGGAATTTTTCCTACGGTTTTCAGCCATAAGCTGGAATTTAGCTTTTGTCAGACTGCTGGACAGCTTGCACAATAAAGCTTCCAACTAAGAATATTTTGTGGGTAACAGGGAAAGCCTCACCATTTTAAAAGCAGGGACTATGAAGTAAGTTTGAAAAAAACCAAATTATTAAAAAAGAAGAAGAAGAAAAAAAGGCATTCCCTGTATTTTAGAAGCTTAACCAAAGAGAGCTCTAGTCCTAAGGAGCACAAGATACAGAAGGATTGGACCAGTTGACTTTTAAAGGTCCCTTCCAGCCCAAGCCAAAGTATGATTCTAAGGGTTGCTTTCTCCAAAAGCAGCAATAGAATGGTGAGGAGCTTGGGAGGCACCCACAGGATCCTCATTTGCCCACAGCAGCAGGGATTACTGTTGCCCAGCATCACGTACCCTCACCCCGTCCTTATTTGCCCTTGGTCCATGCTGGAAAGAGCTGCTGAGGTGCAGTGGTTGCCTGAGTCAACCTTCAAGGAAAATCTCCTTGCTTGAAGTGCTGGATGAAGATCTGAAGCATGTCTGGGCAGCTAGTGCAGCATCCCTCCATCTCACTCCTCCCACCACAAGTGGGTGGGTGGCAAGGGAATGTGTTCCTTATACCTCCCAGCTAGGAGCCTGCCTGGGATTTGGCTTTGGAGGTGTCATGCTGCTGACCAAAGTGTTTCTTAAGCTGTCCTGGAGCTTGTGGAGCCACACAGCTGCAAATCTCTCTCATTCCGGAGAGCAAAGGCTGTGTGTGTACAGCTCCCAGGAAGAACACAGCACAGCCTACTCCAGCAGAGGCTGCAGAGAGAAGCAGTAGGGAAGATAGGAACTGAAATTGCATCTCTTCGCTCCCCAGCAAGTTTTAAGGGTTTTGGCTTTTAAAAATTATTTTTCTTCTTGTTTTTCCCCCTTTTCTTGTTAAACAACCTTTGGATGGACCCAGCTTTCTCTCTGAGGGTACGTGGGGATGAAGCTTCTCATCTTTACTGGCGTTTCACAGCTCTTTTCTTGATGTAAGAAGATAAACAGCCCTTAAAGCAGAGGGTTGTTGTCTTTTTGCTGTTCTTGAGGCCTATATTAAAAGCCCTGAGTATTTTTCTCATCAGGATTACAGAATTAATTTGCATGGATAATCCTCTGGTATTTTTTATTTTATGCTGATGGCACAGAGTTTGTATCTCTTTTGTGACAGGGTTTGTTTTTTTTGTCTGCATCCTCCACCTTACTTTTTGTTGTTGTTGTCACTCAGCTGTTTTGCAAGAATCTTTGGATTAAAAATGAAGTTTGCAGAAAGAAAAGCCTTCACTTAGGTAATGTGAATAACTCATCCAAGTGGCTTTTATGTTCTGTTTCATTTGGAATCTGCATTTCTCCTGTGGGTGAATGGTGCATTGCCTGTTGCTGTTAGGTTGCCTTTTGAGCGCAGATCCTTCCATTGCATTCAAGTGAACGCAAAGTGCAAGGAGCAGATCTTCCTCAGAGTGTTTTGGGAGTGTTTCTGCATCTTGAAGTTTCTCTCTGTGAGCTTTCTGGCTGATTTTTTCCTTCTTAAAAGAGGTGTTGGTGGTTATAGCACAGAAGGAAATGAATTTGTGAACATCTTAAAAACAGCAGCAGGCTGTACTCATTTTGAGGTCCCCTCAGTGGACTTTTCGTCCTTTTTTTTTTTTTTCTATTTTTTTTTGACCTTCAGAAGTCTAAAAAAAAAAAAAAAAACAAACAACAAGCCCCACGTTGATATATTGCAACAAACAGAAACAAATCTGACAGCAAAAGGCAATACCTCCATGTTCAGCGTAGCGGTGATGAGTTGCTTGGATTTGGGTTTGTTCATATTTCACTTCAGCAAGCTGTGTGCATGAATGAGGGTCACTCATTTACAAATGAAAACAGCATTGCTCAGTTGTTAGGGTTTGCCTGAAAATCTGTCTAGTACCAGATGACCAGGATATGGAATTTCTGTCCTTTGAAAAGTACTGAGATACTGAAAATGTATTTTACTGCAAATGAAGATCGGGGGGGAGAAGGGGGAATTACATAAAATTTTCTAGGGGAAAGGGGATTCAGACAAAGTGAAATATTTCCTTTTACTTAATGGGGAGAAAGATTTGTTTCAGTGGTAGTGTTTTTCAGGCTGGGTGCAGAGTGGGTCGAGAGTCTCTCTGAAGAAAGAGCTTCAGGTGCACTGATTGATGAGAAGCTCCTCATGAGCCAGCAGTGCCCTCATGCAGCCCAGCCCAGCAGGCAGCTGTGTGCTGGGCTGCAGCCAGAGGAGTGTGGGCAGCAGGGCAAGAGAGGGGATTCTGCCCCTTGACTCTGCTCTGAGACCCCACCTCCAATACTGTGTCCAGTTCTGTTGTCCCCACCATAAGAAGGACACAGAGCTGCTGGTGTGAGTCCAGAGAAGCCACAAAGATGATCCAAGGGCTGGAGAACCTCTGCTGTGAGGATAGGCTGAGGGAGCTGGGGGTGTTCAGCCTGGAGAAGAGAAGGTTCTGGGGAGACCTTAGATCTTCCTTCCAATGGCTGAAGAGATCCTTCAGGAGGGCTGCAGAGGGACTTTTCATGAGGGACTTTTCATGAGGGACTTTTCCTGTCTAGAGACAGGACAAGGGGGAATGGTTTGAAGCTGAGGAAGAGCAGGGTTAGACTGGAGCTTAGGAATAAGTTCTTCAGTAGGAGGGTGGTGAGACTCTGGAACAGGCTGCCCAGGGAGACTGTGGCTGCCTCCTCTCTGGGGGTGTTGAAGGCCAGGTTGGATGAGGCCTTGAGCAGCTGAGTCTAGTTGAGAGGTGTCCCTGCCCATGGTGGGGAGGTTGGAGGAGATGATTTTTGAAGTCCCTTCCAGCCTGAGCCATTCTGTGATTTATAATTTTTATGTTACAAAATCAGCTCTATAGGTCATATACAAATGTCATAAATGCATCCTGTAATTTAAAATATCCTCATAAAAAGCACTTTGAAGGGAGCATGTGGAACATTCCATTTTGGTAATATCCAGGTGTTCCAGCTTTTACACAAGCATTTGGAGTTGAACTTTTCCTTTGGTTTCAAATTTGCAGTGGCTGCTTAATTGCTTTTGATCTGAGTTGATAGGTAGTTTTAATGTGCTGTGTAAAGATACACTTTGTAGTGAAAGGCTTCAGAGGAAAGGACTTGGCAGCATGGCGGGAAAGTGACATCCAGGCACCGAGTGAAGCATTAGAAAAGAAGAAAGGGGAAAGTTCCATTTCCACCACTGGTGATGACTGGGTTTGGCCACTGAATGATCTACAGTGGCTACAGGAACATCTGGGGCTTGTTACACACCAAGGTGGAAATGAAGGCAAGAGTGAAATGGAGAGAGATGTATGTTTTGTACAGGTGGGGTAGAAGTGGTATGGATGCAACCATAAATCTTCTTGTGATTGACAGGCTGCTTGAGCCTGACCTTGAATATCTCCAAGGATGGGGCCTCAACTACCTCCCTGGGCTACCTGTTCCAGTGTTCCACCACCCTCATGCTAAAGAGCTTGTTCCTAACATCCAATCTAAATTTAATCTTTAGTTTGAAGCCATTGCCCCTCATCCTGTCCCTTCAGGCCTTTGTAAGCAGTCTGTCTGCTGCCTCTGCAGTGGTGGACTTGGCAATGCTGTGTTAGTGGTTGGACTTGATGGTCTTAAAGATCTCTTCCAACCTAAATGATTCTATGGTTCTATGATTAATGGGCTAATGTTCTCCCATTATCTGTAAATCTGCATAAGTAAAGGCTGCTTTTCAAACCTTCCTGTGCTGCTTCAAGGCTAGCTTCTGTTTTTCAGAAGACTGTAGTGCTGGCATTACAGTGTAAAAAGAGGAGAGCACTGCCATGAAAATGATCAGGGGGTTGGAGCACCTCTGCTACAAGGACAGGCTGAGGGAGCTGGGGATGTTTAGCCTGGAGAAGAGGAGGCTCCATGGACACCTAATATCAGCCTTCCAGTACCTGAAGGATAGAGAGAGAGTGTTTGCAAAGGTCTGTAGTGACAGGATGAGGGGCAATGGCTTCAGACTAGAGAAGGGCAGATTTAGATTGGATATTAGGAACAAAATCTTTACTGTGAGGGTGGTGGAACACTGGAACAGGTTGGCCAGGGAGGTGATTGAGGCTCCTTCCTGGAGATATTCAAGGTGAGGCTTTACAAGGCCCTGGGCAACCTGATCTAGTTGGGGATGTCCCTGCTGACTTTTGGAGGTCCCTTCTGGCCTGGACCTTTCTATGATTCTGATAGTGGCAAAACCAAATACTACCTCAAGTCCTCTGAGGCAGCTGTTTGCTCCTCAGGTAGCTGTCTGAGTGAGGTTTGTACACTCAGTGTGGTGGGCACTTGCTGAGCGCAGATGGAGTTATTCAGCAATCAGCATGGTTGTGCTCTGCTCACATAAAATGCTGGTAAAGTGTTTACATCTCTGTGGTGATTTGGCCCTCACCTGGGGGCCAAATGCCCACCAAAGCCACTCTATCACTACCCTTCTTAAATGGACAGGGAAGAGGGGGAAAATAAGTAATAAGTAATAAGATAGAAGCAATTTAATACCAATAATAAGCAAAGGCAATAGATATCATGGAAGTGAAAGCAGAGAGAGAGCTGTTAGTCTCTACTGCCCATCAGCAGGATGATGGTCAGTCTTGGGCAGCAGGGCTCTCTAAGCTTGGCGGTTCCTTAGGAGAGACCCCGTGGGTGAATCCTCCCTGTGTCAGTGTGAGCTGAAATTCCCCCCCCCCCCACCGACAATAACCAGGCTAGCTCAGTCTGGAAGCAAATGAAGGCTGTATTTACAAGCAGAGTCTAAAATCTACAATGAAATGCAATGAATATGTACAAATATACAAAATTCACAACATTCACAAATATATGCAATCAACAGAAAAAGCACAATCGATCTCCCTTTGCTTCCCCCCAAGGGGACCCTCCCAAAGGGGCCTCTCTCTCTCCCAGGAGCTTCCCCTCAGACCCATCTGGACAGAGAAGCAGAGTTAGTTAAGCAGAAAGTTGTTAACTTAGCTGCCAAGGTCAGTGTGTGTTATCTTCAGCCAGAAGAGAAGAAGAAACAGCAGCCAGACAGCCCAGCAACTGCCCCCACTGCAGAACGCAGAATGTGCCGAATGCCTACTTTGTTTTGGGTAATAGTTCTTAAACATTTCTATCTATCCAATGGAAGTGTTTAGAACAATCGTTATTTTGCTTTCTTACACCCAATAGTGACTTATTTACATTCTTTCACTTTCTCTGTTCTGAACTTTGCAAGGAAAAATTAAAAAGACAGTTTCAAACCATCACAGTCCACCCCTTCTAAACAATTCCATTGGCTGCTACTATCATTTATCTAATCTAAAATAATATCTACAACAATAGGTGAATAAAGACCATAGTCCATTCCGGCTATTTCAGATGTAGATGATTCAAAAGAGTCAAATCACAGAAAAACAGCAAACAGTTTGTTTCCTCGCAGATGGAGCGAAGGAAGGAACAGGGACTCTCAGGTGACTCAGGGCTCTCAGGGTTCGTGCACCGTAGATCTCATGAACTCTCCTCTTGGGCGCGATGCTGTATCTGCACAACACTCTGAATTTAACCTCTCTCAGCCAAAGTTAGATTTCTTTGTGGAATACACTGAATTTCACCATTTTCTTGCATCACCCAATAGGTGTGACCAGGACCTTCAGCAGAAACCACCCCTCGGACAGGTTTGGCCTCTCCTGCAGGAGAAAATACCCAAACAGTTTTGCCTAACAGATTCTTTTCTCTGATAACAGGAACTCTATCACCTTCTTCCTTTTGCAACAAATCTGATTGGGCAGGTCCAGCTCGATTCACTGAACCTCTACTATTCACTAACCAGGTTGCTTGTGCTAAATGTTTCTCCCAGTTTTTCAAAGATCCACCCCCCATGGCTTTGAGAGTGGTTTTCAGCAAACCGTTGTAGCGTTCGATCTTCCCTGCAGCTGGTGCATAGTAGGGAATGTGGAATATCCACTCGATGCCGTGCTCTTTGGCCCAGTTTTTCACAAGATTGTTCTTGAAGTGAGTTCCGTTGTCTGACTCAATCCTCTCTGGAGTTCCGTGTCTCCACAGGATTTGTCTTTCCAGACCAAGAATGGTGTTACATGCAGTTGCATGAGGAACTGGATAAGTTTCCAGCCATCCAGTGCTTGCCTCTACCATAGTCAGCACATACTGCTTACCAGATGGAGAACGAGGTAGAGTGATGTAGTCAATCTGCCAGGCTTCACCATACTTGTACTTGGACCATCGGTCACCGTACCACAAGGGCTTGATCCGCTTTGCCTGCTTAATAGCAGCACAAATGTCACAGTCATGGATGACTTGTGTGATAGCATCCAGGGAAATGTCAATGGATCTGTCACGAGCCCATCGGTAGGTTGCGTCTCTGCCTTGATGTCCTGACGAGTCATGGGCCCACCGAGCTAAGAACAGCTCACCTCGGTGTTTCCAGTCAAGATCAGGATCAGGATCAGAGTTTGTGTCCACCTGGGAAACTCTTGCAGCTAGATCTGCCTGATGGTTGTGGTGTTGTCCCTCAGTAGCTTTGCTCTTAGGAATGTGAGCATCGATGTGTCTCACTTTCACTGGGATTCTCTCAATGCGAGCAGCAATGTCTTGCCACAGATCTGCAGCCCAGATTGGCTTTCCTTTCCTCTGCCAGCCATTCTTCTTCCAGTCTTTCAGCCAACCCCACAAGGCATTGGCTACCATCCACGAGTCAGTGTAGAGATAAAGCTTTGGCCATCTCTCACGTTCAGCTACGTTAAGAGCTAGCTGGACAGCTTTTACCTCTGCAAATTGACTGGATTCTCCTTCTCCATCTCTCGCTTCTGCAACTCTGCGCGTTGGACTCCACACTGCAGATTTCCACCTTCGCTTGTTCCCAACAAGACGACAGGAACCGTCTGTGAACAAAGTATATCTCTTTTCATCATCAGACAGATCACTGTAAGGAGGAGCTTCCTCAGCACGAGTTACTCTCTCCTCTGGAGGTTTTGCACAGCTTGTGCCTTCTGGCCAGTTTGTGATCACCTCCACCAAACCAGGCCTTTCGAGATTTCCCATTCGAGCTCTCTGTGTTATCAGAGCCATCCACTTAGACCAGGTAGCATCTGTTGCATGATGTGGTGAAGAACCTTTGCCTTTGAACATCCAATTCAGAACTGGCAATCTAGGAGCTAGAAGAAGTTGTGACTCAGTTCCGATCACTTCAGAAGCAGCTTTCACTCCTTCATAAGCAGCTAAAATCTCTTTCTCTGTTGGAGTGTAGTTTGCCTCTGAGCCTCTGTAGCCACGACCCCAGAAACCAAGAGGACGTCCTCGTGTCTCCCCTGGAGCTCTTTGCCATAAGCACCAGGTTGGACCATTGTCACTCGCGGCCGTGTACAGAATGTTCTTAATGTCTGGACCAGTTCGGACAGGTCCCAGACCCATCGCTTGGACTACCTCTCGCTTGATCTGGTCAAAGGCTGCTTGTTGCTCAGGACCCCATTGGAAACTGTTTCTCTTTCGAGTCACATCATAGAGAGGTTTCACAATCTGACTGTATCCAGGAATATGCAGTCTCCAAAATCCCACTATGCCTAGGAAACGCAGAGTTTCTTTCTTGTTGATGGGATTTGCCATGGTGGAGACTCTGTTTATCACATCCATTGGGATGTGACGGCGACCATCTTGCCACCGCACTCCCAGAAACTGGATTTCTCTGGCAGGTCCTTTCACCTTGTCTCGCTTGATAGCGAAACCAGCTTGCAAGAGAATGTCAAGGATTTTGTTACCTTTCTCGAAGACTTCTTCAGCAGTCTCACCCCAGACGATGATGTCATCGATGAACTGAATGTGTTCTGGAGCTCCACCTTTCTCCAAAGCATCATGGATCACTGCATGGCAGATGGTTGAACTGTGAATCCACCCCTGGGGCAAACGATTGAATGTGTATTGAATGCCTCTCCAGGTGAAAGCAAACTGAGGCCTGCATTCCTCTGCTATGGGAATAGAGAAGAAAGCATTAGCAATGTCTATGGTAGCATACCATTTGGCCTGCTTGGATTCCAGCTCATATTGGAGTTCCATCATGTCTGGTACAGCTGCACTCATGGGTGGAGTTACTTCATTCAAGGCACGGAAATCAACTGTCAGACGCCACTCTCCATTCTGCTTTCTCCCAGGCCAGATTGGACTGTTGAAAGGTGAATGAGTTTTGCTGATGACCTTCTGACTCTCCAACTGACGAATCAAGTTTTGAATGGGCACCAAAGAGTCACGGTTGGTTCTGTATTGTCTGTGATGCACAGTTTGAGAAGCAACCGGCAGCTTTACATCCTCTATCTCATGTTGTCCCACAACTGCAGATTCATCTGAAAGCTCAGGTCTAATGGACAACTTCAATTTTCCTCCATCAATTTCTACAGTTGCTATTCCAAAAGCCCATTTGTAACCCTTAGGGTCTTTAAAACGCCCTTCTCTCAGAAAATCAATTCCCAAAATACAAGGTGCATTAGGACCTGTTACAATAGTATGTTTCTTCCACTGCTTCCCAGTTAAACTTATATCAACCTCTATCTTAAACAACTCTTGAGATCCACCAGTGACTCCCTGAATAGTTATAGATTCTCCCCCTTGATAATTTGATGGTATTATGGTGCACTGAGCTCCTGTGTCAACCAAGGCCCTGTACTTCTGAAATTTTGAAGTGCCAGGCCACTGGATGTACACATCCCAATAGGTTATGTTATCTCCATTATCCCTTACCTCCCCCTGGCGGAAGGCAGGGCACCCCTAATGGTGGGGATTACCTCCACATGTACAGCTGGCACAACGTCCAGTACCAGAATTAGGATCACTGTTGGAGCTATCAGAGTTGTTCTGGGAAACTGAGGAAGCGACAGCTACCCTCCTGGTATTGCTACCTCGGGATCTGCCCCTCTGCAGCTCCCGTAACCTCTTGAAAAGATCAGAAGTTGGTTGACCATCCCATCTGTTCATGTTCTCACCAAACTGATCACGCAGAGTTATCCAGATACTGCCACGTGATTGCTTCTGCTGTCTGTTTTGGTTTGACCTATTCTGGAATGGCCTCCTTGGAGCACATCTGTTCCTAACAGCTGAAACTTGAATCCATCTGGAGGAAGAGGAATCAGAATCATCCCCCTTCATCAAGTTGGATATGGAGATTTTAAGTTCCTCCTTCAGCTCTTTCATGCAATTCTCCATCTTTCCAGACAGAGTTTCAATGGCTGAAACCAAAGAAGTACGTGCAAGACTATCCTCCAACTGCCTCATTTGGTCAGTGAAATGGCCAACAGTAGGAGGCACTCCACCATAATTTCTTGCCACAATCCTGCTTGCCAGAATAGTAGCATAATTAGGAGGAGCAAGCTTAATGAGCTTTTTCGCAAGGCCTGTTCCAACAGGAATTTCATCAGGATTCAGAGTCTTATGATCTCCATACATTATTTCTCTCACAGCAAACTCTCTCAGACGCTTGATTCCCTCAGCTATTGTGGTCCAAGGCTTAGGGTTCCATGGTAAATCATCTCTGCTGGGGTACCTCAGCGAGACTGCCAGTAGGAGGCGTGCCCACAGAGAAACTTTACCAATGCACTTGCCTAGATGCCTGTCTATGCCTGTATCCTTTGAGAGCATCCCCAACTGAGAGGCTGACTTGTCACCTACCACCAATGCTGGGGCTCCCATATCAAAACACCTGGCTAGCCAAGACAGGACTGGCTCATTATCTCCTCTGATGTAATCCTTCCTCACATGTCTAATTTCCTGTCTGGGTGCATTAGCTGACTGTATGTCATCCTCATCGTCATCATCATCATCATCATCCTGAGGTCGCTGTCCCCATAATCCTATTTTAATCCTCCGTTGAATTTCTTTGAGTTCAGAGGCTCTGCCAGCAGTTGCTAATCTACCAGGGTCTACATCCTGACCTACATCTCCATCATCCATGTGGGGTCTCAAGAGGTCTACCAGAGTTTTAAGGCTAACCCTCTCTTCCTCACCAGAAGGATCTTTCTTAACAGAGGGACCCTGAGTAGAAGGACCCTCATCTCCATCTGCACCATCTCCTGCAGCATCTGCATCTCGTCCTGCAGCTCCTTTACGCTTTCTGGTTACAGTGGCCACCAAATTTACTGGCTTGGTTTTCACATTCACAGCAGAGTTGGAAGAGCAAGTAGCCTTATGTCTTTCTTGACACAGTGCTATCAGTAGCCATATGATTATTCCAAGAAGCAACAAAATTAAGATTAAGGCTAGCACAAGATTTCTAGGGTACCACTGGTTCCAAAGACCCTCTGTAGTTGTAAGAGGAGTAACAAACTCAAATGTGTCTGCTAGCAGATCCATAGTTGAGTTACCATAGCTTCTTAGCCCAATAAGACCACAACAGAATTCACCAACATTCAGTAACTTGTTCTTAACCCAAAGAAATTACTTATATGCCAGATATCTCACAATCTTGTCTATCATGCAGGTAACAGCCCATCTGTAGACAATCACACTGATAATAGATGAAATAGAATGACTCAGAATCCAAAACAGCTTCATTTTGCTTCCTAATCTGAGCAGAAATAAATCACAAGCAATCGAGCCCCGAGTTGGAGCGCCAAAAATAAAAAGTGTGTCGGTGTGAGCTGAAATTCCCCCCCCACCGACAATAACCAGGCTAGCCCAGTCTGGAAGCAAATGAAGGCTGTATTTACAAGCAGAGTCTAAAATCTACAATGAAATGCAATGAATATGTACAAATATACAAAATTCACAACATTCACAAATATATATATAATCAACAGAAAAGTACAACCGATCTCCCTTTGCTTCCCCCCCAAGGGGACCCTCCCAAAGGGGCCTCTCTCTCTCCCAGGAGCTTCCCCCCAGACCCCCCTGGACAGAGAAGCAGAGTTAGTTAAACAGAAAGTTGTTAACTTAGCTGCCAAGGTCAGTACGTGTTATCTTCAGCCAGAAGAGAAGAAGAAACAGCAGCCAGACAGCCCAGCAACTGCCCCCACTGCAGAACGCAGAATGTGCCGAGTGCCTACTTTGTTTTGGGTAATAGTTCTTAAACATTTCTATCTATCCAATGGAAGTGTTTAGAACAATCGTTATTTTGCTTTCTTACACCCAATAGTGACTTATTTACATTCTTTCACTTTCTCTGTTCTGAACTTTGCAAGGAAAAATTAAAAAGACAGTTTCAAACCATCACACTCCCCCTGCCTTCTTTCACTTTATTCTTATATCTGAGCTGACGTCACATGGCATGGAATACCCCTTTGACCAGTCTGGGTCAGCTGGCTCAGCCCTGTCCCCTCCCAAGCGCTTGCCCACCCCTCAGTGTACTCTTGGGGTGGGGAAATGCTGGAAAGACACAGCCTGGGTACTTACTCAACAGCAGCCAACACACTGCTGTGTTATCAACTACTGCTGAAAGACACAGCACTAGAAGGATGCTTTGAGGAGAATTAACTCCAGCTCAGCCAAATCCAGTACAATCTCTTGGTTGTAGAATCATGCCAAAGGTGTTGTTTCTCTTGTCTGTTTCAGGCTGCTAAGGACCCAGTCTCTGGATTGGTACTACAATAATGTCAAAAGCCGCTTCAAGTGTTTTGGAAGTGCCAAAGTCCTGAAGAACTTGTACAGGAAGCACCGGCTGGAGAGCGGAGCGTGTCTGGATGCACTAGGTACGAGCAGCTGGTTTGAGTCCTTAGTAGCTGACCTGCTTTAACACTTTGGAAGCAAAATTTAGTTGCCATGGTATACACTCAGTAGCCAAATTGACCACAACTTGGGTTGTCCTCGCTTTTGGAGTTTTGCATGCTTAAGGATCTGAAATTGGCCACATCTTAGTTCTGTATTGATGTCTCTAAATGCTTAAAAGATACCTATTAGGTGTTGGGTCACTCTTTGAAGTGAGGCCGCACTCAGCTCTTCCTGGTCTGTGCTGTTCCAGTGCATCACCCTGGAATAGTCATTGGAGATATAAAATGAGTTGGAAGAAGAGGCATTTGGAGTCAGACTGGGAACTTGAGCAAGTTTTTCAAGCCACAGCTAGTGGATTGTTTGAAATTTCATTGGATTTGTTGGCCCAGATACTTTCCTAATAGAATTACTTTGATGTTTGTAGCAAGACTAAGTTTTCTGTAGTCTTCACTTCATCTTTTTTCTGAAGTGATGTAAGATGATAAATGGACTGTAGTCCTGAGTGAAAATTGCAGGTGTTTCTTACAGAAATTGGCATAAAACATTCTAGGGAGAAGCAACCTATGCAGTAATTTTTGATTTATTAGTCTTTGTGCTGTCTCTGTATCAAATTCATTTTTCTGGTGAAGATTCCTTAACCAGCCCAGGACAAATAGCTATGAGAATAAGAAAAACCATGTCAGTGAGAGCACAAGTGAAACAACACAATTAAAAACTGTAGGGATGGATCCTTCAGAAATGTGATGTGAAGCATTGTCTTTATTCTAGTCACAGTCTCACTGAATTTGCCCTTGAATGGGAGTGTAAACAGTGTAATGATGAGCTGCAGTGGCATCTGCACTCTGTGAGACCTTTTTAAGCAAGGCCTTTGAGTCTAAATGTCATTGCTAACTTCCTGTGCCAGTTAGGTAAACCTTTTGTTCCCTTTGAAGATAAATACTAGTACAGGTGTCTGAGGTTTGGCTTATTTATACAGCATTGCCCTTTCAAAGGTAGAATCTATGTCAAGCCCAAATGTCATATTAGAGCAAATCCCTTTTACTTAGCTTCTACCATGTCAGCTTTATACCTAGTAGCTTCCTCCTCTCTCTCACTTTCACTGTACAAATAGTTTCCTCCATCCAATATGAATGAGAGGTCTTTGGTGTAAAAGCAGTCATGTTGGGTACAAAAGCTGCTGTGGCCATGGTTTGCTCAAAAGGTAAGCGGAATTCTCTGCTGATCTCTGTCTTGAGTGAATATTCTGCTCTAATCGTGTCTTTGCCATTTGCTGGGTGGCACTTACACTACCACATGTTGCTGTCTTTTTTGAGCAGAGGGAGGCTTTTCTGAAGGAAGCTTTGAAAATGAAGGAAGCATTTGTGGCAGTGACTCCACATTCTACCAGCAGACAGAAGGTATGATGCTAAAAACTTGTTTGATTCAAACAGTGTCATAGAATCATAGAATGGTTTGAGTTGGAAGGGACCTCCAAACGTCATCCAGTCCAACTCCCCTGCAGTCAGCAGGGACATCCTCCACTAGATAAGGTTGCTCAGAGCCTTGTCAAGCCTAACCTTGAATATCTTCAGGAATGGGGCCTTAACTACCTCCCTGGGCAACCTGTTCCCGTGTTTACTACCCTCATGGTGCAGAACTTGTACCTAACATCCAATCTCAATCTGCTCTTCTCTCATCTCAAACCATTGCCCCATGTCCTATCCCCGCAGGCCTTTGCAGACAGTCCCTCTGCAGCCTTCTTGCAGCCCCCTTCAGGTCCTGGCAGGCTGCCATTAGGTCTCCCTGGAGCCTTCTCTTCTCCAGACTGAACACCCCCAGCTCCCTCATTCTGTCCTCTTAGCAGAGGTGCTCCAACCCCCTGATCCTTTTTGTGACCCTCCTGTGGCCCTGCTCCTTCAGGTCCATGTCCTTCTTGTGTTGAGGGCCCCAGAGAACAGGGGCTTAGAGAGCTGCTAAGTGTCATTCACAGGTCCAACAGTCTTTTAGCTGAAACTTTCAGCAAGATACCAGAAGTGCTCTGTTTGCTATGCTTCTGGGATGGCTTGCTTCAGTACTACAGCTAAAATGTGCATGTTTTCTGGTGTGATTTTCATAATGTTCTGGGTTTGATCCTTCTCTCCCATTTCCTTTCCCACACTCCTGTATTTTTTTTTTCATTCTTTTCCCTATATTCTGTTGGTGTTAATAGGAAACTTCCAGATTTTCATCCTATGCTTTTCTCTTAAATATTTTGCTGGATTCTAAAATAAACAAGAATAAAACAATAAAAAATAAAATATTCTAAGATGCAAGTAGTGTGTTTTATTATATTTAATAGTTGCATTTGAGAAGTGACATAGAAATAGAGAAAAAAATCCTCTCTCTGAAGGTGTTTATTTTACTGTGCATAATTATGGATTGAGGAAATGAACTTTAGAGTGAGCAACCTAAGAATTTGAATGTATGTTCAGAATATCAGTCTGAATTTTGGAGCTCATTATGCAAAATGAACTCCCAGATACAAAGACTATGGTGGTTTATCTTATTCTTCACCTAGGACACAGTATGATGGATACCCTTGCTGTGGCCTTACGTGTTGCAGAGGAAGCAGTGGAAGAAGCTATTTCTAAGGCAGAGACCTACAGTGACAGCCTGGTAACATTTGAAACACTGTGACAAATGGATTAATTGAAATGGAGCAGTTATGTTCCCTTTAATTTGGGTAGCAGTGCAAAACCAAGTAGGTGCAAAAGCAAACATAGAGAATTAGTGAGTATCTTAGAGTTGGAAGTGGGGTTTGTGAGCTGGTGTCCAAGAGACACGTTGCATTTCAGAAGGTAACATGCAATGTAAGTAGCTGTAATTTTTGCCCCCACTGCCAATGGGCCATATCACCCATTTCCTGAACTGTGCAGTTTCTGGTTGTATGTGATGTTAGCAACTACAAATAATCCATTTTCATGCAGGACAAGCAGAACGAGGCCTGTTACTTGCAGGAACACAAGGAGGACCTCATAGAAGAGCTGGCTGCAACCATTGTGCAGAAGGTATGGCATGTATTTTTTTTTCCCTGGCTTGTTTAGCAGCCTAAATACAAATCCCAGTGAGCTTTAACTCTTCTAACAGCAAAAAGGAATGATACCAATGTAGAGTGAGTGACAAGTTGTAACTTCAGGTCTGACAGCATAGGCTTAGTCAGCCATGTCCTGCAGACACAGCAATTTATTAATGAGTATAATCAAGTGACTGAACTGATGGCCTGCACCCTCAGAGCTGAGAGGTGCCAGTCTCTCAGGTGTGTGATGTTGTTGCTTGGAAAAGGAGGACCCTGGTCAATGGAATTTTATGCCTGTACTTCATTTCCCAAAAGGCAGAAAGTTCTCCAATGTAATGAAGTGTGGCTCTTGACTATACCCTCTGTAAAACCCTGCATCTGCAGCACACACTGAAAGCACTTGGTTAAAATAGAATTATGTTCATGAGACACCCAAGGAATCACAGAACCCTCAGTGTGTTTGAGTTCTGGAAAGGTCATTCTTCTCCTGCAAAGCTCCCAGTTGGCACTGATGCAGCACAGAAACGGAGGACTAGTGGGAACAAACACCACTTGAGTTTGGCCGGTTGGGAGCAAGGCAAGAGGAGGCACGAGCAGAGTCCTGCTGAGCTCTCCTAAACAGTCAAGTAACCACTCTGCCAAGTTACTCAGGTATTCCTCCAGGCATGGATTATGATTTCTGGTGGTGGTGCTTATGCACTTGCAAGCAGTACGATTAGATGAGAAGAAACCCAGGAGAGTTGCCAGCATCATCCCTGCGAGACATGGAGCAAAAGCAAAAGGAAACTCCAGTGTTAACAGGGTTAATGCAGCTTTTCTCCAAAGGGCTCAGACAATTTTCCAAGCCCCTTTTCTTCTCCCCTCCCACCCCCTGTGCCATGCCTCACAGATTATAAAGAAGCAGAAGAGCAAGGCCGAGCAGGCTGAGGCTGACTTTGAATGGCCGGCGTCACGCAGCAGCGGGCTGCCGTCAGTCGCCGTCTCAGACCAGAGCATGCTGACGTTTCCAGGGAGCCGCAGGGGCTCCTACACCTTGTGGGTGAGTGGCTTAGCAGCAGCCAGCCATGCTTTCTGCTGCTGTCTGAGGGAAGTCACAGGGAAGTATGTTTGCTGCATGGAATGGTGTGGAGAGATTGCAGAGAATAGCCTGCAAAAAAATTGCAGAGAGTGAGCCTGGAGAAGAGGAAGCTCAGGGGAAACCTTATTGCCATCTGCAACTACCTGAAGGGAGATTGTAGCCAGGTGGGGGTTGGTCTCTTCTCCCAGGCAATCAGCAACAGAACAAGAGGACACAGTCTCAAGCTGTGTAGGGGAAAGTTTAGGCTTGATCTTAGAAAGAAGTTCTTCCCAGAAAGAGAGATTGCACATTGGAATGTGCTGCCCAGGGAGGTGGTGGGGTTGATGTCCCTGAAGGTGTTTAAGAAAAGCCTGGATGAAGCACTTAGTGCCATGGTCTAGTTGACTAGATAGGGTTGGGTGATCAGTTGGACTTGATGATCTTGGATGTCTCATCCAACCTGGTTGATTCTGTGATTCAGAGAGCAAGCATTAGACCTGTGTCTGGACAAACCGTCCCTCAGTTGTGTGCTTCCTAGCACGCCACGGGCCATGGAAGTACATCACAGGCACTCTGTGTTGGGGAGGACTGAGTTTGTGATATGAGCAATCTCACTGCTTCATCTGAGTGCTAACAGGACTCAGTGCCTCAGTGTTTATGCCTTAAAACTGATTTTATAGAATCATGGAATGGTCTGGGTTGGAAGGGACCTCCGAAGGTCATCCTGTCCAAGCCCCTGCAGTCAGCAGGGACATCCCCCACTGGATCAGGTTGCTCAGAGCCTTTTTAAGCCTGACCTTGAATATCTCCAGGGAGGGGACCTCAATTACCTCCCTTGGCAACCTGTGCAGTGTTCCAGCACCCTCATGGTGCAGAACTTGTTCCTAACATCCATTTCTAAATCTGCTCCGATTTCAAACCACTTATGCTCACTTAGCTTTTGTTTGGGGTTTTGCTGAATGTTGTATTTTCTTTTGTGCAGTGGTAGGGTTATGTAATTTTCTTTTCTCCTTATCTATCTGAAAGAAAACAACCACTGCCAACAAAAAAGAGTAAGCCCAGCTGTAGAGCACCATTTATGTCTTAGACTAGAGGGTATTTCCTCTTTCTTTCACTTATTTCTCAGCACAATGCCTTTAATTCCTACTATAAAGCTGAAGAAAATCTGACAAACTGCATTAGTAACATTTTAAGAGCAGCAGCAAGGAAAAAGAAGTGAAAATAAGCTATAGGCTTGGATTAGGTTTACAGTTGGACTCAGATGATCTTTAAGGTCTTTTCCAACCTGAACAATTCTATGATGCTGTGCTAGGCTATTTCAGTCAGAGACGGAGGGCAGTGACAGATGAGTTCCAGTGCTAGTGTACACTGCCAGTGAAAATTGAGCCAGGCCAGAATATGACAGTGGACTGGAACTGCTGAGACACAGACTTCCCTTTCCCTTCTTCCCTGCTGATTTCCAAGCTGAAGCCTTTAAGCTGCTGCTGTTAACAAGTCAGGGTGAGCATGTTCAAACACTCTGCTCTGTAGCTCCTAGTCAGCTGGCTTGTGGAAAGGAAAAGCCAGGAGAGGGAATGTTAAATTTATGTCTGATTCAGTGGAGTTTTCTTTCTGGAGTTTAAGGATGGAACCTAAAGAAACACACTGTTCAATCCTCAGTTACCACACCAGAAGTTCTTCTGCGTTTGCAGAACACAAGATGTTTTGAAATTCTGTTCTGAAGCCACAAGTTTGAGTCCCAGCTTGGTCTGCAAAATAGTAGACTGTGGAAAATAGTGGAGTAGCAGGGATGTCACCCTAATTTGAGAAAAGCTGCAGTGACCAGCTCCAAATTTCTGCAGTCATCAGTCAGTGCTAGAGATCCAGGTGTGTGCAGTGCTTTATAAGGACTTCTGCTCTCTTTACAGAGAGCACATTTCTCACTGTTTGGTCCAGTTGTCTTCCCACAGGGTGCTAAGGAACACAAATTAATTTGACCATCCCACCCCTCCCATAAATTCAGTTCCTGCCTTTTGCTTTGCCAGGATTGTTTGATTGTTTTCCTTTGTCCTCTGAAGGGTGCTCATGGTCATCTTTGCAGTGCTTTGAAGAGAGAATTCTCTTAGTATAAACCAGACCCCAGCATCACTTGCTTACAGGGTAGAGGGGAGCTGTAATAATCCCAGATATATCTGTGTGGTTCTGCCTGCCAAACCCTTTTCCTTTTAATGGCACCTCTTTGTCTGCAGCTCATCCATATCAACCAGTAACTTCCCGTGGGCTCTGGAAGTCCTGCATTCCCTCCCTACTCATCCCAAATCCCTTGCTTTGAAATCATCATTAAATACATCAAACTTCCTCTCTGCACTAGGAAGCAAATGCTGCATGCAGAGAACTTGAGCAGTGTAAGGTGGGAACAGCACAGTGCCAAGAGACCTGCTGCGTGCAACCTGCTTGACTAGAGCAAACTCCATTGATCTTCACATCTCCCTGAAATATGTTATTGATTGTTTAACTGCAGTGCTGTGGGGTGATAGTAGCTATAGATATTTTCCTCTTAGATTTCAAGGTCCCTTGTCCATGCTAAAAATAGTGATAGTTTATTTCCCCATCTCATAAAAAGAGATGGATGGCACCATCTGTTTCTCATTACCAGTGAGCAAAGGTTGTAGAGCACTGGGACAGGAGGAGCTTGGAGCAATGGGTGGATGCTCTTCTGCTCTTCCAGCCCATTTCTCCCCAGTACATCACTGCCAGTGAGAGCAGAGGACCATTGGGCATGTTGTATCCCATTTAAACACCACCAGAGCACAGGCATCCTGGTGTGTTCTAAGTGCTTTATTAGTGCTCTTTATTTTACAGCTAAAAGATTGCATATATAAACAGAACCTCATCCATAATTTATAGTGTCTAAACCAGCTAGGGATAGAGGGAAAAGGAGGATTTCATTAAACACACATTATGATGCACCACAGGGGAAACAGAAATTTACTGGTTAAGCTAATTCTAAGGTCCACAGTGTAACAACAATTGTTTGGGTTTTCTTTCTTGGTTTTTGTTGTTGTTGTTTTCCCTTTGATTTTATTTATTTATGTTTTTTTAAGAGAAGAAAAGTTCCCCAAGCCTGAGGTCCAGCACTGCTTTGGAAATCCCTGGAGTTTTTGGAGGTGCTTGATGTGTTTGTAGGTTTGTCTCAGAGAGATCTTTGAAGACAAGCTTTCTGAGGAGGAATCCATCCTGATCAGCAGTTGTACAACACAGTGGGAGAGCTGTTTCAGCTTGGCTTTGTAGGCAGTGGATACCACCTGACATCAAATCCTACCTGTCAGCAGCTCTGTGTCAGAAACATCGTTTTTGTGTCTAAATAGGGAATGTGTCCTGCTGTAGGCAAGATGTAACTTTTAGCTTTCATTCATGAGCTGGGATCAGAAGGTTGCACAGAGTATATTGCTGGGACCTACTCCAAATGAGCCAAGTGTGCACATCTCCAGAAGCTGAGCAGCTCATTCCTGATATGTTATTCACTGTCTTCTTTCCTTCCAGAAGAAGCCAACTGCAGCACCATCTTTGGGGCCAGAATAGGAAAGAACAGTACACTTTGAGATGGAAAAGCACTTCGTATTTCAGAAAATGATGGGTCTGTGGGGGTGTTTTTTAATGTTTATTATGAGAAGATCCAAATTTCTCTAAGTGCTTTCCAAGTCTTACTGTCATCTGCTGATTCTGCAGGTGAAATGTTGTCCCTTTAAAGCTGTTTATTTAGTTTGAGATGTACCTCTAGCAGAAGATTTCTGATTCTTGGTTTTATAGTATTAGTCATTTACCTAACAAACATCAAGGAGGATGGTTTTGGATGCTAGGTATATGATCAAGCCCATGAAGGCATAAATTCAGATGAATTGCACTTAAAACCAAGATGATTTTAAGGCATTAAAGGGAGTTGGAAAGAGGACAGAGAATGTGGTCTGCTGCACCAGGGCAGGTTAGGAGGTGATCTGCTGGAGAGCAGTCCTGTGGAGAAGGACCTGGGAGTGCTGGTGGACAGCAGGTTCTCCATGGGACAGCAATGTGCCCTGGGGGCCAAGAAGGCCAATGGGATCCTGGGGTGCATTAAGAAGAGTGTGTCCAGCAGATCCAGGGAGGTTCTCCTCTACCTCTACTCTGCCCTGGTGAGACCCCACATGGAATATTGCATCCAGTTCTGGGCTCCCCAGTTCAGGAGGGACAGGGATCTGCTGGAGAGAGTCCAATGCAGGGCTGCAAGGATGCTGAAGGGACTGGAGCACTTCCTTATGAGGAAAGGCTGAGAGACCTGGGGATGTTTAGTCTAGAGATGAGAAGACTGGGAGGGGATCTAATAAATGCCTATAAATATCTGAGGGCTGGGTGTCAGGAAGGAAGGGACAGCCCCTGCTCACTTGTGCCCTGTGACAGGACAAGGGGCAATGGATGGAAACTACAGCACTGGAGGTTCCACCTCAACATGAGGAGGAACTTCTTCACTGTGAGGCTCCCAGAGCACTGGAACAGGCTGCCCAGAGAGGTTGTGGAGTCTCCTTCTCTGGAGATTTTCAAGCCCTGTGCAACCTGTACTGGATTCTATGGTCCTGCTCTGGCAAAGGGGTTGGACTCGAAGCTCTCCAGAGGTCCCTTCCAACCCCTAACATTCTGTGATCCTATGTTCTTTTCCAAATAGTTTCAATCATTTGTGATTCTTTCAGCTTCATTTTCTTTTAAAGATGCTCTCCTAATACACTGCTGGGTGTCACAATGCTTTAAGGTCTAACTTCAAACCTGTGCTGCTCAGAGCTGGGCTGCCTGACAGGTCTGACTTTATTTTTAGATGAAATCAGTGTGTCACAGCAAGCAGCAAATAAACACAGAACACTTCTCTGTGCCTCTGTCAAGAGGGAGTTTGAGCAGGGGATACAGTGATGGTTTCTGAAGAGTGAGTGCTCTGCTGAACACAACTTTGTAGATGAGGGTCAGAACAAGGCATGGAAAGTTACACAGGGCATTGAGCAACCTAGAAATTAATGGGGGGAAAAAGAGCAATTGTATTCAGTAAAGGTATTCTATTGGAAAAAAAGTGAGTTTGTGAGAGGCTGCAAGCAGGCTTGAGATGAAAATCACAGAATTGTCAGGGTTGGAAGGGGCCCCAAGGGTCATCCAATTCCAATTCCCCTGCCATGGGCAGGGACACCTCACACCAGAGCAGGTTGCTCACAGCCACATCCAGCCTGGCCTGAAACACCTCCAGGGATGAGGCTTCTACCACCTCCCTGGGCAACCTGTTCCAGTGTCTCACCACCCTCATGGGGAAGAACTTCTTCCTAACATCCAATCTGAATCTACCCTCTGCTAGTTTGGATCCGTTCCCCTTATCACTACCTGATACCCTAAGAAGTCCCTCAGCAGCTTTCCTGTAGTCCCCGTTCATATACTGGAAGGCCACAGTAAGGTCTCCTCAGAGCCTTCTCTTCCAGCTCACCTCTTTCCCCTACCCTTCTGTGCATGTCCCAGTGCCAGCAGCAGCTTAGAATCATGTTGCCCTACACCAGAACCAGGGGCTGGCCTTTGTGGTTGCTCAGCTTTCTCATCTGTAAAGCACTACAGAAATTCTGTCATCACAGGATACTAACTGAGCTCTCAGGTCCTGTAAATGCAAGCTGGTTTGCAACTGGGAGGCGTCTCCTCTCTTTGTTTTTTGCTGATTTTTTTAAAGATGTCATAAATATTCCAAGTTTAGGAGGAAGAGAGAAGAAAAGGCCATGGGGGATCATGTGAGTGACAAGTGAACAGACAAGGGCACCTGGAAAGGCACTGCTTAGGTTACAGCTGCGTTGGTGCCTCTGCCTTCTACTTCTGTCAAAGCACCTAACAATTGATTTACCAGAACCTCCAGTGGGCTTGTTCACATCAATGCATTGCATTGATTCAACTATGCCATTTTATGCTGCTAGCACTTCCCTCAATCATTACCCCCCCTAAAAGGCTGTTTAAACTCCCACTCTGGAACCAATATTTAAATATCCCTTATGAGTAGCTTCCAGATTTTCATTTCTGCTCTGTTATTTTCACAGGTGGGGCTACTTATTTGGTAGAGGAGGAGTTCCCTCAAACACTGTGGGTTATGGTTCTGTTTGGTGCTGTGTGAGGCTGCTTGCATGCTCAGCAGCATGCAAGGTTTGTTGGGGAATAACCTCCTGTCTCTCTCCCTTGCAACCCATCTGTGGATTCATCAAGGTCAGCTAATGCAAACTGAACCAAATGAATGCACCCCCAAATGGAGCTCTACATGTTGTTAGCTGTGCAATTTGTCCTGCTGACAGACCCATTCCTGATTAGCTGAGCAGGATTTTTTTACTCCTTGTAAAGGAAAATGCTTTTAAGGGGATTGGCTGCCTAAGAGGCCAGTAGGAGGATGGCAAAGCACCCAGTGTGGCCAAGGCTGTGTTTGTCACTAGTGAACAATGAGTTCTTAAGGCTTTTGCAGGAGAGGAAGCTTTCTTACAGCCTGCTCTTCAAGGATTTGTGCTCATGGCTGTGTAATGAAGTTCTGTATAGACTCTTAGAATCATAGAATGTTTTGGGTTGGAATGAACTTTGAAAGGTCATTTAGTGCAATCCCCCCGCAGTGAGCAGGGACATCTTTATCTACATGAGGTTGTGCAGAGCCCCAGCCACCCTGACCTGGAATGTTTCCAGGGATGGAGCATCTACCTCCTCTCTGGGAAAACTGGGACAGTGTTTCACACCCCCCACGTTCTTCCTTCTGTCTAGTCTGAATCTCTGCTCTTTTAGTTTAAAGCCATCCCCCCTTGTCCTGTCACCACAGGCCCTGCTATAAACATTGTCCTCATCATTCTTACAGGCCCCCTGTAAGTACTGAAAGACTGCAATAAGGTCTCCCTGGAGCCTTCTCCCCTCCCAGGGTTGCACTGCTCCCCAGCTCATGCTGTCTCCTTCCTGCCATGGGAGCTTACTTAACAAAGGGTGCATTAGCTGTGGATGCTCAGGGATCCCTCAGGGGGTGGGACCTGCTGGTTCTGTCTGTGCATTGACTGCATTCATAGAGCAATGAATGGACAAGGTAGGCACTTCTCAAACCCACACTTTGCACGGCAGAGGACTCTGCTGCCCAGATCCAGAGGTCCCCTCCCTGCCCTCAGCCCTGGCATTAAGGTCACAGTGCATTCAAGGGCTCCTGCCATGGTGACCCTGCAGGTTCTCAGTCCCTCTTGAAGCTGGAAGAGTCTTTGATCTACTCTTATTAAGTGCAAAATAAATTGCAGTTAAACCAGAGCAAAGAGAAAAGAGGGAAGAGAGGAAGAAAACCTGTGTGATCCAGAGTGCCCTTGGTAGAGCTCAGGCAGTTGCTCATGGGATGTATTTTGAATGACCTCTTTGACTTCTCCTACAGTCTTTCAGCTTTGGAGGAAGAATGTAGAGCAAAATCTTTCTATTTTCTTTCTAAATACATATCAAAGAGTTATTCCAGGTAAAGAATCCAGAGATTATCAACATTAAATTCAACATACAGAAGTGTTTATGCAACTTTATGCAAACTTGTTCTTGTTTTTGCTTACTTCTTGTTATTTATTCACTGTTCAGAAGCATGAAATTGTCAATTAAGTAATAGGAGACATTGAATGTGATTGACTTTTTGTTCACACCTTCCTTAATCTTCTTTCTTTTGTTGAAGGCCAGCAAGGAAACAGGACTGTAGATGCAAAAATTACTCCTTTTAGTGCTAGCCCAGGACAGGATGAAGGCTGAGCTCTCTCCACCCACTCATTACAACTATGCAGCATAAATCTTCTGAAGAGGGATTTAAACTGCCCAGGGAGGTGGAGGAGTCACCATCCCTGGAGGTGTTCAAGAGGGGATTGGACTTGGCACTTGGTGACATGGTTTAGTAGTCATGAGGTGTAGGAGGTGTAGGGTGACAGGTTGGACTTTGATGATCCTTGAGGTCTTTTCCAACCTTGTTGATTCTGTGATTCTGTGAAAAAATTAGAAGAATAATATGTCTGGAATGTCTTTTTGAAACAAACATCTTGAGGGTGCTGGAGCCCTGGAGCAGGCTGCCCGGAGAGGTTGTGGAGTCTCCTTCTCTAGAGACTTTCAAAACCCACCTGGATGTGTGTTCCTGTGTGACCTGCCCTAGGTGATCCTGCTCTGACAGGGAGATTGGATTCAATAATCTCTGGAGGTCCCTTCCAGCCCCTCCCATTGAGTGATCTCACAGCAGATGCCAGCAGGCAGGATTTGGTGAGGAACTCATCTCTAGCTGAGTGTCTGTCAGTGCTGTAACTGTCTTTTGCAAGCTGTGCTGTCCTGCACAGCAATCCAGTGTGCAGCACATGCCTGAGGAGTATGTGCAGAGAAGACAGCAGATGAGCTGTTGGGTTGCAATGCCACCTGCTGATGTGCCAATTGATTGCAGAAAGCAGCAGTCACAGTACTGTGACTGCAAACAGGCAGGGCAGGCTTGCCATCCAGCACAAATAAATAGACCTGAAGCACCACCTGGCTGACAGGTTTTCTTTTTTAGCTAAGGAACCAGAACTTTTGATTAGAAAAGGTGCCAGTAGCTTTAGCTTGGAAGAAAGGATTTTCTTCATCTCTCATGTCTTTATAAATCATAGAATCATTTTGGTTGGAAGAGAATTTGAAGATCATCAAGTCCAACCACTGACCCAGCACTGCCAAGTCACCACTAAGCCGTGTCCCTCAGTACCACGCCTGCAGATCTTTTAAATCCCTTCAGGGGTGACTCCACCACCGCCCTGGGCAGCCTGTTCCAGAGCTTGACAGCCCTTTTGGTGAAGAAATTTTTCCTAGTGTCCAACCCAAACCTCCCCTGTTGCAGCTTGAGGTCATTTCCTCTTATCCTAGCACTTGTTACCAGAAACTGACCCCCACCTCACTACAACCTCCTGTCAGGTAGTTGTAGAGAGTGATATGGTCCATCCTGAGCCTCCTGCTCAGGACCATAGCCCTTACATTCCTGCCTCCTCATAACATTTGTATTTAGGCTGCTGTGTTATTTGGATACTTTCATAAAATGGACTGGATTGGTTCTTCTGCACTGAGATCTTGTTGCTAGCCAGGTCTGTAGGCAATTAGTAAAAGTTCAGGGTTTGGTCGGTCATGTCCCTTGTTCTAATGTGAACTGTCTCAAGGGCCTGTTGGGGTAGCTGTGGTCTCCTCTCCTGGACTTCCCTTCATCCATGCACAGAGAGCACCAGTCCCTGGGTAGGCTTCTCAAGCCTGCTCTCTTACATTTTGAATTTTGCTACCTGTGGTTTTCAGACAGAGTCATCAGTCAGGCTGGTCAGTACCTGGAGATAGACTTGTGGACAAACATTTGCTTTGGGCTCTGAAAAACATGGCCATGGTTTATTCTGCTTATGCCATGGTTTGTTCTCCTGCTTTCCTCATCCCACACTAGTCCTGGCTACTGAGACTCCCTTTTTGTATCATTGCCAGTGTTACCAGGGGTTTGAACTGCTATCAGGGATGACTATTTGCACTTCCTTTCACCCATACTTGTCTGAGTAAAACACAGCTGTACTATTTTTTCCTCTAGCCCTAGCTAAACTAACTTTCAGAACAAGAAATAACCTAACCCTCTCTTCTTGTTTATTCTTAATTGGAACTTATTAATATCACAGAATGCTTTGGGTTGGAAGGGACCTTTAAAGGTCAACTAGACCAACCCCCCTGCAGGGAGCAGAGACATCTTCAACTACATCAGGTTGCTCAGAATTAGAATTAGAATGCTGTCATGACTTGATCATTTACATCTCTCCAGACACAAGAACTACAGAGAATGACAAAAGTAGCAGAGTGCTGGTTCATCAACCTCCTCCAGCAGCATCACTTTGTCCTTTTGCAGGATCTATTTTAGCTTGGTATTACTCTTCTCTCCTTAAGCCGTCTGTGATGTTGAACCATCTTCAGTGAGAAGAGATACTTCTAGCAGAGCAGTCTGAGACAGATTTTATCAAAAATTCATGTAAAGCATGGAAAAAGGATGAGAGTAGCCCCAAGACAACCTTTGGAGGCACCAAAAGCTTTTTCCCTTGGTGCAGCTGGGGGGATTTTCCTGGGAATTGGCAATAATTCCTGAATAATAATGGTTTCCTGCTTTCCACAGAGAGCTGGCTGGAACTGGGGAGCAGTTTCCCTCTTGCCTGGCACTAATGTCTCAGCACACAGTTCTGAAGGATCAGCCTGTTTGAAATCAGCTTGTTTGGATAAGCTTGTTTGACATCTTAGGCTGCTAAACCACATGGGACTGGGACTGCTTTCTTCTCAGGGGCTCCTTGTTGTTCAGTGCTTTTTGTCCAACAGGTCTTGCATGCTCATCTTCACCTTTTTCAACCCTTCAAGCTGTCACCTTCTGTAAGATAAGTCTGCCCTATAGTGCAGGTGCTCCTGAGCTACCTTCAGATGGCTTAGGCAGTGTGGGTAGCAGCGCAGACCTGAGATATTCCTTCTTCAGCACCTCTTTTCTCTCAGTGTTTGCCATAGATGTGGAAAAAAGGTGTCCTAAGGGACTATGGGAATATTCTTGGTCCTGTGAAAGCAGAGACAAGCACATAACTCACTGCTTTTGGTGTGTAACAGCATTTACACAGACACCCTGCAGGACAAGGCAGACGTGAACTGGACCTTATCTATTGTAAGAATGAGAAGTTCAGCAATTGTTTCATGATAGTGAAGTGAAGTTACAATTTGTCATAGCTCAGGCTGCAAATTTTGTAGAATCCTAGACTGGCTCAGGTTGGAAGGGACCTCAGAGCTCATCTCCTCCAACTTCCTTACCATGGGCAGGGACACCTCTCAACTAGACTCAGCTGCTCAAGGCTTCATCCAACTTGGCCTTGAACAGCCTCCCTGGGCAAGCCTATTCCAGAGTCTCACCACCTTCCTACTGAAGAACTTCTTCCTAAGCTCCAGTCTAACCCTGCTCTCCCTCAGCTTCAAACCATTCCCCCTTGCCCTGTCTCTAGATACCCTTAGGAAAATTCCCTCTGCAGCCTTTGTGTAGGATCCCTTCAGGTAGTGGAAGGCAGCTCTATGGTTCCCCTGCATTCTTCCCTTTTCTAGACTGAACCACCTCAGCTCCCTCAGGCTATCCCTCCAGCCCTTGGATTTCTTTCTATCTGGTCCATGGCAGTATAAACAATTTCCCATCTTCTCACACAGCATCAGCAATGCACATCAGCGAGCAAACTAGTGCTGAAACAATTCTGTTGAACACATTCAATTCCATTTTTGGCTGCTAGCAGATCCCACACTTCCCTGGGTAACTCGGATACTCACACTAATTGCAGTAAAGAATGTAATCGTGAAGTAGTTCTGGTTTTAAATTGGGCTTTTGGGTTTTTATTCCCACAGAGGTCTCAGTCTGCGTTCTCCCTGGCTGGTGAAGAGACACCCAGCAAAGGACAAGAGCCTGCATCATCTGTGGCTGAGGCTCTCTGGAAGCACCAGAAAGGACAATTCAGGAAGCAGAAGGAACACAAGCTCTCTGCATTGCCCAGCTGGAAGAGTGTGGACAGACTAAATGAAACAAGTAAATATTTCTAGTACGGATATGATTCTTCTCTTGGCTCCCACTCACACAGGGAATGAAGCTGACTGAAAGCCAGGACCCTCTCCAGGGGACTTCCCCTGGCCCTTGTGCTTGTAGAGGTCACGAGATGACATAAGTGCAGGCTGTCATTGCAGGGGGTGGTTCCTGCTCCATTTCCATTGCCTCTCTTGTTCTGCTGTAGTGTTCATCAGGCTGCAAGAGTGTAGCACTAGGCAACACCTGCACAGAATCACAGAATCCTAGGATGGCTCAGCTTGGAAGGGCCCCCAGAGATCATCTATTCCAAACTGCCTGCCATGGGCAGGGACACCTCTCAACCTGACTCAGCTACTCAATGCCTCATCCAACCTGGCCTTCAACACCCCCAGGGAAGAGACATCCACAGCCTCCCTGGGCAGCCTATTCCAGAGTCTCATACTGAAGAACTTCTTCCTAAGATCCAGTCTAAACCTCAGCTTCAAACCATTCCCCCTTGTCCTGTTGCTAGACACCCTTACTAAAAGTCCCTCTCCAGCCTTCCTGAAGCAGCCAAATCCTGTTTGGGTGTAGTGGGGCCCAGAGATGGGGGCTGCCCATCAATTTCATTTGCTTATCTGTCATTCTAGTTGATAACCTGGGAGACTAAGGATTGGACAGTGTCACTACGCCTCCTGCCCCCAGAAAGAGGGAGTAAAGTAGTACTAAAAGCTGACTTAACGAACTGTGCATTCAGTCCCCTGTCAGAAGTGGTGTTCTCCTGGCATTTCAGTGGAAGGCTTACTTTCAGCAAGGTGCTTAATTGGGTGCTTAAATTTAAGAACCCACTTCAGTCCCATTGAATTGAACTGTTGAGCAATTTAGTAGCTAACAATTGCTTAACCATAACAGAATGACAGATCGACCCCGTTTCCTTTCAAGTGCTCTGCTTGGAGGATTTGTTCTGCTTCTTTCATCTGAGAACCATGTTTGTGATGAAATCATGGTGCCTTTTGAGCTTATTGTGCTAATAGGTGTAAATGGGATCTCAGCTATGCTGGAGTGAAGCAGCTCTGGATTAGGATACAGAAAAGGAAAGAAATCTCAGCTGACAGTTCAGAGTGGCAACATCAGTGGGTTTTTCAGTCATGTAGCCAGAAAACAATCCACAATTCATTCTGATTACAGTTTGCACTGCTTTAAATTAGGACTCAAGAGCCAAACCATGAATTTGTGCTTTTGTTTTTCTCCATAAAACCTCAGTGGATTTCTCCTTCATGTCCTTAACCATCTCCCTTTTATCCCAGATTAGTTTCTAGCACCCATAGCTTTCTTAGGCACAAATCTCCATAGGCCTGGTACCCCATGCATCCCACTTCTTTGAACCTTGATTTCTCTAGTTTCATTTGGTCTCCTCTAGTAGTTAGGTTGGAAGAGATGCCTCCATCTCTTTTAGGATCCTCCTAGTCTTCTCTCCTCCAGATGCCAGCACTCTGGCTTATTTAATCATTCCTTGAACAGAAGCGTTTTGAGAACCTGGGGCAAGCTTCACTGTTCCTTTCTGATCCTTCTTCCTTCTTTTCAAGGGGGAGGACCAGAACTGTGTACAGAACTGAAGACATTTGCAAAGGGCAGGATTTACACATGTCTGTTATTGGCATTCTCTCCCCCTTCCCAAATCAGTCTTTCAGATAAAAGCTTTGGTCCAAGCACTCTTACACTTTTAAATAGTCATCACCATGACTTTAAAGGGTGCCTTCTGACTGAGTGTGGCAGCCTGGCTCACACCAGGAGAGAGTTCACAGAGAAGCAACACTTGCTTTTGCCCATTACAGAATCACAGAAGCATTCAGGTTGGAAAAGACCCTCAGGATCTCCAAGTCCAACCCAGAACCCTGCTCTACAAGGTTCACTCCTGAACCATATCCCCAAGCACCACTTCCAAACGACCCTTAAACACATCCAGGGTTGGTGACTCAACCCCCTCCCTGGGCAGCCCATTCCAGTGCCTGACCACTTTGGAATCTATGGCCAGTTGGGCATGCAATGAGTGATCACAGAATCAACCAGGCTGGAAAACACCTCAGAGATCATCAAGTCCAACCTATTACCTAATACCTAACACCTCCTGACAACTAAACCATGGCTCCGAGTGCCACATCCAATCTTTTTTGAACACCTCTAGGGACAGTGACTCCACCACCTCCCTGGGCAGCACATTCCATGGCCAGTTACTCTTTCTGTGAAGAACTTTCTCTTCACCTTGAGCCTAAACTTCCCCTGGCGCAGCTTGAGACTGTGTCCTCTCATTCTGCTGCTGGTTGCCTGGGAGAAGAGACCAACCCCCACCTGGCTACAAAGGTCCCTTCAGGTAGTTGTAGAGAGCAATGAGGTCTCCCCTGAGCCTCCTCTTCTCCTAAACAACCTCAGTTCCCTCAACCTCTCCTCACAGGGCTGTGCTCCAGACCTCTCCCCAGCCTCGTTGCCCTTCTCTGGACATGTTCAAGTCTCTCAATGTCCTTCTTAAATTGAGGAGCCCAGAACTGGACACAGCACTCAAGGTGTGGTCTAACCAGTGCTGAGCACAGGGCAGAATGACTTCCCTGCTCCTGCTGGCCACACTATTCCTGATGCAGGCCAGGATGCCATTGATCTTCTTGGCCCCCTGGGCACCCTGCTGGTTCATAACTCTCCTTGTTGCGTTTCCACAGATCCACCTTCCATGTTCCAAAGCACCGATGGGAACTGGGTAGCTCTGCAGAACGTTGCTTTGCCTCGTCCCCGGATGCTGGCCAAACCAAAGAGTCAGGTGTTCAAAGCCCTGGAGAGTGAGTCCAGCATTGTGTCTGCTTATGACGAGATGGGCTCAGACAGCGAGGATGACTACGACTGGAACGTGGCCTTGAACAAGCTGCGCCGCAGACCTCGCCACTCGCCGGACGATTTCTATGACAGCAACTCCCAGTATGGTCCTGACTGGCCTTATGGCAACGACCAATACCAGGCAGTGACCTCCCCTTCCTCTGGGTTATACACCAACACTGAGACACTGTTCTCTGACTCAGAAACTTCCTCGGTAAACTCTTCCCAGGAAGCTAAAGGACCTAGTAAACTTCTCTGGTTACAAAGCAGAACTCAAAGTGATGTGCCCAGGATGGAAAAAAAACATTTCCATGGAGAGCTGGATGTAAATTTCAATCCACAGGCAACCAGCTTGGAGTATTCCGACAGCAGTGAGACTGAGGAAGTGCAGTATGATGTAGAAAAGAGATCGAGAAGGTGGAGGAAGAACAAAGAGCTCTCTGAAGAACCAGGTGAAGACAAAAATCTTACAAAAGCCAACACAATGAATTTGAGTCAGGTAATTATATCTGAGCTTAACCAATGTGTGCTCAAAAAGAGCTGGGCAAAACTAATTATTCTCCCAGGATGTTGTGACTCTGGAGTGGGAGGTGGGGTGTTCCTGAAAGCTTTACCTTTCATCCTCATGGCTCCTGAGAAGAAGCAAAGGTAAAAGTGTTATATCTGTGAACAGACTTTGCCTCTTCCTCATATCCCACTGCCGTTGTCAGTGCTATAAAATAGAGTGCTCTTAAAAAGACAAAGTCAGGCTCTGCTAACAGCTGCTGATGTTGACTAGTAACCTGGTTTGTTGCATTTGTGGGGGGGGTTTAACTCCGTTGTTCTTGGAAGCAGAGCTGCCTCATATGCCTGGGGGGGGCTTCTGTGTGCCATTTGCAAACCTGCTAAGGGAATAAAGCTACTAAGCAGCAGAAATTTGGAAAGGGCTCTTTTGGAAATGCTCTCCAAGCAGTGGCTGGTTTTGCTGCTCAAACCACCAAGCTCTGCTTTCATAATTATTAATCATCTTCATCATTATTAGTCATGGGAATAATATTGATATATTGGCTGTCATTGCCTCTTTGAGAGGAGATGTTGCTTAGCAGCTCTCACTGAGAACCTGCCTGCAAACCTCACAAGCTGGGGCTTCTCCAGTACCAATGGGGCTTTCTCCTAAGAGTTTACATTTAACATGGATTTGGTTCTGAAGCCTCCAAGCCAGTACTTTGCTTCTTACTTTATTCTGGGGCTTTGTTGTTGTTTGCTAGGATTGTGTTGAGTTCCCAGCCCTCTGCTTGGAAACAGTTGGACAGTGTGTATGAGGAAAGGTATTCCCTAGTTCATTGTCTGCTTCAGCCCTTGTGCTTGCACAGAAACATTTGATTTTCCTTGGGTGAGCCTGGGTCTGTGGCCATGCTCACCTGAAGCTGTTTGCAGGTGAAGTGGTAGCCCTTGGTTGTTGTTTGCAGATGTGGGCATGACGTGTTGCTGGTAGGTACAAACAGGAATTTACACAATGACTTAGAATCTTTTCAGCAGTTTCTGGTCCTGGTGTGCTAGGAGAGCAAACAGGAATAATTTCCTATCAAATAGTTGCTCCAAATCATCCTCTCAGACCTGCTGAGGTGTGCCTACCGCTTCTGGTCCCAGGCTGCATTCTTCATAGCCTTCTTCTGGGTGGTTTTGTTACAATTACAGAATCACAAAAACATTCAAGTTGGAAAAGACCCTCAGGATCACCAAGTCCAACCCAGAACCCTACTCTGCAAGGGTACCTCTAAACCGTATCCCCAAGCACCACTTCCAAAACACCTTTAAACACATCCAGGCTTGATGACTCCACCACCTCCCTGGGCAGCTCATTCCAATCCCTGACCACTCTTGCTGGGAAAAAATGTTTCCTAATGTCCAGTCTAAACCTACTTAGTCATAGCTTGAGGCCGTTCCCTCTTGTTCTATCACTAATTACCCAGGAGAAGAGACCAGCAGCAGCCTCTCTACAATCTCCTTTCAGGTAGTTGTAGACAGCTATAAGGTTTCCCCTCAACCTCCCTTCTAAAGGATTAAGCACTTCTAAACCCACTGTTTCTGCCTTACTTTATGGACTTGACTGAAGCACTGAACAAAATCTTTTAATGACTCAAAATTTGGTCTTAGCAGTCAGCAGGGAGAGAAGAATATTTCTAGAAGTCAGTTAGTGCTGTAGGTGGAGCAGGTTGCTCTGGAGAGATGCCTGTCTTTCTCCGTGGACTGTAGTGGAAATCAGGGGAATTTGGGTCCTGCTCAGATGGCATAGCTCCAGGAAATGCATTGCTATGCATCCAGGCATTCATTTTATGGACCAACCATGAGATATTTCCAGATTTTCTGCAAGGGATCACAAAAATATCCCTCTTCCCAGAGTTATTACCTGCTGGGCAGGAACCCTGCTAACCAGACTGGCAAAAAGAGTTTCCTTTTCTTTTATCAGCACATGTAATGTGCTTTCTTTCTAGCTTCCCTGCAGAGTGAGCAGACCTGTATTTTTCTAGGAAGCTGTTTGGTTTCCTTTCTGTGTCTATACAGCAATTACACCATTCTTCTCATTTCTTCGTAGGATTTTGATGATTTATCAGAAACGGATTTAAGCAGTGAGGATCAGCATCAGAATGCCAAGCCTGACCTTATGGAGGAGGAGCTTAAATCCAGGTTATTTCACATTGCTGCTAAAATGAGTGACAAGGAAACCTCTTCTGGTGAAGAGCAAGAGTCAGAACCTAGAACAGACCCCGAAAACCAGAAGGAGACTTTGTCTTCGGAGGAAAATGGCAGAAGCATTCAGGAAGAGTTAAAGAAGGTAAGTGGTTGTTGTAGAGGAATGGGGACTGTATTCAAAAAGTTAGATTATAGGTTCTACATCCTTGGACATAAGCAAAGTTTGACTGGACACAGCCCTGGGCAGCCTCATCTAGCTGACCCTGCTTTGAGCTGAAGGCTTGGACTAGGCAATCTCCAGAGGTCCTTTCCAAGCTGTAAGTCTGCTTCTGAGTTCTTTAGCCATGGACTATGCAGCAGTGTAAGTAACTTCACCATGGTGTGTGCAAATACCTCCCTGCTGTACACGTGACCTTTCTAAGGAAATGAGAGAAGAGCTTTACTACCAGCTTTGTATCCAGTCTGGCTTGACTGGGATTTACAGAGACAGACCACCACTGGCAAAGTAGCCAACAGCACACACAGGCTAGCAGGAGCATAACCTGGTGCAATTCAAGTCCAGAATTAAAGGCTGTGAATAAGATTTTCTATAATGCTCCTATATGGTGCACTGAGCCCCCCAAAATGGCAAACAGATGTTTTGTGGTGTACTTAGATCTAACAGTAGTATTAGTTAGGTTTTCCTCTTCCAATTTGCTTATTTCTCTAACATTTGTATGTCAGTTATTTAAAATAAAGCAAATACTAATTTATTTTTTTCTTCAGTAAAATTTCCTTCATTTTGAAACAGTTAGAGACAGCATCTTCAGCAAAAAGGGAATACTTGGAGTTCCTAATACTTTACTGGGTTTGGATGGAAAAAAAAAAAGTCTTAGTCATTCGTGGTCCACAGTATTTATTCTTTCTGTCTGTAATAAATAAAGAAAGCAAAATATCTCAGTGCTATTCATGGTCATGTCTTCAGTGGAATTGATAGCAGAACTTGCTCCAGCTGTAGAGAAACAAGCAGGCTGCTTTCATTCTTGCCCTTGGCAGTTGTCCTTAAAGGTGATTTAAACTCTTCTGACCATGCCTTCTCTTGGAAAGGTGGCTGACCAACAGCTTAGAATGAAATACTGACGGTGCCAGTCTGGAACAGCACTGGTGGCCATGGTAACCTACAATACAAAGGCACAGCTACACTCATCACACATGCCAGCACTTCAGGGCAGGTTGGTGGCATGTCTCAGTGGAGACAAGCATAGGAAAGGTACTTTCAGGGAGTCAGTCATTTGAGGTGACTTAAAAGTCACAAGTCCTAATCTGTTGTCTCTGTAAGACGCCTGATTTTTGGATTCCAGAGCTTTCAGAGTGGCACTTCACATTCTTGGCCAGAGACCCAGGCTTCTGACCTGGGCATCAAATTTAAAATGAGCTCTACAGAAACACTAACTCTGGGCAATTAAAAAGAGAGCTCAAGTGCCTACAATTTTGAGCTGCTGCACACAAATTAAAATACTGAATTTTATCCATCTTCTTAGATTTCAGCTATGCTGCTTGTGTTTTTTAGCCTTTAGTCAGTCTTCTGTTCTCACAGGCTTGTTTTGGAACACACTAGCAACCTTAAATTACAGGGAATTTCTAGGTATAGTACACTTTGACCATAGAATAAGATAAAAATTGCGGGTAGTTGTGTTGTCTTTATTTTATTTAGATCACTGGAATTGAAATACTTGGGACTCGTTAAAATGTGACTTTCACATGTCTGCACCTTCAAAAAAGTCTGGATTTCTGTTTTTAATGGAAACTGAGAATCTCACATTGACTTGATGCTTTAGAAAGGGCATTTAGTATATTAAGAGCTGAATTTAGTGTATCTGAAGCTATGGGTAAGAATTGGCACATCTCAAGTGGGGAGTTTGCTGAAATTGGGTATTTAAGAGTTTTCAGTTCTCGCTTCAAACTGAGGGTTTGAGTTATATGTCTGCCTTTAAGATACACATTTGAAAGTGCTCCCCTTTGAGTTAATTTTTTAGTTCCTATGGGATTCTTGAGTACTTAGGTGGGTATTAATTAACACAAGTTAATTTTCTGCCTTAGATTTAAATCCACTTAGACTTTCAGCACAACCGTTTTCAACATTACTAAGTCTGTGATTGCCTGAAAGGGTCTTGTGGAGGTTCACTGTTCTCTAAAACAAGCAATCCCACAGCAGACTTTTTTTCATAGGTAACCTTTTGTGCTCATTTAAGCTACAGAAGTAGTTCATGGTCTTGCCAGGGGTAGGCAGAGCCCTGAGAAGTCTGCTTGTGCAGTCAAAGACTATGGAGCCCTCTCTGCTCATGGCTGAGTTGGCCTTCAGCCACTCCAGGCTGCAGGTGTGAACACACCAAAAAATGCACAAGACAGCAAAATGTAAATCCCCTTGGACTCATCTCAATGGCAATGATCCTGAAAGTGGCAGGCATGATAAATGGGATCCCTTTAGTTCTTGTTTACCTATCCAAGATCAGGTCCAACAAAGGCTGGGCCAACTTGATGCAAGGCAGCTTGATCCCGGTACATTCCATCCTGGGGCTGGCCTTGGAGAGGGTGGCCAGGGCTCAGTGAGGGAGGTCAGGTGAGGAAGGGCTTGTGGGACTTAGATGCTGGGGAGAAATAGGCTCATAGCCTTGATGGAGCTGGCTGTGCCCAGGGTGCTGAATTCCACCCAGCCTGTTAAAGCACCATGGCAGGGCTGTCTGGGATGTTCTAACAACAACAGAGCGCCTGTGTCTCATGGTGACTGGGCTGACTGGCTTGTGCTGGTGCAAGCACTGTCTGCACAGAAGATGATGCAGTGGTTTTTGTGATTGTTGTCTTGCAGCTCCCCAGACTCCTGGACATTTTGCTTGGTGTGTTGGACCAGGCAGGCAGTTAATAGGAAACTGCCATCCAGCTGCTTATGCCTGAAAGCTTTAGAAAGTGCTGAGGAAAAGTTCCCAAAGCCCAGGGAGGTGGTGGAGTCACCGTCCCTGGAAGTGTTTGAAATAAGCCTGGATGAGGAACTTGGTGCCATGGTTTAGTTGATTAGATGGTGTTGGGTGATAGGTTGGACTTGATGATCTTGAAGGTCTTTTCCAACCTGGTTAATTCTGTGTTTCTGTGAAAGGAGTCAGAACCCCCTGGATCACTTAAGCAAGGAAATGTAAGAGTGTAAACATAGTAGCTCTACTACATTGCTACTACTATACTAATAAAGGTGAAAAGTGTAATACAATGGCCTTGGGTTGACTACTCAGAAACTATTTGTGTTAAATGCTTCTAGTTCTTTTCTTTTCTTTTTTTTTTTTTTTGTCTCCTTTGTGCTCCTCCTTGCTTAAGATATGCAAATGGATAGCTGAGTTAAACTGCAGCAGTAGTTGAGTTTCCCTCCTCTTTGCTTTAGTGCTGTGTGATTGAGGAGTTTCTTCTAACACCTTTCTGCTCAGGGAACCTTACCACCAAGGCTTAGTAACTGCTCTTACTGTTTGCATTATTTGCATGACCAGGCACACAAGAGCTCCAGGCCAACTCCATGCCAGGACATCACTAGTGAAGATTAGTATAGGCTGCTGTAACCCAGTGGTGGGGAAATAGACTATAACAAAAAGGTTAATATTTTCTTGTCACCTTTTGTGAGTAGCCCAGAGAGTTGTCAAGGGCAGATAAGCTCCTTTAGACCTGGCTGGATGAGCTTCAAGCAAACGCTGCTCATCAGCTGGATGATAATTCTGTCACAGCATAGGCACATGTTGGTCACTGTCTTTGTGTCATTAGTTCAAGACCAAACTAGTCAGTTTGGTTTAAATAGACCTCTGTAAATCAGGAGGATTAAGCAGCAAGAGGCAGGGCCAGCAGATGGAGAGAACGGATTCTGTTACTTCAGTCTGCTCTGGTGAGACCTCACCTGGAGTACTGCAGCCAGCTCTGGAGCCCTCAACCCAGGAAGGACATGGACCTGATAGAGTGGGTCCAGAGGAGGGTCACAAAGATGATCAGGGGGCTGGAACGCCTCTGCTACAAGGACAGGGTGAGGGAGCTGGGGGTGTTCAGCCTGGAGAAGAGAAGGCTCCAAGGAGACCTAACAGCAGCCTGCCAGTACCTGAAGGGCGCTACAAGCAGGCTGCAGAGGGACTGTTTGCAAAGGCCTACGGGGATAGGACATGGGGCAATGGCTTGAAATGAGAGAAGAGCAGACTGAGATTGGATGTTAGGAACAAGTTCCTTAGCATGAAGGTGGTGGAACACTGGAGCAGGTTGCCCAGGGAGGTATTTGAGGCCCCATCCCTGGAGATATTGAAGGTCAGGCTGGACAGGGCTCTGAACAACCTGATCTAGTGGAGGATGTCCCTGCCGACTGCAGGGCAGTTGGGAGGGATGACCTTCGGAGGTCCTTTCCAACCCAAATCATTCCATGATTCCATGACTTGACACTGCTAGTATGAGGGGGTTTACTTGTTTGTCGTGGGACAGGGAAGCCCAAGAGAGGGGCTGCAGCAAACAGCAGTGATTTAATACGAAATTCCTCACTAATCCATCAGCATCTGACTACAGCCTAAGTGAGGTACAGACCCTTCTGTAACTAGAAGCAGGGCATCCAAATTGAATCTGTGTAGACCCAAAAATGGAAGCTAGCTGCTTTTGTTGCTTGTAACCCTCCTGCAAAAAGTCTTTTTCTATTGTTAGTACTGCTTTGTTTTGCTCTGTTGGAAAACTGTGTATCCCATCTGTTTGATTTTATCCAAACTCATGTGTGGTTTTTGCAGTGTCTGTCTTAGTAAGATCTGGTACTTTAAATCCCACAAACAAAAAGAAATGAGGCCTTGCTTTATTTTAAATAGCTCAGCAATAAATGTGAAAATCTACCTTTTATGCTATTTTTCTGTTTGCTGGTTTCTTTGTCCTTGCTGTTCATCCTAAAGTTCTCTGTAAGTCTGAACCTATCTAAATGTCAACCTCTAGAGCTGTTAATATAACTTTTCTGCCTTTTTATTTAACTCCTTTCCCACTATCTAGGAAAAACAAAAGGCTTTTGATCTTCATTTAAAGCTGCAGTTTTTATCCACTGTATTGCAGCAGGTGAGAATGCTTTATTTTGTCTGTGTCTTCTTGCATCTCTTATGTAGTAAGAGATGCTGTAAAGTGATATTGAGGGTTTCCACATCTCCCAAGCAGAATTCTCCAACTCAAAATGCTTTCCTGGAAATAGCAGACCTGAAAAAAACAAACTTTTTCTGGCCACAATCAATAATCATTGCAGAAAGGTACTTCTCTAATGGCAGCTAGCCTTGTGTTCTGGTGGGAGTGGTAAGCATGATGTGTAGGCATGGAGCAGATTAGCCCTTTTATTTGGCTTTGTGCTGAGAATTTGGGTTGATCAGTAAAGAAGAGGAGAAGACAAGAATAAGGTGTAGGAACCTCCTGTGCTCGTGTGCTCAACACCTGTGAAGAGATTGGGAAAGGGGGAAATTTTTTTTTTTATTTCAGCAATAAGATTTCTGACCACAGTGGTCTTCAAAAAACCTTCTAAGATCCCAATTAAAAAAAAAAAAAAAACAAAAAAAAAAAACAGCCACTAAACAAAACCCTTAATACATTGTAGAGATTGTCCACACTGAGTAGGCATTTTTTCACTTTGCTGCTGGTGTCCAGGGCTCAGCCCTCATCAAAGTGGGCAGAGGTTTTCCATTCTGTGCTATTTGAGCTGCAGCTTCTGAGAATCAGGTATTAAACCAGACATTGATTTTATTCCCTGGGCAAACACATGCTTGTGGAACATACGAAAAGACAGGCTCTATTTAGTGTAGCATACCTATAGTGGTAGGCAAATTAATTCCCTGGCATTCTCTCAGTCATACAATTAATTTTCTTGTGTGTGTGTGTCTTAATTCAGCAAAACTCTCCTCCTCTTGACTTTTTCTTCCTTAGTCTTGGGGTTAAATTCTGTAGTGTGAATTTTAATGCCTTTTTTTTTTTAAATCATCTAGGTTTTCTTTAGTAAAAATATCCATGATGATTGTAAAGAAAACAAAATCATTCCCCAGTGTCATCAGCCTGTATCCATTATAGATACACTCACAAGATTCTGTGCAGATTTTAAGGTGAAATAATGGAATAATAATAATAGGTATTTCCATTTCCAACTTGGAGCATAGTATTTCACCTCTTGGAAAAGAACTGCCTGTCTCATGATTGTCTGTAGAAATGAGGCATTATGGATTATTAGCCATCACATCTGTAACTACATTCAGACAGGGGATTGACATCGTTAGGAAAAATTCTTTCAGCCTATGGACAGGAAAAAAAAATAATTGGAAAAAAAAGGCTTTATTTTTACATCATCTCCTGGGACCTTCAGCCTGGAGAAGAGAAGGCTCTGGGGAGGCCTAATAGCAGCCTGCCAGTACCCAACGGGGGCTACAAGGAGGCTGCAGAGGGACTGTTTGCAAAGGCCTGCAGGGACAGGATGAGGGCAATGGTTTGAAATGAGAGAAGAGCAGATTGAGACTGGCTGTGAGGAAGAAGTTCTGCACCACGAGGGTGGTGGAACATGGCAACAGGTTGTTGCCCAGGGAGGTATTTGAGGCCCCATCCCTGGAGATATTCAAGGTCAGGCTCGACAAGGCTCTGAGCAACCTGAACTAGTGGAGGATGTCCCTGCTGACTGCAGGGAGGTTGAACTGGATGACCTTTGGAGGTCCCTTCCAACCCAAACCATTCTGTGATTCTATGAAGAAATACAATATTCAGAGTTAGCTGGCACAGTCCCAAAGAGAGAGTGTATTTCTCTGTGTCATACTTTGGACAATGTCTGTAACAGCTCACTCTGTAAGATAATTTAGCTTTCACCTTCTAAACGAGCACCGAGAAACGAAGATTCTGCTGCCCAGAATAGTAATCCCTTAATGCCGTAGTGGATGACAGCATCCTTGCCTTCCAGCAAGTACCAAAGCAAATTCTAGCTTTCTTTCTTAGTCTTTGTGGTAGTGAGTGAAAGATCTTTTGAAGGCATTTCAGGGTTGACAGCTGGCCAGGCTGAATGAGACCTCGAGCAGCCAAGTCTAGCTGAGAGGTGTCATTGCCCATGGTGGCAAGGTTGGAGTAGATGATCTCTAAGATGCCTTCCAACCTGAGCCATTCTATGGTTCTAGGATGGTCCTGTGATTCTCTCCCTATCATTGGTAGAGATGTGGTAGAAACCTCATCCCTGGAAACATTTCAGGTCATGTTGGGCAGGACTCTGAGCAACCTGATCTGGTTGAAGCTGTCCCTGCTCACTGCGGCCGAGCTGGACGAGCCGCATCGCTCAGCCCCATCGATTGCCTGTGGGAGGGGTGGTGTTCATCCAGAAGCAGGGTAGCACAGTTGAAATCAGAATGCATCCCAGTGTTTCCAGAAGAATGGTTGCACTTTTCTGTGCACCCATTTGCATTTGCAATGAAGATTGCTGTCTGTGTCTATCACAGCTGTAGCAGTTCTTTGGCTTGCTTGACAAGACAGATGGGAGAGGCCTCCTCACAGCATGATAACTGACTCTTAGAATCACTTAGAGGTGTTAACAGTGACCTTTCCTGCAAGGGCAAGATAAATTAGACAGCCCAGAACTCTTTATAAGCAATTTGAAATCTCCACCTACCCTGTTGGTCTTGGTGTGCATGTGTCTGTGAATTTTAGAGAACCTCATAAATCCAAAGTTCGATGTGGGTGGTCAGGGAGGGGAGAGGGATGTGAAGCACTAAAACTCTGGGATGCTTTTTCTCTTTTTCCCCTCACGCATGTTAAATACACAGAGTACCCCACCAGGTTTGCAAACTGGCCCTTTTGGACCATGAGCTGTTTTAAGAGTTGCTCAGAGAAGAGGTAAAAACCCAATGCAAAACCATTGAGTATCTTCCAATTTGAGAAGCTTTTAACTCCTTACACGTTGATTTTTATGCCTCCCTCGGGCAGGCATTAATCTCTTCTTGCTTCTCTCTAAAATACATCCCAGAAGAAAGCTGAGTTCCAAATACCCTTAAGAAGAAAACCTTCACAAAATTTAGGTTTAAAGACATTGAAATATTGCTTGTGCTCTTTGGTTTTGGCAGATTTACTCTTCAGATATACTCTGAGGGAAGTCACTTACTGCTTGCCCTGTAGCTTTTAGGGTGTTGAAGCTTCAGTGCTTTATCTTTGCTATTGAAGCAAATGTTTCACAAGCTTAAAGAGCTTTAACCTTGTGACTGCTGTGTTTAGATACCTGCAGGCTGGGATCAAGATACATTCAGTGATGCATACACTTCAAGAACATTCATCCAGCTGCCTTGTGCAGAAAAGATTTGGCTTTAAAAGTCTCTAACAGCCTCTGCCACTAAGGACTTCAAAATTCTGAAAAAGCTAAAAGTCACATTTCAGCACCAAGGAAGGTTTAGATGGGACATGAGGAAATATTTCTTCACCAAGAGGGTGATCAAGCCTTGGAACATCCTTCCTATAGTGGTCAACACTGCAGGGCTGTTAGTGTTTAAGAGATGCTTCAACAATGCCCTTAATAACATCTTAACTTCTAGTCAGCTCTGAGGGATTCAGGCCAGTTGATGAGAGTAGATGAGAGTTGTAGGATGCTTCCAACTGAAAAAAAATATTCTAGTCCTATTTCTGTTTTATTCTTATGCTATGTCATTGCTCTTTTCTTCCCCTATCCATTACCTGTTGAGAAGGCAGGCTATTTAAAACTCAAAATCTTGATTTCATAAAGCTTCCTAGCCCAAAACACTTTGCCAGGAAAGCAGAACCCAAAGAAAGTGTTTTGTAGTAATTGGTCTGTAATAAATGCCAATATGGATTCTCATCCTCTGGGATAAGAGCACCTTTCTCTAGTTTCATGTCATCTTTCTTTGAAAATCCATCATTAACTACAAAGGATAATAAAAAAAAAAGTAAGAAATAATGAACACTAAAGTGAGGCTACAATTCCTGAAATGGAGAACACACATCAGTGAAGATGAGCAAGAAAATGTAGTGTCTGGCCTTTATCTTTTTTTTGTTTTGTTTTGTTATTCACTACTCACTGAAACAGAAAAAGAATTAGGTACTTCTGAAAGCAAATAAGAAAACAAAGTAACATTGATTTCCTCTTCTGTCCCATAAAATTATTGATCTGGTTTTAACCTAATTGGCACTTATGAAAATAGATGGTAAAAAAACAGTGGGATATTTATGGGGTTCAAGTATTTGTTCTCAGGGAGAGAGTCCTGGGCCTGCTTGTTGAGGGCCATGCTGCCTCTGCTAACAAGCTAAAGATCTGAGTGCTCCACCAGCCTGTATGTGCTTTCTTCCTCTCCTCTTTCATCTCATCCATCTAATTATTTCTTGTCATTCAGAGAAGCAACAGTGCTAAAGATGCCATATTATATTGGTACCCAACAGTTGAGCACACACTACTTAAAAAAAAAAAAAAACAACCAAAACCCAAACAGTTTTTCAGTAAAGGTCTTTAACATAAAAATGAACAGCTAAGAATTAAAGGAAAGAGATAATAAAAGAGGGTTTCCAGTGAAATTCAACAGAGTTTGTGGGAGGCAAAGGTAAGTTATTGCTCCTGCTGATTGCTCCAATGCTTACCTGACACAGAGACATTTTTAATCAGCCACCTTTTCCTGTGCTATAGAACGTACTGTGTAGAACCAGAGACTGTTTCCTCTGGGTTGATCCTCAGGTATTTTGTTTGTGGGGAAAATTGCCAGGTGGATGAGCCCATAATTCACCTGGCCTAAGTATGTGAGGAACAAATTAAACTTAGGTTTAAACTTCTCACACATTCTGATAGGCAAAGCAACGCTAAAGGTGCTGCACATAAGTTCAGTGACAGTGTCTGTACTGGCTTCAAGGAGCTTTGGCTCAGTCTCCAAGGTCAGGTTGGATGGAGCTCTGAGCAACCTGATCTAGTTGGTCCCTGCTTGCTGCAAGGGGCTTGGACTAGATGACCTTTAAAAGTCCCTTCCAACCCAAACCCTTCTGTGATTCTAGGATAGTTTGGATGTTGAGCTCGATGCTTGAAGGTACCTCTGGTTATTGCTACCAAAAGAGTTGTCCTAAAGCTCTGTGAGGAGCATCAGAATCAGGATAGTTAATTGTGGAGTTAGTTGTGGCTGCCTCCTCCCTGGGGGTGTTGAAGGCCAGGCTGGATGAGGCCTTGAGCAGCTGAGTCTAGTTGAGAGGTGTCCCTGCCCATGGTGGGGAGGTTGGAGGAGATGAGCTCTGAGGTTTCTTCCAACCTGAGCCATTCTGTGATTCTATGATAATTCCAAATCAGGAACACTGATAAAAGGCCTACAGTTGTTTAACAAACAAACCCCCCCCAACAACAACAACAACAAAACACAACAACAAGAACAAACCAAAAACCACCAAAAAAAAATTAAAATGAAGCTGCATGGTTCTCCTTGGTATTTGATACCATTTATGTCAGAAGTACTTAAGAAAGGTGATTTGAAATGACAAACAAATCATTACCCAGATGTTTCCATGCTCACAGCTGAACCTTTGGGCTCTGGGGCTGGTACATTGTTCATAGCAAACGTCTTTGTGAAATGCTATCTTCACAGGGCTGCTGAAGATGGCTCTCCCATGTTTGCAGCTGCAATGGGATAGCTCCTCTGGATATGGAGACAGATGATTTCCCATCTGCTTGCCAGTACCCAGAAAGGAAGATTGTGTTTTAAAAACCTGTTTAAAACACCATGGCAAAATTAGCCTTGTCTGTCTCACTTGGGTTTCAAGACTGGATGTTTGTGTTTGCCTTTGGGCTCTGGTGTGGTGTTGGAGGAGAGTTGCATGCCTGTGTCATTTTGCATGCTGCAGCAGAGTGCATATGTGACAAAGGGAGGGAGAAAAAGGGACAGTGACTCCTAGGACGTGGTTACACAGTTCGTGTGCCTCTTCACAGCAGTTTGCCAGGGCCATTGTTAGCATGGCTAAAGCTGCAGCAATTAGCAAGGTGATTGTACACCCGACCTAATTTAATGCTGTTGTTCTCTCTATCTGCTCTTGTAACAAAACAGAAGTACTCTGCTGTCTCTCTCTGCAACATATCTACAGAAGTCCTGAAAGTCATCAATGCCACCGAGGAGCTGATAGCAGAATCCACCAGTCCCTGTGATTTGCCAGCTGACGTTCAGGAGAGAGGGAGCTTCCCCCTGGGGACAGACCCCGCCAGACTCGATGAGCAGCTCACCACACTGGAAGAAAATGTAAGAGCAGGACTCACTCTGTGGAAGTGTCACTGTGTGTGGGTGAGCAACCTGTGTGTGTAAGCCAGCTGCAGAGGGGAGGCATGCAGAGGGTGTTCAGAATTAATGACATGATTCAATAGACAAACAGAACAAATGAACAACATCCTGCTTCAACAGGGGGGCACAGCTATCTGCTTGGGGATTTTTCCTGTCACCATAGAATAGCAGGTTGGAAAGGACCTCAAGGATCATCTGGTCCAACCTTTGGTGGCAAAAGTACAGTCTAGACAAGATGGCCCAGCACACTGTCCAGCTAAATCTTACAAGTGTCCAGTACTGGGCACTCCACCACTTCCCCAGGGAAGTCATTCCAGTGACTGATTGGCCTTGATGGGAAAAATTTTCTTCTTGTGTCCAAGTGGAATGTCCCCAGCAGCGACCTGTACCCATCCCAGTGTGCCTTCTCAGTGTGACTCCTTGTGAAAAGGGAGTCTCCAGCTTCTTTGTAGCCACCCTTTAGATACTAGAACATGGTGATAAAGTCAGCCCTAAACCTTCTTTCCTCAAGGCTGAACAAACTCAGTTCTCTCAGCCTTCTCCCACATGGCAACTGCCCAGTCCTTGCATCATCTTTGTGGCCCTTCTCTGGACTCTCTCCAGCCTGTCTACATCTTTTTTTTTTTTTGTGTAGAAGGGTCCAAAACCGAGCACAATATTCCCCAGGTACAACCTGACCAGTGCTGAGAAAAGTGGGACAATGACTTCCTTATCTCTGCTGGTGATGCTCATTGATGCAACCCAGCATCCTGTTGGCTTTCTTTGTTGCAGCAGCACACTCCTCACCCATGCTGAGCACCCCCAGCTCCCTTTCCTCAAGGCTGCTCTCCAGCCAGGTAGATCCCAGCCTGTGCCATGCTCCTGGATTGTTTTCCCAGGTGCAAGGTACACTTGTCCTTGTTGAACTTCCTAAGGTTCTTGTTGGTCTACTCTTTGATCCTATTTAGGTCTTCCTGTGGCTTAGGCTTCCAAAGAGTTCACTTCCCCACTCAGTTTGGTGTCATCATCAAGCTTAACCAGGGTACTGCTGATCTCATCACCCAGATTAATTGTGAAGATACTGAAGATATTTTAAATGTGTACTTTGAAATATTTGGTGGGATGGAGAGTTGGATGTTCTGAGGTTTACAATTGATTTTACCATCTCTACCTCAGAAGTTGACTTAAACCCTCCAAACCTCTGCTGGCTGTACAGCTGCACCATGCCTGGCTGAAACCACACATCTCCTAGTCCCAGCACAGCCTCATTCCTGTCCTGTAAGGACAGGCAGGCAAAGTGTGTCCCTAGTCACAGAGAGAAGTGGAGGAGCTCTTCACCCACATGTTCCCAGCCTATTGCACTGAGCACCCAGGGAGCCAGAGCTGCTGCTGGACTGTTGGGAGGAGCAGGCTGGGGGAGCCAAAGTAAACAAGCATTTGTCTGGCTGTGTCCTAATCACCTGTCCCTTTCCATCAGTGCCTGGCATCTTCAGGAGGAAGTGCAGTGCTGAATCATAGAGGGAAGCCACCACTCATTGGAAATTTTTCTGCATCCACCTAATGGAGTTGGTACTCTGTACCTTTCGATTTTCTCCTCTTCCCACATCTGATTACCTTGCAGTGGTTTTTTTCCCCCCTTCATTAAGGAGCTCTTAAAGATCTCATAGGAGTCCAGGCTGTAGCATTGTGACATCTTGATCAATTCAAGAAAACAGATCCTGTTTTTCTCTAGCCCTGGGAGATTTTCAGACAGAATCTCTTCTTGGGGGATCACAGCAGTTTCCTCCACAGAAATGCACTTCTACAACAGCCCCAGCCTAGGGGGTGAGTGGGAGATGAGCCATGGGAATAACAGCCAGCCCTGGTACTGACCTGTCCTGTCCCAGAGCCCTCCCACCAGTCCCACAGCTCCCCAGTTCCTCTCACCACACCTTTTTTAGGCTCAAACCTCCCAGCCCTACTTTGGTTCATAGGTTCCCAACCTAGATCTTAGTCTTCCCAGTCATCTGATGAGGTCCCCTTGTAGACTTAGAGGGTTTGTTATGCACTTGAATGTCAAAGGCAAAAAAAAGCAGGATTGCAGCTTTTGGGGGTTTCTTTTGTTGCTGGTGAATCTGGAACAAATCAATTTTGGAATAGCATTGTGGCACCTGTGAAATTTGGACTGCAGCCACCTCATGCCTCCCTTCTCTTTGTGGCTGTTTGTGTTCAGATGGTTCCTTCCCTTCTCTTTGTGGATGTGTTCAGATTATTTCCTCCCTTCTCCTCGGATGTGTTCAGATGATTCCTTTCCCTTCTCTTTGGCTGTGTTCAAATGATTCCTTCCCTTCTCTTTGGATGTGTTCAGATTCCCTCCCTTCTCTTTGTGGATATGTTCAGGGGATTCCCTCCCTTTGTGGATGTGTTCAGATTATTCCCTTCTTTCTCTTTGTGGACATGTTCAGATTATTCCTTTCCCTACCCTTTGTGGATGTGTTCAGGTGATTCCCCCATGGCTTCCCTCTGCCAGGTAAGTCTCTCTGTAGTGGGTTAGCAAGGAGGGAATGGTGGGAATGGCTCCAAGGTGGCGTGGAAGATGCAGTCTGCTCAAAGCAGGCTTGCCTGAAGCCTCAGCCTGCCCTGTCCCTGCAGGTGTACCTGACAGCCAGCACAGTGTACGGGCTGGAGGGGCAGCTGAGCAGCCTGGAGGACGCCGCACGCAAGATCAACAGCGTGACCGGGGAGTCCGAGCTGGCTGACCTGGAGGACCAGGTGGCCACAGCTGCTGCCCAGGTTCATCATGCAGAGCTCCAGGTGAGGACAGCAGCTCCTCCCCAGCTGCAGGCTTCGCCCTGCCTTGCCTAGCACTTCCCTGCTGCCTGCAGTGAGTGATGAGCCAGCGCTGCTGCCTGCATCACAGGAGCTGAGCAGAGCCTGGCTGAGGGGCACAGCTCAGCCCAGGCAGATGCACTCTGTTTGTTTGCTTCTTCCCAGTGATTTGTTTCTTGCCAATGCTGTCCTGGGGTGCATTTAGAAGTGTGACCAGCAGGTTGAGGGGCATTCTCCTACTCTGCACTAGTAAGGCCACATCTGGAGTATTGTGTCCGGTTCTGGGCTCCCATGTTCAAGAGGGACAGGGAATGACTGGAAAGAGTCCAGGGGAGGGCTACAAAGAGGCACTGGAGCCTCTCTTGTGAGGCAAGTCTGAGGAAGCTGGGGCTCTCTGGCCTGGAGCAGAGAAGACTAAGAGGGAATCTTCTTAATGTTTATCAATACCTAAAGGGTGGAGGCAGACTCTTTTCAGTGGTGCCCAGTGACAGGACATGGGGCAACCAGCATGAACAGGAAGAACATGAGGAAAAGCATCTTTCCTTCAAAGGTGATAGAGCACTGGAACAGGCTGCCCAGAGAGGTTGTAGAGTCTCCTCTAGAGAGATGCAAAACCCACCTGGACACAGTCCAGGGCAACCTGTGTAGGTGAAGCTGCTGTTGCAGGGGGGTTGGACTATAGATGATCTTTAGAGGTCCCTTCCAACCCCTACCATAGTGTGATTCTGGGTGATCCTGTGATTCCTCCAGCTTGTTTTCTGGACACAGAGTGCCACAGCCTGTCACTGCAATACACAGGCAGCTCACATGGTGTAGCTGGGTCAGGATGCAAATGCAGTCAGGGTCAGTTAATCTCCTCCTCAGCAGGTTGTAAAGCACTCCCCAAAAGCAGCCACTGTTGGGACTGCTCTTGCCAAAGAAGGCCAACAGCAGCCAGCTGCTGAGCCAGGCACACAGCTTAGCTCCTGCCAAGTCTGCCTTGAATTCAGCTGCTCAGCAGCCCACAGCTCAGCCAAAAGGCAGCTGCTGCTGTGGGCTGCCATCTAGCATCTCTCTAGCAGGCTCCAGAAAGCCTGGGGCTCAGAAGAGCACGTGGTGATCTGGGGCAACACAGCTCAAGGGGCTGCCACTGCCAGCAGCTTTCTGAGTTCACTGACCAGTCTGTGCCAGGCAGGGCACTCAGGCCTGTCTGTGCTAGGCTTTACTGGAGCTGACTGCTTATTTTGCTCAGTGCCAGCATGCAGCCTTTCAGTAAAGGGGGCCTATAAAAAGGATGGGGACAGACTTTAGCAGGGCCTGTTGTGACAGGACAAGGGCTGATGGTTTTAAACTAAAAGAGGGAGATTTGGTCTAGACAGAAGGAAACAATTTTTTCACAATGGCAGTGGTAAAACCCTGCCCAGAGAGGTGGTAGATGCCCCATCCCTGGAAACATTCCAGGTCAGGTTGGATGGGGCTCTGAGCAACCTGATCTAGTGGGGGGGTGGTTGGTCTAGATGACCTTAAAAGGCCCCTTCCAACCCAAACCTATCCTATGATATGCTCGATTGAGGACTGAACAGAGAGAGTCTGAGCTGTCTCTGCTGTCAGAAGTACATTGCTGCACTGGGTGGTGAATGCACAACGTTGTTTTGTTGGCTTCAGTCAGTGTTTTACAGTAAATACATTAATGGGGGTGAGAGGTGAGGGGAAGAGCCACCTAAGCTGTGCCAGGAGGATGACAAAGAGACCAGGGCAAGGTGTTCTGTTGGGTGAATGGCTTCATGTTTCCTTGTGAATTCCAAGCCAGGTTATGTGTCTGACTTCTCTGAGGCTTCTTTCCCTTCTGGCAGTGCTTGTTTTCACCACTCTCCACATCAGCCTGCTTGCCCCCTAGATGTTTGCTCTCTTGGCCTTTTGTTTTTCCTAGCAGTCTCTTTCCCATCCAGTGTTTTCCTGCAGTCTGCACCTGCATTTATGCATCTCCATGCTTAACATACATATACACTGAAGTATTTAAGATCAACTGTTTAAATGCTGTGATGGAGGATGTACTTTGCCTGTTCATGAAATCAGTTTTGAATTGGGAACTGTGTCCCACAAAGTCATTTGAAAAACACAGCTTGGATGAACTTGGAATTGTGCAGCTAGAGGTAGCTGGGAGGTGGCAGATGTAGGTTTGCTCTCCCTGTTCCTTTTTTTCCTTACAAGGAGTAAAATGCTGCTTCTTTGGAGCCACCAGGTAGGTTGGATTGCTCTTTTACTGCCTCTCTATTAACAAATGAAGCCCCTTTTTTACCATCAAGACTAAAGAATACAGGAAAGTGTTAGAATTGCTGAAGTTAGCCAGCTGTTTGCATTTTCTTGCTAAAGAGGATTTGGCTGGGGGGGAAGGAGGATACATTTTAGCAGTGGCATCTCCAGTAATTTTCAAACTTCTTTTTCCCCCTCCCCATCTTGTCTGTCTCTCTTTTATTTTCTTTGAAGATTTCAGATATTGAGAGCAGAATATCAGCTCTCACTGTTGCAGGCTTGAATGTGGCTCCCTGTGTTCGCCTGACCAGGAAACGGGATCAAAAGCAAACAAACCAGGTGCCAGAACATTCTGTAGTATTCAAAAATACATGGGGGAGACCTTGCCTCTTCTTCCTCTGATGGAGTGGAGTAATGCATGTGTGTTGTTTGCAGATGCACACCATAGACACATCAAGGCAGCAGAGGAGAAAGCTTCCAGCTCCACCCGTAAAAGGTCTGTTGAAGTCCTCACATACATTAGAGAGAGGCTACCGAGGTTCAGTGTGATGTACAGCTGAGCAAAGGGGGAGAAAGACTAACTTAGGAAACAAAGAAAGCCTACATAAGTCCAGCCTCCTCATTTCCCACCTGTCATGTTCAGTAGTCGTGCCAGTAGCAGATCAATAGGAGCAGGAGGCTGGGAAAAGCAGAGGAGGGATTCTGAATGCTTGCCCTGCAGCAGGGCTGCTGCTGCTTCACTTGTCAGGGGTTGGTTTGTGAGGCCCAAGCAGTTGCCAAAAGCCAGTTGCCACCCTCCTCAACCCACTCCTGCTCTCTTAAAGCCTGTGTATGCTGATTTCAGTCATAGAGTCATGGAACTGGTTTGCTTGGAAGAGACCTTTAAGGTCATCAAGTCCAGCCTTTAAGCTCAGCAGTGTTCTTCGGATGTCAGAGTGTGACTGAGAAATTGCTTTATAAAATAAAAATGCTTTCTCTTTGTTTTAACCCTGTAGTGCATTATCTCTTGATGGTTATTTCCCTTGCACTGCTCTTCTTTTGCTCTTGTGTAATTCCCCTGAATGATGTGTCCTCAGACTTTAATAAATCAGCAGAATCACAGCCTGTTCATTTTAACTGAACTTACACCCAGCTCTCCTCATGTGTCTCAGGGGAAATTTTATCTCTCTAGAAGCTGTGACTTTTCAGGAGCATTGTTGGCATCTGTGATGTGAAAAAAATCCCTTTTTTGGGTGATTTTCTCAGGTGAGAAAATAGATGAGTCCCCAGTGACCACCGTCAGGACGTTTAACAGGAACTTCATGCTTCAAGGATCCCTAACACAAAGAACTAAAGAGAGGAAAAGCACTGCCAAGGATTTAATGGTAAACTCATGGCAAATGTTTTTTCAGACTTCTATTAAAAGCAGTAAACAGCAAGGAAGTGGTGTCCATAAGCAGCTGCATTTCAGCATCTTCACAAAACTTCTGTCAGTACTTTGAGAAAACAGAGGCCACTGAGGCATCTCTGAACAAATCTGAGCAGGGTCCTGGAAAGCATCTGACTATATACCACAGCAGAGCAGCTCCTGAGTGTCAGCCTGGCTGCCAGGTCTCCAGGAATGTGCTACCCTCATTTAAAAACAAACAAACAAAATAACTTGTGGTCCCCTGCAATTGGGGCTTCTGGCCCAGACCTCCCAGAACCAGCTGCATGCTGTAACTCAGCAGGTAAGAGTCACCTCGAATCTCCCTAACATTCAGAGGTTACCAAAGTGGCATTTAAAAGGCATCACAGTAGGCCACAGGTTGGCTCTGCAGGGTTTGAACAAAGAGGCTTCACTCTGGGTAGCTGCCAGTTGTTTCTTCTGCAGCAGCTAGAGAGAGACAAGGAAGAAAAGCTGCCTGTGCAAAGCAGTCTGCCTCTAGATAGGTGGAAAATAGGTGGGGAGGGGAGAAGGGGAAGGACCTGGCTCCTGAGAAGCCTCAGCAAGCTTCCTTTGGTTTTTCACTCTTGGCTTTTTCCTTCCTGTCCCTCTCTGTTCTAGGAACCTGCTCTAGGATCTGCTGTGATGTACTAAACTTACCACTCCCCTACTGCCAATAACACACTGCCTAAGGCTGCACACGAGAGTGCCTTTACTTAACAGCCATTGTGTATGTCCAGCTGGAAATGGACCCTCCAGAACCCACAATGCCTCAGTCATAGGGCTTCGTTTGGATACCTCACTGAGAAAGCTGTCCAAGTCTTCAGCATTGTGGGGCTGCTAAAGGAAACTCTGCCTTAAAAGTTCTCACAAGACTCTAGAAAGGATGCTGAGTTTCAAAAGCAAGGCTCCACATTTTAAGATGCACTTTTTCTCCCTATTGATTGTACTAAAGTTTGTCGTCCGTAGACTGCAGGATGTTTTTGTAACTCCCTCCTCACTCATCACTCTAGGCCAAAATTTCCCACAGAGAGAACACAGCAGACCTGTGATCCATGTCTGCTGCTGGCCTCCTGCTATTCATGTGGCATCCCTCTTGGTGAGCAAAAAGAACCACTCTGTGCTGCCTGGGAGGGATGGAGAGCCGGTGTGCCCAGCTCTGCTCCCAGGGAGTCAGTGGCACTTTTGGCAGGGTTTATAGTGGGGTGAGATGTGCAGGGACTTCTCTGCTCACTGGGGCTGTGATTGGCAGTTGATGTTCTAGCTCCAGAGTTGTGTGTTTTGCTCTTGGCAACAGAGGGCAACACGGATGTCATGCTGATCCATGAGTTGGTGGCAGCAGATGTGGACCAGATGTCTGCTGAGTTACAGTCCTGGTGTCTGGAAGCATCTGAACACTGTTGTGAAACCAACACCTTTGTTTGTCTTCTTGTTCTTGGTAGCATTGTCCACTTGGTGGTGTCCAGCCATGCTATAGTTCAGAATAAATTCTGAACAAATCATTTAAGATTGGAAGAAGAAAGTTAAGAGCTTTGCAGATAAGGTCTCTGCTAACTGGCTGCTGGTTGTGGCATGGCTACAGCTTGTAAGAGAGTTCTTTCTGCTCTTTCCCTGGCCTTCCTGAGGACAGGGCAAAGGCAGCCCAGACACAGCTCCTCCTTTACTGGTCTGCAGCCAGTGCAGATCAGCTGGGGCTTGCCACTGGTGCCATGTGCACCCCACTCCCAGTGGACCACTCTGAATTGGATTGTGAGTAGTAACTTTCTTCTTTCCTTTCTTGAGACCCTTGAAAGTGTGCCAAAATGGAAGGCCCATGAGCAGATGCCCAGGAAGGATGATGCTGCTTTTACAGTATGTGCCTCAGCCTTTGTGGGGAGAACCTTGCCAGTTTGTGGCACCTTTTGCTCTGCAGAATACAAAGGAGGTGATGAGCCAGTGGATGCTCCATCTTGCACACATCTTGCAGTGGGCTGGTGTGAAGCGTGCTGTGAAGGAGAGCCTGGGCTGGCAAGTTCCCTCTCCACATTAAGGAGTGGAAAGCAGTGGTCAGCAGAGCAAGAGGAGAGCGGCTCCCTTCCCTGGGCTCCCAGTGAACACGTTCCCTGCCATGCAGCAGGAGAGCAGTCCCCTGGGACACCTGCCCATGGAAAGTCTGTGGCTGGGCAAATAGGAGCAAAACTGGGCAAATTCCCTGGCTAGGCTGGAGTTAGCAGGGCAGGTGAAGGAGGGTGAGGAATGGCTGGATGGGAGGGTTGGAAAAACAGAGCCACCCACATTTGACACCAAGCTTGTCAGCACCTGATGTCCAGCTGCATGTAGGAACCCTTGGAGTCAACGCAACCATCTTCCCCCTTAGTGTCACTCTGTCCCTTCAGGGAGTTTGTCTGCCCAAGGTGCCACCCAGAGTGTCCATTCTGGGTGCAGTGATGCCTTCTTTTCTTCTTACACCACATGAGTTCTCTGGGATGGCTTTGCACAGTGTGTGGGGGGCAGAATGTGGCCCACTCTGTTTAATATATAAATACCTGTACAAAACAACTCCATTTGATTTCTATATGCAATCCAGGGCAGCAGATTGAACAGAGTAGGATGCCTAAGATGTTGTTAGCCAGTCTCCTCCATCTCCTCCTCCCCTGACTGTTCTCCTGTGTGTATCCACCACATTCCCAGGGTCTGGTTCCTGCAGGTGTGCCTGTTATGAAATGTCATCAATGGTGGTTGGTCTGCATCTTTGTCAAATAATAACCAATATTGTGTATGTGATAGCAATGCAGAAATGACTCCTCTCATTTTGCTAGGATAACTCTCTTAGTGTGATTTAAACAAGCCAACAACAAAAAAGTTTGGACTAGGTTGTTTTCCTTAAGAGGCATGAAAAGCAACTATTACTGTGTTACCATGTTAAAATATTCAGTCTTCTCTGACAGACAAAAAGAAAAAAATGTACTGTGTAGGCATTGCAAAAACAAAGAAAAAAAAATTTTAAAAGAAAAAATAAAATAAAAATAACAAAAAGGAGAAAAGAAAGGAAAAAGAAAAATAAAAAGTAAAAAAGAAAGGAAAAATGAAAAAGGAAAAAAGAAAAAGGAAAAAATAAAAAATGAAAAAATAAAAAAGGAAAAATGGGGGGGGGGAAAGACAAAAAAAAAAAAAATCCCACCTGCTCTAAAGCATTTGAATTTTTACAACTGTTTGTGCCAAATCTGTGCAAAGATATAATTTATTGTTTTAAAAAAAGAAAAGAAATCCTAAAGGCATCTGTTAGAGCACAGAAAGAATTATTTTGTCATGAGGTGATTTCAATCTCTGGTGTTAACTATTTCTATTTAGAATTAATTTTTTTATAACTGAAGCTATTTTCCTGGGTCAGGTGAAGCCTGGATGAAGCTGTCTGCTGAAGTCTGAGTGCATCTGAAGCTTGCCTTGTCGTTGTTCTCTGCATACTCACCATGAATTATTGTCAAGAGATGCTAACCAAGTAAAAGCCATTTATGGGACGTTTGCCTTTTCCAAGACTTGCTTCATAAAGAGAACCCAAAAGGTCTTCTCTGTGCCTTGGACTGATGTGCACCTGGGCTGGGGACTGTGCAGAACATGCTGCCAGGGCTCCCCGTGCACCAGTGACCCCCAGGATGCCCTCAGTTAGCTGAGGGAAGGGATGTGCCCCAATGCACTTGGGTCAGAGTTCTTCCAGCAGGGCTGTGGTGGGAAGATCTCTGTTAGGAACCTCTGATGTTTAGGCTTCTCCAGACAAGTGATTAACTTGGCAGTGCTGGGGTAACAGAAGCACAGAATTGTTTGGGTTGGAAAAACACCTCTAAGATCATCCAGTCCAAGCATCAACCTAACAGCACCATGGCCATCACACCATGTCCCCAAGTGCCATGGCCACGTTTCCTGAACACCTCCAGGGATGGGGACTCCTCCCAGAAGAACAGAACATAATGAAAAATTCAGGCAGCACACAGCTCCAGGAGTTTGCCCTTGATGATGATCTTAAAGGTCTTTCCCAACCTAAACAAGCTTATGAGTCTGCTGGGTGAAAAACCATCTGACATGGAGATCCTCAAGCAGAAGTTCTCCAGCTGTCACTGAGATGGGTCCAAAAAGGCCAAACTGAGCAAGAGCCCTGCTGATGATCTTAGTCCAGTATCTCCAAAATCCTGTGTGATGACTGCTGATGGAAATATTTGCCAGTTCTCCCCACCGGGAGGGCACTCATGAAACTGGTGACACTCTGGGTCAGCAGAAGTGGTGTAGTAACCACCTGATTACAGTAAAAATCCACTCCTTGCTGACAGCCTTTTGCAAAGGGCTGGACTAGATGACCTTTGGAGGTCCCTTCAACCCAGACCCTACTGTGATTCTCTGCAGTGATTAATGCAGCCACTCCTAAATGCCAGTAGCAGTTCTAACAAAGTTAATTGCCATGGCAAGCAGGAGAGCTGAGCCACCACCCCAGCCTGGTGGATGTGGACTGGTGGTGGCTCCTGATCCTCACAGAAGAACTTCAGCTTGAGCAGAGAAAGTGCTTACAAACCTGCACCCCTTCCAAGGAACCCACCTGGGTTGGGCCCTTCCTCCTGTCAGACAGCAGTGCACAATGAGATGCAGCAGGCATAAAACTACTCTGAAGAGTCTGATTAACCAATTTCTATATGGCTGGGTTTTTTTTTTCCCTTCAGCAGTGAGCAATCTCCTATCTTTGCTGGCAGCTTGTTCTGGTCATTAATACATCTCTCCAGCAGTACATGAAGAGTCTTGAAGGGCAAGGGAGTAGGTCAGGGCTACGTTCCTATGAGTGGATGTATAAAAACCACCCAGGGAGTGCCAGCATCCCATGGCAGCAGTGCAGGGACATTAACAGCCAGAGCCTTTGTGCTTTCTTCCAACCATTGTTTTTATTTTGACATATCAAGAGCCACTGCCTTGGCAACATGGCAGGAAGGTTTCATGACACACTTCACACTGTGGATTTAAATCCCAGCACAAAAGCTGCATGGGGTTTGTGTGAACCTAATGTTACAGTGAAAGAGCAGCAGGAGGCTGGTGGGGATGTAAGTTATGGTGGCACTCAGTGCTGGTGTCCATGCAGTGTCTTTTAGCTGCACACTCAGCAGGTTTCTCTTTGGAGGAGCTGGCACAAGGAGAAGAAAGAAGAGCAAGCTGGGAGTGCTAGGCCAAAGCAGGGCTGGATGAAGCTCTGAGGTGTGATTCAAAGGACAGAGGTTGGGTCACCACCTCGGGGAGCAGAGATCACCAACCTTCTGTTTCCAGCACTTTCTGTTGCCACAAAGCACTCAGGATGAAATCCAGGTGTCTGCTCACAGGCCTCAGGCTGCCAGGGCTGCTTCTCAGCTGCCTCTTGCCAAAGCGGCCGATGGGGCGCACGCCTCGCCCCACGTACCAGAAGGGATCGATCTCAGGACCTGCAATTCAAAGCAGGCAGTGAAGCATCCCCCCCTGTGCCTACAGGCAGCACTTCCTCAACACCTTGAGAGGGTTAGGCAGCTCATTTGTAGTCCAGAAAAAAAAGAAAAAGAAAAAGAAAAAACAACCAACCAACCAAAGGGAAAGGCTGCAGCCAGCTACACAACTTTCTGGTGCCTTGAGGGTTGCTTTCCATGTGTAGAGCCCAAAAGAAGAGGATTCAGATGCAAAATTAATTTTCATCCATCTGGGCTGCATCCTGCAGTTCTAACAGAAGCTGAAGTACTCAGAGTCAGGAGGGTGCAGCAAGCTCTAGAGCTGATCTGAGCCCTGGGAAAGGTGACAATGCAGCCTACACCCAAGAAGGGCCATAGCAGCTCCCTGCACTGCCACTTGTAAACTGTCTCCTCTTAGCTATAGTCCTGAAGGTTCTACTGTCCGCCATCCCTTCCTGCTGTGTGCACCAGGTACAGCATCTCTGCAGGCTAACAAAGCCACTGGAACCTAAACATAAAGCTAATTCTTGTTCACTTAGGAAGGTGCTTTCATGGATGACTTCCTTTTCTTTTAAAGCACCTGCAGTACCCTTCTATTTGACTTACTTGTCTAGTCTAGTTTCAGAGGTGTGGAGAGGAGGACAGTTGCATTGAAAGACCAGGAAATAGCAGTGAGGTAAATCTACAAAGCATTGGAGATGAATTCACCCCAAGGAAATGCCAAGCCATTAGAAGCATGCAGGACTGACAGGAAAAGGAATACATTTCAATTTCAGTGTATTACACAGCATCCAAGTCATAGGAAAATCTCAGGCAAGGCAGCAGGATGTTTTCCCTGTGCATTTTGATGCTTAACCAGAGTAAAAAGATCCACTTTGACTGTAAATGTGCCTTGGGAGTCTTCTCCAGTCTGAACTCCCCCAGCTCCCTCAGCCTATCCTCATAGCAGAGGTGCTGCAGCCCTTGGATCATCTTTGTGGCATCAGAAATGATGCTGCTTGCCTTGGCTAACTAAGGGCTGGCAGAAGGACACTGGGTTCTCTATCTGCACTTACAAGGGGAAATGCAAGTACAGAGCCCCCATACCACAGAACCATCCACATGGATCTGCTGCTGAACTTGCCCTGATCTCTCAATGGTGACTATGAAGTCACCAGACTGGAGTCTGTCACAGCACATCAAGTGGGACTGGTACTTACTTCTGTTGTCTATTTGATGCTTAAATGGCCTGCTCTGTCCTGAAGTGAAGCTAAGCAGTACCAGGAGTGCCAGGATGGAGACAGTGACCAGCTTTAAGTGCTTGGGTGACCACAGGGCACGTGGTGTCCACCAGACTGGATGCCACATGATGGAGTGGTGATGGGAAAGCTGTCAGAAGAAAAGGCAATATGGGGAAACATGAGTTAAAGCTCTCCAGGTGAAAGAAGGTGGCAGCTCTAATGATGTGCTCCTATCCATCAGAGCCACTTCATGACTAAGCTGTGTGAAGCACTGACACTGGGGACGTCCTGGATACATCTTTTGAGCCTCAGCCTGAGGTAAGGCTTGCAGCTGGAGAGGTTTTCTCACCAGCAGAGAGAGGCCCTGCCATGGCTTCACAGCAGCTGAGCTGGCTGATGACTTTCTGTGTGGCTTCCCATGTGACCAGGTGCATTGGCTACCAAAGGGTGTTTTAGCCACTGCCACCATCATTCTTTCCTCACCTGTAAAATATGTCTCAAGTTTGCATTTTACACACTCTTTTTCCAACTAAATGCATTTCAGTATGAAAGGGAACTCTCCTCTTGTGTCACTGCTCTTGTTCACAGCCAGCTTCCAAAAGTATGATACCCAGTTATGGTTTCCACTGGTAGATGGCCCCAGCTGTTAATTAGAGGGTATGGGGTGAGGCCATCAGGCTGCTGGTGCCCATGGCACTTGGGATATGTTTGTTGATAGAAGCTGCCCTGAAGTGACAGCAGCTCTCACTGAGAACCTGCCTGCAAACCTCACAAGCTGGGGCTTCTCCAGTACCAATGGGGCTTTCTCCTAAGAGTTTACATTTAACATGGATTTGGTTCTGAAGCCTCCAAGCCAGTACTTTGCTTCTTACTTTATTCTGGGGCTTTGTTGTTGTTGTTGTTTGCTAGGATTGTGTTGAGTTCCCAGCCCTCTGCTTGGAAACAGTTGGACAGTGTGTATGAGGAAAGGTATTCCCTAGTTCATTGTCTGCTTCAGCCCTTGTGCTTGCACAGAAACATTTGATTTTCCTTGGGTGAGCCTGGGTCTGTGGCAGTGCTCACCTGAAGCTGTTTGCAGGTGAAGTGGTAGCCCTTGGTTGTTGTTTGCAGATGTGGGCATGACGTGTTGCTGGTAGGTGCAAACAGGAATTTACAGGATGATTTATTTGTACAAGCACAAAGGTGTCACTAAACTTGCCAGAAAATGTCCCTGCTCACTGTAGGGAGGTTGGACTAGATGACTTTTAAAGGTCCCTTCCAATCCAAACCAGTCTGTGGTTCTGTCCTGACCCTGTAAATGCACCCAGATGCAAACAGAGGAGAGGGCCCCCAGGAGAAGGGCTGTGCTGATGCCAGGCTCAGTACCTGAGCATTTGGCATTTTGTACAAGCTTCCCCACAGTACCTCTCCCAGGTCTGCCTGGTGGGGCCTGTGCCTACAGAAGGCAGCAGGAGCCCTCTTTGCTCAAGCATCACTTACAGCAGAGACAACAGGTAGGGAATCCTCTCAGCTGTGCCTACAAAGAGGCTTCTCCTCCTGTTTTTTCACTCCCTGTTGCCACTGGAATCTTTGCTGCTTTCAGTAGAGGCAGAGCAGGAATGAACATTCTCTGATGTATGCTGCACAAGCATCACACAAAAAAAGCAGGTGGAGGATCTGGTTGCGTCCTTCATGGAAAATGCAAAGGCAAAAGCTCCTTAGCATCTAGGAGTCAGTGAAAGGCTGCTGGGGTTTTGCCCCCACACTGACAGTTACTCAGCAGGCAGCTTAGAGAAAAGTGCTTTTAACTCAGGAGTGGAACAGAACTGTGAATTCACTTTTCCTAAGTTGTCCCACACCAACCTGGATTAAAAGATCTTAGCATGTAAAAGCACAGGGGATTGATTCTGCCTGCAGTTTCAGCTGCTGCACCTCTCTCGGTGCTCCATGTTAGCAAAGCCAGTGAGACAAGAAGGAGCTGTTCTGAGCACTCTCTCCAGTCTGCTGACAGGTTTTCCAGACTGCTTGCTGTCTGGTTTTGTGTCTTTCTGGGAACTGAGTGACAGAAAGGCAGAGCTTCCCTTCAGCTTGCTGTTGATGAAATACCAAAAATCCAGGGGGAAGCTTTTAGCACAGGTTTGGGTTTGGTTTTTTTCCTAAGCAATGCTGTGTTCCTCCAGTTCTTCCTATTTTTCCCTCCTCCTAATTGTTCCACCCCTGTTTGTATGGGGAGAAACTGAGGCAGAGGTAATGTGTGGCCCCACGGAACATGACCTTGCATGATGCTGAGCATTTCTAACCCCAGCTCTACACTGTCACCAGGCTTTAAGGATAAGAACAAAATCCTGGCTACTCACTCACAGTCCTTTCATGAGCAGAGGCTGGAGGTGGTCTGTGATCATCCCAGGTCTAGACATGCCCTAACCCACAGATCTGCACCTTTCTTCCAAGGGGAAAATGAAAAAAAGCAAGACCTCATAGAGTCACTCTGTGTGTCCCCCATTTCCGTGCTCACAAAAGACTTTTAAAATAAATTTTAAAAAATAATTTTAAAAAATCACTTTTTTTCAACAAAACTTGACACAAGTTCCAGGAATTGGTTTGCTGCTGGAGCTCACCAACATCAGCACTGCTGCTATTTGGTCAGCTTCCCACTTCTGCTTAGTCCCTGAGCAGAAAGAACCTTTGAATTTTGTCCTGGTAACATCTGTGACATATCTGGCAGTTTCCATCAGTGTGAGAGGAGAAAGCTACAGCAGGTGAAAGTGAAGCTACAGTGGAGCAGCAGCATCACAGCCTGCTGTGGGTCTGCCTCACACCAGCAGTGGGAGACCAGCACGGCTCTGCCTCTGGGCTCCCAGCACACCACACTGGAGCTCTGCTGCAGATCCATCAGATCTAAACCTACTGTGGATGCCCTCAGAAGACAAGCTGCTATTAACTCTTTAAACCCTCAAGTAGCCTTTGCCTTGAGATTAGCAGCTGTGTGCCCCCCTCCAAGGCAAACAGGAATGGCTTTCCCCTTTGCAAGCAGTGCTGGAGCTCTCCACCAGCCCTGGTGGCTCAGCACAGTCTCCTTAGGGACAAAAACTTGACAAAAGTTCCAGTGAGCACAGAGCACAGCTGTGCCCCCCTATGCTGAAAAGCTACAGCCCCAAAAGTAAAGGAAATCAAAGCAGAGTGAGGAGAAATGCTGAAGGCACTCACCTGCTTGCACTAAAGCTGCTCCTTCAGGTAGCTGCTGCTCCTTCAGGTAGCTGCTGCTCCTTCAGGTAGCTGCTGCTCCTTCAGGTAGCTGCTGCTCCAAGCAGAAGCAGGGCAGCTGGGGGGGCTTGTGCCTTTTATACCTGAGGAAAGGGAGTTTGAAGCAGGAGGGGGAGGCAAGAGGTGGGCCAGGAGGACGTCAGCAGTGCTGGTGAGTAAAATTTAAATTTACAGAAGGAGGGGTAGAGAATTGGGGCTCTATTAGACAGCCATTGATCAGGGCAGGGAACAGCAACTGAGGGTGGTGCCAGGGGGGATGGCACGGGGGGGCCTGCGATGCCACCTGGCTGAGAACCCTTGGCCCAGGACAGCAAAGGGGAGGGGGCTGCTGCCACTTCGCATGGATGGGGGCACAAGGGCAGGCTGGAGCAGCAGCAGCTGCCACGCTCTGTGCTGCACTGTCTGCAGTGGGGAAACACTCGTGGCTGGGGATGAGGTGTGGGTGACAGAGATGGAGAGTGGAGGCTCTCACGCCCAGCAGGCTGGAGCAGCCAGGCCACACGGCCCCTTCCCAGTCCTTGCTCCCACCTCTGCGGTTTGCTTGGGATCTTACTGCACAGCAGCTCCTGTCCTGTTAAGCCCAGAGCCCAGGGCTGGGATCAGCTCACCCCCAGGGAAGCTTTACACCACAAATCAGCAGAGTGCTCCAGCAGCTGATGAGCTGAGCTGTGAGTCCCTGCCTGAGCAAGTGCTGCCCAGCGCTGTGGCAGAGCAGCTTCCAGCTGCAGCAGGCCCCTGGCTGAAGCAGTGTTATTGTATTTCCTGGCTCAAGCAGTATTGTAGTGCTGCTGGGATGTTATTTTTAACTCTGGCCCTTGTCTGGTGTCTCATCACAGCCTTGCTGCTGCAGATCTCACTGCTTTAGCAGCTCAGACCAGGTGTACTACGAAGGGCTGTGGAGCAGCAGCAGCTGAACCTCAGGTGTTTCGCTCCTTCAGCACCATCCTGGGGAGAGGCTGAGCTGTGAGGTGTTCCTGGGCTGCATGGAGAGCACAGCCCCTCTCACAGAGAGTCCTGCAGGCACAGAGTTCTGCTCTTCCTGCTGACACTGACTGGCTGAGGAAATCACTTTTAAAGCTGTGCTTAGGAGAGGTGGCTCTGAGGCATGGACTGGTCAGCACCTGAGACTGGATAGGAAATGCTGCAGTCCCACCAGGATGAAGTGGAAGTTCAAAAGCAAATCTGTTGTTTAGTTTTTCTATAACGATGCTTCTGGCTGGAAAAACCTCACAGTACAAATGAAAGTTTCACTGTAGCTACCTCCCAAAGTAGAGGAGTTGTTTGCTTTTTTTCCTAGGGGAATTTCTGCAAGGAAGCATGATTTATATTTTGCCTGGCCCTGCCCTTACTCAGCCAAACATCAAGTAGATGACCCCACAACCATGGTCACTAATTGTAGGGATTAAAGTAAGTTTCTCATTAATGGACAACACTTTGGTCTGTAGGCACAAATGGTAAAGAAGCCTGAGAAATCCTCTTCCATTCTCCAATTCCCACCCAGTAATGACTAAAGAAGCATCTTTCTCATCCAAGTTTTCAAGAGTTTACTCAGACTACCAGATGACTGCAAAACATGAAGAGCCCTTCAAGTCCATGATAGCACAAAAGGTCTCTCTGCAGCTCACACAATCAATAATGTATCTACAGGCTTGCTCCAGCAGCCTCCTTTTAGCATCTTCCCTTTGAACCTTGCAGGCACTCCCTGCCAACAAATCAATCCACATCCAAGAATCCACATCCTGCTTCCGCTGGGCTCATTCTGCATGCATGGAGGGGGTAACTTCTCAGTAAGTAAAAACCCTTCATGGTTTTGCATCACAGGTCTTTGCCCTTCCTCCTCTTCACACTGGTTTGGCCCAGACACCATGGGTACCCTTTCTTCATTTCAGGTGGGCAATTGCCAGAGTGAGAGCTTTTTTCTCTCTGTGATATTGGGACCCTGTCTTGCTCTGCTGGTTTGCTAAGTGAGTCTGTCAGCTTAAAACAGAAGTGAAAGCCTTTCCCAGCCCATTCACACTTTCTAGTCTTGCTGGCACTGCAATGTGAGCCTTTCAGGGATTGACACCTACCTGGAAGTTACCACAGAAAAGAAAACTGCACAACATCTTCGTGTTAGCATGGTCGGCTTAGTGGTAAATGCTGCCTGCAAGAGAACATGAAAATCATTACTGGGAGAGTTAGCATCTAAATGCTCTGATCTGATCAGCTGCCTTCATGCTGGCCTGAGCTCCATCTCATGCAGTGTATTGGTTTTGATGGTGGCCAGCACTGAACATCCAGGGAAGAGTCTAAAAGCAGGGCAGCATATTTTGATGTTACCCACCAGGGCCCCCGACCCTTGTGGTCCAGAAGCTTCCCAAACCAAATGTTTCTTTGTGGTAGGTAACCCTTCCACTGGTCCACTAAGGGCTTCTTGAACCCATGTAAGTCCTCAGCATGCACAAAATCATGTGCCAAGGACTTCACAGCTCACTCTCTGCTAGAGGAAGGATTGTGGCCATGTATCTGTCAGGACACAAAACTTGCCAGTGCCAAGTACTTTTTTAATTTTTGCTTTCAGCCATTCTGCCTTCATGGAAGGCTACTATGAAATGATAAAACAATGAAGATTTGAAAACAGTCTAAAGGAGCCTCATCAGGCATTTCCCTTACCAAAGTACTATTTCACTCTATCCTTACTGACTGTAAGTTATCGTTTCCTTCCACCACTATGTACCTGCTATGGCCAGTACTCAGAAGCTACACAGAAATCATCCTGACTTCTCAGGGTCTTCTCAGGCAGATGTGATTTTAGTTTATTTTGTTATCCCATTCACAGCAGGGGTAATGCTTTGGCTGAGGAAAGCAAGTCAGCTCGTGCAATATAGAAAGTAAAAGCTTTTCAGGGGAGGGCACACTGATATTTGTGCTGCCTGGATATTCCTCAGTGACATTAACCAGGAAGTACCTGATGATTGGTTGCACTGATTAAGTTTAGAGGATTCATGAAAAGTTGTATTCAGACTTATTCAGAGAACCATATCAATTCAAGCTACTCAATGAGTCTGTTCATACATGTAGCTTTAACTCTACTAACATTCAGGTTCAGAGAGCAAACAGGACTGGCTTCATTTCTTCCTTGGAGATAGGACCATCTAGTGGCTAGCACAGAAATTAGCTTCACAGAATTGCTCAAGTTGGAAGGGACCTCAGAGATCATCTCCTCCAATCTCCCTACCATGGGCAGGGACACCTCTCAACTACACTCAGCTGCTCAAGGCCTCATCCAACCTGGCCTTCAACACCCCCAGGGAGGAGGCAGCCTCAGCCTCCCTGGACAGCCTGTTCCACAGTCTCACCATCTTCCTACCAAAGAACTTCCTCAGATCCAGTCTAACCCTGCTCTCCCCCTCAGCTTCAAACCATTCTTCCTTGTCGGGTCCATAGACATCCTCATAAAAAGTCCCTCTGCAGCCTTCCTGTAGGATCCCTTCAGCTATTGGAAGGAAGCTCTAAAGTCCCCCTGGAGTCTTCTCATCTCCAGGCTGACCACCCCCAGCTCCTTCAGCCTATCCTCATAGCAGAGGTGCTCCAGCCCTTGGATCATCTTTGTGGCCTCCTCTGGACTCACTCCAACAGTTCTGCATCCTTCTATGCTGGGGCCCCTGTCAGTCATTATTGAGCAAGGAGTTAACCTGCACACATAAAAGCACAGGCATCCTGAAATGTGAGTATGCACTGAAGCTAAACCAAACAGCACAGGACCCAGGTTCTGGTAAGTCAGACTGGCTCTCCAGGTGTTCCCAGTGCTCACTCCTCCCAGTTACCACATCCTTACCTGGAACAACTTGTTAGCAGCTGGGCAGCTCAAGCATAGGCTACAGCTCAAGACACCAGCCAGTCTCCCCAGGCCCTTCCTCAGCACACTGTGGAGGCTTTGACCACAGCCAGAGCTCAGATGGAAAAATACAAGGTCAGGCTTGGCACGGTTGTGGCCACCCTTGAAACGGTTCTGCTGCTGGGACAGATAGAAGGAGGATTTCTTCTGACACTTGGATGTATTTCCTCCCTGCCAGAAAGCCACCAGCCAGCCCTCTACACAGCACTTCAGAGTGTGCAGCTCCCAAACACGGCTGGGGGCTGTAGGTAGAGTCATGGAGCAGAAGTCATGGAGCAGAAGCAGGAAAGATTACAGTTCAGGAGAAAAGAGAAAGGGAAAAAAATATAAAAGGATGGAAACAATTTTGCCTTTGTCTCTCGAGTATCTAGCACCTGGATGTTATCTTCAGGTACCAACACCAGGCTGGCAAAGACATGCTTCTGGCATGACAGTGAGGCAGGATTTGTGAGTAGAGTAGTTGTGCTGCTGGAATGTAGGACAGGAATTGGTGCTGCCATGGGCACATTTCATGCATAATCCCTTTGTCAGACAACTTGAACTGCTCCTGGAGCAGTGTGCTCCAAGCAGTAACGGTCTGGACTTTGAGGCTGCCGGCACAGTGCCTGATGTTTCTGCAGGCCCAGGCACCAGGGGATCTGCCTGCAGGAGTGGTCATTAATTAAATTAACAGACCTTTTGGCTTTGTAAAAGCTCCTAAGGAATAAAACTTAAATAAAAAAATCAGAAGAGTAGTATATATTAGAAACGTGGCTGTAGGAAATGAAAAACAATGTTCATTCCTGTTATTACAGAGGGGACTGAAGGCAGCTGAAGGTAACAGCAGCCTTGTGCATGCTTATACAAAGGCAGAGGTTATACAGAATCCTAAATTAAAGCAAGGCTTTAGCCCCTACCATGTGGGTGAGCTGTGTTTTTACCTTGGGGAAAAAAAATAATCATGAGATGAAAATTCATGGGAAAGCAAAAGATACCAGAAGGTTTTGCACAGAGATGTGGAGTTTGCAAAAATGCACTAGAGCAAAAACTCAGCTATGGTAATAGTAATAGTAGTAGTAGTGTAAGGTGTCTGAGAGAGGTGCTGGAGACACCCCAAAGACATGTCCCTGAGGATGGGTGTCACAAGAACTCTCAGTGTCTATCTCTGTGGCCTTAATCCAAACATTGTCCAAATCATGGCATGTGTGTGTGTGACAGAAGCAGGCACCTCAGTCTCCATCCTCACATTACTGCCCCAATAGTGCCTTTTGCACTAAAAACATTGCCTTGTGAAGCACCAGGACCAGAAACTTTCTTAGTCCAGCACACACTGACCTTCATAAAACCACTGCAGTGCTGATCCAGGCCTTGGGTCACAGAAGAGAAATATCTCTTTGATTTAAGAGGAATGAGGCTGATTAGAAAAGAGAAGAACCACAAGAAAGGAGCAGTACAGATTGCTGCAGTCATGCCAATGCAACTAGGCTACTGTACATCTGCAAAGCCATTAATCACCTCCTGAGGACGACTTAAAGGCAAACCTTTACTATTGCAGCTCAAGCACCACTTAACTCCTGCCTGCAGATAAATGGTTAGCAGGTAGTCAGTGGGCAGCTGTGGGAGTCCTGTGGGGCCAGGCAGTTGTAGTAGCACCTGAGGTGTGGGGAATACTACAGCTCTGCCTGGCTGCCCACCCAAAACCTAGGGTGAGGACATAAAGCTGTACACAACAGGAGACTTGGAGACAACAGACCTGAGTGAGTCCAGAGGATGCCACAAAAACGATCAGAGGGCTGGAACACCTCTGCTGTGAACACAAGACTTGGGGTTATTCAACCTGGAGAGGCAAAGGCTCCAGGGACACCCTGCTGCAACCTTTCAGTACTTAAAGGGGACCTGTAAGAAAACTGGGGACAGGGTTTTTAGCAGGGCCTGCTGCAACAGACCGAGGGTGGTGGTGGCTTTAAATTGAGGGCGATTCAGACTAGAAAGAATAAAACATTTCACAGTGAAGGGGGTGACTCTGTCCCAGGCAAAGAGGGGGCAGAGGCCCCATTCCCGGAAACGTGTCAGGTCAGGTTGGCTGGGGCTCAGAGCAGTGATTCGTGTGGGTCAGGCAGCATTTCGTCCAGCTGGGTGAGCCTCAGGAGGGGCTTTTCCGACGCAGTCATAGCGTGTTTGCGTAGGGAAGAGGAAAGCTAGCTTGGAAACACGGAGGGAGGACGGAAACCGGCACTACCCGACCCAAAGGCATGGGAGCATAGAGGGGACCTCCACGGGGTTCACCTGTGCCGTCACAGAGGGCGGGCAGCGTGGAGAAGCAGGGGCTTCGGCCACCGGCACTGCGGAACTGGGCTCCTGAGCGGGCGATTCTCAGCTGCCCCTCGGGTGAAGCAGGTACACGAGCACACACCGCTCCGGCCCGAAGGGGTGACCGCTGCCCCCTGCTCCCCCACCCCCCGTGGCCCAGCGCAGTGCCCCCCCGCAGCGCTCCGCTCTCCACGGCGGCGGGCGCCAGGACTCCGCTTCCCGTGGGGAAGCGCGGCGACCATCATGTGCCTGGAGCAGCCCTTGCAGGCCGCCATTTTGTGACGGGCAACGGCGGCCGCTGTCCTCTAGCGATAAGGTGGGGCGGGGTGCCGCGGGTGACGCAGGCGCTCCCCACACCTTTATATTCCTTTCGCGCATTCTCCTCCAATGACCCTGCCCCTCTCAGGTTCGCCCTCCTCCACTTTTGTTATTCCTCCCCTCCCTTCCCGGTCCCTCCCTTCTCCCCGCCCCTGCCTTCTCCCCGCCCCTGTCGGCACTGCGGAGCCGGAGACGTGACCTAAGCGGAGCCAGCCGCGGCCTTTTCCTCCGCTGCTCCAGCCTCTCGCCGGAGAGTCGCATGTCATCTATCCAGAACCTCCAATCCTTCGGTAAGAGCGCCTGCCACCCGCTTGTGCCGCAGGGAGCCCCGCTGTCACCCCCCTGGGCAGAAGCTCCCAGGGGCTGCCCCCCGCTCTCGTCCCGCTGCCCCCCGCTCTCGTCCCGCTGCCCCCCGCTCTCGTCCCGCTGCCTGTGCTGCCTGCCGCGGCTCCCTGCTCCGTCCTGCTCCGCTTTCCCGAGGGCCCTGGGGATCTCTGCGCGTCGGTGTCCGCACCCCGCGGGGTGACATTGAGGCCAGTGCTGAGCGGGTGCTGTCGTGGGTGCTTTACTTCGTAACGGCGGCTCCGACCGCGTCCTTGTCCTCCCCTGAGAACGTGCCCTCTGTGTGTGCTGTGGCGAGGACTCATCTCCTGCCCTGTGTGTTCACTTTCTCCTCCCGCAGGAGATGCTGCCATGCGCTATGCTCTCACACAGTATCTTAAAGGTCTTTTCCAAGCTTAACGATTCTGTGATAGCCTTTACAGCGCCGGAAGGTCTGCTGTGCTCCAACCCGGGCCTTTTGTCAACTCTGCGGTCCCAAAGCTGTCATCTCTGTGGGCAGAGGGAGTCTAGGCTTCATATCTCGTGCTAAGGAAAGGAATCACCTCCTCAGTTCTGACTGCCTGTTAATTTGCTGCCTCACCTTATCCTTAAGGGCCCGTGTCCCAAGCCTTTCTATGTGCCCTGCAAAGGATGTTGTTTGTACAGATGGAACTGTACAGAGGTCATTTCTCCTGTACCGGCAGGAAAGTTTACTGCACTGGGCCATGGCTCTGCCTTGTCTGTGAGCAGCAAAAGGGAGGAAGTTAACACTTCCTGTCATAATGTTGTTAGGCTGTTGGTTTCAGTATCGTCTCCCACCTCCTGCACACGTAAAGCCATACAAGAAGGTTGTTTTAATCACAGTCTGGGGAGCTGACCCTGTGCTTAGGAACATGCTGCCCAAAAGATTTCTTTGAAATGAATGATCCAATGTTAACCCCTACACTGCTGGCTTATCTCCTGGATGGAGATGGAATGGCATGGAATCCTAAACTGCCAAGGGGCCTTCAGACCCAAGTACTCTTTTCTTTTTTTTTTTTTTAATTTCACCTTTTCTTTGACTGGAATTTTCTGTCAGAGTTTACCCCACAAGCTGTGGGGCACAGTGAAATGCTGCACGTTCTAGCAAATGGCAGTCAGGTTTCCCGGTGCTGCATTAACTTTTTCCTGTGGTGCGTGCAGCTTTGCACTGCTTTCAGCACCCTTGTTTCTACAAGGGTCAGTCAGCCGCTGAACTATGTCTGTGCCTATTTCTGCTGAACCTTTGCTCTTTTGAGGCATTTGTTTCAAGTGGATGGCAAAACTTGATGGGTGTCTTTAGGTTTGAGCTTTGGATGGAAGTTTGGGAGATTGTAGTTTGTGTGGCTGTTGAACTGTAATTTATTGAAGATTGAGCTCTTCAATATGATTCTGATTAGTATCAAAAATTACTTGTGATTCGTCTTAAAAAAAAACTGTTAAAGCTTCAAGATTTATTTGGATCTGCTGATTAGGAAACCTAGAGGGCTCTAAAATATCTTGATAGAGTGAATGTTGAATATGTTTTTGTGGAGAACAGAGAATAAGAAGAGTAACATGGAAATGTGTCTTCCTAAATGCCTTCCTGTTTCACCCATGCTGGATAGATTTAAGCTTGGAAGAATTTGAGAGCTTCTACAGTCAACCTAAATGAGTTTTGTTACAATTTTTGCCTAAGACTGCTAACTGACAGAGGGGTGCTGGGTTTACAGCCAGCCTCTGACATCTGCTGGTGTCTGTTGCCCTGTTTTGTTTTCATTAATAGCCAAGAATTGTATCTGTGCCTTAAAATGCTGGTTGTTGTCAGGGTAGAAGAGTTCTGTTCAGCCATCTAAAGGAGTGTGGCTCCAAGAGCTTTTTTGTTTGTCCATACTGATTTTTATCCATATTGATTCTTTGTCCATGCTGATTTTTGTTTGTCCCTGTTGGTGATCTGGTATGTTCCCTATTTCACTTAAAATGCATGTGGCTGTCTAAAGCTTATGTGCACTTGGAATTGTCTCATGAGGAACTACGTTTTCCAGGTTCTGAGTGTCAGGATCTGTAGTTTGCAAGAAATACTGAAGTAAATTGATGGTGTAGCTGAAAACTGTTCAGGTCAGGGAAGGTGTTGAGCAAAGTGGATGAGTGATAGCTGAGAGCAGTCTATTGAGTAGCAGGGCAGGGAGACTTCATGCAGCTATAGGAAAAAGGTTTGAACAGGGCATCTTTAGACAGGGAAAACAGCAAGAATAAAGCTCTTTCTGAGCTGTTAGTTTTGAGCTTGGATGTTTTCCTTTTTGAGAATGACAGGAAGCTTTTTCCTCCTACAGACCCCTTTGCTGATGCAACAAAGGGTGACGACTTACTCCCGGCGGGGACTGAGGATTACATTCATATAAGGATCCAGCAACGAAACGGAAGGAAGACACTAACAACTGTTCAGGGAATTGCAGATGATTATGACAAGAAGAAGCTTGTGAAAGCTTTCAAAAAGGTAAAGCTGCTGATTTGATGAAAAAAGATATTATATAAAGGAGTATGATGGCTTTTAATGCTAAGTAACAGCATATTTGTTATACTTCGTTCTTGCCAGTGCACATCATTTTGACATTCTTTTCTCAGTCTTCCTCAAAATTCCTACCAATGTATAGTTTCACTGAAAAATTAAAGGTCTCTTTTCTATAAAGAAGTAAATAAAGTTTATTCTGATTGCTTTAAATATTTCACAGATACCCGGGTTTACTAAGGCAAAGAGTAAAATCAGTTTGAAGTGGAACTAGGTTTGCATTTCTGCTACTGTCAGAGCTGGGTTGCTGTTGAAAACAGAATTTGCCAGATTGAAAATACTTACTTTTAAGTACTGTGGAGTTTGAAAGGCTGTGACTGTTTTCCATTCTTATAATGGGTATGCACAGTAGCTTATCCTGCCTGAATTCACCATCAGCATCTTAGTTTCTGTCTGTATGCATCAGCAGATATATTCCATCTGCTCTCAAAACTGGTATAAAGTAGATCTAGTCTTTGGCATCAGACTTTAGTAAGCAGCTTCTGAGACAATTGTGCTGCAGAGCCATGCTATGCAAAATGCTGAAGTACAGCAGATGTCTTACAGTGTGAATGTTCCTCTCTAGAAATTCGCTTGCAATGGTACCGTGATTGAACATCCTGAGTACGGCGAAGTCATCCAGCTTCAAGGTGACCAGAGGAAGAACATTTGCCAGTTCCTCTTGGAGGTGAGGGACTGCAGATAAATATCTAAAGCTCTGTGGCAGCAACACAATGACAGGTGGCACTGATGTTCATTAAGCAGCTAAAGATGGCCACTCTAAGTTCTTTCGTATTTTCAGCCAAAAAATAAAGTGACCCTTATGGAGGAGAAGAAACCTTGGCTGAGTCATAGCACTGTAGAATGCATTTACTCTGCTACATCATCCCACTTGATTGCTGGCAGTGCAGCTCAAGTCCTTCATTTGTAAAATCAACTGTTTGGTGCAAACCTTCCTTTTGAGTTATTGATGCAAATCATGACACAGAGATGTTAGACTGCCAGAGAACAAGTTCCAGGACTACGGAACAAGTCAGATGCGTGATAATATTTTACTTTTTATATAGTCAGTTTTGCTTGGCCCAGAAACATCCTGTTAACTAGGAAAGTGTTTTTGAGTGTCTGCTGTGTGTCACTTTGCTTAGTCTAAGACTGTGGTAACTAACACCCTTGAGCATGTCAGCTTTACTGAAGTGTGTTGCTTTTCTCCTTTAGATTGGCATTGTGAAGGAAGAGCAACTGAAAGTTCATGGCTTCTGAAATCCCTGTACGCTCTTGAAGACCTCTGCTGCTTTTGGTCGTACCTACCCTGGCTCTTCTGTGAAACATGAATCTTTGCAGTGAATGGACTTCCCTCATACCACAACATTCAGAATTTGCTTTCAGTTTGCATGAGTGTGTGAAACAGGTGGTGTGTAGGCTGGAAACACATAAAAAAACTCCAATAAGGTGGTAGTGAAGGCATCTGTGAACTTTAACAATTTCCAATGGAAATGTTTTAGTGATGATTGTTCAGAACTCTCCACCTGACTGAAATGTGTGGGTTGTATTAAAGTAGTGTTTGTTGTTGCTTAAAAATAAAAGTTTCTTCAACTGTTACCTGGGATATCTGAACTGTTTCAGCAGAAGTTTTAAGCTAGCATAGCAGCTTCACTAAAGAATGACTACATTGTTTTGTGGCACGGTTAGCTTACTGCTGATTGAATGAATGGGAAAATCAATAAGGTGAACTATTAGCTAATTAATCAGTAGATTGGCTTGCTGTGTTCTTATCCTCTATCCATAAGACTAGAGCTTTAAAATCTTCTCTGTGGGAGTACCTTAGTAGCAGCATGCTAAGGGATGTTCGCTGAGTAAGGAACTGGATTTTCTCTCAGATTCGCTGCAGTGACTTAAAAAGTGTTAGTGTTTAGCATAGTAGGACTCAAAAGAAGCTGAATTCCTTACAGATGCTCTTCCTGAGAACACACCAAACACCTAGGTGCTCCCACATATAGTGCTCCCAAAATGTTTGAAGGAAGTGTATGGAATTTTGTATCATCTCCTCTGTCACTGAGAGAAGGTGCAAGACATTGAGTTGGATTCTGCCATGACTGCTTTTAATGTTGGCAAGCAGAGTGCTTTCATCAGCTGGCAGTGTTGGCTGCAGAAGTAAGGCAAGGGACAGGCTTTACATTTTGATTTTTTCCTGTTGTGCTGTGATTAACAGTTAATATGGAGGGGTTGTGGAGTGTGAGTATTACGACAGAAAGCTGATTTAGCTTTGCTAGCAGGCAATTCATTCAGTGTTATCTGAAGTTCTAATAGGTTTGTTCTGCCATGCTTTTCATCTTGTTTTAATTAGCTGTAGGCATTTGGTGTCCTGCTTTTACAGAATGAAATGACTGCATTTTGTGAAACCTGTAGATCTTACCTTCCTTCTGAGATAGGCATGGAAATCTTCTCTGCAGTGACTCAAAACACGCTGAGTTGGGAAACCATCAGAATAGTGGGAAATGTTAACTTCTTGTAATGCCATCTATTCTCTGGAAAGGAAGAAAGAGACATTTTGTTACTGCTAGTATTCATAATTTATTCAGACAAAAAATATTGACTACCTACATAAATGTCAAAGCAGAGTGCAGAGCTGTGTTACTGAATACCACCTCTTGCTATACTTCATTTCCTGTTCAGATTTGCTTTTCTAAACACAAATGTTCCATTTTCACTCATTTGAAACTTTCTTTTAGTTATTGCTTCTGAACTCAGATTACTATTGCACTAGCAGCAGTCAGGGGAACATTACAGAGCATTCACATGACAATTTTTTCTCTTCTCAATTCCATCTGTGAGAATCCAGTGTCCGGTCCTCAGACTCTACAAATTCTGCCTGATGTTACAGATCTTAACTGTTCCAGAGAAAGGATGTTCCAGAAGATTGTTGACTGTTACATTATAATGTGTTCAAGAGGAGGGAACACCTGCTGCAAAACATGAAATACCAGCACACAGTGAGAAAGTGCAAGTCTGGCATGTTGGCAGAATAAAAGCATTGTACTGAACGTTGGCCTAGTCCTGATTCATAGATGCTAAAATCATGAATCTTTTGGGGGTGCACAGCACTTAGCTATTTGCATTTTATCAAATCCCAGAAAAACTGACATTCAAAGCTTATTCTCCTTCCCAAGAGTTAAAAAACAAAAGCAGTATCCTCTCCTTTTTCACTGTTATGGGTGAGTACTTCTGGTGGGTTTTTAGCTGGAGAGTGTTTTTTAATTGGCGATTAACAAGTGATCAGCAAGTCTCGTGTTACTGAGTCATCATTTCATGTGGCATTCCATTAACTTTTACTGCCTAGGCTTGAGTCATTTCTCCATAGTTACTCTGCTTGGAATGAGTAAGAAAAACCTTTGTTTCCTTCCTCATTTACAAGTCCTTTCTCATAGAAGGAGCCTTGCAGATGATGGGTGGCTGGGGTTTTATGCTCAGTGGAGCTACTTGTGCTTTGTCCCTTGAAGGGCAAAATGATAAGGAGTAAGAAGTAACACATTTGAAGTTTAAACAGATGAGGTCTGTTGTGGCAACAATTTAATGTGTCTAGAAGGAAAGCAGAAATTTTTGTCCTTGTGAAGCGTTTTAAACTAAAACAATGTCTCCATAAGACTGCCACTAGCCTTGCTACAAGCCCAAGCCTCTTTGCAGGAAAGGCTTCAACAAGTTCATGTTTTATCATCTCACATTGGAAGTTTTTTCAGAGCCCAGCTTATTTTCAATCCATATTTGTGTTTCAAGAACAGTGAGATGTGTGGAAGACTTTGGGAAAGAACTGTTTAGATTACTGTAATTAAGAAAAAAAAATATTTTCACAGTGAGGGCAGCTTTCAATCCTTCCATCTGTTCTAAAATAGCTTAAGAAATGGTAGAGGATACAGCCCATAATTGTGGAGGCACTAAAAGGAAGCTGGTAATAGAAAACACTTTTTAAGTCCACTAGTAGGGCTTGAGAGTGGGCAAGCTCAGACTGTATGTGAAACCATCACTTGCTGAATGGTGGTAGCAGTTCTCGGAGAGATTCAGTAGCTGAAGTCTGTCAGCTGCCTGCTTCCTCTTGTGTGAATTATCAGGGCCTTAACCTTTGCCTGCATTCTGTTACATCTGGCCACGTGTTGCAGGGGTGAGCATGAAGAGTACAACTGAGGGAGGTGAGCATGAAGAGTACAACTGAGGGAGGTGAGCAGTCATCTTCTCAAGAGAAAGCCTTTGGAAAGCTGGAGTGCCTGGATTGTGTGTGCATGTTATTCACTGGATCAGTGGTACTGCTCAGCCTTCCTGCACTGCATGAAAAGCATTTGCTGGAAAGCTTTCCTGGGAGAGAGAGGAGAGGCCCTCACAAGAACACCTTAGGAGAAAGGTTTGTATCATGAGTTTCTTTTCATTAGCTGAGATTCTCCTGGACTGCAAGACCTCTATAGCAACATTGCTATTTCTGATTCTGTTTAAAAGTCCTAATTAAACTTTGCTCAGACTTTGGGCTTCTAAGTTCATCTAAAGCCATTATAAAACTTTGAGTTGTGAAGAGTTGTTGAAGCTTCAGTTTCAGGGATTTGAAATAATAATAATTAAGGCAAGGCTCTGTGTTCTGTCCTGTGCTGCTGTCCTGCTTGTAATCAGCATGTAGCTGCCCTGAAGATGCCTTTGTATTTACAGACTTACCAGCAAATGGATATGCCCCTGGCAGTGTGATGCCCTTTAGTTTGTGTTAGATCTTGGCTAATGTGTTGCACTGGTACAGGCTGTGCTGCTCTCATTTCACAGTACAGCTCAAGTCTGCCTTAGTTCCAGTCAGTAACTCTCTTTTCCTTAGCACTGTTGGAATGCTGTAGTGTGGGGGATCTGTGTGACACCTTGTTTGAAGTGGCTCAGTAACTCCTCTCACTGTGTGAAAGAATGTGCAAGGTTGGTATTCAGCCAGTTGGGAATGGGAGAGGCCTTTTCATAGGAGACTCTGGGACACAGCAGGGTTGCTGTCACTGTTGGTGTCTTCAGCACTGATTAGAGTCGCTGAGTGTTCCTCTAATTAATGTGCTGCTAGGGAAATGGAGGTGGGCTTTAGAGGGTTGGGTGTGGTTAAGTACTAAGACTCTGCCTTACTCCTAAGGTCCTCCACACATGATACTCAGCTTGGTTAGCAACATGGCTCCCATGCATGGCAACCTGAAGGTTGTTTTCCAGTTGCCAGATCAAAAGCTCTTGAGCTGAATAAGGGGAAAATGACATAGTTGTGTTATATTTGCTATACCTACTGCTTCCAGGTTACATTTAAAAGGGAATTTCCAAGGAGGATTTGCACTTGCCATGCCATTTGAATGTCTGCTGCATTCCTGTCATCTTAGGAACAAGGCTTGGCCTGTATGGGACTATTGCTGGAGATGAGACAATGAACTCTGGAGAAGTAAAAGGTACCGATGTTCTTTTATGTTTGCTGTTCTGAAGCAAATGGAATTCTGAGCTGTTCTGAGGGAGGATTCCTTTTTTTGGTCTGTGATAGAAGTAGTGTAATTTAACAGGGATGTTTGTCATCCTCCTGCAATCAGCTTTCAGTTCTTCCACAAATGCTCTGTTGCCTCTTCTACATTTTTACTGGAATCTGTCCTCCCCAGCTTTGAAGTATTGTGACTTCTACTGGGATTTCCTAGCTCTAAAGCAAGATGATCCTATTGGCTTGAGGTTGAAATTTGGAGTAGAAGGGGATCCTCTCGTTTGAATAAGCCCAATGCAGTGTTTTAAGATTCAGCCAGCGATGTGTGCTCAGCTGTTTCAGAATGTCTTGTATCTGTGTGACATGCCAGCAGGTTTCTGGAATGAGTTTGGGGTCTGATGAAAAGGACTTGTGTCTAGAATAAATGGGTTCTTTCCATTTTAAGCCATCTTTGCTATGATTATGCAGCAGAATAAAACCCAAACGTCACCCAAGCTTGATTCTCTGAGTTGTGAGTAGCAGAATTCTGCAGCCATGCTCCTCAGCAAACGAGAGTGAGCTGTGTTAATGGTTCCTCTGCTAATCAGAGAGGGAACCAGTGCTGTTCCTGCAGTGGACAGACAAGCTTTGGGTATTGTGATGGGATAGCAGACCCCATGAAGAGGTGGCACTGCAATAGTTTAGGTAGCTGTCCCGGAGATGAACCAGAAGTCTGCTCTTTTAGGTAGACCCAGCAAGTGACATAAATGTGCTGATATGCAGAGAGCAAAACCACTGCCCAGGTTCCTTTAGAAAATAGCAATCTCTAAATGAATCCATTCAAGAGCACTTAGCAGGGAGGAGTCCATAAGAAAAAGGCCCTTCAAGGGATACTGAAAGAAGGGTGATTTCCTTCTAGGCCTACCTCTACTTTAGGTAAGATTTTGCAATGGCATGGCAAACCCTTCTGATTTTGTCCAGTAGCAGGTTTACTTCATAAAAATAAAGAGTGCTGTGTTTGCAAGTAGCTGGGCCTAGAGTCCTCACATGTCACTGCCCTGGCTGTGCTCTGGAGGAAGCCTGCCTGCTCCTCCAGTGAGATCTGCTGATGCTTTGGCTTTGTTCCTACAGGAACAAGCTCTTCGAGACTGGGGTCTCAAGTCTGACATCAAGCCAGGCCAGGGAGCAGTCTAGATGGAGTTCCCTCTGCTCTGCTGCCTCCGTCCATTGGTTGTGTCTTGACTTGCAGGTAAGATCTCCAGGTCAGGGCCCATATCATTGTCCCATGAAGGTGAAACACCAAGCACTGACTCTGCTTTGTCACCAGGGGGCTGACATATAAATGTAATGAGTAAGAAAGATGGGGACAATCTTTTTAGCAGGGCCTGCTGTGGCAGGGCAAGTGGTGATGGCTTTAAATCAAAAGAGGGGAAATTCAGACTAGACAGAAGAAATTTTTTTATACTGAGGGTGGTGAAACACTGCCACAGCTTGCCCATTCTAGGTCAGGTTGGATGAGGCTCTGGTCTGTTTGAAGATGAATCTGTTAAGTGCAGGGAGGTGTGACTAGGTGACCTTTAAAGGGTCCTTCCAATCCAAAGCATTCTGTGACCCTATGAAATTACCAGTAGAGGTAGCAGCAGCACTAAGTCAATAGTAGCTCCACTCCCATGGAGCTATTTGCTTGCTCTTTTGGCCTCAGGGTGTTCCTGTCTAATGATGAAATGTCTCCATTGTACTCACATTGCTTGTACTGGAGTGAAAGGTTGTGTTGAGCAGTGCCATGCCTCTGCCATCATCTCATTAAGTTAATGCTAACCTGCATGGGCTGAGGAGAGGGCCTGAGCAGTGTGCTGCAGGAATCCTGCTAAACATGCCAGCTGCTTTTCCCTTGAGCTTAACTGCAACTGGTCCTTCAGCCATTGGCTTGTTTAAGATCTGTGGGTTTGTGTACACTGTGCAATGGAAGTTTTATAAGGGTTTTTCAGGAGAGGGCAACAGAAGATTAAAGAAAATACAAATTCTGCCATAAGAAGAATTCTAGTGACGTTTCTGAAGGGAGGTAGGGGACTCCTGGCCTTTTATTTCAAAAGCATCAAACAAGCTTGAGATCGTTTTTAAACAGCCCTTCTGCCAAGGGCCAGCTTGCCGTTGCCAGGCTCTGTCCCTAGATGTCCCTGGAAGACAGCACATGCTGAGAGCAGCCACACTGAAGCCAGGGAAAAGGTGCTTGGGTAGGGGAATGCAGAGGGTAAAACTCCTGGGTGTTTGCAAGCATAACCCCAGTGAAACTGCACCTCTCAGGCAGGGGATCCAAAGCTGTCCTTAGACTCACCCTGCCCTGCAGAGGCAGAGGATCCCAAAGCTGTCCTTAGACCCACCTTGCCCTGTAGGAGCTGCACATCATCAATGGCTCCTAGCACAGTGCATGCTTATGTGTGACAAAGAGTCCCAGGGACCACCTCAGACAGGAGAAAGACCTCTGCTGGGCGAGGTGGGAGATGATAACCATGGCTTCATAACAGGTGAAAGTCAGCTCATGGTGAGGTGCCACAGAAAGAGACAGACCTGGCTGTGTGCGTCTCCAGTTTGCCTCTGCTGACAGCAAGCCAGTTCTGGGAGGTGAATCAGCAGGAGCTTATTTGCTTTTGGAGATGAGAGTCACTTTTTGTTAACTAAGTTCACTGCAGGCTCAGAGAAGGCATAGTGTTGGGTCTGCTGACACCAGGAGGAGGAGAGGACTTGCATGTGGAGGCAGTGGGAGTGATTGCACACCAACTCCACATACCTGTGGGGTTGAGTTGTAAGGAACCAGCATGAAAAGAACATATCAGAAATCAGAGGAGGCAACTTTAGGGAGCAGAAGTTTGTACAGGTGATGGTTCCCTCCAGTGCCAACCCAGGCTGGCTGAGCTCATAAAGGTGTTTCAGAGGATCTGGATATGGACAATGTTCCCAAGGCTGAAAGAGTTGGAAGCAGCCCATTAGAGCTGGGCTTTTCGAACAGCACTTTGGATTTCAGCAGGGATTTTGTTCACAAAAAGAGCCTGAAACCAGCTTTTTAACATCTCTGGGATCAAAACTGCAACTGGCTTTTATTAAAACCTATGGAAGAGAAAAACGCTCTGCTTTGGTAAGTGTTGGACTTTTGCTAAGAAAGGATAAAAGTGGTCAGTCTGTGATCTTAAAATTTCTTTCCTGAGCTGAAATCCTACAATGTGTAATTAGGAATTCAGCTCTTGATTCAAATGCTGTCGTGAGTCAGCAGCAGTCTGCTCTTGACTTGAGCAGGATTCAGGTGAATAAAGGGAGCTTTGTAAAACTAAAACCTCCTCTTTTTTATATTAAACTTTTCTTCCCCCCCCCCCTCCCCTTAGAGTGAAGCATCAGCTGCAGCACAATGGAGATGCCATGATTAGAAAGTACAGTGTCTACCAGACCAGGGGGTAGATGGCTTGCATCAAGTGAGACCCTCATTCATGGGCATGCGATTCCACTCAATGCTTCTTGTGCCAGGATATGACTGCAGAGAAATGTGCTGGTAATTTAAACCCTGCTTCCCTAAAATCATGTATGTTTGTGTTTCTGGTCAAAGCAGGCATGGAATGTCCCTAAGTGCCAAAACCTGAGCAGCTGCTGAGGCTGCTCTCATCGGTGCAGAGCTCAGATGAAGCCCAAAGAGGTTTTCTCATTTTGTGTAAGAAAACACATGAAGCAAAAGCTGTAAAGGGCCACAAAGATGATGATAACAGAAAGTACCCTGCACAGCATGATGCCACTGGAACAGTTTCAGATCTATTTCTGCTCTTAGTCAGGAGCCACTTTTCTCAGAGGTGAGTAATTGAGCTACTAGTAGTTTAGCACTAATGTTTAATAAACTGAAAAATTATGTTTGCTAATAGCTTTCTGCACAGTAACCTCACCTGGCTTGGTTAGTGAAAAGAGAACCTCTCTTATGACACAGGCCTGCAGCTTTCAGTCCTCAGCTCTCAGGCTGATGTCACTCCTGCCATAGCCTGGTTTGCAGAAGAACATCACCTCAGTCTGGCAGGTTAAGGACTAGACCAGGGTCTTTCTTGATGGTTTGTTCTGATGCAGCAATAAATTATCTAGTTCAGGGCTCTTCAGTTCAAGAAGGACCTCAGGGAACTGCTTGAAAGAGTCCAGTGCAAAGACACAAAGCTGCTGAAGGCAGTGGAACATCTCCCTGCTGAGGACAGGCTGAGGGAGCTGGGGCTCTGCAGCTTGGAGCAGAGGAGCCTGAGGGGTGACCTCGCTCCTGTTGATAAAGATGTGCAGAGCAATGTCAGGAGGACAGAGCTCAGGGATGTCCAAAGACAGGACAAGGGGCAATGGGTGCAAGCTGGAGCAGAGGAGGTGCCATGGGAACAGAAGGCAAAACTTTCCCTGTGAGGGTGACAGAACCCAGAGAGGTTGTAGGGTCTCCTCTGGAGACTTTCAAAACCCACCTGGAACGTGTTCCTGTGTGACTTGCTTGTGGTGATGGTCTGTTGCCACATTTCTTCAGCCTAATTCTGGCCTAATATTCATGGCAGTGTTTTGTGTAGTTTCCTTTCAGGATGGTTTAAATTCTGTAGCTTGGTGTTTTCTCAGTTAGGGCTAAGTAAAATTAGATTGCAATTTAATTACCACACAATCAGCAGTCCTGGCCAATTAGAGTGAGATGGAGTGCTGTGCAAATCTGGGATAGTAGAAAGCAATGCTGAAATGAGCACTTGGGTTCTCCAAAGGACACTGCTGTGCCTGTGCAGTCTCACAGGAGATGCAGTCAGAAACCTTCCCTGCCATTTGCCAGGATGTGGGGTAGCTGAGTCCACTTGTGGAGTCTTCTTCTCTGGAGAGATTTAAAAGCTACCTGGATGCAAGCCTGAGCAACCTGCTCTAGGTGACCCTGCTCTGGCAGGGAGGTTGGAGTGGATGATCTCCAGAGGGCCCTTCCAACCCTCACCATTCTGTGAGTTCTCCTTTTTGCCAAAGCTGAGGGCTCTATGTCTGTCATCCTTAGTGGCTGTACCACTATGGAGGGAATTTTCTTCTACCCCTCCAAAGCTGAAAGGATGCTGTGGGCCTTCCCAGTGTTGCTCTGTGGTTTGTGTCCTTTACAGCCCACTGGCCAGACCATGGTGATATTCCTCAACCTTCTCCCATGGGGTCTCTGGGCATTAGCTTCTCCCAGGGGCTGGGACAGGGCAGCAGGTTTACTACTGGGTTACTGCAGAGTTGTGCTACTACCAGTTGGACTCCCCAAAACAGCTGCCCACATGCTATGGTTGCTTTGGGGTTGTTTTTTATTGGTTTTGTTTGTTTGTTTGGGAGTTTTGTTGTTTTTTTTAAGTCAAAACATCTTATGGAGGAAAACAATTGTAGGAGAAGTCAATTCTCTTCTGTACCTGTTTTTGCTTTGAAATAATTAATCAGTGTTTCTGCTTGAATAAATAAATGAATGCATGCTTGGATTCATTTAAATGCCTTGCCCAAAAGCTTGGCAGAGCCTGCTTGAGATGTCCAGGAGGGCAAGGGCTTCCAGGCCAAGGTAATCTACTCTCCCAAGTGCCTATTGAGGGTCTCAAGGCAGGGTAATTTAAGGTTTGTCACAAGGGCTGGGAAGTTTAGAGGCACCTCAAACAGGAGGGGTTGGAGGAGACCTCTGGAGATTGTCTAGTCCTTGAAATTCACATATTGTTGGTGCTGGTTCATTTAGGACATTTGTGATGTTATGGTGTTTCCTTCAAGGAGTCATTTAAAGCACCTTCCAGTGGCAATTGGTTTTCTGTGCTATTTCTCTGAGCAGTTTCAAGCAGCAGTTTCAAGTACAAGTCTCCTGCTCTCTGCAGAGCAGAAAGCTGAACCACCAGCCTCATGTCCTGCAGCAGGCCAGCTAGGAGAGCACTGCTGGGAATGAACTAACCACTACCTTTTCACGTCACATCAAGCTGTAAGACCAGCAGGAAGCAAAAGTAATGACCCTTTGTCACCACAGCTATCCCAGCATTGCTTTGCACAATCTGTATGACTCTTCCCTGTACTTCAGGTGTCCCTTCTGTGCTGATGGCACTCTTTCTGGTAACAAGTGAGCGGTGTAAGCAGGGAGTAAGGGGTAATCCCTGCTCTGAAGGCTTTCCAGTATTATTTGCTGTAGGAAAAGAAGAGGCTGAAAGGAAGGATCACAACTTAGAGGCAGAAGGTTGTATAATGAGCCACTAAAAATGGAACTGCTTAAGATGAAGGACTCACGCCAAGGTCTCTTTAGCTTGCTCCAGGAGTTTCATTTGAAATCCATGCTGTCATGGCAAAACTGTACAGGCCTCCAGAGACTAATCTGTCCTCTCTTGCTCAGATGTGTACAGTAGCTGCTTGGTGCATTTTGGTGTAGATAGCTCTAAGTGGCTCCTTCCAAAAGGCTGCAACAGAACATAGATTGAGGAGACCACATTGATTCATTCCCAGCCTCTGGTGAGCTATTGTGTAAAGGGAACTTGTAAATCAATAGGACAGGCAAAGTGAAAGAGCTTGAGATAAGCAGGGAGAGACAGAAGAAATCAATGCCACTCAGCTCCTGTGATGGGGGAAACTGAGTCCATAAGAGAGGACACTAAATTTGTAAGTAGCAGTTTGTAACAGCACCTGACAGCAGCTGTGACAGGGATGGCACCAGCACAGTCCCATGGTCAGTGCAGTGAAATTCTTCAGACACCTGATGAACCTTTCCCCTGCAAACTCCCACAGTACCTTCGTGGCTGTGCCAGGATGTGTTTTCCAGAACAACCTTTACGCATTTAATATAGAGAGCTTGAGTGATAACAGATCAAATATTAACCTGCTGGAGAAAATCAGGCACATTAAGAATAAAGGCATTGACTGTTACCCTGCTGCTGGCTGTGGGTGTGCACAGATAGAGAGATAAATAAACAAACAGATCATACAGCAAGGTCCTCTGATCAAATCTGATCATCAGTTTCAGTCAGGCCCCTTCTCAGACTCTCTGGACAGACCTTGGCTGACAGGAAAGCTGCCTGAACAGTTTTTCTCCACTTCTGCATAGCTTTCTTGCTACTACAGTAGTGGACAGCTTGGCACTGTGAGAAAGTGAAGGCTCTTACATCCTTTGCCCCTCAGAACTGTATCATGCAGTGGATGATCACAGAATGGCTCAGGTTGGAAGGGACATCAGAATCTCCTCCAACCTCCCCACCAGGGGCAGGGACACCTCTCAGCTGGACTCAGCTCCTCAAGGCCTCACCCAACCTGGCCTTCAACATCCCAAGGGAGGAGGCAGCCACAGCCTCCCTGGGCAGCCTATTCCAGAGTCTCACCACCCTCAGACTGAAGAACTTCTTCCTAAGCTCCAGACTAAAGCTACTCTCCCTCAGTTTCAAACCATCCCCCCTTGTC